>NW_006408525.1:25906297-25936277 GCF_000296735.1 Chrysochloris asiatica
TTTGATATTTGTAAATTTATGGAGATTTGTTTTGTGGGTAAGATATGGTCAATTCTGGAGAATGTTCCATGTGCACTGGAAAAGAATGTGTATTGTGCTGTTGTTGGGTTGAGTGCTCTGTACACATCTATGAGGTCCAGTTGGCTGATTGTGTTGTTTAGTTCTTCTGTATCTTTGTCGAGTTTCTTTCTGGTTGTTCTATCCATTTTTGAAAGCGGTGTATTAAAATCACCCACGATTATTGTAGATTTGTCAATTTCTTTCTTCAACTCTATTAGAGTTTGATTTATATATTTTGGAGCTCTTTCATTGGGAGCATAGATATTTATTATAGATATGTCATCTTGTTTATTTGTCCCTTTAATCATGAGATAATGTCTATCTTTATCTATTATGCTGGTTTTTGCCTTAAAGTTTATTTTATCAGAGATGAGTACTGCCACTCCTGTTTGCTTTTTATTTGCAATTAGCTTGGTATATTTTTTCCCATCCTATGACTTTTACTCTGTTTTTGTCTCTGTGTGTGTGATGTGTCTCTTGCAGAGAGCATATTGAAGGATCTTGTTTTCTTATCCATTCTGTCACCCTTTGTCTCTTAACTGGTGCATTTAATCCATTTACATTCAGTGTAATTATTGATAGGTATGGATTAATTGTTGCCATTATGTTTGTGTTTTTGTAGTATTGTTGCTTTCTTTGTTTTGTGTGTTTTCCTTTGCTGAGTACATGCTTTTTGTGTTCTTTCTTGTGAGTTTCCTCATAATTTTATTATTTCCATGTTCTTCTTGGCTTTTCATTTTCTTGGTATATTATATTGTGCTAATTTTTGTTGAGGTTACCTTATATTCCATTAACTTTCCCCTCCATTTAGTGCAGTCTGTTTTATCCTATAATCTACCTGACCTTCTCACCATCTGGATCTCTGTTCCTATGTGTTTACCTTGTTTTATATCGTAATTGTTTTGTTCATAGACTGATTTCCCAGATTCTGAGTTTGTTCTTACAGTTTTGTTCTGTTCTCTATGCTTCCATCTGTTGATTTAGTTCTGGAAGGTGCTGCCATGTATGTCAATCTCTGTTTTTGTTGGTTCTCAGTCCACAGAACTCCCTTTAGGGTGTTTTGTAGTACAGGGTTGGCTTTGGCAAAATCCCTTAGCTTCTGTTTATCCTGGAATGTTTTGATTACACTGTCATATTTGATTGATAACTTTGCTGGATAAAAGATTCTTGGTTGACAGTTGTTTTCTTTCAGGGTTTTATATATGTCTCCCCATTACCTTCTTGCTTGCATGGTTTCTGCTGAGAGATCCGAGCTTAATCTGACTTGCTTGCCTTTGTATGTAATGCTTCTCTTTTCCCTAGCTGCTTTCAGGATTCTGTCCTTATCTTTGATTTTGGAGAGCTTGATTATGATATGTCTTGGTGATTTTCTTTTGGGGGTCTATCCTTCCTGGGGCTCGTTGAGCTTCTTGAATGTTTATCTTTTCACTTTTCAGCATATTAGAGAAATTTTCTTTAAGCAGTTCTTCAACTATTTCCTCTGTGGACTTGTGTGATTCTTCCTGTTCTGGAATGCCAATAATTCTTAAATTATTGCTCTTCATGTTGTCTAACATGAATCTTAGACCTTTTTCAGATTTTTTAAAATCCTTTTTTCTATTTGCTCTTCTATCTTAGTGGTATTGAGAGATTTGTCTTCCAGCTCACTAGTTCTGCCTTCCATCTCTTCTAATCTACTCCTTTGCCCTTTCAAAGTATTGTCTATTTCTGATATTCTATTATTGATCATTTGGACCTCTTTCTGTAGGTCTTGAATTGTTTCCAATGCTATATCTATCTTATTCGATTGTTCCTGTAGTGCTTTCCTGACTTCTTCCTTATTTTTCTCAACTCCATTGTAAAGTGTTTTGAAACATTTTATAATCATTTTTCTGAATTCCTTCTCTGGCATTTCCAAGGCCTGTCCTCCATCCAGAATGGAGTCCAGGTCTACCTCTAGGCCATGTCTCAGACCTTTTATCTTATTTCTGGACATGTGCTGATATGGTCATCTGCTTTTGCTTCTTGGACATGTTTAGTGTTTATCTGTGGCCTTAATATTTAATTGAGTGTGTGTTTTTGTATTTTTTTATGCTTTCTGATTGCCTCAGGTAGATATGATCAAGATGTTGGCTTCCCTTTTCACTCTTCTTATTGCTTGACTCAGAGTAAGTTTCATAGGTGTGTCTTCCTTCCTGGTGTATGTGGCAGTTGGTATTGGTTCTTTCCTGGGTTTTGGTGTTTTATAGAGTGTGATTGTAGCTTGACTATATGGCAGCAGTTACTGTCTCTTCTTGGGTAATATAGGGAGACAGAGTCCCCCAAAGGCAAAAGGCAAGCATAAAACAGCAAAACAGCTACAGAAAGAAAGGGGAAAAACCCACCAAACAACAACAACAACAACAAAAACTAGATTGGATATTGTAGTCTGTAATCATCATAGAAAAGGGAGAGAATTGAGAGAAGGGAAAAAAATATCTGTAGCCTAATATGAGTATGACTTGAATGTCGTCTTTCAACTTCTTGCCTTCAAAGCCACCTGATAAATTTCACGATGCCACTGTTGGTTGTTATGGTGTACCTCAGGATTTAATTTAATTTCAGCTTGTTGTATTTTTAAACTGTCTTTCCCTCTCTACACATCTGGGTGTTTTTTTTTTCCTTAAATGTTTTATTGTGAATTATGTGATAGTTTACATGGGAGAACATTAGTTTTACATTCATTCTATCATATATCGTCTCATTGCCATGGTTACAATCCCCTCCATGCAATCCTTCCCCCGTACCCCCCAGGTCTTCAGCACACAGTTGCTCTCTCTCTCTGGATCTAAAGTCTCCAGCTGCTCCATTGCTCCACGTCATCATCTCTGGCTCCATTTCAGGCATCACTGCTTCTCTGGGTAGGGTCCCGCTCTCTGCTCTTCTCCCTTGATGGTCCTAGGGACCTCCGCTCCTAGACTGAAAAGTTAATCACTCCCCTCCTTGCTATAAAACGTCTACCTTTAGCTCTCTACACCTCTTGTTCTGGCCTTTTCGATATTAAAGAACAGTTCAGGGCTGGCTTTTGGATTGTGAGTATCTGTGCATATGCGTGGCAGAAGAATCCACCAGTGGTGGGGATGGGGGGTATCCATTCTCTCAGGCTCCCCCTCTAGCCACCAGAATGTAGGTGCACAAACAGTGGGGGGGCCAATGAACAGATACCAAAAGAAAAAAAAAAATCAGCATAAAGCAAAACCGACAAAGTGTATTGTCTACCTTTGCTCTGAGGTTCCCATGGTGTTATTCCATGGTGGGTCTGTTCCCCCGCTTGGTCTTGCTGTTTGGTCTCACCCAAATTGTTGGCTCCGGGCCGTGCAGCCAGGCAGATTAAAAAAGTATGTGATTTCTTACTCCCGCTACAATTTCCACTAGCTATAAGCCTTCAAACGTTTTAAATATTCCTAGATATGTGGTTCAGAGTTTTGGAGCTCTGCCCTGAACCCTCTTCACCTGGTCTTCTGTGGTATTGCTGATGGAAAACTACACTGCACCTCTACCTTATCCGTCATCCTCTGGATCTCCCAAACTGTCTGTCCTAATGATGCTTTTAAAAGGGATTTTTTTTTTTATTTCCTGCCTTAAAATATGGAAAAGGAGGACTTGAGCCAAATAACTGATAAACATCTGGCTATAGGCAAATGGTGAAATGGGCTAATTTTCTCAGCATTTCTGTGAAATCAAAGGAATAATGGGTATTTAGTTTCCATCACTCGAAATACTCATAGTTGTGAAATATTAAATCTAGCAGATTTCAAGGAGAATGATTCACAATATTTTGTCAAATTTGACAAAGTATGATTTGCTTTTACAATCTTCTGCCTTGCCCCTAAAATATCTTAAAGACTTGGGACATGAATGTTAACACATGGTATAGAAAAGGATAAAAATGTTTCAAAACAGAATGGTCCTAGGGTGTAGGTTTATTTTCCCTTATTGAGGGAGTAGGGCTGGGAGTCTGAAAATTACTGCTGGAGGCCAAATCTAGGTGGCTTCCTGTTTTTGTACATAAAGTTTTATTAAGACACAGCCACTCCTATTTGTTTACATATTGTCTATGTTTCTGGATAAAGAACAGAGCTTCAGAGTTGCTAGAGGAACTGTATATGGATTTAAGGAGTCCTTGTGGCACAGCGGGTTAAGCATTGGACTGCTAACTGGAAGGGTGGCAATTGGAAACCACAACTTTGGAAGAAAGATGAGGCTGGCTGCTCTTATAAAGATTTACAGCCTTGGAAAGGAACCGTGCTACTCTGTTCTGTAGATGGCTGCGCTATAGAGTGTGTGAGGGATACTGGAAATAGCATGTACTAATTTGCACACATACCATATTTCAGCATACTTATTTTTAGTATATCCAGGAATAGTGGCAATCTACGTGTGTATGTTGGCAATAATTTGTAAATATAGAACCCGATTTTGGCCCACGTACAAACTTTCTCTTGATTTCATGAATTGATAATTTGAGTGATATGTTTATGCATATTATTTTAGCAAAAATTTAATTTTGGTCCAGGTACCATAATACATTTCTATTTGAAACTTTCAAATGAACTTAGGATTGTTGACCTGAGAACATTTTTGTACTTGAAAAATGATTTAAAAATTATGGAAGAACAGCTCAAATTGGGTAATTCACCAGGAGAAAAATTTTTTTTGCTGACAGCAATTAAATAATTAAAAGATTATCTTTACTTGTTGTGTTTTGAACTATCATTTATATTGCCAGCTATAATTTTCCTTATAAATTCTTCACTCCCAAAGGCAAATTTCATTCAAATAGTACTGTATATTTGGATAGTGCTTTACAAAATATTTTCATATGTATATTATTTCAAACAACTCTGAGGAATGCAAGGTAGGAATTACTATTTCCTTTTGTCTGAGTTTCTTAGTGCATGTATGACCAAAGAACCACATGTGGGGGGCTTTAATGAACAGCATCTGATTATCTCAGTTTAGCATGCTAGAAGGTACTACTCTAGGTAAAGGCTCTCTGTGCTCCCTCTGGGGAAGATCTTTGTCTCTTTCAACTTCCGTTCTTTGATTTCATGGTGATTTTCATGTGGCATTTATTTTCCCCATTTGTTCCTTGCTTCTTTGTACCTAATCTTCTTTTTATATCTCAAAAGCCATTTGTTTAAAACACACCATACAGTAATAATGCCCCAATTAACATTACAAAGAAAATTTTATTTCTAAATGGGATTGCAACCAATATTTGTTGTGGTAAGTGCCACTGAGTGGGTTCTGACCCATATAAACCTGAATAGGGTTTCCAAGGAGCAGCTGGTGAGCTTGAACCAACTTATTTTGCGGTTCAAACCAACTTTACGGTCCAGTGCATTACCCACAGCACCATGCCAGGACTCCATAACCAGTAAAGGGGCTAGGATTTAGATACATATTTTTGGAGGACATACTTCAACCCATAACACCTTTGTTTTCAGTTGTGAAAATTGAGGCTGGGGGAATTTAAAATGAGTCTCTCTGGTTACATGGTTAGCTAGGAACAGAGCCAGAGCTAGAAACCTTTAGTATTTATAGTTTGAATGAATTGTCTTTATACTTTGCTATAGAGGCATGTCTTTAAAATATTTTAAAAATTGAAGAATATATAATTTTTATTTATTTAAAAAATGAGGATAAACTTATGCACTTGGTAGAACTGTCATATGGATGGATTATGTAGGAATCTGATGAGCAACACCTAATACTGAGCAGGTTCCTAGCAAATGGGGGGTTGTTGCTATGATACTTCCTCTGGGATTATGTGATTGTTTGTATTTTTCATTAGCCTAAAATATCAATATACCATTCTTAATTTTCCTTTTTCAAAAAAGTATAAGATCCGTTATCTATTTACTATGGTTGCAAAGCTCCCCTCAGCCCATCCCGTGAGCGAGTCGTGCTGAAGTAGCAGATTCGGTTCCTGAGTCACTCACAGATACATTTAAATCAGGACTGTATAGCAAACTCAAATACAATGCACTTTGAGAGTTTATGTTTCAATTTTTTTTTTTTTTTTATTGTCGTGGTATCATTTACTTTGGTAAATTCATATTCCAACTTAAAATGCCCCAAAGCAAATAAAACTTTGTTATAAATCCAAGTAGCATATATATAATAGCTGCATAGTGGAATTGCTATAACAAGCAGTTACATTCATGATGCCCAATACTAAATTTTTAACACTGTACATAGACGACATTAGATACATTGCTTTATTACGATTACAGTTGCTTATGATAGTAACCTTAGTATAATAGCTTTTATGATAGCAATTTTTAAAGCTTTAATAAAATTAGTAGCATTTAACTAATACTGAGTGAAAACACTTGTACATATAGGACATACTTTAGGTCAGATGCTTATACAAGAATAAACACTTAACCATGCTGTTGCATACTTGCTAAAACAAAATCCTCCCCTTTCACTAAATAGCATAAGTCCAGCAAAGCAGAATCTGAAGTAATTGAAACAATTTTTTTATATCCCTATATGATACATAAGATAAATTCACATAATTTTCTTCTGGTTAAAACATTTTTTTTTTTTCTGGTGAAATTAAAAATAAAGAGAGAGAGAGAGCTTGTAAAGGCTCTACTAAAATGCTGACCTATAGCCCTTAGATAATACTTTTGCTGGAAAAGGCATGGTGGGTTATACTCAACCACTATTTCTGCTTATAAAAAAATGAATAGCCTATAAATTTTAATGTTTTAAAATAGGTGTTTATTTCTTAAGGTCTTAAAAGAACTATAGCTGTATTAAACAAATTAGATTGTTTTAAAAACTTTGTAACCATACTTCACTTATTCAGAAATATATTTTCTACCCATATTTATTACACTTTTGAACAATTTAAACACATAAACCCTGCAGATACGCTAAGCTTAGGTAGCAATACTATTATATTACTGTTCATGTAAATTAGAGAAACATTCTAATATTCATATAGCATATTAGCATTAGGCTCGTAACAAGAATTCATATTAATCACGTTGAACTTTGTTGCTGTGGTCAAGTGCCTTTGAGTTGCTTGCAACTCACAGTAACCCTGTATAGCATTTCTAAGGAGCAGCTGGTGAGTTTCAACCACCAACCCTGTGGCTCAAATTGACATTGTGGTCCAGTGTTTATCCCACAGTACCACTCCAAGATATTGAACTTTATAGGTGGAAAAACAGATGGTGAGAGGCTGGATAACTTCCTGTTCTAATAATATAGTAGCTATCTCTTCCATTTGCTTTTCATGTTCTGTTTGTGTCATCAACCTGAATTTTGACGGGGACAGCGTTGAGGGTGGGGCAGGGATACACTTTTAAAGTACTTTGACCAAAGTAACTTTTCTAGAAACCAGAAAGATAATGATTACAAAAGCTTACAGATGTAGATTAACTTAATATTAATTAATTATCAATAGCTTGCTCAGAACTATACAAGGAAAATAACTTTTGAGGCATCATTTTTCTAAGCATACAAATGATTGGAAAAAAAATCTTGGTTAAGTGAGGAGTGAGTCCCTTTAAAATTTAATATAATTCTTTTTTTTTTTTTTTAAGTATAAAAATCTTTCTAGGTCATGGAGAAGTGATGAATAACTCAGTTGCAATGACTCTCATAATAAATTCATATTTACACAAATGATTGCTTTTTCTTTATAGTATTCAGCCACTGAGTGAAATGACAAATATTTAATTAAGTCAGTTTACTCTCTCTGATACAATTTCGAGGAAAAAAGAAGAATATTTGGAGAATAAATAAAATAGAAACCATACTGAATTCCTAGTTTTCTTTTTAAGCCTCCTCCTCCCCATAAATAGATCCATAATAAGACTCAGAGAAACTTTGTCTACTACTGTTTTTTTCTTGAAGAAAATCATAGATTGATTATAACCTTTTCCACAAGCACTTAATCACTTACTTTCAGGGATGGAAGTGTTAGCATGGCCTACCAGGTCCAGCCTAAAGACATTTACAAATCATGTCAAATGTTGTCTCCGGGTTAATTAGCTGTTGATGGAGGTTTGATAGAGGGGATACTGCATGATCTTCTCATGATAAGCCTGATTTCTATATCTGGTAGATTCTCCTGTTTAGTCTGTAAACATCCTTCATCAGTGGCTGCTAAGTGAAGATCAAATCGAAGAGAAACTGACTTTTTCCTTAATGGCGGGTTATCTTTAAAGAAGGAACCTTCCCATCCTTTAATAACCTCATCAACTTTCTCTGTCCTGAAATGATAAAATAGGTCTTTCTGTATAAAGAAGTATGGGTGCATTTACTATATATGTGTGTGTATTTAATACACACACACACTCACATATAGAATTTATAAGGAGCTTCCAAAAGTTTGTGTTAAGTGGAGTTACAAGACAATGGAAATTTTCCATGAACTCTTTGAAACCCCCTTCTAGATGCCATATCTATGAAAAATACATCAAGAAAACCGTATTATTTATAGTTTGGGGAATTCATGTAGTTTATATAATTAAAAATCATGAATATAATTTCTGTGACATTTCTATGGAATTCTCATATTTTAGTTGTATTTTTAGGAAAAATGGTGAAGTAAGGATTGAGTACTCAATCTGACATACTGTTTATATATAATACACAGGTTGTCAGAGCAGATTAAAATTCAGAATACAGGTATGCATTAATTAACATCTATGACACGTGCTGTGAAATAGGACGTTATGTGATTTGGATGTTGTGCAGACATCATGTTGAAACCTCCTTGTTGCTGGAGCCGCTGGCGTGACTGGAGGTAGTGGTGCAAACGTAGAGGGAGAAGACGTGAGTGGGGCAGGAGCAGAGTAAGAGCAGCTCGTGCTGATCGCTGTTCACCTACCTGAGTGACAAGAGCAGCTTTACCCAGCAGCCACCTCAGCCACCACCGGCTCATGGGACAAAGTCCAAGAACCCTGGTCCATGGGCAACGTGTTACTTGCCTATATTCTCTGTCTTACTTGCCTATATGCCACCCATGATCCACTGCTGTAGGAGTCTGGGTATGGAGACTTTAAAACCATTGCTGTTAAGTGCTTTCTAGTCGGTTCTAACTCTTGGCAACCCTGTATGGGAATTCCGAGGAGCAGATAGTAGGTTTGAACTCTGAACCTTGTGGTTAGTAGTCAGTGCTTATTTTACAGCTCCATACCTGGACTCCCTTAAAATCATTATTGTTAAGTGCCTTCGAGTCAGTTCCAACTCATAGCGACCCTGTATAGGAAAGTGACTGGTGGGTTTGAACTGCCAAACTTGTGGTTCAAAACCGACTTTTTGGTCCAGTACTTATACTAATAAACAAAACGAGAGCTCTTTTCCCTTTAAAACAAAACAAAAAACTTTATGGGACCACAGATGAATATATAGTTCCACCTTGTCCAAATGGATGTTAAGTGACGCATACCTGTACAGTAAAAGTGTGTTTGAAAACATCCAAACACAAATGCTAAATTCCTGAGATTACACAGTTGAAATGAACTGATTTAAATATGTTTATTATTACTTCTTAGTCAAAAGAGTTTCACTTACTGTACAGTGCCATGTGCTTCAGAGCTCTCCTTCACGATGTTTCCATTTACTGTTGCCTGTTTAGTTACTGTTCCCACTTTTTCATTTTCATACTTTTGTGAGACTTTTGTTGAATAAGCTATTTCATTTATAATGGCTGCAAAAATGTTATTTATAAGTGATTACATTGCATTATTCAAGTACTGTTCACAGTCAACTTATGTGTTAAATTTTATTTGACTACTGCTGAGTTTTGCTTCTTTACTTTATATTGCTGTTGTTGGTTGCTGCCCAGTTGATTTAGACTCAGAGCCATCCCATGTGACAGAGTAGAACTGTCCTATAGGGTTTTCTTGGCTATAATCTTTCTGGAGGAGTCTTGGTATGGCACTTTAGGATAAGCTAGACTGCTAACTGCAAGTTAGATGGTTCAAACCCACCATCTGCTCCTTGGAAACCTTATACAGGGTCAGTATGAATCAAAACCGACTCAATGGCACCTAACAACAACAACAATCTTCATGAAAGCAGATCACCACATCTTTTTCATGTTTCATTAGGTGGGTTCAAACCTTTCAGGTAGCAGTGTTTAACCATGTGAGTCACCAGGGCTCCTTCCTACTTTTGATTATTTAATTTCATTATAATCTCTGTAACTGGAACGTCATTTCTCAAGTTAAGTTTACGTATCTCAGAAACTCACCTGAAGGTAAAACAAAACCAATTCTACTTGTGGTAGGTTTTTGGTCTTTTTGCCCACCTTGGATAGAACCGTAATATCTGAAAATGGAAAGAATTATAAGAGAAACACTTAAAAACAAATAATGGAAACAACCTAGATCTCCATCAACAAAAGGAAGAAGTAATAGTAGCATGCTATGGCCATTTTCATACAATGGAAATACTATTCAGAGTGAACATAAATGAACGAATGGGTTATGGATGAATCCCTCTAATGTAACATCGAGCTAATTTTCTAAGTGCCAAAACATTATGCAAACAATTCCATTTTGTTTAGAGGTATATATGTATTAGTATAAAGGAATGTAAAGGAGCTCTGGTAGTGTAGTGGTTACTAATCGGGCTGCGAACCTTAAGGTCAGCTGTTCGAAACTACCAGCTGCTCTGCGGGAGAAAGATCAGGCTTTCTACTCCCGTAAAGATTTACACCCTCGGAAACCCTGTACAGGGTCGCTATGGGTCGAAACCGACTCGACGGCACTTAACAACAACAACATAAAGGAATGTATGGGGCTGGTAAACATCAAATTCATGAGCCAGAAGCAGGGTATGGAAGGAAGGAAGATGAGATGTGGTGGGGTGTGTCATTTGGTGCCTGGGGGACTTCAACTTCATTGGAAATGTTTCACTTCTTAAATTAGGGGAAGTAGATACTGAGAATTCATTACATTTTTCTTTATAACTTCTAGGACATCTTACATATAGCACAATAAAAAAATTTTAAATTGTACTATAGAAAGTATTAAAGCATTAGTTTGCAAATATCTTAAATTATTAGGAATTAATGGGCTAATGTGCTGGACTGCAAGGTTGGTTTGAACTGCAAGGTCGGTGGTTCAAGCTCACCACCTGCTCTTCGGAAACCCTATTACAGGGTCACAGAACCCACTCGACGGCACTTAATTTTATATAACAACAACAATTTTATATAACAGTTCATATAGCACCTGGCTTCATACGATAAACACTGGATTGTGAACCACAAGGTCTGTGGTT
Organism: Chrysochloris asiatica; assembly: GCF_000296735.1. Lineage (NCBI taxonomy): Eukaryota > Metazoa > Chordata > Mammalia > Afrosoricida > Chrysochloridae > Chrysochloris > Chrysochloris asiatica. The sequence goes on from NW_006408525.1 coordinate 25,917,635, forward strand.
CAAACTTGCCCGCCACTCCGCAAAGAAAGATGAGGCTTTCTGCTCCCACAAAGAGTTTAAAAAAACCTCAGAAACCCTACACAGGGTCGCAATGACTCAACGACACTTAACAACAACAACACAGCACCTTATCAGGCACCGAGCACTTCTTTAAGCCCTTCGCAAACAACTCATTTAATTCTCAGTGTTACCCTATGAGGTTTGTAATATTTTTATTACTCCATTTTTACTGATAAGAAAACCGAGACAATTTGCCCCAGATGAAAGATTTAGTGAATGTCAAGAGTTTTTGCACTGTTGTAAACTCAGAATTCTGAAGCAAGCAAGAATAAAAGTCTCTTTTTATGGGAACAGATTGGCCAGGAAGTTCTGCGGTGTTCAGAGTTGTATGATCTTACTTACTGCCGTTAAGTGCCGTCAAGTCGATTCCGACCTATAGCGACCCTGTATAGGGTTTCCGAGGAGCAGCTGGTGAGCCTGAACCGCTGACCTTGCGTTTGAAAGCGACTTTGCAGTTCAGCGCCTTAGCCCACCGCACCACCATGATCTTTAGTTGTTATGTACCGTGGAGTCGGTTCCGACTCATTTACCGAGGCTGTAAATCTTTACGGGAGCAGAAAGCCTCATCTTTCTCCTCCGGAACAGCTGGTAGTTTCTATACTACAGTGCCACACCAACTCTTGTTTTATTATAGACGCTGAGTGAGTATGGCATGGGGATGGTGGGTTTTTAAGATTTAATTTTTTCTGAGCGCATCAAGAGCGACCTTAGTGGATCTGTTTTGCTGGCGGCTTGTCGTTAACTATATGGAACTTCTTGTTGTTGTTATGTGCCGTGGAGTCGGTTCTGACTCATAGCAACCCTGTACAGGGTTTCCAAGGCTGTAAATCTTTACGGGAGCAGAAAGCCTCATCTTTCTTCCGCGGAACAACTGGTAGTTTCGAACTGCTGACCGTGAGGTTCGCAGCCCGATTCGTAACCACTACGCTAACTAGGTACCTGATTTCTTCCTTTTCTAGGAGGCGCCGGTAGGTGGCTATTTCCTGTTCAAGCCTCATCTTCGTGTTGAGAAGCATCTCGTGCTCCTGAAGCTGTCTCTCGATGCCACACCTTACTTCCTGCAGTTCTTTTTCTAGTCCTTCAATCACAGATTCCAGGTCTTGCAGCTGCGTTTGGTAGTGTTGCTCACTGGCATGTAGGGAATTTTCAAGGCCCCTTTCCTGTGTTAGATAGGCAATTAGCAGCGAATCAGTAAAAAAATAAAAAGAAGTGTTTTTGAAATCTGATTTGCATTATTTTCAAATGGGTTACCATTTTTCTGAAAAGGCTATAATAACTGTACCTCATTTATGCAAGAGATACGTTCCTAAAGATTTGTGTGCTCCTAAATTGAAAACAAAAAACAAAAAAACCCAACTATACCAAAAAACATTTCAAAGGAATCTAGTGGTAATTCTTATGTCAAAAATATCCTCTGCAGTTAAATTCATTTATTGTCATGCTGATGAATCTACTTTCTTCAATATTAACATTCAGAGTAGACTGCTTATAAAGACACTTAGGAAGTACTATTAACAGTCTCCAATGGCATGCATGAGTTCCTACTGTTGACACTTGGGATACAACAAAGACTCTACCTTCCCACTTCAACAAGTAGAGGACTGCAGGGTGATAAGCATGTATGACTTCATTTTTATAGGCATGTACTACACCTTGTGTGACTTGATTACAGCCACTGCCATGATGGAGGTGGAATATTGGAACTAGGATCAGGAATAGAATTCAGTATCATTGGCTTTCAGTCTCACTGGAAAGTAATAGACATTCATTCTTTCCCTCCCTTAATCCAATAGCACCTGGGGACTCCAGGGCCCAGTTCCTTTTGAGAGCTTTCTCACCACAGCATGGAGAGATTCAATTTCCACTTGCAAGTGGTGCCACTGACGTCGGGCTTCCTTGAGCTCTGCTTGAGCCGCCTTTAAAGCCTCTTCATCTTTGTCCATTTTTTTACTTATGTCTTCTTCTAGCTGTAGGAAAGCCAACCACAGTAACAAAGACACAAAGAGCATTCTTTACAAAAGGACACACTTAAACGCAATTAGAGAAAAATAGTGAAAGAACTGAATAGTTTTCTTTCCCTTTCAATTGTTGGATTACAAATGTGCGTTCTAGTATTTGCTGTTGTTCGGTGTCATCAAGTCAGTTCCCACTCATAATGACCTCATAGGGTTTCAGAGAGTGGCTGGTGGTTTGAACCACCGATGTTTCGGTTAGCAGTCCAATATCCTACAGTGCCACGCCAGAGTTTAATTACTAATTATTTGAGTACGTAAGCAAGCTAATTGCATTCTCAGCCTCAGTTTTCTCAGGGCCTCAAAGTTCCTGCTAACTATGACAGTCTGAAAAAATACATCTATTTAAATGAAAAGAAAGTTTGCAGTTTTAAAATTTGTGATCTCTGATTCTGGGACCAGGTGTATTGACATGGAGCTAATACTGCTAGAGAATATGTTATTAATAATTTGAAGTTTACATTACCATAGGCATTGTTGTTGTTAAGTACTGCCAAGTTGCTTCAGTCTCATAGCCACCTTGCAACGGGTTTCCCAGAGTGACTAGTGGGTTTGAACTGCCGGCTTGTGGTTAGCAGTCCAGTGCTGATTCTACAGCGCCACACCAGGCCTCACTGGATCTAACTTGGGCTTCTGTATTAAGAGTACCCACTCTGGTAGCGTAGTGGTTACGAATCGGGCTGCGAACCTTAAGGTCAGCGGTTCGAAACTACCAGCCGCTCCGCGGGAGAAAGATGAGGCTTTCTACTCCCGTAAGGATTTACACCCTCGGAAACCCTGTACAGGGTCGCTATGGGTCGGAACCGACTCGACGGCACTCAACAACAACAACAACAACTACTGATTTACCTTTTCAAAATGGACTTTCTAGAAGGCATGGGTATCTGGGTAATAATGAAAAATGACATTAAAAAAATTGTTTTCTACATGTCCTTGTTAAATAACAAGTTGAATATTTCATATTCAGCTTTAACTATTCTTATGCGGATGTTGGAATTAAACGGAAGTCTCTTTTGATAGAATTCTTAACAGTTAATCCCAAGTAGGAGCAATGTATGGAATTACAGCATTTGGAAATAAAAATGACAACTTCTTAATGTTCTTCTTAAAATACACTTAAAGATTAATTTGATGGCATAATGGATTTCTTTCTTTTCTTTTTTTTTAAAGGAATCTTTGGAGTAAATGGAAGCCTGTGGACTTTTTTTTTAGGGCAAGGTGTTAGAGAACAAAGTTCATGTTTCTTTTGGTTTGTTATGTTACTTTTTCATAGTATTTACTTGGCAAAGTTCAGATACTGGAGCAACTACAAAAGAGAATGTAAAACAATTGAAAATATGAGAGCCTAAAAGTGCAAGTATCTAGCTTTGTTTTGTCTTGTCTTGTTTGGTTTTGTGTTTGGAACTGGCATTTCAGTTTGTGTAGTAGCCAGGTTCCAAAGATGGTCACCTACGAACCACATATCTCAACATTCAGGTTCTTGTGTGGTCCTCCTCCACATTGACTCTGGGTTGACCTGTGTTTTGTTTTAACCAACAGAATGTGACAGGAGTGATGTCATGTCAGTTGTATGAGTAAGCCTTGAGAAGCTCTGACAACTTGTACTTCGGTGCTTTGAGAGCCCTGGGCCACCATGTAAGAAGATTAGATACCTTGGTGAAGAGATCATGTAGACAGGCAGGCCCACTTGTCCCAGCTGAACCAGTCTTTTAGCAAGCCCCTGCCAATGTGCTAGACACATGAGTGAGCCACTGTGGACAGTTCATCATGCCTCTAGTTAATTGCAGTCCTAGCCAACATCATGTGCAATAGCAGAATCACCTCAATGAGCCCATTCAATGCACAGAATCATGAGAGAGAATAACAGTGTTGTTGATTTTCTGTTTGTTTTTTGTGGGGGCTAATTTGCTACACAGCAATAGGTAACTAAAACAGTTTATGCTTCTTTATTTCATAATAATTAATTGGGATAGAATTCTTGAATTTATTCCAGTTGGCTTCCTGAATTTTTTGAAAAAAACAAAACAAAAAAAAACCTAACAGTTTTTTTTTTTTTTTAAAGTTCTAAGGACTTGAAATAAAATATAATCTTGCCTTTTCATTTGAGTTAATTCACGTTAGCATTGTGACTTGTCAATTCTTATTGCAAAATAAATACTGATTTGGTTAATTATCCTCATAAATTGTTACTCATCTTTTTCTTCTGAGTGAACTATTCCAGTACATAGTACAAATACACTAGTGTCTTTGCTTAGTCCAAAATGCTGATCATTTTTTATAAAGACTGAAAATGTTAGCCAGATATAAATATTACTAAAAATGAGTTGTTAATGAAGTAAAGGACAGTGAGTTCCTAGCAATAATTCCCCCCCCCCCCAATTTGGAAATGGTCCTAGGTAAACTCTTTGCTGTAATAAAACTTGTAATAGAACTCAAACTCAGATTTCACAGGTAAACTCAAACGAAACAAAAACCATCTAAATGTCTGAATCTTTGTTTCTAAAGTGCTTATTTACAAATTTGTTTAAAGACTTGAGACGTGAAAATCCCAAGGTGATTGTCACTTTAAAAGTAAAGAAGTCATAAATCAGGATTTAATCCTTATTGAAGCTCTCTCCCTGTTTAAAAATGCTGAAATAGTTCATCCTTTGTGCTAGAAATAAGCATCTCTGATAACACATAAGCAAACATCGGAAATCGATTTGTGGAGTTTTGATACTCTTAATTTAGATGATTGTCTCTGAATGCCATTTCACATATTGAGATGATCTCTATTGATAACAATCCCATATAAAACGGAGCTCATTAAAAAACAATGATGGAGACTGTTTAGAAATATTTTACCTAGTTTTATCTCCAGAGTGTGCAAGCTAATAATTCTCCCTATAAAGCTCATCATTTTAAAGATGCTATCTAAATTACCTCTATAAACAACCCCATAGTATCTTTGAAGGGTATTTGAAATGTTTCCTTTCTGAAGGATGCTTAAAGGGGCAGGAGTGCACCATTTTCTTGAATGTTTTGTTAATAATAGTCTCCTCCTAATTTGCACAAAAATCAAATGCATCAGCTAGCAGTTGTTGAGTGGCATTTAACAGTATAATTATAGCATTTCCCCCTGTAGCCTCAGTCACATTGCTGTAAAACCTAAATTCCTTCCCCTGTATCTGCTGCATTGAAAAGGAAATACTGTACCTCAGAGAGGCCGGGACAGGAATTGGTTAGACAGGGATAGCCTCCTTATCCTGGAAGTGCCTGTCTGTATGAAATCATTACCTGGATCCTTCTTGAGAGCACGGTCTCTATCTGATTTCTGGTGAGGAGCTTTTCATAGTTTGCCCTGATCTCATTGAGTAGCTGGGACAGTTCCATTCTTTTCCCATCCTCCACCTTGGCTAACTGAACCTAATCGAAAGGAGGAGCTGCCGCGGCAGAACCTGCTCTTCCTGCGTAGAGGGCTGAGAGAGAGTGTCCTGTGGAGCCTTAAAGATGCAGCGTTCTTTTTTTTAAGAGGCTCAGAAATTCCCGTGTTTCTAATAAATTATGCAAATATATGGTAAACTCTTCGCTCCTATTGCTGGGATAGCAAAGGGTCAGACTTCTCACGATGGAAAAGTGAAAACGTCCTTAGTATTCCAGAATTGATTGATTCCCTGTGAAATTGAGCACTTCAGGGAAAAAAACCACACATACATTATTTCATTCTTCGTATAGAAAATGGAACATAAAAAGAAAAGAGCAAAGAAAGACGGTTATGATTAATTTTCACAAGATAGTGCATGGAAATAAATCTGGATCCAAAACATGACAGTTACATTTATTTGTTTATTTTATTTCTTATCATTTGGGTTATTTAAACAGAAATGCTATGGTGGGTCATTAGAATATGTTGTAAATGAAAAATATTCTTTAAATAATTATTTGTTATTATGTTATTAAGTGCCGTTGAGTCAGTTCTGACCCATAGCGATCCTGTACAGGGTTTCCGAGGGTGTAAATCTTTACGGGAGTAGAAAGCCTCATCTTTCTCCCGCAGAGCGGCTGGTAGTTTCGAACCGCTGAACTTAAGGTTCACAGCCCGATTCGTAACCACTACGCTACCAGAGCTCCTTTAAATAGGGTGTATTCATTGATGTGCGATTTACTGTATAGTTACTCATCCACTAGTAAATATATGTTGTTGTTGTTGAGCGCCGTTGAGTCGATTCCGGCTCATAGCGACCCTGTATAGGGTTTCCAAGGAGCACCTGGTGAGTTTGAACATCCGACCTTGCAGTTCAAATGGCTTTGCAGTCTGGCTCACTAACCCACAGCGCCACACCAGGAGTCCACTAGTAAGCATAGGAAGTCTTACATTTATGCAGTTCTTCTAAATCTAAGAAGCATGTTTTTATCTACTATTTATACGATCTTCACAATTCCTTTCATTTTGTGACCTGCAAAGATGAGAAGAATAAGAGGGCTTAAGGTATCTTGCCCAAGGCCATAGGGCAGCATGAAGATATCATTGGAAGCAGATTTTTTAATCCTTGAACTATAAGGAGCTCTGGTAGCGTAGTGGTTACGAATCGGGCTGTGAACTGCAAGGTCAGCAGTTCAAAACTACCAGCTGTTCCCCTGGAGAAAGATGAGGCTTTCTGCTCCCATAAAGATTTACAGCCTCGGAAACCCTGTACAGGGTCATTATGAGTCGGAACCGACTCCACGGTACACAACAACAATATTCAATAGGAATTGCTGGTGTGGTGCTGTAGGATCAGCACTGGACTAAACCACAAAGTCGGCAGTTCAAATTCACCAACTGCTCCTCAGAAACACTATATAGGGTTGCTATGACTTGGAACCAACTCTACGGCAGTTAGCAACAACATAGTGTTTTACCTGTCTGCCTCTGCATTCTCTCTCTCCACTGAAATTCCTTGTTTAATCTGGCCAGCAAAGTTGCTAAATGTAATTGAAATCTTTTTGAGAATGTATCTGTTATTATTACTTATAGAGTGGCTTGGCTGAGATTTTCTCTGCTGTGCAGTTCTGGGAATAATCAGGCTTGGACTGTCATAGGACCTTTGTATATACATTGTTGGTGTTCAGTGCCTGCCGTTGAGTCAGTTCTGACTCATAGTGACTTTATACAGGGTTTCCTAGGAGCAGCTGGTGGGTTGGGTTTGAACTTCTGACCTTGTGCTTCGAAGTCCAGTGCTGATCCTATGGTGCCGTACCAGAAGTCCATTGTATATATACCAGGTTCTTGTAATTTCTGAATTAACTAATTGAAGACTAAATCATTCCATACAGGGCATTTCCACCTTTCTTTCCAAATAAAGCAGGCCTACCCACAGCCCCTGCTGAGAGGAGAGCTTTCCGGTAATTGCCTGTATTCTGTGCAACCTGACCCAACCTTCTGCACATCCTCCCCCTACCCAGTCAGCTGCAATTGGTTAGTTTGTTGACTGAGGAACAGCCAATCCACAGGTTGGGCAGAGGTCTATGAAGTAGCCTGATGCAAAAAGCTCTGACTAAAGATCACTGATGCTTAACTAAACATCATTCTCGGTAGCTGTATTACTCTAGAAGCTTCAGTCCAATACCCTGGAGTGACTGAGTTCAATTAATAACCACTCCAGATAAAGAAAGAGAAAAGCCTTTATTAATATTCTTAGGACGTCAACTACCAGAACACCGCACAGCAAACAAGTTGCTTTAAGTGGTGTTCAGCTGTCTCTTTGTTACAAGCACTTTCTATAATCCTCCTTCATAAGTCTAGTCATGTACTACATGCGAGGGTCAGGGGAGGGGGACTACAGTTCTAACATTCACACTAAATCACAAGGTGGTCATGAAGCCCCAGTAAACATCTCAAAGGAGGACACAATGAACTGTCCTGGTGCCTGTTTGTCCAGGTGGTCACTCCTTATCAGAATAGAAACCAGGATCCAGGCAGAGTCAGGCAATTATTAACATTTCAATCTAAAATAGAAAAAAGAAACCTAGACTTTTAAGGAACAAGGACAAGTTGGGGAACGTGTATAATATGCTTTCAGGAGGCACTTGGTTATATTTACTCTTAACCAAGCAAAACAGTTGTGCTCTCAAAATGACTGCCTTTATGTTCTCAGTTGGGACTGAAAAATCGGAAGAGAATCAGTCATATGAGAGTAGAAGAGGGAAGCAAGAAAACAAAGAATTACACTCTTGTTACTTTTGGCAGCTCTTGCTAATCTTGACCTAAAATATAGAGAGCTGAACTAAGTTCAACAGAGGCTGGCCTTGGCAATCTGCTTCTTCCATGTCGCTGCTCTGAAGCTCTCCGATAGAAAGATGATGGGAGCCAGAATGCAGATAATATATGCAGTTTTAAAGTAGCCTAGTAAAAGCTAGCATCTAGTAAAGGAGTTCTGGTGTGCAGTGGTTAAGCACTTTGGTTCGAACCCACCAACAGCTCTGAGGTGGTCAGTGGTTCTAAAGGTCAGTGGTTCGAACCCACCAACAGCTCTGAGGTCAGCTTCCTTAAAAATGATTGTCTTGGAAACCCTATGGGCCGTTCCAGTTCTTCTATAAGGTCTCTGTGAGTCGGAATGGACTTGATGGCAGCAGGTTTGGGTTATCTAGTATAAATCTCTCTAGTCATTGTTGTTGTCGTTAGGTGCCATCGAGTCGGTACCGACTCATAGTGACCCTCTGCCAACAGAATGAAACACTGCCCGATCCTGAGCCAACCTCGCTACTATTGCCATGCTTGAGTCCATCGATGCTGCCACTTAGCCAATCTATCTCGCTGCGGGTCTTCCTCTTTTTCTCTGACCCTCCACCTTACGAAACATGATATCCTTCTCCAGCGACTGGACTTATCAAAAGATGTAAACAAAACAGATAAAATTAATTTTGGTAATAGCTTATATTTAACCTGAAAGCTTATTAATGAGCCGTAGAACACTTCGCATATAATGTTGTTATTGTACAAATACCCAAACCCTACTGCCATTGAGTCCATTCTGACTCAACAGCGACCCTGCATTGGGTTTCTGTGATGGTAAATATTTCTGGTAGTAGAATACCTCATCTTTCTCATGAGGAATTTGAAATGTTGACCTGTGGTTAGCAGTTCGATGCTTATCCTATAGTTTAAATCCTTTCTCCTCAACGTAGGCATTTGTTAGAAACTTAGAATCTCAGTCCCCATACTAGGCTACTAGATCAGAAGCTGCATTTTAACAAGATCCAGGTGATTTGCATGCACATACAAATGTGAACAGCGGCACTTGAATATTCCTGCACATTGTAATCACCTGGGAAGTTAAACAAAGTTGTAGTGCCAGAGATTCTGATTTAGTTGGTCCGGGCTATGGCTAAACACCAGAATTGAAAAACAAACAAATAGACAACAAAAGTCTAATATCAGCAAAGTTTGAGAACTGCTGTTATAAAATATATCCTTTCCACTCATTTCCCTCTCTTTCTTCATGCAGAAGAAAGGAGTGAAGTTAACTGTCTGAAATGACTCATGCATCAAACATTGTCAAATCCCAGTATTCGTGCTATAGTTGGCACAATTCTGAGTTCATAACTTTAATTTTTCTCTAACAAATTACATTTTATTTTGAGCTCCCATATGCAGAGGTTATGTATTACATCTTATCAACTGGACTTTCCATCTTTTCTCCAACGCATTGCTTCTAGGTTTGGGGGTAGCTTATGGAGCTGTGTTTCATTGTGCTGTGCATAGGGTTGCTTTGAGCTGGAGCTGACTCGACGGCACCTAACAACCTGTTGTTGTTGTTAAGTGCTGTCGAGTCGATTCCTACCCATAACAACATGTAGCTGTGGCTAAAATCCAATCAAACCCACTACCATAGAGTTGATTCTAGTGCATAGTGAAGCAGCCCTAAGTAGGGTCTCCGAGGCTGCAAATCTTTAAGGGAGCAGATGTTACATCTTTCTTCCAAGGAGAGACTGGTAAGTTTGAACACCTGACCTTGTGGTTAGTAGCCCAGTGCCTAACCCACAGCGCCACCAGAGCTCCTTGGCTGTGACTAAGAGAGCATATTGCCTTGATGCCATTTGTCCATGCATGTGTTTACTAAGCCAGTTTACCTGTCCCACAAGTATCCAGCTGCTCTATCCCATACTCCTTCTGTGCTTGAGACTTTGAAATTATTGTGGTACTTCAGTGTACCAGTGACATGGAAATATGAGACAGATTGTCAGTGACTTCATTGCCCAGACACACTGTGTAGCCATAACCTATTTGGCTCTGCTTCCTTTCCTAGGACTATCATTTAGGATGCAGGGCACAGTGTTTGTGAGCAGCCAGGTACCCCAGACTTCCCTCAAGTTCTGCTATTTTGCAGGGACTCTGTCTCAGCAGCAGAGCGTGGGGCTCCTGGTTCTGGTACCCAGCTATGCCCTCGTCTCATCACTCGACCTTTGTCCTCTCACCTTTCAGTCTTACATAATCGAGGGTGGGTTAGAAACCCTGCTATAGAACATCTGCTCCAAGACTCATCTGCCTTGTTCATTGCTCTGTGAGCTTCCTGGCACAATGCTCAGCTTAGAGAAGGCAGACAATGCATATACATAGAATGAATGATATTTCTTTTGGACATTTTTGTTTTCTTCATTCTAAATCCAAGGACTAGGGGATTGAGCCCCTTGCTTTTGCTTTTCCCTTCCATAATACATTGCATCCTGAGCAGCCTGTTTGCTTGAAGGAGGCGAGGGAAATGAACTGTCAGGAGAAAGAAGACAGGTAAGTAACCAAACATCATTCCATTCTCCAAGTACTTAGCGTTTATAAATCCAAACAAATCAGACACACCTGTTCATTCTCTATCCTGGTGCATTTGTAATGAGTGGCATGCTTCAATTTTGCCACTAAACTTTGGGAGGAAAATGACTGGTTGCCATTTACCACACTCAAGAATTGGAATTTTGTTTGCCTTAAGGAGGGAGAAAAAAAGGAAAATAAAGACATGAATTTATTTTTATGTAATGCATTTGGACACATATGCTTTACCCTTGAAAGTACTTAATCTTCTTGTATTCAAGCATCACAAATCTTAATCCATTGAATATTTTGCCTTTTCTACACATAAATGTCGCAATCAGTTTTTTATTCTAAAAAGCATACCAGGTAGAATTGATGATGATGCAAGTTTATATTAAGTGGATTATTCTTCCAGGCAGTTTTGTAAGTATGAATTTCTAGTTCTTTAGAAAGATGAATACAAATGATCTTTTAATTTTGGGATCTCCTATAGAGCTGATATGGCACTATAGGGTAAGTACTGGAGAGTTTAGGTCAGAGGTTCAAACCACAGCCGTTCCTTGGAAACATTCACTATACAGAGTCAATATAAGTTGGGCGCTTAACAACAACAACAACATAGAGCTTGATGTCCTATAACATAAATATCACAAATAGATGTATTTAGGCAGTAGGACATTTTATTTTCTCACAGTTTAGGAAGCTAGAAGCCTGAATTCAGGGTGCAGGCTCTAGGGGCAGGTCCTTGTCTCCTTTCAACATCTGTGGGTTCAGTGTTCCTTGGGGATCCCCATGTGTCTAGGCATCAATCCTCCCCTGGGTCTAGGAGGTTCTCATGCAGGAATCCTGGGTCCAAAGAATGTGCTCTTCTCCCAGCTCCATTAACCTTAGCTGAGTGACATCCACTCCTCTATGCTCACTTCTCTGCCTTTTGATTTTAAGATAAAAAATGTGCTCCAGCAAGGATGTGACTTGAGTCACACCCTCTTGTAAGACTGTCACTGAAGACACACACCACACTGATTCTGCATCATTAACATATGTTGTTGTTGTTGCTAAGTGCTGTAGAGGAGGTGTTAGGATTTATAGCACATTCACAAAAAATTCACAAAAAGGAGCTCTGGTAGCGTAGTGGGTGCGAGTAGGGCTACTAACAGCAGGGTCACCAGTTTGAAACTACCAGTGGTTCTGCAGGAGAAAGATGGGGCTTTCTGCTCCCGTAAAGATTCACAGCCTTGGAAACCCTGTACAGGGTCACTATGAGTCGGAACCAACTTCACAGCGCACCACCACCACCACCACCACCGTAATTCACATAAAGGAGGGCAACCACACAGTATTGAGAAAGCAGGGCTTAGCCAAATAGATAAATATTTTTTTGGAGCACAATTCAATCACGACACTTGGATACTATTTTGTTTATGAAATAGAATTTCTTTAGCAGCGTAGGATATTGTGAATCCCTCTTTTAAATCAAGCACACATTTTAATAGGATTATAGTCGCATAATTAGCAAATGAAGATTGGCATTTTTGTACTTTTAAACATTGCTATAAGTGTCCCCTTTTGATTTTATTGTTGATTTTTCTACTCATAGGAGCAGGTCTCTACAAGATTTAGTTTCATGTACAGTTAAGAATATGATTAAAGAAAGAAACAACAAAGAGTGTAACGTGTTTGCCAGCATTCTCAGCATGCTTTCAAGGTGCATGAGAAAGGCTTGTATGAGTTTTTGTATGCCCTACACATGCATTTAATGCAATTCAAGAGATCCTAGCAATGTATACACAATCTTGTTCCTAGCCGATACTGAATTCATTTTTTTGTTGCAGTAATTCATAGGTCAAAAGCAGGGAAATTTCTTCAATTCAGGACTTGGTCTTTGGGTCCTATTTTTTCTGGCATCTTGCATGATATTTCTTCTTCCCACCTTGCAGTCCAGCACACACAGGTGTGTGGCCACTTTAGGATGCTAATTATGTATGATTTCTGTATACACGCAATCCCTGGGTTATGCCAACCCCTCCTCCTCCAGCTCCCTCAATCACGCTCCAAGGAAATGATATACTGTTGCCTGATTCATCACAAAGAAGCTCTAGTGGAAGAGTGGGTTATGGTTGGGCTGCAAACTACAAAGTTAGCAGTTCCAAGCCAGCAGCTCCTCATCAGAAGAAAGAAGAGGTTTTCTGCTTCTGTAAAGGCTCGGAAGCCCTGTACAGGGTCACTCTGTGTCCATGGCAGTGGGTTTGGTTTGAGGGTTAGTCACAGCTCCAGTAGCACCCCACAATCACTTCTTCCTCCTTTTCCTGTTCAAACTCCTGCACTGTCCCCCCAACTTTTCTGTATCACCATTTCCTCCAGCACCCCCTGCCCCACAGCACTCAGTTGCTGGCTTTGCATTCAAACAATTCTGGGCTCCCTCCTTGGCTACACCACCTCACCACGCAAGCTTACCTGCAGTGTCTGGCTGGCTCTTACTCTGTTGTCCCAGAGTACTCAGTATCGAGCGTTAAAACATTACTGTTACTGTATAATTATGTTAAAGATGTTTCAGTGTATCCGGAAGGGTTTCTTTGATTTTTTTTGCATAGAAAGGTACACAATATACTATATACCAAAAAACAAAACAAAAACATTTGACTGATTTATAAATGAACTGTACTTAATTTTACCAACTTGGGTATAAATTCTACAGGAAGACAAATCTCCTTTATAATCAGAGACTGCTTGTATTACAAATACATATGTTGTATCTATCATTAGCTCTGCAAGGGAAACAAATTGATCCAGGAATTCAAATTTCCTTAATCTGCAAGGTCGGCGGTTCAAGCTTACCAGTCGCTCTCCAGAAACCCTATACACAATCGTTATGTGTCGGAACCAACTCGATGGCACTTAACAACAACAACTGCCCTTTCAGGAGTCCTGGTGTGGTGCTGTGGGATAATGCACTGGACTGCAAGGTCAGTTTGAACAGCAAAGTCGACCGTTCAAACCCACCAGCTGCTCCTTGGAAATCCTGAAACCGATTTGATGGCACTTAACAACAACAATTTTTTTGGCCTCTCCATTTGACTTTTGTTGCTCTTGGCTTCTTATACCACTGGCCATTTAGTAAAATCAGTTTAAACGTTTAATAAATTTAAGATGCCTTTTGGCTTAAATTGCAAAAAATTACATTTGGGAAGTAATAAAATTTCTGAAATTTAGTCTAACACACAGCAGAACAAAAAGCCAAACTATTAGTAGGGCAAGAAGAGTTTTTAGGCACAGTCCATGTTTTGCCATACCTTTCACAAATACCTTTTACACGGTTGCCATCAGAAAAATGTATTATTCTATTTCATTAAGTTCCAACTCCTTTTAAATTTCTCTTCTCAGAATGTCTCATTTCCTGACAGCTTGGTACATCTATCATTACTGACTTCTGAAATGAAATTTAGGGATATATTGATACAGGAACCAAATGCTTAGTAACCCACTAAAATAATTTTCTTTGCCTGTAACTAGTAACTCAGGCCTTAAAAAAGATGGTTGTTTAAATGAGCACCATTTAGTTGTCTTTGATAAATAGCTATAGGACAAACACTGGACTGCTAACCATAAAATTGTTGGTTCAAACTCACCAGCCACTCCTTGGAAACCCTATGCAGGATCGCTGTGAGTAGGCACAGACTTGATGTCACACAGCAACCATAATAGCAAGTGTTAACTTTAAGGATAAAAATAAACTCCATCCATTTTTAGCTGTATGATTCTATCTGAATCCTTGGATTTGGTGTTGTTGTTGTTAAGTGCCGTCGAGTCGATTCCGACCCATAGTGACCCTGTATAGTGTTTCCAAGGAGCGGCTGGTGAGCTTGAACCACCGACCTTGCAGTTGAAACGACTTTGCAGTCTGACATATTCCAGGACTCCAATACCTTGGATAGTACAGCTATATTACTTAAAGTAAGTTCCTTGCATGCTGCAAACAATTAATAACTGCTTTTTTTGGACTGAATGGAGTGTTTATAAGGCAAGTTTATCTACACGATACCTTTCTGAGTATGACATGATTATTTGTATGTTACTCACATCGGAAAAGATCTCTCTGTTGTGTTCTTGGGTTCAGATAATTCTTACCCCAAAATTATTTACTTCTAAACTCTAAAAATTCAGAAGTAAATATATTTTGGGGTAAAAATTATCTTGACCCAAGGAAGCGTGGTGGCTCCATATGATAAATCCTGGACTGCGAACCACAAGGTCCACAGTTTAGCCCGCCAGCTGCTCGGAGGTAGAAAGATGAGACTTTCTGCTCCGTGAAGATTTAAAGTCTTTGAAACTCTATACAGAGTAGCTGTAAGTTGGCACCAAATTGATGGCACTTAACAACGACAACAATTAGCTGATTTTAGAAATGCAGTCTAAAATTTCAAATGTTTATCCGTGTATTAGGATGTTTGCTATGTATTATACATTTTCATGGAGATAATAACTAGTGTATTTTTAGTGCTATAGATTCATTAACAACCTGTGATATACAGATGATACAACCTTGCTTGCTGGAAGTAAAGAGTTAAAATATTTACTGATATGGATTGCCTCTCAAAACAAAAATCCTGACAACTGAACCGATAAATGTTGTTGTTATGTGCCGTGGAGTCGGTTCCAACTCATAGTGACCCTGTACAGGGTTTCCGAGGCTGTAAATCTTTATGGGAGAAGAAAGCCTCATCCTTCTCCGCGGAACAGCTGGTCGTTTTGAACTGCTGACCCTGAGGTTACCAGCCTGATTCGTAACCACTACACTACCAGAGCTCCTTGGACTGATAAATAGTATCAAGATAATGGAGAAAAGATTGACGTTGTCAAAGACTTTGTTTTTCTTGGATCCACAATCAACACTCATGGAAGCAGCATTCGAAATTTTTATATTATTCGGCAACTTGATTTTTTTATGTTCCTGAAATAGATTTTTTGCTGTCATGTATGTTTTATGTTTTAGTCCATCTCTTTTCTATGGTGCATAAACTGTCAGTTTGTTGAACTATAGTGGCTTTTGTGGTGCTGGGATGTTGGAAGCCATGCCACCAAGATTTTAAGTATCATCAGGCTCACTCATGGTGAACAGGAGTCAGCAGCGCTTCCAGACTAAAACAGGCTAGGAAGGAGAGGCAGACCACTTCTGAATGCTTGGTGGTGGCTGTTGGCTATGTGCCTTGGAGTTGGTTCCGAATCATAGCGATCTTGTGCAGGGTTTCTATGAGGCTGTAAATCTTTACAGGAGAGAAAGCCTCATTTTTCTCCCGTGGAACGGCTGGTAGTTTTGAACTGCTGACCTTGAGGTTCGCAGCCCGATTCGTAACCACTATGCTACCAGAGCTCCTTTCTGAATGGTTAGTCCCTGAAAATCTTATATATAGCAGTGGAACATTGTCAGATATAATGCTAGAAGATGAGTCCCTCAGGTTGAATTGCACTGAAAACCCAACTGAGGGTGGGCTGTCTCCCCAAAGTAGAGTTTGATTTTAACGACATAGATTAAGCAAAGCAGGGATTTTTTGTTTTGTTTTGTTTTTATGTATTGAAAAATTTGTATTTACAATTTGCCAGCTGGACTCATTTTAGATGATTTCAATTGTGTTGGTGACATCCAAAGCATCGCAGTCAGGAGCCAGTTGAACATATACCTTCTTTTCTCCATCAGGCCTGATGAAGGTGTTGACCTTGGCTACCTCAATGTCATAGAGCTTCACACCCTGTTTGAGCTGGTGCGTGTTGGCCTTGGCCTCCACAAGGAACACAAGTGTGTTATTATCTTCATGGCTGACTCAGTAATCAGTGGGAACTTGATGATAACATAGTGGTCAAGCTTGTTTCTCCTGGGGGCGCTCTTCCGAGCATATCTGGGCTGCCTCCGGAGCCTCAGAGAGGTCTTGGGCTGCCGGAAGATGGGTGTCCTGCGGATCTTCTTTTTGTGTGTATGTGCGGATCTTCTTCGTCTTTTTTTTTGTCTGGCTGTGGATGCCTTTCAGCACTGCCTTCTTGGCCTTCAATGCCTTTGCTTTGGCTTTAGCTTTGGGAGGGGCAGGGGCTTCCTTCTTCACAAAAATCTTTTGGGACCTTCATTTGTACAATTCAAAATGAGAAAAGGAACATCTGCAAATATCCATTAGTTATCAGAATATGGAATATATAAAGCATGAATCTAGAAATTGGAAATTGTCAATAATGGAAGGGAACACATAAAGATCAAGATCTAGGCACTAGTGAGCTGAATTGGATTGGTATTGGCCATTGTGAATTGGATAATCATAAGGTTTACTATGCTGGGAATGACGAACTGAAGAGGAATGGTGTCACATTCATTGCCATAAAGAGCATTTCAAGGTCCATATTGAAACTATAATGCTATCTGTGATACATATGCCTACAAGGAAAACAAGTTAATATCATTATTATTTTAATTTACACACTAACCTCTAAAGCTATTGATGATGAGACTGATGAATTCTACCAATTTCTTCAGTCTGAAACGGATCAAACGTGCAATTAAGATGCATTGATAATTACTGGTGATTAGAATGGGAAGGTTGGAAACAAAGAGGAAGGATCAGTAGTTGGAAATTAGGGTCTTGGTGATAGACATGATCTCATGATAGAATTTTGCCAGACCAAGGACTTACTCATTGCAAATACCTTTTTTCAACAACATAAAAGATGACTATACATGTTGATCTCATCAGATGGAATATATAAGAATCAAATTGACAACATTCATGGGACGAGACGCTGGAGATGCTCCATAACATTAGCCAAAACAAGGCCAGGGTCCCACTGTGGACCAGACTACCAATTGTTCATATGCAAGTTTAATCTGAAGCTGAAGAAAATTAAAACAAGTCCAAGAGAGCCAAAATATGACCTTGAATATATATTACATGTTGTTAAAGGAGCTCTGGTAGCATAGTGGTTACAAATCGGTCTGTGAACTGCAAGGTCAGCAGTTCAAAACTACCAGCTGTTCCGCGGGAGAAAGATGAGGCTTTCTGCTCCCATAAAGATTTATAGACTCGGAAACCCTGTACAGGGTCGCTATGAGTCAGAACCGACTCCACGGCACGGCACTTAACAACAATATATGTAGATGTAAGTTAGACAATGAATAAGGAAGTTGGGCTACTTGAAGTCTTATGCATTCCCATGGCACTATTATTCAAGACACTAATTTTGGTGTTACATGATGCCATTGAATTATTTCATGAATTTTCCCTCACATCTGCAGCTAGATTGTAGCTTCTAAGGGATGGTACTTAATCTCTTAGTGTTTTCTCTCTGAAGTTCTTAGCCCAATTGATTGATTGTTGTTGTTAGGTGCTGTTGAGTTGTTTCTGACTCATAGTGATCTTGTACAGGGTTTCTGAGTTGCTGCTGGTGGGTTTGAATCACAGACCTTGTGGTTAGTGGTCCAGTGCTTATCCTATAGCGCCACACCAGGACTCCAGCCATTGATGGGCCCAGTTGAGTATTTTAAACAGAGCATACGTGCAGCTATTTTTAGAACGTAACTATTTTGCTTGTTCTTGTTGCTGTGTGCTATTATGACTCATATTGACCCTGTATAGGGTTCCCAAGGCTGTAAATCTTTACTGGTGGATTCAAACTGCAGACCTTGCATAATCCACCAAGTTACCAGGGCTCCTAACTCTTTTGCTTGTTGTTGTTGTTGTTGTTGTTGTTAAGTGCTGTCGAGTCGGTTCCGACCCATAGCAACCCTGTACAGGGTTTCCAAGGGTGTAAATCTTTACGGGAGTAGAAAGCC
>NW_006408525.1:25937051-25941257 GCF_000296735.1 Chrysochloris asiatica
GGGATGTGGGACAAAAATCAAAGTAATAAAAAAGACCAGGCTGACTTAGATTGGTGGAACTCCTGAGTCTATGGTTCACAGACATGGTTCAGGCCTGGCCCTGAACTCACCGGCAATACTCTACTTTTGGCTAAAACAATAGTAGGCCTGTTAGGTAAACGATAACATCAGGGAGGTAAGCCTTCCTTAGAACAATCAATTATTCAGGAACAAAAGGGCAGCGATGGCCCCAGGAGAGAAGGAACAGAAATAGTAAACTCAGGAAGGAAGAATGCCACAAAAGAAAATGTGTTTGAATTGTTGAGTGGAAAACCATTTTGCTCTGTAAACTTTCATGCAAAGCACAATACAAAGTTAAGAGAGAGAGAAAAAAAACAAAACAACTTACTTTGATTAACTCACAAAGGATTTTAAAACTCCAAAATGCTGGCGGGTCTATTCTTACAGTTTTATTGCAAATGAGCAAGCAACTTTCCAAATATACTACTGGCTTATCTTTTTCCTGTTGTCTAAGTATGTCCCTTTATCTTCATGTTGTCTGACTATGTAGTGCACGTGGCTGATTTTATATATATGACCAAGGTTAAATGGTTCTTGGTGCTTTAGCTATCTTTGTTTTTGTGGCTGGTTTGTGTGATGGCACCTTCAGCTGGTCTTTGGTGAACATCTTTTATTAGTGATGAGACTACAATGCTATCAACCAGCACTTCAACACCTGTCATGTACCGAAACATTTTGGTTGATTCTGTAAGGAAGTGAAATGTCAATTAAATGTTGATGGGAACAAGGCAAACCAATAAAGCCTTCTACTTTAATCAAAAGGAAAATAGCTCTCTAACTGGGTATTTATAAATTTTTCTATCTGCCTAATAGTTTGAAAGGTAAGCATATTCACTTAATGACCTTAATTTTTACTTTTGTAAAGCATCACTAACTTGGAGTGATTTTGACAAAGCCCAATCAGAATTATAATTAATACTTAATGCTATGTATATATTGCACATCTGTTTCCTCTTCGTAGATTGTAAATTCATCAAGACAGGGGTTACATCTTTCTATCTCTAGCACCTAACATGTTGTTGTTGTTAGCTGCCTTTGAGTTGATTCCACACACGGTGACCCCATTTGCACAAGGTATGAACTGCTCCATAGGATTTTTAAGACTCTGACTCTTCGGAAACAGACCTTTGGGACTGTCTTTTGAAGTGTCTCAAGGTGGGCTTGAACCATTAACCTTTCATCTATTAGTCAAGTGCTTAGCTGTGTGTGCCACCCTGGTACTCCTAACATAGGTGTTTATTAAAGGCGGAATATAATCTACAGCCATGCTAATAGCACAAATAAATCTCATAAACGTCATGTTGACGGAAAAGAAGCTAGAAACAAAAGAGAACATACTGTATAATTCTATTACTAAAAAGTTAAAAACAAAAGAAAACAGGCAAAACTATATTTATGGTGTTAGAAGTTAAGAAGGATGTTAGGGGAGCTTTTAGGTTGATGATAATGTTCTTTTGAGTTGGCAACTGGTTACACAGGTGTGTTCAATTTGTAAAAATTCACCAAGTTCACTTACGATATATGCTGTTTTGAGGATTTTATTGCTTTGCACCTCAATTTTCTCATCTGTAAAATGGGATAACAGTTGTCAGCCTCCTAGGATTATAGTGAGATTTGAATTAGTTGACCAAAAACACAGTCAATAATTGTTCTAAGTAAGATGCTCAGAACCGTGTCTGGCACATAGTTAATGCTTAATCAGGAGAGGTGAAAGGGTCTGGTGTATTCAGGGAAGAGTGTAGGGCAAAGACTGGGGTGATTGGTAGGAAGGAGGAGTGAATTAAGTAAACCGGAGTCAGCTGATTAAGGGTGTTTGGGGCCATAGAGTGTAGGCGGTGGGAAAGAAACAGTGTGTGTCTGTAAAGTGTAGGGAGGATATGGTCAGACTTGTAAGAGGGACTGATGGGAGTAGAGAAAGGTTGCAAGAAAAATACAATAGCTTTCCAACTTGCTTCATTTCACCTCATGAGAAGAAATACAGCACACCACATGTTTATAATTGAAACAAAAGTTTTATGTAATAATATTTGTCATTTTTAGGTGAGATGTACCTTGATGTTTTCTAGTTCATTCCATTTAAAAATGCTGATTACGACCCAATATTTAAAAATTGGGTCACAATCTGTAGTTTGAAAAACATAGCCTTAAATTAGCCTATAAGTCAAACCTTATTTTTGATCACCTTTTTGTCTTCAGTTAAACTTATTTTCTTGATTTAGTTTATGTCCTCTCCTTTTTTTTTTAAAATTAACTTTCTTTAACCTTTCAAAGTCAATGATCATGAAAATGTCTCCCTACATTCTAAATTGAACAGTGTAGAAAAGAAACGATTTAAATGTGATACAGAAATTGCTTCTAAGACATTTATTTTTATGGGTAGAGATTTTAAGAAAAATATGTATAGTATACTTTGACAAACGTGTAAGTGAAACTGTTCCACAATCAGTCTTGGTTTTCTGTGACTTTAACTGTTTAATACAAATGACGAGTTTATATGAAAATGTAACGCTGGGCCTGGAATATACTGTTCTGCTGAAGAAGATGAGAGCATTAATGGAAATTTTTTCTTACAAAACTGAACCCTTGATGCTCTTTCCTCTTTTTGATCCAGTTTCAAATTCATGGCTGCAAAAGTGAAAATGTCTTATACTCATGCTTCCATTATATATATTTTTTATTTTGTTATTGTTGTTAAGTGCTGTCGAATAGGATCTGTCTCATAGTGACCCTGTGTAGGGTTTTCCAGGAGTGGTTGGTAGGTTTGAATCACCAACCTTGTGGTTAGCAGTCCAATGCTTATCCTACAGTGCCACACCAGGATTATTTTGCTGTTGTTAAGTGCCATTGAGTTGGTTCTGACCCATAGCGACCCTGTATAGGGTTTCCGAGGAGCACCTTGTGAGTTTGAACCGCTGACCTTGAAGTTCAAACTGCTTTGCAGTCTGATGCATTAACCCACAGTGCCATACCAGGACTCCAGGATTATTTTAGATATCCACAAAAACTGTAATTGTCAGGAGTGTTTTTGAAAACTTTAAGTTGGAGTCATTGAATTTTAGCTTTTTATATCTTTTATCTTACTCTCCCCCCCCCCCATTTAAATTAGATCTCTCCAACTGACTACTAAACATTGTTGTTGTTGTTACGTGCCGTGGAGTTGGTTCCAACTCATAGCGACCCTGTACAGGGTTTCTGAGGCTGTAAATCTTTACGGGAGCAGAATGCCTCATCTTTCTCCTGCGGAACAACTGGTAGTTTCCAACTGCTGACCCTGAGGTCCGCAGCCTGATTCATAACCATATGTTTATACTAAACATATAACCAGCGAATTGCTGTTGAGTTGACGCTCACTCATGGCAACCCCGTATGTGTATGAGCAAAACTGTGCACCATAGGTTTTCAATGGCTGAGTTCTTCCCCCAAAGTAGGTCTCCGGGCCTTTCTTCCAAGTCTCTAACTTTTCCTTTAGCAGCAAGCATCTTAATTGGTTGTACCACTCAGGGAGTCCATAAAATAAGCACTGGATACAAGGTTGGTTAGAACCACAAGGCAGGTGGTTCAATTTTACCAGCTGATCCTTGGAAACCCTATACGTGGTTACTATGAGAACCGACTGGACTCAGGACACTAAACAACAACAACAACAACAACAACAACAACAACAACAACAACAGATAATGGGCTTGCTTTCACAGATGGGAGGGTCACATAACAATGCTACTGTAAACTTCAATTCAGTTGGGTAAACATTTGTGGAGTCCGCCTATGCTGTGAAGAAGAATGGAGAGGATATTATGTTCATGAATGAAGAACCAATCCTTGCATTTGGTAATGGTGATGTTGAACATTGTACCTGATGGCTCTCGCGTGTTGCTGTCTCATTTAGCTAAGCATAAGAGCACCTGGGTACCTACACTTGCCCCCTAGTCTCAACCCCTTCGTTTGACTACTAACCACAAAGCCGGCAGGTCAAACCCATCAGCTGGCTCTCGGGAACCCTATACAGTGTTGCTATAGACCGGAACCGACTTGACAGCATTTAACAACAACTACACTTTCAGGAAAGTGAGGCAGCACAGGAGGCACTCACTCATCTCTGCCAGGAAATTTGGAAGACAACTGTCTGGCCGACTGATTGGAAGAGAT
>NW_006408525.1:25942497-25954073 GCF_000296735.1 Chrysochloris asiatica
GAGGTTGGCCCAGGATCGAGCATTGTTTCGTTCTGCTGTGCATGGGGTCGCTATGAGTCGGTTCCGATTCGATGGCACCTGACAACAACAACAACAACACATAGTTACCGGAAGGAGTCTTGGTGGTGAAGTGGTTAAATGGTTGGCTGCTAACTGAAGGATTGTCAGTATGTACAGACCAGCTGTTCCATGGAAGAAGATGAGCAGTCGGCTTCCTTAAAGATGGGTGGTGGTGGTGGTGGTGGTGGTGGTGTGCTGCGGAGCCGGTTCCGACTCATAGCGACACTGGATAGGGTTTCTGAGGCTATAAATCTTTACGGCTACCAGAGCTCCTTTCCTTAAATATTACAGCCTGGGAAACCCTACTGGGCAATTCTACATTGCCTTATACGGAGCTCCGCTAGCATAGCGGTTACGAGTCAGGTTGCTAACCTTAAATGCAGCAGTTCGAAACTACCAGCTGTTCCGCGGGAGAAAGATGAGGCGTTCTGCTCCCGTAAAGATTTACAGTCTTGGAAGCCCTGTACAGGGTCGCTATGAGTCGGAACCGACTCCACGGCACATAACCAACGACCAAGTGTTCGGATAGCCTTACTCCCTACCTGCAGGTGGCGCCAGCGATCATATTCTGAATAGGAGCTAGTGTTACCCTAACAGTGATCTCAAGTGGACATCTGCAGTGTCTTAACTAATTTAGTGGCTGTAGTATTTCCACAAAAATACCACTCCAAAACACAACAACCCACTGCTATTGAGTTGATTCTGACTAACAGCAACCCTCCCTATAAGACAGAGTGAACTACCCCTTAGGGTTTCCAAGATGATAAATCTTTATTTATACAGGGGCTGATGTATACAGTTACTATTTTTCTTCCAGCTGTTAATTGTCATACATTTAATGGAAACTTTCCTGCCCGAGTTACTAACTGAAGAAACTCAAAAGCTTGGATTTTTCTTAAACCAAAAACCAAACCCAGTGCATCAGTCGGTTGTGACTCATAGGAGCCCTGCACGGGGTTTCAGAGACTGACCGTTTTTACTGGAGCAGATAGTCTTATCTTTCTTCTGTGGGGTGGCTGGTGGATTTGAATCAACAATCTTGCAGTTAGCAGCCCAATACTTAACTCACAATCCCATGAGGGGTCCTTTGGATTTTTCTTAAGAGACTTTAAAAATAAATGTTATTAACCAACGACTTCAAGCTCACCAGCTGCTCCTTGGAAACCCTATACAGGGTAACTATGGGTGGGAACTGACTCTATGACACTTGACAACAACAACAACAACCAATGACCTGCAATGGATTCAACTCTGAGTCACGGTAACCCCATGAGGGTCAGACTAGAATTGTGCTCTATAGTCTTTGCAATGGCTGATTTTTCAGAAGTACACCACAAGGCGTTTTTTCCTAGGTGCTTCTAGGTAGATTTGAACCTCCCTGTTAGTGGTCTAATTGCATGAACCATCTGTACCACCCAGAGACTCCAAACTTAATAGGGAATATAATATTTCAGAAACATTGCTGAGATGAAATCATGAGCTTATCTGTGTGGACAAAATTGGTATTTTTCCAGAGGGAGGTTTTTACATACCAGAACTACTGCGGACTGTAGCTCAATCTCCAGGCCCTGAAAAGTCCACTTCAGTTCATTCACTTCAGTCTTAGCAGCATCCGCTATAGCATCAGTTGTGGAGAAAATATTCTGTTGCAGCAATCCGCTCTGAAATACCATTACAGAACAGACTCATTTATCTTAGTCCTCGATTTTCTGACCTTGAATATGTTTTTGGTTTACCTTGTTGTTGAACCAGATTTCAGCATCTGGGTTATTTTGCTCGGCAGTGGCTTCACACTGAGTTCTCACGTCATTACGTCATTGAGGATCTCCATCAGATCTTCTTCAGGGACAGCGGTCCCTCTCAACTCGCACATCCCAGCAAGCAGGCCTCCCATTTCCTGTACTGGAAACAATCATCCAAGAATTCAACCTTAATGAGAGTCGAATTTGCTTCGTTTATCAGAGTTTTCTTAAGCCTTATTAGATTGGAATTGAAGCCAAGAATTAAGTCAGAAAGAGGTTATGCTTTCGTGTATGGGCACATACATAGTTCTTTTTGAGATAAGTTAATTCCGCTGCCAGAGTTTCAATCTGCATTTCCAGATCAGTCTTGGGCAGAGTCAGGCCGTCCAAGATTCACCACATACCGCTGCTATCTGCCTGGACACCGGCACGGGGCCAGTTCCGTCTGAAACCTGGAAGACGTTTTACACGCTTTCGGTATCCGTTCAGTTTGCATTGTCATGTTCCATTTTAAGCAATCTTTTTCAGAACTCTTCTAGAAATGCTAGGCTTTAGTCAATCTTTTTTCTTGTTGTTGTTGTTAATAGAGTTTGCTATAAACGTTTTAACTCTCTCTCTTTTTTTTTTTTTTCCTGGTATGGTGGTCCTGCATATTGTATGCTGAAAGCTTTGGGGAAGAACCTTTCCGGCATTGCTGTAATTTTAGACATAGTTACCACAGCTTGGCTTGTTGAGGGCTTTGTACACACATATGAAGTAGAGAGTCAAATGAAAGACTCCTAAGCAACACACTATGGCCCTTTTTGGACCTCACTTTAAACATGCCTAATACATACGTGTTCTTAGTTGTGGAGCGTAAATGAGGTGATGAACGCTTTGCCATAGCATGCTTGCAGATCGTCGACTTGGTGTGGTGCCATAGGATAAGCAGTTGACCTGAAGGTCTGTTTGAACAGCAAGGTTGGTGGTTCAAACTCACCAGCTGCTTCTCAGAAACCCTACACATGGTCACTATGAGTCACAACTGACTCAACGGCACGCAACAGCAACAACAACAATAGTAATGTATTTGGAGTCCTGGTGTGGAGCTGTAGGAGAAGCACTGAATTGTTCACCGCAAGGTCAGCAGTTCAAATCTACCAGCTGAACTGACTTGATGATACCTAGCAACAACAAATAATGTATTTGGAGACTCTCCATAATTGCACACATGGTCAGTGCTCAGCCGATAACCAAAAAGTTGGTGATCTGAGTTTACCCAGAGGCACTTTGGAAGTGACCTCCTTCTCCGAAACCAGCCACTGAAACTCTCTGGAGCATACATAGCTCTACTCTGATATACAAGGGGTTACCATGCGTCAGAAATCAATGGGTTTGACTTTTGAGTAAAATATTCAGTCAAAATATTTTTCACTTGGTAGGATCTTATCTTTTTCTAAAAAATAAAATATTCTTTTTATAATTTGTGATTTTAATATGGAAATAATTATGATTTAAGATACTATTTGTTGGCATTTGTTGTTGTTAAGTGCCGTTGAGTTAGTTCTGGCTCTGCTACCCTTTTTTATAGCGAGTGTGAACCGTTGACCTTGCGGTTTGCAGTCCAGCGCCACACCAAGACTCCATTTATTGGCACAGATTGTCGTTTTCCATTAAGTAACCACATCTTACTTTTGTCTGAAGTCTGTAGCTGTTAGTTTCATGTTAGTCTGTTGCATGAAACTGGCATTGTTAATGGTTGCATTTGAAATCCGGAAAAGCATAAAAAGGTTGTTTTGCTATACTCTCTTTCCAAATTCCCATATACTGTTGCACAAAAATGTGAATTTCAGGCATTTGAAGGGTTCACATAAGAAGTTTTATATGTATATGGTTCCTTAAATAATATGCTGAATGATTATTTAAATATTTCATGATAGCATTTATTTCTGCTTTTGGAAATAAAAGAATCACAATCTACTTAGTTTTATTTTACTAAAGTATTTTGGACATAGTTCCATGGTTCTTTTCATAAAATGAACTATATGAAAGTAAGAAAATTAGAGACCAAAAGGTCACAGCTAAGAGGTATATTCCGTTGTAGGTTAAATTCCTCAGTCTGGCTAAACTGTGATAGGTACAAGGGTAAGATGTTACAGATCTTTTTTTGTGTGTGTAATTCTTTGGTCCACCTGAAGTAAAACTCTTACCTTGTTTTGAAGTTCCACGACTATCTGGAAATACTTCTTGTAGTCCTGTTTGTCTCCTTGACTATTAACCCCAGGCCCAAATTTCTTATACCATATTTTGGTTTTAGATTCTAGTGCACTGTTGGTCTATTCCAGAGTGTGCACCTTGCCCAGGTAAACTGCAGGATGGTCATTTAGGTTTTGCATTTTGCCCAGCTCATTGCCAGAGAAAAACCCATTGTCTCCCCTTTCTGAGTTAGTGGAGAATCCCCCACCCGAGAAGTCACGTAAACCACATCCCCTTTCCTCTGACTAGACGCTACTGACATAGAATTGATTTCAGAAGCAGAATATGATGTACTGAAAGAGTTCGCCTCTGCAGAGACCGAACCCTTCAAGGAGAATGTTACGATTGTTCTCAGTTGGTAAGTCCTTTTACACCTGGTAAAGTGGGTGTTTCATCTCTGATTCATCATTTTAATAACATCTGTAATATTAAATGATTTTTTATTAATTTTTAAAATTTGATTGTTTGTTGTCAGGCCCCATCCAGTTGGTTCTGACTCATAGCAAAATTATGCACAACAGAATGAAACGCTGTTCGGTCCTGTACCAACCTCACAATCATTGTCACACTTGTGCCCATTGCATCTACTTGGGGATCTTCCTCTTTTTCACTGACCCTCCACTTTACCACACCTGATGTCCTTCCAGGGACTGGTCCTTCCTAATAATAAGTCCGAAGTATGAGAGACAAAGCCTGGCCATCTTGGCTTCTAAGGAGCATTCATGTTCTTCTTCCAACAAATATTTGTTTGTTCTCCTGGAGGTCCACGGTATTTTTAACATTCTTCTCTAACACTGTAACTCAAATGCATCAATTCTTCAACAATATTCTGTATTCATTGTCCATCTTTCACATGCATATGAGGTTATTGAAAATACCATGGCTTGGGTCAGGTGCACCTTAGTCCTCAAGCTGACATCTTTGTTCGTGAACATTTTAAAAAGGTCTTATGCAGCAAAATTTCCCAGTGCAATACATCATTTGATTTCTTGACTACTGCTTTCATGAATGTTGATAGTGGATCCAAGCAAAATAAAGTCTTTGGCAACTTCAGTCTTTTCTCCATTTATCATGATGATATTTATTGGTCCAATGGTGAGGATTTTTGTTCTCTTTACATTGAGGTTCAATCCATACTGAAGGCTGTAGTTTTTGATCTTCATCAGTAAGTATTTTAAGTTCTCTTGACTTTCAGTAAGCAAGGTTGTATAATGTATGAATCACAGGTTGTGAATGAGTTTTCCTCCAATCCTGATGACACCTTCTTCTTCATATAATCCAGCTTCTTGGATTATTTGCTCAGCATACAGATTGAATAAGTATGGTGGAAGAATACAACCCTGGCCCACACCTTTCCTCATTTTAAACCACTCAGTGTCCCTTTGTTCTGTTTAAACTACTGCCTCTTGGTTTATGTACAGGTTCCTCATCAGCACAATTAAGTGTTTTGAATTAGTCATTCTCCACAATGTTGTCCATGGTTTGTCCTGATTCACACAGTAGGAAACCTTTGCATTTCCAATAAAGAACAGAGAAATATCTGTCTGGTATTCTCTGCTTTCAACTAAGATTCATCTGACATCAGCAATGATATCCCTGTTCCATGTCCTCTTCAGAATCCAGCTTGAACCTCTGGCAGGTCCCTGTCAATGTACTATTGCAGCCATTTTTGAGTTCTCTTTAGCAAAATTTTACTTACATGCAATATTCATGTTATTGTCCAATGCTTTCCCATTCTGTTGGGTCACCTCTCCTTGGAATGGGCATGAATATGAATCTCTTCCAATCAGTTGGTCAGATAGCTGTCTCCCAAATTTCTTGGCCTAGATGAGTGAGTGCCTCCAGTGCTGCATCAGTTTGTTGAAAGATTTCAATTTATAGCCCATCAATTCCTGGAGGCTTGTTCTTTGTTAATGCGTTCAGTGTACATTAGACTTCTTTCAGCACCACTGGTAATGTGTCTTATTTTTTTTTAAAGGCACAGCAGATGATGTCAGGCATTTATTATCTCAGATTGGAGGAATAAACCAGACAATAGAGATATAGCAGGGGAAAATGATATTGTTGTTACTGTTGTTGAGCAGAACATGCTACATGCCCCATCATCCTTATTAAAATGGGGAAACCTCATGATTTCCATATTACAAAATTAATTTCCTTCATAACGTTTCTTTTCAGAGGCAGTGAATAAATCCACAGGTTAATGGGAGATCTAACTATTTTTCATTTGTTTTTAACCCAAGTTGTCACCCTTGTTGTTAAGTGCAGACAAGTTGGCTCTGGCTCATAGCGGAAAGCCCACGTTTCTCCCTCAAAGCCACCGGTGGGCTCGAACTCCCAACCTGTGGTTCGCAGTCCAGTGCATATCGTAGAGAGAGAATATTTTCTTGGAAATAAATTTGCTGTCAGTTGATATTATGTCACTGCATGGACTTTGTTACATTTTACTTTTAGATAGAGTTTCAGTCTCTCCTGTCTTCAAGCATCTTACTCATTAAATAGACATTTCTTAACACTTTCATTAAAATTTAACAGTTTAATATTTATTGTTGCTGTTGTTGTTAAGTGCTGTAGACTCAGTTCCGACCCATAGTGATCCTATATAGGGTTTCTGAGGAGCAGCTGGTGAGCTTGAACCTCCGACCTTGCGGTTCAAACTGACTTTGCAGTCAAGCCATTAACCCACAGTGCCACACCAGGATTCTAGTACTTATTAAAGTAAAATATTTGAGTGGCATATTATGAAAAATATATGTCAAGCTGAATTTTGATATTTTTCCCAATGAGTTTTTGGTGGGATATTACTGCATCTTAATATTTGTTGCTGCTTTTTTCAAAATGATGCAAAATAGGTTTACTATGTTAAATGACATAATAAAATATTTACTGATGAAGACCAAAGACGACAGCCTTCAGTATGGGTTGCATCTCAATGTCAAGAAAACAAAAATCCTTACAACTGGACCAAGAAACAACTTTCTTATCATCAGAGAAAAGATTGAAGTTGTCAAGGACTTCATTCTTCTTGGATCAACACTCATGGAAGCATCAGTCAAGAAATCACATGACATATTTATTGCATTAGGCAAATCTGCTGCACAAGACCTTTCGAAAGTGTTGAAGAGCAAAGATGTCAACTTGAGGACTAAGGTGCTCCTGACCATGGTATTTTCAATAACCTTGTATGCATGTTAAAGCTGGACAGTGAATAAGGAAGACTGTAGAAGAATTGATGCTTTTGAGTTTTGGTGTTGGAGGAGAATATTGGAAAGTACCATGGGCTGCCAAAAGAACAAACAGATCTGTTTTGGAAGAAGTGCAGTCAGAGTGCTCCTTGGAGGCCAAGATGGCCAAACTTTGTTTCTTATACTTTGGACATATTGTCAGAAGGGGCCAGTCACTGGAGAAGGATATCATGTTTGGTAAGGTGGAGGGTCAGAGAAAAAGAGAAAGACCCCCAGTGAGATGGATTGGCAAAGTGGCAGCATCAATGGGCTCAAGAGTGCAACAATTGTGAAGTTGGCCTAGGACTGGGCAGTGTTTCGTTCTGTTGTGCATAAGGTTGTTATGAGTCAGTACCGACTCGATGGCACCTAACAACAACAACAAATGTTAAATGAGAGAATTGAAAGTATATTAAAGCAAACTTTTAATTGGAAAGGATGACCAAAGTAAATAAGATTTCATAAAGTAAGTAGAATGAAAAAAGATGGAGTTCTACAAGTGAAGAAGAAGAAAAAAAATCAGTTGAAGGATCAAGTTTCTCTGTAAAAGTTCTAACATAACACAACCATTTCTAAGGCTGTTGTTGTTAAGTGCAATTGAGGCAGA
Source organism: Chrysochloris asiatica (assembly GCF_000296735.1). NCBI lineage: Eukaryota > Metazoa > Chordata > Mammalia > Afrosoricida > Chrysochloridae > Chrysochloris > Chrysochloris asiatica. The sequence goes on from NW_006408525.1 coordinate 25,950,366, forward strand.
TCCAACTCACAGTGACCTTGTATAGGGTTTCTGAGGAGTGGCTGGTAGGTTTGAACCGCCGACCTTGAGTTTGAGTGCTTATTCTATGGTGCCACATCAGCATCTGTTCTTACGTTGAATGGTCTGCTTTGCAAAGTCATATGCTTTATGAGATGTGTCTGGGAGCCTTAAATCAGAGGCTGGGACCCTAGAATGATAGTTCAGAAAGAGTTCTCTGGGTGGGAGGTTATGTTGCTATGAGGTTATGGGCTGGGAGTGCAGTGGTTTTGTAGGACAGACCCTGGACTGCTAACCACAAGGCCGGCGGTTCGTGCCCACCAGCCACTCCTCGAGAGAGAGAAAGATGAGAATTTCAGCTCTTGTAAAGATGGACAGCCTCAGACAGCCTATTCACGGTTGCTATGAGCTGGAACTGACTCAACCGGCACTTAACAACAATAAAACAATGATTGTGATAGAAATCACAAGCATTGATATTGAATCTTCATGGAAACTTTAGGTGTGGAATACCCAGAAGGGAAAGCAGAATTACCTCACCTTGAAAGGTACAATGAAGTCCTTATCTACATAAAGATGAAGATTTAGAAATCTGGCTTCTTGGCCTTAGGTAAACGAATGAAACATCATTTGAAGTCATTTTTTCCTACAGATAGCTGCAAGTAATGAGTTAAACTAAAAGAATGTGTGTTTCTAAAGGCTTAGAATTAATTGACAGAGGTTGTGATAGTTGTGAAAAAAGCTTTCTCTACGAACAAGTTCAGTAAATTCTAGGCATTAATAATCTGTTATGAATTGCACCAACAGAGGTCTCTCAAAGGTGAGAGACGTTCTAAGTACAAGAACTATCAGTATTTTTATAGTTCTCAAAATAAATATATCCATTTTTCACAGAAGAATTCTCAGTACTACCTCATTGTTGTAACAATGGGTTCTTGCTTAGATTGCATATAAGTGTACTTTTTGTGCATCAGAATTTAGTTTTCAGTGAGTTTTGTCCCTCCCACATTTGCTGTCACTGCAAGATTATGAAACTCACTTCAAAGTCCAGATTTTGTCAGGACCTAGCTCCTGTCCTACCTAGAAATCTGGTCTTCCCCTGGATTTGCCCTTGACTTGGAATTCAGCTTCAGTTATAATGGCCAAGGGGCATTTGGTATCCTCCTTTCTACTCTGAACTCAAGCCAAGGGAAGGCTTTGCTAGCTCATCTCTGAACTTGTCTTTTTATGCCGTTTAAATGCTACTGTTAAAAACAACAGCGAAAAACCTCAAACTCAAACCAAACCAAACCACAAAACCCCCATCAACTGGCTGACGTTAAAACAACAGCACTGTTTCCCTCTTTCTATGCTCTCGTTCCATATTAACATTGATATTGCAAGTGAATAAATTACTTTGATAAGGGCATGACCACTGTTTCCTGTTGTGCATGATAAATTTTCTAAGTGCCTGATTACTTGCAGTATTTCATTCCTTGAGGGGGTTGTTTGGATAATATTTCTGGAGCTACATTCTTGGTGATTTATATTCATCACTTCTCTGTCTCCTCTATAGGTCTTTTGAACATTGTCCAATTCCATGAAGTCATGAAGAAGTTTAGATAGTTTTTCTTAGAGTCTCAAATCCTTTAACTCTTCCCTCAGCTCTGCCTGCTATAAACCTTGTTTTCTTGTTTCTAATATTTATGAGGATGCAGGCTACTTCCAGGGTCCTAATTACTTTTGTCCATTGATCTTAGTGGTCAGAAAGACAAAGACAATCATATGACTTTCTGAATTAAAAGCCAACAACTTCCATAAGCAAGTAGGCACTGGCTCTTCCTTCTTATGGGTAAGTACACTGTCAGAAGAAAGTAATGCTTTTCTCTTTTAAAAGTTGACTGGAGAGCTGCAACTTTGGCATTAAAAAAAAAAAAAAAATCAACATATGCCTCTTGTGAGACTTTAAAATACTTTTGTTGTTGTTTTTGACAAGTGCCGTAGAGTTGGTTCCAACTGAGTCTACGGCACTTGTGACCCTGTATTGGATTTCTGAAGAGCAACTGGTGGGTTTGAACTACTGACCTTGCAGTTTGCAGTCTAGTGCTTATCCCACAGCACCACACCAGGATTCCAAAATAGTCTTATGGAAGATAATAATGTATGAGAAGACCCTGTTGTTGGTAAGTGCTGTCAAATCAGTTTCGACTCACAGCCATCCTGCATAAGATTTCTATGGAGCAGCTGGTGAGTTTGAACCACCAACCTTGTGATTAGCAGTACAGCTCTTATCCAACAGTGCCACACCAGAACTCCAATGAGAAGGCCCTAAGTGGTGCCAATGCTTAAGCATTTGACTGCTAGTAAAAAGGCTGGTGATTAGAACCCACCCAGAGGCACCTCTGAAGACAGACTGGTGATCTGCCTCTGAGAGGTCACAGCCGTGAAACTCCTACGAAGTGCAGTTCACTCGGCATTGAGTCAGAAATGACTTGACAGCAGTTACTAACAATAATGCACGAACACCTAGTAGTTAACGTTTTATTCAGCATTCTAAATACATTTCATTACTCAATAGTTTCAGTTTTAAAAGTTGAATATGCTTTTAAAACAGTTTACGTTTCATGGTATCTTGGAACTTAGGACCTGGCTTTTCTGTATCTGTAAGTCATACTTTAGTACAAATGCAGAGGAATCCTGGTGTGGTGCTATGGGATAAATCACCAGACTGCAAGGTTGGTTTGAACCACATGGTCGGTGGTTCAAACTCACCAGCCGCTCCTTGGAAACCCTATACAGGGTTGCCATAAGTTTGAACCAACTCGACAGCACCTAACAACAACAATACATACCAAGGGAACACAGTGTGAGAGGGGTTTTACTCTAGGATGATTTTTATTGCAACCACATAGTTTTGGCTGGACATAAGGACAATGCTAGTGGCAAACTATAGGTCCCAGATGGTTCCGGAAGACCCATAAAGAGAGGGCTCGCTGCTGTGGTTGCCATGGCTCAAGGGACTGAAGGCCAGGCCCAGCGGCTGCCATTCAATCCAGGCTGCATCAACTGGCTCTCATTTCTTGACTTTTCAGTGGGGAGAACTAGCCAAGGTTTTAGGTACTTTAACGAACTAACAGAAAGCATGTTCCATTGAAGACAACTTCACACTGTTCTTTTTCTCTAAGTAGTAATTTTATATCTAGCTATTAAATGTATTCTGTAGTTATCTGTTCAAGCAAAAGGTATTATGTGCTTGAAGTTCATTTTTACATTTTAGTAGAGGTGAATGAAAAAAGAAATACAGTTTTTTGGGTTGTTTTAATTATTGTGATTTGATTTTCTCATACAGCTCTTATTGGTTTTATATTTGAAGATATACTTTATGTGAATTAGATTCAGGCTCATTCATACAATTTTAAATTTGACTCTTATGCCAAGTCCTATGACTTTTCACAAGGACCAGCTTACAAAGTTGTGACCTGGTCATTTTAAATTCCTGGGATGGAAACGTTCTAACTAGAGAGGACTTTGCCCCCTGGCTTTGTCCGGTGTCCGGTTCTTTTTGTTACTAACCCTCCACCAACTACCTCCCACCCGACTCCAGTCTTCTCAAGCAGGAAAAGACAATGTGACTTCAAGGAGACTGCAAGGATTGTGCCCATTTAGGGGTAAAACACGTCAGCAATGCAAAATGGGGAAATGAAACACCAGCTCAGCCAAGTGATTAAAAAA
>NW_006408525.1:25954178-25968313 GCF_000296735.1 Chrysochloris asiatica
TTTTTTTAACTAGAGATGTGGCTAGATTTAGCAAGGAAACAAGCACCTGGACACTTTTCTCTGAGACTTTCAGGGCTTTAGGAAATCTGATTCTATATTACATATCCAATCTACTCCCAAGACTCTTTATTTCAGCCTATATCCTAAGTCCTGCAAACATGCCATGTCTGATTTCGAAGGCACCTTTGGTGAATATCATGGATTTGAGCTCTTTATTATTAACATTCATATTGCGTCTCTTTTCTTCTTCTATGTTTTAGTTTTCTCGCATGTCTAAAATGTACGCTTATTGAAGTAGGAGAAATATCTTATGTTTCTTTTGACCTTACAAAATACCAGTGATGGACACAAGGAGACTAGGTGTTAATTATATATAAGTTGATTATTAAAATTGTCTTTGTACGCTAAGTTGTTGGCTGCAGTGTTAGGTATAATGAGGTATAATTTCAGCTACTGTATCACTGAGTTTTCATGTGATATTATTTTAAATATTGTTGTTAAGTGTTGTTCAGTTGGTTTTGACTCATAGGGACCCTATGTAGGGTTTCTGAGGAGTGGCTGTTGGATTTGAACCACCGACCTTGTGGTTAGCAGTCCAGTGCTTATCCCATGGTGTCACACCAGTATCCCAATAATAACGTAGCTACAATTTTAAATCGCTTAAAAATTTCAGGAATAATTTAGTTGATTTGCAAAAGTAAGTTTATTGAGGCATAGAAGCAATTGGAGCAAAACTGTCATTTCCATTTTTTTTTTTTTTTTTCAAGAGCATTCTAATAAGAAAAGAAGACAATGCAGGAAAATGGGCTAGTCATCTATTTCTGGACTGAAACCTTCCCCTGAAAGTATCCAGAAAGGTGACTAGATTGAAGCTGTTTCTTCATTTGCGTCCTTCTTGAGTTCTTTGAAAGACACTCTTGTAGATCTAGGAACTGCTTATTTTATTTTCACTTCAGAAATATTGCTGACTTGAGACGAGACAACCTTGCCATCCACCACTTCCTCTATGATGGTCTTAGTTACTCTGGTCTTGTTTGAATCTGAAAGTCATGTGATCACAATGTTAGTGTGGAAACTATCACAGAAACATATCCAGAGAAATTCAAGTACACTCAATTATGTTTTCTCTAGGTAAGATTTTGTAACAACAGTATTTATTCTGAATATGACAAACAAAACCTGCCTTCACTTTTAAATCATAGCATTGTTATCCCCATTAAAAAGACCCACCTCTTCCTTGACCAGAACTGCTTCCACCTCTTGAGTCACAGGATCCTGAAGCCCTGGCTCCTGTGTTTCTGGATACTGTGTTTCTGGATCCTGAGCTTTTATAATCAGATCCACTGAAGAAAAAAAGAGTATCCTTTAAATTTCTCCCTTTACTGTTTGTAAAAGCAGGAGAAGATCACTGTGCACATAGTTCTTTATGATGAAGCTTTAGATGTCTTTTGATTTATGACTTTATGAGTCCAACCTCTGAGTTCCTTTTTGTTTTCATCAAATAAATCCACCCAGGTATGCATTCATACTTCATACATGCTATTTGGAGGGAGCGTTCCCTGGAGAAGGACATCATGCTTGGTAGAGTGGAGGGTCAAGAAAAAGAGGAAGACCCCCCCCCCCCCACCAGTGAATTGGATTGGCACAGTGGCAGCAGCAATGAGCTGAAGCATAGCATCAACTGTGAGGCTGCTGTAGTATCGGGCAGTGTTTTGTACTGTTGTGCATGGGGTCACTGTGAGTCAAAACCGACTTGGCACCACCACCACCAACAGTGCATTTTAGCTGCTGGTGACTTTCATTTACCCTCCCTCTCCATCGAGCAGGCGGCGGTAGGTCTCGATCTCCATCTCCAGGCGGGTCTTGATGTCCAGCAGCTGCTCGTATTCTGCGTTCTGACACTCAGTCTCGCCCCGGATCTGACAGATTTGCTCCTCCAGGCTGCTTATCTGCAGCTGTATTTCTGAGAGCTGAGTCATGTAATCTCCCTCTGTGGAAGCCAGGGTCCCTTCCAGGGAGCTTTTCTAAGAGAAGAAAAAGAATGCATGATGAAAATCAGTCTTTAGATGATTAAAAACAAAACAAAACAATTTAATACAGTGCTGTAAGTCTTCACTGACTCCTTAACTAAATTACAATCGATATGAGTGTTGTCATATTACTGTCTCTTTACATTTTTGTTGAAATTCCTTTTTTTTTTTCTTTTATCCACACCAAATCTTTTATGGAAAGACAGCACATATCTTTAACTGAAGTGTTTTATGCTTTCTACAAGGACAATGCAGCTTTTCTTAAGACTGCTTTCATTATGTGCCCTGTGGAACGTGTTGACAAACAAACTATATTGACTTAATTTCCAGTTGGAGACTTTGAGAAGCTATTTGTACGGACCATGGCCAGTTGGGATTGCAGCTCAATTTCCAGGCCTTGCAGGGTACGTTTCAGTTCTGTGATTTCATTCTTGGCAGAACTGGCGGCCCCAGCATCAGTAGAGATCTGGGCTTGCAGTGATGCACTCTATAAAAAAAAATAAGACATACTCATTGATGGTTGATGAGACGAATGGAAGAGGCCTGTGTGAGTGTGCAGACTCAGGCCCTCAAAGGCGATATCCACCTGCTTGTTGAATTGCTCCTCAGCCTCCCTGCGGTTTTGCTCAGCCAACTCCTCATACTGCGCCCTCATATCATTCAGTAATTTGGTCAGGTCTGTTCCTGGGGCAGCATTCATTTCTACGGTCACGTCACCTCCAGAGCTGTCTTGCATAGTCTTCATTTCCTAATATGAAGGGGAAAAAAGACCACAGTGATGAAAATAGAAAAGCTTTGGCTTCCTCACCACAAATGTGTACAACCAAACCCAAATGGAAACTAGAACACTGAAGAGAAAAGTAAAAAACTTCATATATATTATCACTTATTTTTTCCCTGCTCACAGGATGTTGGGAATTCATTCAGATTGATACAAGAGAGATGGGAGAAATGACGAGGCCAGAGTTGTTTAATGATGGGAGATGCACCTCCTCGTGGTTCTTCTTCATGTAGGCCAGCTCCTCAGTGAGGCTCTCGATCTGCATCTCCAGGTCGGAGCGTGTCATGGTTAGGTCGTCGAGAACCTTCCGCAGGCCGTTAATGTCGGCCTCCACACTCTGTCTGAGATACAGCTCATTCTCGTACCTGGAGGTGGTGCAGACGTAAGAGGTTAAGGTGAGCTGTCCTGCCCACATTTAAAAGAGTATCTTCCATTCCTACACACTGAAGAACAAGTTTTCTCCTCTGACTATTTTCATAATTGAAAGCTGTATCTCTTAGGGGACTCCTGGTGTGACACTATAGGATCAGCACTGGCCTCCAAATCACAAGGTCGACAATTCAAACCTACCAGCTGCTTCTTGGAAACCCTATACAAGGTCTCTATGAGTTGGAACTGACTCGAGGACACTTAACAACAACAACAACAACAACAAAGTGGCTAATTGGAGTCCTGGTGTGACACTAGACCACAGTGTTGGAGGTTCAAACTCACTGACCATTCCTTGGAAACCCTATACAGGGTTACTATGAGTTACAGGGTCACTAATGAATTGGAACCAACTCAACGGTACTTAAACAGCAATAACAAATATCTTAGGAATGGTTCCCTCTTTAATGCTAATTCTAATTATGTTCAATACATTTTACAAATAAAATTCTCATCTTTGTTAATTTTTAAAATTTGTTGATGGGAATAATGGTTTCCAAAGTTTACCTTGGGATGTTTGTACATTTAGATCATGGTTGTCTAAAATCGTTTTTTAGTTTAGAATAAATTAAGCGAACAGATTCCGTTTTGATTTTTCCTACATTTGTTCCTTATTCTCAAGTCTTTGCGTTTCTTACTTCAGTCTGAAGTCATCAGCAGCCAACCTGGCGTTGTCAATTTGCAAAACAATGCCTGCATTTTCAATAGTGGCAGTAATGATCTAAGAAAGACAACAGTCAATAAATCAGGGAGCTCAGAGGTTATACTCATAAAGACATAAATGAAAACACATCATCATAGAGAACTGTGTGCACAGTGGTCTTCTTGTGCTTTTGCAAACAATAAAGGGAGAAATGGAAATCTCTCTCTTTTTTCTTTTTTTCACCTTTGTGGCTACATTGCCTTCCTGTAAAGACAAATGTTCCCTGTGTGACTAGCTTTTAAAGGTGAATTGCTGTGCAAACCCATTGGGTAATGGCACTTGTATTGATAATCTTGGTATGTAGAACTACATCTTGCTGCAAAAAGCCAAGTTTTCACATTTACCGTAAAAGCAGAGGGTAGTATTTTACAGAACACAGCCCTCTACGATAGCCTGCTATCTTGTAATATCAGTTTTGAGCTCTTTTAAAAATAGTGCAAAAATGCAATTTCACTGGAAAAATCTTTAAAAACAGATTTTCTATGTAACAGTGGCCAGCATTTTAGATTTCACTACATCCTTGCCCAGAACAAGGGGCCTTTAAAAACTTAGTGGAAATATGAAATTAAAAGATAATGGCATTTCCCATGAACTTTTTGAAGCCCCCTTGTACTTGCATTAGATTATTTTTTAGGAAGAAAAAATAGTTCTCAAGATTATTTAAGTCTAGCAAGATACTATATATAATGTGTCAACAAGCTGGATTAACCACAAAATGATTAGATTAAGTGAATATTTACTCACTGCCATCATTCTCAGATAAAAATGTTAATTAACTGTGACATTATCTATATTTTGTTCTTATGCAGAAATACTCAAATGAGATGCAAACAGAAAATGAATGTGGTTGAATGCTATGTTTAATGCTGTTATATGAACACACACACACAAATATGTTTAAAAACAATTCCTTGATTTAAAATTTGCATTACGATTTATAATCTTAATGAAAGTGCAAAGCTCAGAAATAATGGACACTCAGCAGTGTGCAATCAATTTCTCACCTGATTCCGAAGATCTTCAATGATTGGGTAGTACTTGCTGTAATCCCTTCCAGAGCCACCATCTCTTGACCCAAATTTGTCATACCACTCCTTGATTTTGTTCTCCAGGTCCGTGTTAGCCTCTTCCAGGGCTCTGACCTTGTCTAGGTAGTTGGCCAGGCGGTCATTGAGGTTCTGCATGGTTTGCTTTTCACCTCCAGAAAAAAGTCCCCCATCTCCAACACCACCACCCATTCCACCACCGTAGCTATAGAACCCTCCGCTAGCACCACCACCAAAGCTAGAACCCCCACCAAAGCCAGAACCTCCACCAAAGCCAGAAACCCCGCCAAAGCCAGAACCTCCACCAAAGCCAGAACCCCCACCAAAGCCAGCCCCAGAGCTTGAGGCTCCTCCTGAGCAGCTACCATAGCCTCCTCCATAGCTGCCTCCAAAGCCACCTGCAGACCCCCCACTCAGACCACAGCTGCTGGCTCCTCCTCTGAAGCCCCGGGAAGAGCTGCCCCCCAAGCCACATCTGCTTCCACTGCTCCTACTAGTAGACATTCTGACACAGCTGCTGCTCCCAGTCTTGGTGGAGGAGATGCGAGATGAGCAAGACATGGTACTCCTCACTGTTTATAGCTTGTCTGGATGAACAGAAGAGGGAAGAATGTGTCGGGAGGCTGCTTTTTTGGCTCTTATATACACACTTTCAGGGTGTTCCTCTTCTGTGTCATTTCTTAATCCCTGCTACAGTTTTGCTAATCCGTAATTGGATAATTTCTTTTTCGTGAACCCACTTTACTGGCTCTTTTTCTAAAGCTGGGTCAGAGCCCTGGGGCCTTTACCATATCAAGAAGGAAAAAAAAAAAAAAAAAAAGGTGGAGCAAAGCCAAAAAATAATTTTAAGAATTGCAGTTTTAATCTTTCAGAGGTTTTGATGACTTGATAAATTGTTTCTGAGAGTAAATCTCTTAAATTTGCTTCATGATTTCCCAATTGCAGGGAACATCCCCAGATTAACACATGTAATTAAAATATTTACTATGATGAAAATGACAACTTCACATCAAACATAGCTTTTTGTTCAGATTGTTCTCAAATGCTGAGATTATCTTTAGCATCAGCATTTGTTTCAGAGTCCTTCCTTTTGATAATTTCAATTCAGCATATTTTTAAGGTCATGGACATTAATGATTTTAGGTTCTTGTTATCTTTGTATCTTGAGACCAGATTATTTGTTTTTACTCTTAATAAGGAAAACTTTTATAAATAATCATCTTTCATCTAAGTAATTTGATCTCCACGACATATTTATATGAGCAGATCATATCTAAGAAAGATGGACAAAGTTTTGAGGCAGATTGTTGCATATTAAAGTTAAATTATAACTAGTATTGCGCCACAAAGGTGTTTTTCTTTCTAATTGAATTCTAGTCTGATATAATGATAACAACTTCCTTCTTTGAAATCAAATATTAAGATATTAAGAGATGACACTAATCTCTTCTGTTGTTATTTAAAGATATCTGAGAAGCTCTGAATCCACCTCTGATAACCAATATTATGTCTGCAATCAGATTTTTGTTGTCGTTAAGAGCTGTTGAGTTGGTTCTGACTCATAGCCACCCTGTATAGGGTTTCCAAGGAGTGGCAGGTAGGTTTGAACTGCTGACCTTGTGGTTAGCAGTCCAGGGCTTAGCCAACAATGCTGCACCAGGACTCTGCACTTATTTTACAGACACTGAGATGTGGAGTCCACTCTCAGTTTTTTGAATGAAAGATCTCTAGAAGAGACGATCTGTAGTTGCTCTGATAACTGAATGGGTCATTTTATAAATACTGAAATCTGAACTCTAACTCAGTCCAATTTTTCCTTTGTGGTTTTCTGTCTCTTTGCAGTGTAGATTCTTTCCATTTACCTTGCGCTGGAGTTTGACTCGACAGCGGTGGGTTTTTGGTTAAGTGGATTTTCAGTTTTGAATGTGTCTTTCTGTTTGTTTTTTAAAGAGATGCATCAGAAAATGCTCTTTGGCCTCTTCAACTTTATACCCAAGCGGCGAACTGGATTTTGTTGATATAAAACTGGATTTTGTTGATATAAAACTCATTATTCTCGCATCCCTGTTACATCATGGGTACGCTTTAAGTTTTGTATTTCAATTGTTTGTTTTACAACATTCTGCCTTTGAACTTCTTTTAGACTGCCTTTGATTGGAATACATTATTAAATAGGTAACAATGCCCTTTATTGTGAAGTTTAAGTTATTAATTTTTAAGTACTGTACTGTGTTTGCAGTAGTAGCATGTAGTTTTCAGTTGGTTTCCACTCATAGCAGCTGCCGGATGTACAACAGAACCAAGCACTGCCTAGTCCTGTGACTTCCTCTCAATCATTGCTATGTTTGAACCCATTGTTGCAGCCATTGTATCAACTCATCTTGTTGAGGTTCTTCCTCTTTGTCACTGACCCTCCGCTTTACCAAGCATGATGTCCTTCTTCAGTGACTGGTCCCTCCCAATAGCATGCCCAAAGGATGTGAGATGAAGTCTCACCATACTGGCTTCTAAGGAGCATTCGGACAGATTTGTTAGTTCTTCTGACAGTCCATGGTATAGTTAATAATCTTTGCCAGTGCCATAATTCAAACTATTGAACGTAAATACTATGTTACTATTTTGTATATTTATGGTGCCGTACCTCCAAAAGGATTTGAGGTATTTAACTAACTTTAAACGGTTAAGTTGGGAGTAACTCTCAGAACACCCTTCTGAGGTAAGAAAAAAAAAAGCATCAAATATTATAATATGTTGGTCACCCTACCTCACCCCTCCCCAAAGCTATGAAACCAAAGTAGTCTAAACAACAAGGATTAAATTATATGCAAATGTTGATGATGGGAAGAACAGTCATTGGTTTGTCCCCCCCACCCCAATTTCTTCTCTTCTTTAAATGGTGAAACATAATCTTTTCTATTTTCTTAAAGACTGGCATCTGACTAAGAGAAGGTTTTTAAAAAAGGGACATGATTAAGTAAAATAAATCTGATGAAACTTAGAAATTTCAAAGATTAGGTAGAAAGAATGAAGGAAGACAAGATGTTGCAGTATCTACACCTTTCCTGGACTTTGTGGAGTTTTCTTTGGTTGGCACCGGTGGTAGCTTTTCCATGTTGCCTGTTGTATTTATTTACCTTCTGCTTTGAGATATGTGGATCTTTGGGGTCTGAATTGAGGAAGCTTTTGATGACAGGTAGTTCTCTTGTTTTTTATTGTTTAAACTTTCTTCTGGATCATTTTAAATTCGGGCATTCATCTCTTGGTGTGTTTTTTTAAATTAAGGTTCAAAATTAAGTTTTTCTGAGTTGCTTCTTTGACACTCTATAATTGAGAAATGAAGACTCAAAAAGGCATTTAATAAACAAAGCAGCCATTGCTGAATCAAATTCTTTGCCTAATAAGACATTGCATAAATCAATGTATGGGGAAATACACAGAATTTTTTTCTGTTAGTGTTTTCATATTTTCTGTGTTTCTGCCAACTTTCTTTAAATGGTGAGTTTATCAAGTAGACTAATCTTGATTCAGAGATTTGAAAACTGCCTGGAAACTTAGTGTTAAGTGGACTAGAGGATTATATATATATATATATATATATATACATATGTGTGTGTGTATATATATAGTTGCATGCATAACCTGGAGTCCTGGTGTGGCATTGTAGATTAATGCGTCAGACTGCAAAGTCATTTGAACTGCAAGGTCAGTGGTTCAAGCTCAACAGCTGCTCCTTGGAAACACGACTCAGGGTCGCTATGACTTGATGGCACAGAACAACAACAACAGTGCATAACCTACTACACTACCAAGGCTATCAAGATCTATATAGAGTCCTGGTATGGCCCTGTAGAATAAGCACTCCACTGCAATGTGTATACACTGCTGGTGTTAAGTGCTGCCAAGTTGGTTCCGACTCACACCGACCCTGTATATGGTTTTGAGGAGTGACAGGTGAGTTTCGAACCACTGATCTTGTGGATCAAATCAACTTTGCAGTCCAGTGCTTATCCTGCACTGCCACACTGGGACTCCATGCATATGTTATAGGATATAGATAAAGACTATTTATAAAGAGAAATAAAGATTACAGCTGTGAAAACTCCGAGGGACAGTTCGTCTTTGTCCTATGATGTTTCTATGAACCAGACTTAATTTAACAATAGTGCGTTTGGGTTTATTGTTTTCAGACATCCCAAATTTGACATTCACTTTCTTTATTTGAAACAATGACTTATCAAAAGACCATGAATTGGCTCGTGGCCTTTCTCTCATCTGTAAGATGAAAGCCTCAAGCATCCAGTGACGCACCAGTGATGTACATTCAAAATACCAGTAGCTCCAAGGCCTGGCATCTAGTGGTTTTGCAATCTTTGATGACTTCAAAGAAACGGGCCAAACCCCAGATGTCTAGGCTCCCGTTACAATGCTTTGCCCTTGGCTGTCTATTGTTTTGAAATGTTATGAAAAGTTTATTAGCAGTTTATTTTGACATGTAAAGAATCATATAAACGACACTTCATTGCAGAATGTAAATTTTGTAATAAATACAGAATGGTTTCCAAGCAGCCATCACCACCATTTTTGTGAGATGGATTGCTAGTGTGGAGCTTTCATTTTCATATTAATATATTACATGCCTTTAGATTGGAAGGTAAACCGAGTACTGAAAGATATGGCACATTGTCCCTGATGAATCTTTAATAATTGACAGAAGACCTCAGGGCTTCTATCTTCTGCTCACGCCAGACAATATTCTGTTACGCGTTTTTCAAATAAAGACATTAAATCACAGTAGTTAAGGGAAGTAACTGAGCATAGAGTGTAGGTGGTCGCCGATTTATAATATTAAAATGTTATGAATATTTGAATTAAGATGAACTGCAGTTAGTGACTATCTTTTTTGCATACTCACTCATTAGTAATATGTATTACATACAGTGTTGCAGCACGCAATCTGCTGACTTTTTCAGTCTCAGAGGATCACTTGCAGATGTTGAAAGGCCAGATTTAGAAAGGTATTTATAATAAAGGGCAATAATAATGAAAACCAACAAAGAAAGAAATAAAAGAAAATGATAGATTCAACTTAGGTCGGAACTGACATGATGGAGCTGTCAAAACAGAAGACTGTTGTAAGTCAGGGGCTACCTGTGTTTACTGGATGTTGACAGAACTTTTTGTGACAGACGTATTAATTGGTAGATAACCCTCATAATTGGTCTCTACATGTCAATCCCAAGAGAAGGTCTGATAAAGGTACCTGGCTGAGGGAAAAGCATGTTTGCCTGGGCAATCTTTCAAAGCCAGTGTTTTCTGATCAGAGTAATAATTGGAAGAAGTAAGTAATAATAATGAACAGAATTACAATCAGAAGAAGTAGTATAACCAGAGATATTCTAATTTGTAAATGGTGATACATTCTCCTAAAGAACTCATGGTCCAAAGAGGGAATCGCAGCTGATACAATAATCTAGAAAGCAATGAAAAGAACACTTCATGGGACTTTTGGGATGTAGTTAAAATTGTACCCTGAGGAAAATTTACAGCCATGGCTAGAGTATTGAAGAAGGCTGAAGATGAAGAACCTTAGCACATAAACATTTTTTTGAGAGAACAATAAAAAATATATAGGAAAAAGAAATCACAGGGATAAACCCAGAAATTATGGAGATAGAAAATAACATACATAAATATGAGGGACTTCAAAAAGTTCATGGAAAAATTCCATTATCTTTTAATTCCATTTTTACAGAAACTTTTTGAAGCCCCCTCATATATTAAAAGACTGCTTCTTTTAAAAGATAACCTCTTCATGAGTCCAGTTAAGCCAGAAAGCTGAAATATCCAAGTTTGGAAATGCAAAAGAAGACATAACTGTGGGTACAGAAAAGATGAAAATGTTGTTGTTGGTAGGTGCTAATGAGTTGATTCTGACTCATAGTTACCGTATGTGTAATAGAACAAAACACTGCCCTGTCCTGTGCCAACCTCACAATTGTTACTTTTGTTACATTTGAGCCCTTTTGCTGTTGTCCCTGCTAATCCTTCTCACTGGGGCTCATCCTCTTTTTCGCTGACTTTCTATTTTACCAAGCATGATGTCCTTCTCTAGGGACTCATCCCTCCTGATAACATGTCTGAAGTTTGAGAGATTAAGTCTCACCATACTGGCATCTAAGAAGCATTCTGACTGTACTTCTTCCAACACAGATTTGTTTGTTCTTCTGGCAGTCTCTGGTACTTTTAATATTCTTCTCCAACACCATAACTTAAAGGCATCAACTTTCCTATGGTCTTCTTTATTCACTGCCCAACTTTCACATACATATGAGGCTATTGGAAATACCATGGCTTGCGTCACGCGCACCTTTAGTTCCTCAAACTGACATCTTTGCTCCTGAACACTTTTAAAGATGCCTAATGCAGCAGACTTGCCTAAAGTAATAGTATGTTTGATTTCTTTCCATGAGAGTTGCTAGTGGATCCAAGCAAAATGAAATCTTTGACAACTTCAATCTTTTTTCCATTTATCATGATATTGTTTATTGGTCCAGTGGTGAGGATTTTTCTTTAATTGAGGTGCAATCCATAGTGAAAGCTGTGGTCTATGATCTTCATCAGTAAGTATTTTAAGTTCTCTTGGCTTTCAGCAAGCAAGGCTGTATCGTCTGCATATTGCAGATAGTTAATGAGTCTTCCTCCAATCCTGATGCCATGACTTTTTTCATGTAAGCCAGCATCTCAGATTACTTGCTCAACATGCAGATTGAATAAGTATGGTGAAAAGATACAACCCCGGAGCACAGCTTTTCTGATTTTAAACCATTCAGTATCCTCTTGTTCTGTTTGAACGACTGCTTCTTGGTCTATGTACAGGTTCCTTCTGAGCACAATTAAGTGTTCTGGAATACCCATTCTTCCATATTATCCATAATGTATCATGATCCACACAGCTGAAAGCCTTTGCATAGTCAATAAAGTTCCAGTAAACATCTTTCCGGTATTCTCAGCTTTCAGTCAAAATCCATCTGACATCAGCAGTGCTATCCCTTGTTTCACGTTCTTATCTGAATCCAGTTTGTGCCTCTGGCAGTTTCCTGTTGATGTATTGTTGCAGTCAGTTTTGAATTATCTTCAGCAAAATTTTGCTTCCATGTGATATTGATGATATTATCCAATTATTTTCACTTTCCATTAGGTCACCTCTCTTTGGAATGGCCACAAATATGGATCTCTTCCAATCTGTTGCCAGATAGTTGCCTTCTAAATTTCTTGGCATAGAGGAATGAGTGCCTCCAGTGCTGCATCAGTTTGTGGAAAGATTTCAATTTGTATTCCATCAATTCCTAAAGTCTTGGTTTGTTTTTTGTTTCTTTTTTTTTTTTGGTTGTTGTATGTTGCCAATGCCTTAAGTGCAGCTTGGATTTCTTCCTTTAGTATTATTGGTTCTCGATCATATGCTACCTCTTGAAGTGATTGAACATCGACCATTCTTTTGGGTACAGTGACTCTGTATATTCCTTCCATTTCTTCTTCTTCTTCTTTTTAGAACAAAACATTTTATTATTAAAATAAAAATCTTTGTATAAAAGTGTTACAGACCAAAAGCTCTATTTACATTTAGTAATTCTAGGTTCAATTTGCATAAAACACTGAGCAGACGTACCAACAAAATGGACACAAGCACTTAAATCCAAGTTTTACCAAATGGTTTGATGAATGCAAAACATAAAACCCACAAAGAACCACAAAAGTTAAAATACTGCCTACAAGCTATATAAGCAGTTGTCATGTGCACAAACTGTTGGCAGTTACGTCTCCAGAAAGGCACTTCTCATTGCTATAAAAGCGCTTAAAATCTGAGCATGAACACTATGTTCCGCTTATCATTTCCTCAAAAAAACAAAAATGGCAAACAATGTAGCCTAGTATTAGCATGAGTTTTCCATGCAAAATGGTGCAAGATGTAAGTTGAAACACCTTACACAGCAACTGTAATAAACTTGGCAAACTAAGATTTTACTAAAGTCTGACACCAAGAATTTCAAACGAGCCTAAGCCCTGAAGTCTCACCACTAATTTTCAAGGACGTATCTCCTACGATGATTTTAAATATATCGTTGCTCACAAACCTTTGGATTATAATGACTGTGTAAACCAGATTCTCCACTTAACCTTACAATGGAAGAAATTAGCAACAGCTAAGTCTCAACTGTGACAACTTACATAATAACTTGTATAAAAAGCACAAGACAGAGACGCATCTGAAGTCATGCACTTTCATTTTTCCACATCGTTTTATGGCCTTTGTGACTTGACTCTGTTAAAAGTATCAACAAGTATGAACACAAAGCCACACATGTAGTTTTCATGTAAACTGTGAGAGAGCTGTTCTATAGACTTCAACAGATTTAGTTAGTTAGGGCTGATACGTTGTTCTAAGTGCTTGGTTTTATGAGTGGATGGCAGGACCACATCAACATCAATTAGATCTCTACATAAGCTGGCTGTCATCTTTCTCCCACAGAGCAGCCGGTGGATTCGAACTGCTGACCTCTTGATTAGCAGCAGAGTATTTAATCACTGTACCACTAAGGTTCCCAAATCAAACATACTCTCATATAATGACTACTTTAAGTGTTCAGAAAATAAATGATCGGAGAAGACCATTGACAAGAGTCTGAATATGAACATGACTGTCAGTTACCTTTTGAAGAATGACAAAAGGTAACAGGCATTATACATCTCTGATGGCTCGAAAATGCCTGTACAACAGAATAACCATCAAAATTCAAAACTGAGGTTTCTAGCAGCTAACAACCATGAAAAATTTAACAGGGAGATGTGAGAAGTATCAGGCAAATAGTGAATCTTCTGGCTATTACGCTTGCATTTCAAACTCCTGTTTCAGACTTTTCAAGTAAGCATGCACATTCCCAAAGCTGTGGTATGTGGCCAAGTACTCCAGGACCCCATTGTTCAATGTCCATCACACTGCCTACAGAAGCTGCAGGTACAGATTCTAGTTGGGATCCAGGAGGACATCATTGATTTCTTCCCCATAGCAATTCTGAAGGCAGGGACCACAGAATTGGCCTCGAACACCCCAACACTCTGGGTTTCTGTAATTTTTTTTTTTTTTTTTT
>NW_006408525.1:25968717-25973601 GCF_000296735.1 Chrysochloris asiatica
AGAATGAGCCAGGGAAGGATTCTAATTCTGACATTAGTTTTGCAAGCATGGCTTTGTTCTGCTTTATATTTAAAGCCCTTTTCTCCAGAAAATCCATGCCTTTTTCCTCTTCTGAATCAGAGCTGGCATCAGTCACAGAATTCTCTGAGGACTGGGGAGGAATGATCTTTTTCTTGGCCGCTGTCCTGGTATTTCGTGTTGGAAACATCATCGTCACTCACAGGGTCCCTGTATGCCTGACTGGGGGTTTTACAGTCCTCCCGGTCAGTCTGGGGTCTCATTCCATCTTGTATCTCTCACTCTCTGAGAAACCAAAAAAGGATTCATTGTCAGAGTCGCCATGAAGAATACTAGCCTTTACTGACATCTGTCCTTGGTTTGGGTTTCTGTACAAATCCACAATGATCTAATGTATTTTGCACCTCACTTTCTGAAAAAATTTTTTTTATCATCAGAGTCCTCATAAAAAATATTTGCCAGTTCTTCACTGATCTTTGACCTGAATTTAGGTTTTGTGTTTGCAAAATTATCAGAAGCAAAGCTGTCACTACTGTCATCAGAGGATGATGAGGTTTCCGTAGAAACCAACTTCACATATCTGAATTTCTTGAAGTTCTGTATTCTGAGATTCTTGTGCGGCACATGTCCAGTGTCCATGCTGATTGCAGGAGCCTGGGCTATGGAGCCCAGAACCAAGAGACCAGAGTGGTCACGAGTGTGCTTGGCTGTGCCACGAAGCTGGATGAGTGGGACTCCTTCCATCTTTTTTTAAAAATGTTTTATTGTGAATTATAGTTTACATAGGAGAACATTAGTTTTACATTCATCCTATCGTATATGGTTTCATTGCCATGGTTGCAATCCCCTCTATGCATCATCAACCAACCAAAGACTATACACTATAAGCCTGCCCCCCCGGACGTCAGCACACAGCCCCTCTCCCTCTCTGTGTCTAAAGTCCCCAGCAGCTCCATCTCTCCACGTCATCATCTCTGCCTCCATTTCAGGCATCACTGTTTCGCTGGGTAGGGTCCCGTTCTCTGCTCTTCTCCCTTGATGGTCCCAGGGACCTCTGCTCCTAGACTGAAATGTTAATCACACCCCTCCTTGCTACAAAATGTCTACCTTTACATTTCCAACCCTCACAATCAGTCCTGATAACAATTATTCACTATTGTATCACAAGAGACCCATTCGCATTTCCTTCCATCTTCTTTTGATGCTTTCTGCATCATTCAATGTGCCATAGAATCCTGCAGTACTGAAAACTGAGGCTTGGATTTTTTCTTCAGTTCTTTCAGCTTGAGAAATGCTGAGCATGTTCTTCCCTTTTGATATTCTGACTCCAGGTCTTTGCATATTTCATTATAATATTTTACTTTGTCTTCTCAAGCTGTCCTTTGAAAATTTCTGCTCAGATCTTTCACCTCCTAATTACTTCCATCCACTTTAGTATTTTTATACTGGGGAGCCAAGTTTCAGAGTCTCTGCTATCATCCATTTCGGTCTTTTCTTTCTTTATTGTCTTCCTAATGACCTCTTGTGTTCTTGATGTCATCCCACAACTCTTCTGGTCTTTGATCATTAGTGTCGAATGCAGCAAATCTGTTCTTGATGGTCTCTAAATTGAGATGGGATATGTTCAAGGTCATATTTTGGCTCTAGTGGGCTTATTTTAATTGTTTTTAGCTTCAACTTTGTAGGGTCACAAGCTAAACACTACAGCATCATATCCATTGCTAAGGCCATTATTTGTCAACAACTGATCCCTCCTCTTTGCTTCCAACTTTTACATTCCAATCACCAGTAATGATCAATACATCTTGCTTGCATATTTGATCAATGTCAGACTGAAGAAGTTGGTAGAATTCTTCAATTTAATCATCACTGGCTTTAGTGGTTAGTGAGTAAATTTGAATAATAGTGATATTCACTGGTCTTCCTTGTAGGTATATCGATATCATACTATCAGGGACAGTGGGGCTCTGATGTGGGGGTTAATCTGATCATGTGAGGACCAGGTCCCAGCAAGCAATATTTCTCTGGTAGAGGGAGAAAGAAAAACTGGGTGCTTGGAAGAACTTAGTGAAAAAGAGTGCTGGGTAAATCTTGTATCTTTCTCATAGTGATCCTTCAAGAACAAATTAAGGGCCTACTGTTGATCTTCTAGATATAAAGAAGACTCAAGTATTTCTAAACAGAGCAAATAATGTTTCAGTACTAAACTGAGACCCGCTCATTGTAGGTGACAGAAGCACGTTTGATACGATTAGTTCTAAAACAGGCCTACAGCCATGCCCTATTCTTTTCTATGTATCTAAAGTTTACTTCCTTTCAGGGCCTGCCTTTCCTAGTATGCGTTTCTTGCTCCCACTAACCCCTAATTTACCAACTTCCTGTCCTTTCCATAAACTTTTCTCCATTTTTTTTTTTTTTTTTCCTTTTAACCATTTCTACCACATTACTTATCACTTGGGCCTTCTTTTATTTTTCCTTAAAAATGAAAAAAAGGTGCATATTCATTGTAAAAGCATTTAAACATAAAATGATTTAAAAATTTTACAAGTAGATTTTTTTCAGAAAAACTAGAAAATACTTCTAAATAAGCAGCAGAAAATAAATGTCTTCTATATTTTTACTACCCATAAACAACCAATGCTAATGTTTTGATACATTTTGATATGTATATTGTTCCAGATTTTTATAGCCATGTATTTAATTTGCATAACAATACTTTTTTTTTTTTTTTTACAAAACTGAATTATACTGTCTGTATTGTCATGAAATTTTATTTATTTTTCAGCTCTCATTATTTAACTGGCATCTTTTCAGGTAAAATAATGGACACCATTCTTCATAGATCCATGGCACTCATACGATGGACTTTGATGGGTGTTTCATACAGTAGTTTGTGGACAATTTAATATGTCCTATTTGTTCACTATGATAAACACTGCTAACGTGATTGTTCATTTTCCCAAACCTACCAGTTCTGTGGAGCCCATGGGTAGTACAAATGGTTAACACACTTGGATATTAACTAAAAGGTTGTAGGTTCATGGCTACCCAGAGGTGCATCAGAAGAAAGGCCTGGTAATCTTCTCAAAATGAGCCATTGAAATCCCTATGGAGCATAGTTGTACTATGACACATACAGGATTTCCATGAGTTGGAATTGACTGGTTATTGTTGTTGCTGAGTTGGTTCTGACTCATAGAGACCCTTTATAGGGTTTCGGATGCTGTCAATCTTTACTAGAACAGAAAGCCTTGTCTCTTTCCCATGTAGCAGCTGCGGGGCTTGAGACAGGGAGCCTAGGGGCTTCTTGGAATGTGACAGTTTTCATCACAAGACCTTGCCCGTATTACAGTCTATGTACCCAAACAAGACCAGCCTTGTGTTACTTCCTGTTCTAAGGTTTTACAGGCCAACTGCTTTTACCCAGTTCCCTATATACGTGTACTATCTTGAAGGACAACCTTCTTTGGGGGCAGAGAACATGAGTCCCTGGGAAGGACTCGAACCAGAGCCCTGAAGAACTAAGCATGCAAGACATCCCAGAATAATTGTGACTGCCCCTACTGGAAGCCTTTGTGGTAGGATCCATCTTGAAGAAATGCTGCACGTACACCCAATTAGCATGTTGTTGTTAAGTGCCTTGGAGTTGGTTCCATCTCATAGTGACCCTGTAGAGGATTCCCAAGAAGCGACTGGTGGATTTGAACCACCGATCTTGTGATTTGAACCCATCTTGCAGTCCAATGCTTATTCTATAGTGCCACACCAGGGCTGCCAATTACCATGCCCTCTCTTAAACTAGCCACTTCTTGGAAATCCCCACATACCATTATGGATAAACATGATGCTGTTTCCCCACCCAAAACCTTTAAAGCCCCAGCAGGTAGGATATGTTCAAAGTCATATTTTGGCTGTCATAGACTTGTTTTGATTTTCTTCAGCTTCAGCTTGAACTTGCATATGAGCTGTTGGTCTGTTCCACAGTCTGCCCCGGCCTTGTTTTGGCTGATGATATGGGGCTTTCCCACTATCTCTTCCTATGTTGTTGTTGTTATGTGCTGTGGAGTCAGTTCCGACTTATAGCGACCCTGTACAGGGTTTCCAAGGCTGTAAATCTTTACGGGAGTAGAAAGCCTCATCTTTCTCCCGCAGAACCACTGGTAGTTTCGAACTGCTGATTCTGAGGTTCGCAGCCCGATTCGTAACAATTACGCTACCAGAGTTCCATGTCTCTTCCTATAGATGTAGTCAATTCAATTTCTGCATATTCCATCTAGTGAGGTAGTATAAGTACTGCAAAGTTGGTTTAAATTGCAAGGCCAGTGGTTCAAACCCATCAGATGCTCCTTGGAAACACTATACAGGGTTGCTATGAGTTGGAACTGACTCAATGGCACTTAACAACAACAATATATCTGTCAGTATTCTGATGTTATTCCTAAGGTTTTCAGTGGCTAGACATGCAGAAGTCATCTACTTCTCCTTCTTCCTAGCCCGTCTTAGTCTGCAAGCTCAGCTGAAACCCGTTCACCAGGCAGAATCTGTTTCCACTGCTGTGACTGCTCCCACCAGAAGATACCTTGACAGACCTGCTGCCCCCAATCATGGAGGAAGAGATGCAAGGCAAGCACTACATCATGTGAGAGGTGGGAGTGAAAATCGCTCTGCTATGCAAAGGTTTTTAGTGAGTTCCCTTCATTTGACTTTATCTTTGTTTCATATTTCTAATGCATTCTAGGTTAATTTATTTTGCATTAATCTCACCCTATTTATGAAAACTGTGTGACAAGGTTGTATTCTTTCACCATACTTATTCAACCTGTATGCTGAGCAAATAATACGAGAAGCTGGGTTCTATGAAGAAAA
>NW_006408525.1:25974326-25975500 GCF_000296735.1 Chrysochloris asiatica
GAGGTTGGCCCAGGATCAGGCAGTGTTTTGTTCTGCTGTGCATAGGGTTGCTATGAGTCAGTGTCGACTCGATGGCACCTAACAACAACAACAACAATTGGGTCAGTTAATATTAGAAAATTAGATAAGGGTGGAGTAAAATTTAAGTTGCTGTTATTTCATTAGAATTCATTAGTGCTTAACACTCTATTATTTCCCGTCAATCTCTTCTTCACCCTCATGGAAGTTTGTCCCCTTCTCTCCAAGTCCACTAAACTCAAACATTTTCCCTGTGCCATTCAGTAGGATTATTCAACCAGATTTCAGTGTTAGTCACAATTCAAGTCCAAATTCTACCCATTAGCAATTTGTCAAGAGAAATTTCTTATTCTTTCTTTTTTAAATCCAGTGTGAGTGATGAGTAGCTTCATATTCCCTTTAGAATTTTGGGAACTAATTGAGCATTGTAGCTATTCTTACAGAGGGACACTCTGGCTTTGCTAATTTATGTGGAATAGCTTTGCAAGCAAGCTTTGTTGATAAGGTGGGGTAGTTAGTCAAAAGACTGCCATTGAATTATTCTGTGTAAGATTTTTGAGCAATAATAATACTTCTTTTCAGCTTCCTGATTCAATACACAAAGAACTTTTCCCTTTTTCAGATTCATTAACTTTTGGCTTAGCTCTAGTTTTTTTTTTTTTTAAAACAGTATTTGCTGCTATTCACTTAATTTTTTTCCCTTGCCCCTTCCCCTACATGCTCTATAACCATCAGTCTTTTTTTAATGAGCAAGATTTAGTTTCTTCTTCTTCTTCTGATCATCATAGTGCCCATTAAACACAATCCAAAGATACAAGCCTACTTTCTTCACTATTTATGAATATGTCTACAATATCTTCATTTGACTTTGAAAAGATAAATTTATAAGGTCTTTCATTTTGCAAATTGACTTTGAAAATACATTTTGTGTTTGTAGTTTTCCATAGCTCTTCCTGTGAACTCTACCATGGTAAAGATGTAATTGTGCCAAGGAGTGTCAGTAACCTTATAAAAGTGGGTGCATCCAGAGAAGACTGAATGATGACAATACATTTGTGGCATTTTATACAAAATCTCCAACAAGTTTTTCTATATCCTCCCATTTGGCATTTATTTTTTCCTTCTTTATGCACTCCACCTAACGGCAAGGTCAGCA
>NW_006408525.1:25977420-25983496 GCF_000296735.1 Chrysochloris asiatica
TTGAACCACTGATCTTGTGGTTCAAACCAACCTTGCAGTCCAGTGCATTAACCCGTAGCACCACACCAGGGCTCCTCAAAGAAAATGAATACACCTTTACAGCAAATCAAGAAAAGGGAAAACCATGAAGATTTTGTATACATTAAAATAACAGCAGTGAGGAAATTAACAAGAAAATGCACAAACAAAATGATCTCAGTACAGAAAAATATGTGGAACAAAGGAAACAGTGCACCACACACAAAAAACAAACACTCATACACAGAGCAAAAGACTGCAATCAATTCATACTTATCATTACATTGACTGGTATGATTTTTGTGATCATTACAAATGTAATTTGTGTGATAAGTCAGTTTGATAGTTACACTGAATGTCAGTGAATTAAATGCACCAGTCAAGAGACAGAGAGCAATTGAATGAATAAGAAAACATGTTCCTTCCGTATGCTATCTACAAGAGACACACCTTACAAATAAAGACAAAAATAGATTAAAAATCAAAGGATAGAAAAATATCTCAGGCTAATGGCAATGAAAAACAAGTAGGAGTGGCAATATTAATTTCTGGGAAACTAGACTTTTAGGCAAAAATCAGCATAAGAGACAAAAAAGGACAGTATCTCATGATTAAAGGATCAATTGAACAAGAGGACATAACTATAATATATGTCTATGATCCCAGTGAAAGAGTTCCCAAATATATAAATCAAACTCTAATAGAATTGAAAAAAGAAATAGACAAATCTACAAAAATAGTAGGAAATTTTAATGAATCACTTTTAATAAAGGACTCGAAAGAAACTCAACAAAAACAGAGAACTAAACAACATAATCAACCAACTTGAGTTCATAGATTTATGCAGAGTACTCAATCCAACAATAGCACAATACACATTCTTTTCCAGTGCACATGAAACATTCTCTAGAATATACCATATCTTAGGCCACAAAGCAAGCCTCAATAAATTTAAAAACATCAAAATCTTATAAATTACCTTTTCTGATCATAATGCCATAAAATTAGAAAAAAGTAATAGGAAGATCAAGGAAACAAAATCAAATACATGGAAATTGAATAACACCCGGCTTAAAAGCTACTGGGTAATAAAACAAATAAAAATATGAAATAAAAAAATTATTAGAATCAAATGAGAACAAAAATACAATATATCAAAACCTTTGGGACACAGCAAAATCAGTGCTTATAGAACAATTTGTCGCAACAAATGTACACATCCAAAAAGAAGAAAACCAAAATTAACACATTAACACAACATCTACAACAATTAGAAAAAGTGAGCCTATAGTCATTGGAAGAAAAGCAATAATAAATATTAGAGCAGAAATAAATGAAGTAGAAAACAGAAAAACAACAGAAAGAATCAACAAGATAAGAAGTTGGTTCTTTAAAAGGGTTAATAACATTGACAAACCACTGGCAAACCTAACAAAAGAAAAGATGATGGTTGGTTATATGCTGTGGAGTCGGTTCTGACCCATAGTGAGCCTGTATAGGGTTTCCAAGGCTGTAAATCTTTACGGGAGCAGAAAGCCTCATCTTTCTCCCACGGAACTGCTGGTAGTTTCAAACTGCTGACCATGAGATTAGCAGCCCAATTCACAACCACTACACTACCAGAGCTCCTTAAATAAACTAGCCAGTAGGATTGAACAAGTGGTCCCTCCTGATAGCATGCCCAAGGTAAGTAAGTGATATGAAACCTCACCATTCTTGCTTCTAAGGAACATTCTTGTACTTCTTTCAAGACAGATTTGTTTGTTCTTCTGGCATTCATGGTGTATTCAGTTGTCTTTGTTGACACCATAACTCGAGGGTATCTGTTCTTCTTTTGTCTTCCTTATTCGTTGTCCAGCTTATTCATTGTGAAGTTGATTTGCTCAATGTATTATGTTGCAGTTTGATTTCTTGATTGCTGTTTCCATGGGTGTTGACTGTATATCCAAGTAAAATGAAATCCTTTGGAACTTCAGTATTTTCTCTGTTTATTGTGATGTTGCTTAGAGTTTCAGTTGCGAGGAGTTTTGTTTTCTTCATGTTGAGGTGTAATCCCTGCTGAAGGTCATAGTCTTTGATCTTCACCAGTAAGTGCTTCAAGTCCTCTTTTCCTTCAGGAAACCGATTGAATAAGTCGGACGAGATGATACAACCCTGACGCACATTTCCCCCTGATTTTAAACCATGTATTATTCCCATGTTCTGTTTGAATTACTGCCTTTTGCTCTATGTACAGATTCTACATGAGCATTGTTGTTTGTTGTTGTTAAGTGCTGTTGAGTTGGTTCCGACTTATAGTGAACCTGTGTAGGGTTTCTGAGAAATGGCTGGTGAGTTAAAATCACGGACCTTGGGGTCCAGTGAATTATTCTGCAGTGCCACACCAGGACTCCACATCAAGTGTCTGGAATTCCCATTCCTTGCAATGTTATCTATCATAGTCAATAAAACACAAGTACACCTCTTCATTGGTAGTCTCTGTTTGCAACCAAGATTCATATAACATCAGCGATGAGATTCCTCCTCCCAAGTGCTCATCTATATCCAACTTGAATTTCTGGCAGTTCTTTATTGATGTACTGCTGCAACAGTGTTTGAAGTATCTTTAAACTGCGTATGATATTAACGATATTGTTAAATAATTCATGCATTCTGTTTGATCAACTTTCTTTGGAATGGCACAAATTGGCCAGGTGACTGCGTTGAAAAATTCTTGGCATAGATAAGTGAACAGTGTCAGCTTTATATTCATTTTCTGTTAGTTTGTTGAGATGTTTATTTCAATTGGTATTCTGTCAATTTCTAGAGACTTGTTTTTCACTAATGCCTTCAGTGCAGTGTGGACTTCCTCCTTGGATGCCATTTGGTTTTGATCATAAGCTACTCCCTGAAATGGTAGAGCCAATTCTTTTTGGTACAGTGACTCTACGTATTCCTTCCATCTTCTTTTGATGCTTTTTACTTTGTTTAATATTTTGCTCATACAGTCCTTCAGTATTTCATCTCAAGGTATGAATTTTTTTCTTACGTTCTTTCAGCTTGAGAAAAGTCAAGTGTGTTCTTCCCTTTCACTTTTCTAACTCCATCCAGGTATTGACATATTTCATTATTACACTTTACTTTGCATCTCAAGTTGTCCTTTGAAATCTGTTCAACTCTTTCTTGTTACCATTTCTTTAATTTGCTGTTGCGAGTCTACATTCAAGAGAAAATTTCAGAGTCTCTTCTGACATCCACTTCGGTCTTTCTTTCCTGTATTTTCAGTGTACATACAGACTGGTGTTGTTAAGTGCCACTGAGTCGGTTCCGACTCATAGCGACCCTGTATAGAGTTTCCAAGGAGCAGCTGGTGAGTCTGAATTACTGACCTTGTGGTTTAAACTGAACTTGTGGTCCACTGCTTTATCCCATAGCACCACCCCAGGACAGTAGATATAGGTATATACTGTCAAAATAAGAACATTATGGAATAAAATTTTGGATTTGTATTAAAATTTCTAATTTGTTTTTACTATCTCTTTATCTTACTTCATAAAATCACTTAAATTTATACATAAAAAATCAAGAGGGTCGATTTGAGCTGGCGGAGTCCTGGTGTGGTGCTGCAGAATAATGCACTAGACTGCAAGGTCAGTTTGAACTGCAAGGTCAGCAGTTCTGACACTCCTCGAAAACCCTATATGGCATCGCTATGGGTTGGAACTGACTCCATGGCACTTAACAACAATTGGAGTCGGGTGGTAAATGATAATGACTATTGTTTTTGAGTTTGTTGTTGCTGTTGTTAAGTGCTGTGAATTGGTTCTTATACATAGCGACCCTGTATAGAGTTTCTGAGGAGTGGCTGGAGAGTTTGAACCACCGACCTTGAAGTTCAAACCGACCTTGCGGTCTAGTGCATTATTGTGCAGAGCAATCTTTGCTCCAGAAGTTCAGTTAGGCTGACAGAGAGTTTGGTTTGCATCAATTTCAGGCTCCCAGTGTCCAGTTCTGCTTTCTCTCTTTTCCTTGCATAGGTGTTCCATCTATTGATCTTTTCATTGTAATCCCAGCAAGTACTCCTGAAAAACAATCTACAGCTAAGTTTAAAGAAGTGAAGTAAAGTGACTTCCCCAAAGTGTTGGCATTAGGATTCCAACCCAAGTCTGTGCATTCCAGGCTTTTGTAATATTGTTGTTGTTGTCATGTGCCGTGGAGTCAGTTCCGACTCATAGCCACCCCGTACAGAGTTTCTGAGGCTATAAATCTTCACGGGAGCAGAAAGCCTCATCTTTCTCCCATGGAACAGCTGGTAGTTTCGAACTGCTGACCTTACGGTTCACAGCCTGATTCGTAACCAATATAAGCAACAATAATTCTTGTCCTACTTACTATGTAGTGCTGTGGCTCTGTAGGATAAGCACTGGACTGCTAACTACAAGGTCAGTGGTTCAAACCCACCAGCTGCTCCATGGGAGAAAGATGAGGCTTTCTGCTCCAGCAAAGATTTACAGCCTCAGAAACTCTACAGTGTTGCTATGAGTTGGAACCAATGCAA
This sequence comes from Chrysochloris asiatica, assembly GCF_000296735.1. Taxonomy (NCBI): domain Eukaryota; kingdom Metazoa; phylum Chordata; class Mammalia; order Afrosoricida; family Chrysochloridae; genus Chrysochloris; species Chrysochloris asiatica. The sequence continues at coordinate 25,981,976 of NW_006408525.1, forward strand.
TAGCACTTAAAAACAACAACCAACTGTGTAGGATTATAGCGTCAAATGTGAGAGTATACAAGTTTTTGTAAATTGTAGTTCTATTTTCAAACATAAAGTTTGACCATTGTTATTTTTTTTTGTAGTTTACTGTATTGTATATTAGATAAGACCACCTGGGGCTAAATTGAAAGATCATCTTAACTTTGTCTGAAAAAAGTGTCTAGGCCATTTTTCTAGGTGCACTTGGTGTTCTTAGGGCCTTTTCTAAAGGATCTTACCTTGTGAAATTTTTATATGTAATGACTTTTTGAAATACCATGTAGATTCTATCTATGGATGCCTTTGGATTTAAATTTAAACCCCAAATTAGCCGGAGGTTTTCTGGTCCTGCAAAGGTTTACAGCTGTGGAAACCCTCTCTATACAGGATTGCTGTGAGTTGGAACCAATTTAACAACAACAACATACTTCAGTTATTAAGGGTTACAACTCATTGTCAGGAATGTGAAGAATGCATTGCAGTTTCATGAGCTCATCTATGGTGTGATTGGTCATCAGTGGAGAACTGATTTGGCTGTGAATCACTCTGGTCTGTAGCATTGCAGTAGAATAGAAATCTGAAGAACAATCCCCTTTTATTTGCTGTTTTTTCTTTCTTTCCTTCTTTTACTAGCCTTAATTGAGCTATCCTTGAGCTTTCTTATAGTTTCCTTGACAAAAATCTCCTGTTATGCTTATCAACATCAAATGTTGAAACAGATCTGTGGCTGGGGCAGCATTCCTTTCAGCAATGAAACTGCTACTAGAATGTGGTTGGACTGCTGGTGTACTGTTAAGGGTTAATGCGCTGGACTGCAAAGTCGGTTTGAACCGCAACGTCAGTGGTTTGATGGTTCAAGCTCACCAGCTGCTCCTTGGAAACCCTATACAGGGTCGCTGTGAGTTGGAACCGACTCAGTGGCACTTAACAACAATAACAAGAATATGGTGTGGATTCCTGGGGTGGCACCATAGGATAAACCCTGGATTGCTAACCACAAGATTGGTGGTTCAAACCCACCAGTTGTTCCTTGGAAATCCTTCCTATATAGGGTTTCTATGAATCACAACTGACTCGAGCGCACTTAATAACAACAAACAAGAGCTAGATGGTGTGAAAATAAGGATTAGAATCTGGGTGTCTTGACTACACCCAACATTCTTTTCACTACATCAGATGGCCTCTAAGTCCCTGGGTGAAACACACTCCTCCCTCACTGGTAGTTTCTGAGAATGTTCCTGTCTACCCATTTACTTGGAAGAAACCCTACACTGAAAGGTGTCATACCTGAAGAGATTAAGTTTATCTGTAAAGAATATGGATCTTCTAGTTTCTGTTGTTATTAAGCACCAGTGAGTTGGTTCCAGCTCATAATAACCCTGTATAAGGTTTCCAAGGAGCAGCTGGTGAGTTTGAACTACTGAACTTGTGATTAGCAGTCTAGTACTTATCCTACAGTGCCATTCTGTACCTTTGTAGCAGCTAAAAATCTTTTTTTTT
>NW_006408525.1:25988316-25991036 GCF_000296735.1 Chrysochloris asiatica
TTATTAGATATTTTTCATTATGTAGTATTTTATTTCTTTGAGAAGAAATCTCTCTTTTTTTAAACTGTGATACAGACAGATAGACATTATATCATAATAAGGCAGTTTTAAAAACTTAATTTAAAAATCTTTTCTAATGAGTAACAATTTCTTAAATTTTACTTTAATTCTGTTAAGTTTAAAATGCTCAGAGCCACACAAAAGTTATAATTAAGTAGCACTTAATTAATTAAGTGAAAGTTGTAATTGAGTAGCACTTGCCATGAAATCTTTCAATTTTCCTATGACTTTCCAACAACCACCCTTGTTTCATTAATTTAGAAGCATTAACTCCTTGTGTGGCGCTATAGGATCAGCACTGGACTGCAAACCACAAGGTTGGCAGTTCAAACCCACCAGCTGCTCCTTGGGAACCCTATACAGGGTTGTTATGAGTCAGAACCAACTCGATGGCACTTAACAACAACAATTCTAAGGAACTGAGCATTATTTACTTTCCATTCATTTGGCTTTGATGAGTGGTATACAATTAAGTATTTTAAGTCCACTTTGAAGACAAGAAGCAACATCTATTTGTTTCTATGTCAGTAAGACTACAGATTAACAGAGCATTTGCAATTTCAATGTCTTTCATGCATACAATTCGGTGATGCCAATTACATCAATTATGCTGTGTAACCATCACCAATATCTGTTGCCAGATTTGCTATCACCATAAACAGAAACTCCTGTGCTTGCTAACCAGTGATTTTCTCTTCCTCCTCTGTCCCACCCCTGGTGTTGTTATTATTAGGTGCTGCTAAGGCAGATTCCAAAGCATAGCGACTCTATGCACAACAGAATGAAACACTGGCTGGTCCTAGGCATTCCTCACAATTGTTATGCTTGAGTCCATTGCTGCTGCTACTGTGCCTACCCATCTCATTGAACATCCTTCTCTGTGGATTGGTCATTCTTGATAACATGTCTGAAGTATGAGAGACAAAGTTTCGTGATCCTTGCTTCTAAAGAGCATTCTTAGAAAATGTTCTGTACTTCTTCCAACACAGATTTTTTTGTTCTTCTGGCAGTCTTTCATGTGTACAAGTTTGTAATGCTAATTACATCAATATTCTTCTACAACACCAGAACTCCGATGCATAAATTCTTCTGTGATCTCTCTAATTCATTGTCTAACTTTCACATGCATATGAGGTAATTGAAGATACCATGATTTGAGTCAGGCACACCTTAGTCCTCAGATTGCTATCTTTGCTCTTGAACACTTTAAAAAGATCTTGTGTGGTAGATTTACCTAATGCAATACTTTGTTTGATTTTTTAACTACTGCTTGGATGTTTGCTGATTGTGGATCCAAACAAATTGAAGTCTTTGAAGACTTCAATCTTTTCTCCATTAATCATGATGGTAATTATAGGTCCAGTTGTGAGGATTTTTGTTTTCTTTCTGTTGAGGTGCAATCCATATTGAAGGTTGTGGTCTTTGCTCTTCATCAGTAAGTATTTTAAGTTCTCTTGGCTTTTGACAAACAAAGTTGTATCATTTGCATATTGCAGGTTATTAATGAGTCTTCTTCCAATCCTGATGCCACATTTTTGTTCATATAACCTCCAGTTTCTTGGATTATTTTCTCAGTATACAGATTGAATAAGTATGGTGAAAGAATACAACTCTGGCACACACCTTCCCTGATTTTAAACCATTCACTATCCCCTTGTTCTATTAGATTGACTGCCTTTTGGTTTGTGGCGGGTTCCTCATGAGCACAATTGAATATTCTGGAATCCCCATTCTTCATAATATTTTCTGTAGTGTGTCATGATCCATGCAGTTGAAAGTTTTTGTGTCGTCAATAAAGCAAAAGTCATCAGCTTTCTGATATTCTCTGCTTTCAACCAAGCTACATCTGACATCAGCAATGATATCCCTAGTTCCACCTCTGGTAGCCACTACTAGACTTTGCTCTCTCTTTAGTTACCTTCTGTAGATATTTCATATAAATGAGATCATGCAATATTTATCTTTTGTGATTGAATTATTTCACTCAACATAACGTTTTCAAGGCCCATCCACATTTGAGAATGCATCAGGATTCCATTGAGAGAACTCATGTTAAGGTAAGAAGAAGACCACCATGAGCTACACTTGGCTATAGAGTGTGGATATGCGAGGGACATGGTGTCTTGAGTGTGGAGTGCTCATCCATCCTGATGGTTGTGGAGGGTGAGGAGGGAGAAGGGAGAAATGTGATGATGTTGAGTTTGTCTGGGGGTCCTGCTGTGAGATTCCGCAACAGAATTGAGCTCCGGGTCAATGGGGTTGGGTGCTTCCTTTTTACTTTTCAGATGCCAGCTGCCAAATAGCTGTAGCATCTTGAGAGTTAAGCATGTCAATGGCCTAAGCAGAGCATTGCATTATAGTGATAAAGGCTAGTAGTAGCAGCCTATGAACTGGAAGTTCTGCATGCAGTTTAATACAAAACCCAAACTCATTGCCACTCAGTCAATTCCAACTCATAGCAACCACATAGGACAGCGCAGAACTGCTCCCCAGGGTTTCTGAGACTATTTTCTGAGACTATAAATATTTATGGGAGAAGACAGCTTCATTTTTCTCCCATCAAACGGCTGGTGGGTTAGAACCCCTAATCTTTTGGTTAAGCAACCCAACACTTAACCAACTGCGCCAGGACTCCTTATGTAGTAAGTATGTTGTTGTTA
>NW_006408525.1:25991136-25991922 GCF_000296735.1 Chrysochloris asiatica
ATCACAAGGTCCTGTTGTTCCAAGGTCGAGCATGCATCACTATTTACCTCTGTCCCACTTAGGCCATGCAAACCTGTCTCAGTGTTCTCCTATCTATCTTGTTCTTCTGTCTCCTTTCCCTTCTTGTACTGTCCTCCCCAACACCCAAACTAAACCCCCCACCCCAACCCCACTGTTGTGGTTACCTTATATTCCATTAATTCTTCCCTCCACTTAAGACAGTCTATTTTATCCTGTAATCTACCTAATCTTCTCACCACCTGGATCTCTGTGCCTCTGTGTTTACTTTCTTTCACATTGTGATTGTTTTGATCATAGACTGACCTCCCAGATCCTCTGTTCTTATAATTTTGTTATGTTCTTGACTCTTCTATTTGTCAATTGAGTTCAGGGTGTGCTGCCATACACATCATTCTCTGTTTGTTGTCTGTTCTTGTTGGTTCTCAATCCACAGAACTCCCTTTAGGATGTTTTGCAGTGCAGGGTTGGCTTTGGCAAAACCCCTTAGTTTCTGTTTATCCTGGAATGTTTTGATTACACCATCGTATTTCATTGACAGCTTTGCTGGATAGAGCATTCTTGGGTGGCAATTTTTTTCTTTCAAGGTTTTATGTATGTTTGCCCATTGTCTTCTTGCCTGAATGGTTTCTGTTGAGAGCTTCGAGCTTAATCTGATTTTCTTGCCTTTGTATGTTACACTTCTCTTTTCCCTAGCTGCTTTCAGGATTCGGTCCTTATCTTTGGTTCTAGAAAGCTTTATTATGATATGTCTTGGTGATTGTCTTT
>NW_006408525.1:25992485-25994399 GCF_000296735.1 Chrysochloris asiatica
AAAGTGAAGAGGACTTAAAGTATTTACTGATGAAGATCAAAGAGGACAGCCTTTGGTATGGATTACATCTCAATGTAAAGAAAACAAAAATCCTCACCACTGGACCAATAAACAACGTTCTTATCAATGGGAAAAAGATTGAAGTTATCAAAGACTTCATTCTTCTTGGATCAAACATCAGCACACATGGAAGCAACAGTCAAGAAATCAAATGACATATTGCATTAGGCTAATCTACAGCACAAGACCTTTTTAAAGTGTTGAAGAGCAAAAATGTCAGCTTGAGGACTAAGGTGCCCCTGACACAAGCCATGGTATTTTCAATAACCTCATATGCATGCAAAAGCTGTACAGTGAATAAGGAAGACTGTAGAAAAATTGATGCTTTTGAGTTATGGTGTTGTAGGAGAATATTGAAAGTACCATGGGCTGCCAAAACAACCAACAGATCTGTGTTGGAAGAAATGCAGCCAGAGTGCTCCTTGGAGGACAGGATGGCCAAACTTCTTTTCTCATACTTCAGACATATTGTCAGGAGGGACCAGTCACTGGAGAAGGATATCATGTTTGATAGTGTGGATGGTCAGAGAAAAAGAGGAAGACCCCCAGCTTGATGGATTGGCAAAGTGGGCTTGAGCATGGCAGCAGATGTGAGGTTGGGCCAGGAATGGGCAGTATTTCATTTTGTCATGCATAGGGTCACTATGAGTCCCTACCGACTCGATGTCCCCTAACAACAACAACAACTATTTCCATGTTGAGATTTTGTATGTCAATCAATTGAAAGGAAGTTTCCTCAGGGAGTGTGGCCTGCTTTCAATCTATTGGACATTTGTTCAAACCTATCTTGCTTTCTGCTGGGTCTGGAACCTGCATCTGGCTCATCATCTGACCTCTGCTATGTAGAAGGAAAAAAAATATGTCTTTCACATTTAGACGTGTGTGGTTTGTTGTTAAGTGCCATCGAATTGATTCTGACCCATAGTGACCCTGTATAGGGCTTCCAAGGAGCAGCTGGTAAGCTTGAACAATTGACCTTGAAGTTCAAACAACTTTGCAGTCTGATGCGTTAGCCCACAGAGCCACACCAGACTTGTAGTATACCTGAAATAGATTCATTGTGGCTGAAGTAAGTCACTTTCATTTTGCCCCTTAAGTGCGGTGGAGTCATTTCCAGCTCATAGCAACCCTGTACAGGGTTTCCGAGGCTGTAAACCTCTGTGGGAACAGAAACCTTCATCTGTCTCCTGCGGAGCAGCTGGTGGATTCGAACTGCCGACCTGTGGTTAGCAGTCCAATGCTTATCCTACAGAGCTAGTTGTACATATACTTGTACTAAAGACATGTGTACATTTTAAAGATAAGACAGTAACACCCGTGATAACTTGCTGAAGGAAGAAGGTTTATTGAATACAAAGAAATGATAAAGGAATTCTGAAGGGTAATCAAGTGAGTCATCATAGTTGTATGTAAGACTCTTTCAGATGAATGTGAAAATGCTGCTATTGATTGCCCAGACAGAGACTGTATTTCAGTTAACAGGGAGACAACAGGATAGACATTTCTCTTAGACTTGCTCATTTTCCCAGGAGGATTTATCATGCCTGATCTTCTCTGAGGGCATGTGGAGTCTGCGCTCTGTGACTCTTCAGATTAGTTGTTGCTCTGAGATTTCTCTTCCAGGGAGTGGAGCCTGGTGGTGAGGATTTTGCTTCGTTGGTCAACCTCCTCAAGAACTTTCTTAACCACTATGGCTTTGAGAGGATCTAAATGTAAAGGTTTCAAAGGAGATTTTAGATGAGGAAGAGATTAGCTCAATTAAAGGAGCAATAGGATTTTATTATTTCATATTTATAGCATTTTTATTATTTTATATTTAACATTGTATTTATTGTGCAGTAGTACAAATACAAG
>NW_006408525.1:25994499-26003020 GCF_000296735.1 Chrysochloris asiatica
CATGTCTGAAGTATGAGAGACAAAGTTTCGTGATCCTTGCTTCTAAAGAGCATTCTTAGAAAATGTTCTGTACTTCTTCCAACACAGATTTTTTTGTTCTTCTGGCAGTCTTTCATGTGTACAAGTTTGTAATGCTAATTACATCAATATTCTTCTACAACACCAGAACTCCGATGCATAAATTCTTCTGTGATCTCTCTAATTCATTGTCTAACTTTCACATGCATATGAGGTAATTGAAGATACCATGATTTGAGTCAGGCACACCTTAGTCCTCAGATTGCTATCTTTGCTCTTGAACACTTTAAAAAGATCTTGTGTGGTAGATTTACCTAATGCAATACTTTGTTTGATTTTTTAACTACTGCTTGGATGTTTGCTGATTGTGGATCCAAACAAATTGAAGTCTTTGAAGACTTCAATCTTTTCTCCATTAATCATGATGGTAATTATAGGTCCAGTTGTGAGGATTTTTGTTTTCTTTCTGTTGAGGTGCAATCCATATTGAAGGTTGTGGTCTTTGCTCTTCATCAGTAAGTATTTTAAGTTCTCTTGGCTTTTGACAAACAAAGTTGTATCATTTGCATATTGCAGGTTATTAATGAGTCTTCTTCCAATCCTGATGCCACATTTTTGTTCATATAACCTCCAGTTTCTTGGATTATTTTCTCAGTATACAGATTGAATAAGTATGGTGAAAGAATACAACTCTGGCACACACCTTCCCTGATTTTAAACCATTCACTATCCCCTTGTTCTATTAGATTGACTGCCTTTTGGTTTGTGGCGGGTTCCTCATGAGCACAATTGAATATTCTGGAATCCCCATTCTTCATAATATTTTCTGTAGTGTGTCATGATCCATGCAGTTGAAAGTTTTTGTGTCGTCAATAAAGCAAAAGTCATCAGCTTTCTGATATTCTCTGCTTTCAACCAAGCTACATCTGACATCAGCAATGATATCCCTAGTTCCACCTCTGGTAGCCACTACTAGACTTTGCTCTCTCTTTAGTTACCTTCTGTAGATATTTCATATAAATGAGATCATGCAATATTTATCTTTTGTGATTGAATTATTTCACTCAACATAACGTTTTCAAGGCCCATCCACATTTGAGAATGCATCAGGATTCCATTGAGAGAACTCATGTTAAGGTAAGAAGAAGACCACCATGAGCTACACTTGGCTATAGAGTGTGGATATGCGAGGGACATGGTGTCTTGAGTGTGGAGTGCTCATCCATCCTGATGGTTGTGGAGGGTGAGGAGGGAGAAGGGAGAAATGTGATGATGTTGAGTTTGTCTGGGGGTCCTGCTGTGAGATTCCGCAACAGAATTGAGCTCCGGGTCAATGGGGTTGGGTGCTTCCTTTTTACTTTTCAGATGCCAGCTGCCAAATAGCTGTAGCATCTTGAGAGTTAAGCATGTCAATGGCCTAAGCAGAGCATTGCATTATAGTGATAAAGGCTAGTAGTAGCAGCCTATGAACTGGAAGTTCTGCATGCAGTTTAATACAAAACCCAAACTCATTGCCACTCAGTCAATTCCAACTCATAGCAACCACATAGGACAGCGCAGAACTGCTCCCCAGGGTTTCTGAGACTATTTTCTGAGACTATAAATATTTATGGGAGAAGACAGCTTCATTTTTCTCCCATCAAACGGCTGGTGGGTTAGAACCCCTAATCTTTTGGTTAAGCAACCCAACACTTAACCAACTGCGCCAGGACTCCTTATGTAGTAAGTATGTTGTTGTTACGTGCTGTTGAGTCAGTTCCGACTCATAGCAACCCTGTATAGGGTTTCTGAGGAGCCACTGATAAGTTTGAACTGCTAACCTTATGGCTCAAACTGACCTTGTTGTCCAGCACATTATCCTGCAGCGCCACGCCAGGATTCCCTTATGTAGTATAATAGACAATTAAAGAACTAGAAAAATTAAATTTGTGTATAAATGTTTATAAAACTTCACTTATACCTATAAGATGAGGATTTTGGATTATAATTTAAAGTTCCAAAATCCTTAAGCTGAAAGAACTGAGTTAAAAATTCAAACCTCAACTTGCAATAAAGAAGGATTCTTTGGGCAAAATATTTATTGATGCAAAATATTAAAAGAAGATGGAAGGAATACACATAATCATTGTCCCAAACAGAAAAGGTCAATGTTCAACCATTTCAAGAAGTAGCACATGACTGAGAATCAATGGTACTGAAGGAAGAAGTCCAATCAATGTCATTGAAGGCATTGGCAAAGAACAAGGCTCTGGGAATTGATGGAACACAAATAGAAATCTTTCAACAAATTGATGCTGTACTGAATGCACTCATGCATCTGATGCCAAGAAATTTGGAAGACAGCTACCTGTTCAACTGATCAGAAGAAACCCATATTTATGCCCATTCCAAAGAGAGGTGACCCAACAGAATGCTGAAATCATTGGACAATATCATTAATATCACATGCAAGTAAAATTTTACTCAATATAATTATCAAAATGACTGTAACATTACATTGACTGTGAACTGCCAGGAGTTCAAGCCAGATTCAGATGAGGATGTGGAATGAGGGCTATCATTGATAGCATCAGGTGGATCTTGGCTGAAAGCAGAGAATACCCGAAAGATGTTTACCTGTGCTTTATTGACTATGTATGCAAAGACTTTCGACTGTGTGGATCATGATAAACTATGGACCATAGTGTGGTGTATGAGTATTCTGGGACACTTAATTTTGTCCACTGAGAACTTCCACATAGACCAAGAGGCAATTGTTTGAACAGAACAAAAGAACATTGAATGGTTTAAAATTAGGAAAGGTATGCACCAGGGTTGTATTCTTTCACCGTACTTATTCAATCTGCATGTTGAGCAAATAATATGAGAAACTGGATTATATGCAGAAGAACATGGTGTCAGGATTAGAGGTAGACTCATTAGCAACCTGTGGTATGCAGATCATACAACTTTGTTTGCTGAATGTGAAGATGACTTAAAATACTTACTGATGAAGATCAAAGACCACAACCGTCAATATGGACTGTACCTTAAGCTAAAGAAAACAAAAATCCTCACAACTGGACCAATACATAGCATCATGATAAATGGAGAAAAGATTGAAGTTGAAGTTGTCATATTCTTCATTTGTTTGGATCCACCATCAACACTCATAGAAGTGGCAGTCAGGAAATCAAATGATGTATTGCATGGGGCAAATCTGCTGCACAAGACCTATGCAAAGTATTCAAGAGAAAAGATGTCAGTTTGAGGACTAAAGCGCGCCATGATATTGTCAATAGCTTCATATGTATGTGAAAATTGGACAATGAATAAGGAAGACTATAGAAGGACTGATGCATTTGAGTTATGGTTTTGGAGGATATTAAAAGTAAGAACAAACAGATCTGTTTTAGAGGAAGTACAACCAGAATGTTTCTTGGAAGCCAGGATGGTGAAACATCATCTCTTATACTTCAGACATATTGTCAGTAGGGACCAGTCTCTGGAGAAGGATATCATGCTGGGTAAAGTGAAAGGTCAGTGGAAAAGGAGAAGAGTTCCAATGAGATGGATTGGCACAGTGCAGCAGCAGCGAGCTCAAGCTCAACAATAATTGTTAGAGTGTCATATAACCAGGCAGTGTTTCGTTCTGTTGTGCATAGGGTCACCATGAGTTAGTATTGACTCAATGGCACCTAACAGCAGCAACAACAAATCCACAAGATCTCTCAGTACTGTGTTGTTTTTAGGTGTTGTAGAGTCAGTTCCAGCCATAGTGATCCTGTGTAGGGTTTCCAAGGAGCAGCTGGTGGGCTTGAACTGCCAACCTTGTGGTTCGCAGTTCAGTGCTGATCCTACAGTGCCACACCAGGAATTTCTCAGTACTGTGTGTATATATACTATGCTCCTTTTTACATCAAGCAGGTAGAATGCCTTAGTGAACCAAGGCATTTATGTTCCTCTTCCCTTTATGGAAAGCTTTCATCCTTTGACACTAGTTTAAGCACGTTAACCGTCTTGCCAGGTGGTACCTTCCCATTTTGGCCGTGCTGGGCATCGCATTCCTGCAGGTATAAGCATCACAAGACAGAGGATTAGGAGAAGTGCTCTCTCTGTTTCTTTGTAGACTTGCCATTTTGGCAATCCATTCATTGGAATTAGGTCATTTTTTCCTGACTACTTTTGTGTTGGTTGGCTGATTTAGTCAATTCATTTCCTGAACCTTATGGAAAAGTGCAGAGAATTATCATTCACTTTTAAGAGGATTGATAAGATTATGTCTCTCATTCTGAGTACCAGGTAACTCTGAATAAATTTCTCCATCCCTCTGGGCCTCAGGCCCCTTATGGGGAAACTTGGCATGGACTAGTTAATCTTTAAGGTTTCCTATGTCTTTAAAGGCTTCTGGTAACATGGAATTAATTTTTTAAAGTTCTAACATTTTTCATCAATATAGCTACACTTATTGAGGATTTAAAGTGACAAAACACTTTCCAAGTACACAGATGTAATGTTGATAACAGTTCTCTGAAGTAGGTTGAGTATCATCACTGTTGTTGCTGTGTGCCGTTGACTGGACTCCAGACCATGGTGACCCTATGGACAGAACAGAACTGTCCCATAGGGCTTCCAAGAACATCGTATTTGCCGAAGCTGCCTGCCACAGTTTTCCCCATGGAGTGGTTAGTGTGCTTTGGTTAGCAGTCGAGTACTTAGCTACTGTGCCAACAAGGCTTCTGTATTATCCTTATTACCCCCATTTAACAAATGAGGAAATTGGGGTACAACTAGCTCAAGAACACACAGCTAAAAAGGGGTAGAAATGGCTTTAAGTTTCGGGGCTGTCCTTAGCTACTCTTCAGTGCTGCTTCCTCTGACAAATTAGTGAGAGAATAGATTTTCTTTAGTTTGATACATTAGTTTGATTCATGAGTCAGATGAGTTAGAGAAAGCCCTGTCCATGGTCCCCTGGCCTCCCAGTTGAGACTAAGGCCACTCAGCTCCAGTGTGAATTGTCTTGGGGTTCCATTTCTGACCACTTCCTCATACCCTGGGAGTTGTTCACCTGGAATGTGGAACACGTACAACCATCAGATCCTTTTTAAGCCTAAAAGTGGTTTTTAAAGACTTTTCTAAGGATGTAGACAAGGGGACAAAAAACTAGGGGTGTTATTTAACAACTGTACGGCATGGTCACTGACCAATCAGAAGACACTGGCTACTGATAAGTCTGGAGTGGGGTTCCGGGGGCCCCATGTTATGCCTGACATTGTATTTAGTTACTGGGTAGTAGGGAGGGGTCATGAAGGGTGGGCCCCAGACTGGTGCTATAGCGGAGGACTCTGTGACTATTTACCAACCCTATGCTGTATCTTGGTGTTTTTATGACTTGTACCAGCACCTCGGTAGCCCTTCCCTGTAACTTTGTACTAATTAGAAAAGGGTACCTTCTCTCCTAGGTACTGAGTATGGACTGGGGAGCGCCTGTGCAGGGCATAGTCTCCCAATAACATACACACAATCTTTTGTAATAACAATTCTCAGTAGGGAATAGGGAGGGGAGTGCACACCCACATTTTTGGCAGGGCTAGCCTATTGCTTCATGTTTACCACAAAGGGGTCATATGTACCTGGAACAGAGTTGAGGACCACCGCTTCTAGCATTACCAAGGTGACAGTCCTTCTTTGCAGTTTAAAGAGGCTCTGTGTTACAAGAGAGATTAGGGTCAAATTTTTCACCTAAATGATCCCAAGGAAGCAAAACCCCAAAAGACAAACACATTGCCATTGGTAGATTCTGACTCATAGTGAAACTCGGAGTAAATTTCCCCCCAAATTGATGATCTGAATCTCTCGTACTTATTTTAATAGATTCTTTCTGGATATTTGTTATGTTAAGTATGGTACAAAGAGGAGTGACCAGAGTTTATTTTATCACTTAAAGTTTCCATGACTAATTGTTTAGTTCCTTTTAAGACTCTGAAGCAGTCTCGGATTGTTTTGGCACAAGCATGAATCACATCATTCGTGCATGTCAGCTCTCAGTCTTGAACTTTGCTATGGGTTTAGGATTCAGAGAAGTGTGGCACTGTAGGATAAGCACTGGACCATAAGGTCGGTTTGAACCACCAGGTCAGTAGTTCAAACTCACCAGCCGCTCCTTGGAACCGACTCATCAGCACTTAACAACAACAAGGATTCAGAGATGATCGAAATAGTTCCTGCTTTCAAAGACCTTACAGTTAAATCACAAGGTAAATGGGAAAATATTATTGTTAAGTGCCACTGAGTCAGTTCTGACTTACAGAAACCCTGTATAGGTTTTCTGAGGAACAGCTGGTGGGTTTGAACTGCTGACCTTACAAATAGCAGTCCAGTACTTATGCTAAAGTGTCACAAGAGGATATGGAGTACAGATGCTGAGGAGTGGGTGTTCTGGGGTGACTCCCACAGGGGAATGAGTAGGAGGCTTGCAGGCCACACCTCCATCTTCTTTCATGTAGATTACAACAAATGCATCCCTGCTTTCATGCCTGCCTTCCTGTAATCCATTCTCCACTTAACAGCCAGAGGAATTTTTCCAGAATCATAGCACTCTCTGGGCTAAACTTCCCCATAATTTCCTATCGAACCTGAATCAAGCTCAACTTTTCTCATGACCTCATTTGAACCTCCCTCCTCCTTGCTCATGGAGTCCTGGTGTGGTACCATGGGATACGCACTGGACCACAAGATCGGTTTGCATCACAAGGTCAGCAGTTCAAACCCACCAACAGCTCCTTGAAAACCCTATGAGTCGGGACCCACTTGACAGCACTTAACAACAACGACCTTTGTGCTCACTTTGCTTCAGCCACAGCAGCCATGGAACATGATTTTTCTCTGACAGGTGGCTTACAGAGTTTCTCATGACCTTCTTATTATTTGGGCCTCAGCTCAAATGCCAGCCCCTTTGAAAAGTCTTCACTGTTCATTCCTTCTAAAAGAGCCACCCATCTCCAAACTCCCACTCTGTTTATTGTGTTTAAGGCACCTCGTAGCACCCAACAACCCTCATGTTTGCTATTGTAGGGCTCCCTCCATTAGTACAAAATCTCCACAGAAAACCAGAACTGAGTTCATCTTCTTCTCCATGTGTCCCGGTCCCTTAGATAGTACCTGTATTGAAGTAGGTACTCAATTGATATTTTGGCCCCACTCAATGAATAATAGACACCAGTATTGCTTTTGTTCAAACTCGTCAATCTATATTCCTTTCCAAAGATTAGGAGAGAAATGGACTGACTTGGAATTATTCCACAAAACCCCCCTGAAACTACCAGTTAAAAGCCTCCAATGTTTCTGACCACTCTCTAAGTAGTATGTGGATATGTTTTAAAAGACTAGAAAACAATACTGATGATGTTTATACAGATAAGGTTTACACTATTGTTGTTGTTGTTAGGTTCCCTCAAGTCGGTACCGACTCATAGTGACTCTATGCACAACAAAATGAAACACTGCCTGTCCTGGGCAAACCTCATAATTGTTGCCACGATTGAGCCCATTGAAGCTGCCACTTTGCCAATACATCTTCCTCTTTTTCTCTGCCCTCTACCTTACCAAACATGACATCCTTCTCCAGTGACTGGTCCCTCCTGACAATATGTCTGAAGTATGAGAAACGAAGTTTGGCTATGCTGGCCTCCAAGGAGCACTCTGACTGCACTTCTTCCAACACAGATCTATTTGTTCTTTTGGCAGCCCATGGTACTTTCAATATTCTCTTCCAACACCATAACTCAAATGCATCAATTCTTCTATGCTTTTCCTTATTCACTGTCCAGTTTTTGCATGCATATGTTGTTGTTGTTAGGTGCCATTGAGTCCGCACTGACCAATAGCGACCTTATCCACAGCAGAATGAAACACTGCCCATTCCTGGCCCAACCTCACCACTGTTGCCACACTTGAGTTGATCGATGAAGCTACTTGGCTAATCCATCTTGTTGGGGTCTTCCTCTTTTTCTCTGACCCTCCACACTATCAAACATGATATCCTTCTCCAGTGACTGGTCCCTCCTGACAATATATCTCAAGTATGAGAAAAGAAGTTTGGCCATCCTGGCCTCTAAGGAGCACTCTGGCTGCGTGTCTTCCAAACAGATCTATTGGTTTTTTGGCAGCCCATGGCACTTTCAATATTCTCCTACAACACCACAACTCAAAAGCATCATTTCTTCTACAGACTTCCTTATTCACTGTCCAGCTTTTGCATGCATATAAGGTTATTGAAAATACCATGGTTTGGGTCAAGAGCACCTTAGTTCTCAGCTGACATCTTTGCTCTTCAACACGTTACAAAAGTCTTGTGCTGTAGATTTGCCTAATGCAATATATCATGTGATTTCTTGACTGCTGTTTCCATGAGTGTTGATGGTTGATTCCAGAAGAATGAAGTCCTTGACAACTTCAGTCTTTTCTCCATTGATAAGAATGTTGTTTATTGGTCCAGTGGTGAGGATTTTTGTTTTCTTTACAT
>NW_006408525.1:26007650-26034498 GCF_000296735.1 Chrysochloris asiatica
GAATTGATTCTGACCCATAGTGACCCTGTATAGGGCTTCCAAGGAGCAGCTGGTAAGCTTGAACAATTGACCTTGAAGTTCAAACAACTTTGCAGTCTGATGCGTTAGCCCACAGAGCCACACCAGACTTGTAGTATACCTGAAATAGATTCATTGTGGCTGAAGTAAGTCACTTTCATTTTGCCCCTTAAGTGCGGTGGAGTCATTTCCAGCTCATAGCAACCCTGTACAGGGTTTCCGAGGCTGTAAACCTCTGTGGGAACAGAAACCTTCATCTGTCTCCTGCGGAGCAGCTGGTGGATTCGAACTGCCGACCTGTGGTTAGCAGTCCAATGCTTATCCTACAGAGCTAGTTGTACATATACTTGTACTAAAGACATGTGTACATTTTAAAGATAAGACAGTAACACCCGTGATAACTTGCTGAAGGAAGAAGGTTTATTGAATACAAAGAAATGATAAAGGAATTCTGAAGGGTAATCAAGTGAGTCATCATAGTTGTATGTAAGACTCTTTCAGATGAATGTGAAAATGCTGCTATTGATTGCCCAGACAGAGACTGTATTTCAGTTAACAGGGAGACAACAGGATAGACATTTCTCTTAGACTTGCTCATTTTCCCAGGAGGATTTATCATGCCTGATCTTCTCTGAGGGCATGTGGAGTCTGCGCTCTGTGACTCTTCAGATTAGTTGTTGCTCTGAGATTTCTCTTCCAGGGAGTGGAGCCTGGTGGTGAGGATTTTGCTTCGTTGGTCAACCTCCTCAAGAACTTTCTTAACCACTATGGCTTTGAGAGGATCTAAATGTAAAGGTTTCAAAGGAGATTTTAGATGAGGAAGAGATTAGCTCAATTAAAGGAGCAATAGGATTTTATTATTTCATATTTATAGCATTTTTATTATTTTATATTTAACATTGTATTTATTGTGCAGTAGTACAAATACAAGCACTTATTTGTGAATTTTGATTTCTTGTTTAACTAAAAATCTGTTGGCATATTGCATTTAAAAAAATTAGCACACATCACTGAAGTCAGACATCTAGCACACAGATTTCTACTACAAATATTTATTTTTGTTATCCTACTAAGTCACAATACTATAAAAACAATGAAGAATGGCAGTGAAAATGAAGTAGTATAGCATAAAAACAGAATTTCTTTCTAGTTACCTCTCAGTTGAATTCCCACATTTCCAGATCCATAATCTTTAGATTTGTAACCTCCAGACTTGCAAGCCCTGTGAACATATATTATTGGAACATCATAAAAGAAAGTGATTTAGCATGAGCCCCTTAGAGTCTGGATTCACAATTACATTTTCATAAGCTCTTTAAGGAGTCCAGAGTCACACAGTTGAAACTGCTCTACTTTAGCATCAAGAGGAGGGTATTTAAAATTTTTTATACCATGAACACTGGCCTTGCCACATTTTGGTTTTGTAAGATGTTCCCAGTTTGTTCTCTGGGAAGTAGAGTACTGTGATCTGCATTTAGCGTCTGTTAATATGGTCACATTAGCACATGCTCACTGTCCAGAGATGTAGATTTCAGTATGTGACATCTTCCCATTCAGTTGTTTTACCTACCCATCATCTCCACCTATGAGGAGGCAGTAGGTCTCGATCTCCTTCTCCAGATGGACCTTGATGTCGAGGAGCTGCTCGTACTCGAGTTTCTGGCCCTCGGTCTCAGTTCTGACCTGATGCAGCTGCTCTTCCAGGGCTCCGATCTGAGTCTGGATCTGGGCGAGCTGGGAGCAGTAGTTGCCTTCGGTCTCTGCCAAGGAACACTCCAGGGAATGTTTCTGTGGATACAATAAGGGGAACCTGAGATGGACCTACAGAAATGTAGACATCTGCTTTGGTATGAGTTTCCCCTTTTGTTTATTTTGTCTATAATTGCTTTAGATTTCACATTGATGTATAGTTAAGGCAACTTTATGACCCTGCTTAAATAGTGATTATTAATCTTCTTAGGGGTGAGAGGAAGCAGGCATGAGGAAATTTTTGCTTAGGGAAACACTGAGTTTATGCTAATGATGGTAGGACAATTTGGGAAAAAGATATCGAGAATGGTTACACAACTTGAAGGTAATCAATGTTATTGAATTATGAATGTAGAAATTGTTGAATTGGCTTATATTTTGTTGTGTAATTTTCATCATAATCAGAAAAAGAAAGGGCAGATCTTTTCTTTTTGGTAGACTAGACCTAAGGATCAACATTGATGTTTTAGGCTTTATATATAAAAGCCAGCTCTTTCCTTATGTCTTAATTGCATAAAAAAATACATGGACAAATTTTCACAATTTAAAAATCATCAGTCATAAAGAGATGTTAAGAAGTTGTCCTTGTCATACCGTGGCTAAGAGAGACTGAAGTTCAATTTCCAATGTCTGAAGAGTGCGCTTCATTTCAGTCAGCTCATTCCTGGCCGAGGTTGTAGCCCCAACATCCTCAGAGATTTGCTGTTGCAGAGAAGCACTCTGAAATGATGCAAGCAAAGCAGTTAACTTTAGTTTCGGGGACATCACTGAAACTGAAGAGGATTGTTTCCTGGGCTACACTTACCTTTTCATTGAACCAATCCTCAGCATCCCTGCGGTTGTGCTCTGCCAGGTCTTCGTACTCAGCTCGCATGTTGTTCAGCAGAACTGTGAGGTCCACTCCCGGTGCCGCGTTCATCTCCACGTTCACGTTCCCGCCAGCTGCGCACTGCAGAACTTTCATTTCCTACGTGCGAAAAAATGTGTTCATCTTAGTTATGTGGGGATCACACCAAAAGTCTAGAAGTCTAGCTTTGGAAAGATTTTTAGTGTTCATCTGGTTCTACTTCCTAAGTTGTGAAGAAGTCCCTCTCTGTTATATATTTCCAGCCAATGACACCATTTTCAATGATGTTGTCTTTGTAGCTTAAGAAGATAGCCTGTTTCATTCTAGAGTTTTAATTGTTATAGAACTCTTTCTTTCAGTGAGTAAAACTCTTGCTCTGCAATTTCGATCTGTTGGTTTGAGTTCTGTTGCCCAGAAACATTCTTAGTACTTGTTCCAAATGATGTTGTTGTTAAATTGCTGTCCGGCTGATGCTGACTCCCGGTAACTTCCTGTTTTCAGAGCAGACGTGCTCCACAGGGTTTCCAAGGCTGTGGTCTTTTGTGGGTTTGAATCAGCAGCCTTTCAGCCAGTAGTTGAGCACTTAGCCATTTGTGCCACCCAGAAACTCCTTTGAAAATGATAGTACTTAAAATGACTTATTCTCCATTCTGTCATCCTGTTCATTTGCAGCCCAACTATGCCCACCTTTGTGGGCTGGTTTTCATTACACTTAGAGATTCATTTTGGGGAGTACGGTGGCTCTGTAGGATAAGCACTAGACTGCTAACCATAAGGTCAGTGGTTCAAGCCCACCATTTGCTCCATGGGAGAAAGATGAAGCTTTCTACTCCCGCAAAGATCTACAAGCTTTGGAAACCCTCTAGAGGATCACTATGAGTTGGGACTGACTTGTTGGCACTCAACAACAACAGCTAAAGATACATTTTGATGGATTCTCAATCAATTACATCCTAAACACAGACAACATGAATATTGTTGGCAGGCTGAGCTACTTTGAAGAATTATGAATAGTTGAAATAATTACAAATAACCCTATCTGCTCACTCCCAAGGGATGACCATCGTCTTTTTAAGAATCCTAGCTCTCTCTCAAGGAGCTCTGGTAGCATAGTGGTTATGAGTTCGGCTGCTAATCTCTGGGTCAGCAGTTGGAAACTATCAGCTGTTCTGAGGGAGAAAGACAAGGCTTTCTGCTCCCATAAAGATTTACAGCCTCGGAAACCCTGTACAGGGTTACTAACAGTCAGAACTAACTCAATGGCACTTAACAACAACTCATTATTGTGGCCTTGTAGGATAAGTGCTGGACTGCTAACCACAAGGTCGGTGGTTCAAACCCACCAGTTGTTCCTCAGAAACCTTATACAGTGTTACTATAATGTTGGAACCAACTCAATGGCACTTAACAACAACTCATTATTCCATGTGAAGCATATGCAATGAGTCTCTTCTAGGAGTGTAAAGGGCAGTGAGCACTTTTGCTGAGACTGTGGATGTTGAAATAACACAGATCGATTTGCCAGTGCTGCCAAAAGGCCCTGGTGTGCTTCAGTGATGGTAACTGGCCCTTCACTTTACTCCCTGCATCAAACCCTTCAGGGAGTTCTAGTATTCTCTCCTCTCTAGCCATTCTCCATCTCCAGATGTGTGTTTGACTTCTGAGGATTTAGTGAAAGCCTCCCAGCTCAGGCAGAAAAAGAAAAAGATGAAAAGTTACATATGGGTTTGCTGGTAAGTGAGGCATTAAAAATGCCAATGGTATTTCATTCATCAAAAGTTCATTGAGTAACCGCCACAGGCCAGGACCATGCTTGAATTATTCATTCATATATAAGTTGTTCTTCAAGAAGTTGTTTTCCAGACAGCTTCATAAAAACGAATCAAGTAGCATTCTAGCTTGATTTCCTGCTTTAAGCATTTGGCTTGGCTGTGGAAGTCTTTCAGCTGTATAAGTATTTCAATTAATTTTCAAAGGATAAAGCTGTCTTCTCTTTTACAAACAGATTCAAAGATGTGATTGGAGGAGTGGCTATACCATCTGATTATGAATCTAGTTTAGAATGGTAGTCCGTTTGGAAGTATATTATTTATCTGAAAGTGTAAATTCTGGTATAACCATTAAATTTCAGTCTCACAGTTTTTGTAGCTATACTGTTTAAGAATACTCATTAATATTAAGTATAGATACTGCTTATGTGAATTAGGTAAATGTTTCAGTGTTTTAAATCTGTCATTGCTAGGTAGGAATTCATATCTGGTTTTCTTAGGATGTCCTTAAAATATATGCATTTTATCTAATTAGATATAATCTCCTAAGTGGATATTTTGACTTGTCTTTAATTACATAGTCAAACATTGCTCTTATAATTCTGATTGCAAAGTATGATTTCTTTTTTTCCCATGGGAAACTTGATAGGAGAGCAAACGTGGTTCTGCCCAAATATTTCTCTACTTCTATGACAAACACTGGACTGTGAACCCCAAAATCCATAGTCTGAGTTTGCCAGCCACTCCACAGGAGAAAGGTGAGGGTTTCTGTTCTTTCAATGATTTAAAGTCTCTGGAACCCTATACAGGGTCACTATGAGTCGGAACCAACTCAACGGTACTTAACAACAAAAATAAAGACAACTCAACCATCATGCCTGACAGCGGGGCTTTAGACAGTATCTGGAGAGGGCACCCAAATGGACAGTGCTATCGCTTACCTCTTTATGGTTCTTTTTCAGGTAAGTCATCTCCTCACTCAGGGTTTCATATTGAATCTCCAGGTCTGTTCTGCACAGAGTGATTTCATCCAGAACTCTGCGCAATCCATTCACATCAGCCTCTACACTCTGGTGAAGAGCCAGCTCATTCTCATACCTTAGAGTATTAATAATTTTTTAACTGATTACACCATTGAAGAAATAGTCACATACAAAAAAAAAAAAAACTGTTTTAAAACTTCAATAAATCAATGATCAAATGTAAAAATTCTAGAATTCCAAAGTGGCAGATCTAGCCACAAGAGAGATTTTCAAAGTTTATCATATAATTATCATTTAAAAAAATAATGAGTTATTTCTTTGATAGAGAAAAAGAACCAAGGAATTAGTGAACAGTTTTCCAGCAGTTCCCACTTTTTATTTAATTACCAAGTATAAAAAAGGCATAGTTGTTTATTTAGCCAAGTGGTTTATTTTAAATCCAAGTTTGGGGATTGTTATTAAGAGCTATTGAGTCAGTTCTAACTCATTGCCATCCTGTATAGGGTTTTTGAAGAGTAGCTGGTGGCTTTGAGCTGCCAACCTTGTGGGTTGCAGCCCAGTGGTAATCCACAGTGCCACACCAGAAGTTTTGGGGTAAGAGTTGTTCATTTTTAAAAGATGGATCAAATAATAAATCGGAATGTTTCACACCAATCACCATGGAGTATTCTCATTCTGCGAGTCCACTCACTTGAGTCTGAAGTCATCAGCTGTCAGCCTGGCGTTGTCGATCTGCAGGACAGCATTAGCATTGCTGCCGGTGGAGGTGATGATCTAGAATCAGATCAAGGCGATTTATTTCAACCAGTAAAAAAATCAAAAGTTTTTTTTTTTTTTTAAATTAGAAACTTGAAATAATAAAATTAATATAACTGCTAGGTAATCAGAATCCTGGTATGATGCAGTAGGATAAGTGCTGGACCACAAGGTTGGTTTGTGGTTCACACTTACCCATTGCTTCCCAGACAAATGGCGAACATGCTTGGATGTTAACTGAAAGGTTGGAGGTTTGAGTCCACCGAGAGGTACCTTGGACAAAAGTCCTGGCACTCTAGAAAAATCAGTCATTGAAACTCTACAGAGCACAGTTCTTCTCTAACACACATGGGGTCAGATCAAATGGGTTACGGCAACTGGTTTAACCAACAGAGTCTACATAATCTTATTGCTAATGCTAAACTGAAATTTCCTTTAAAGAAGTACAAGTGGAATTATTAAGTATTTTTCAAATGTAGTGAAGAAAGGAAGACTATATTTAGAAAGGAATATATGTAGACAAAACTGTGGAGGATCAACTCTCACCTGATTTTTAAGATCTTCGATGACTGGGAAATACCGACTGTAGTCATGATCGAGACCACGGCAGGAACCAGGCCCAAATTTCTCATACCATCCCTTGATCTTCTGTTCTAGGTCTGCATTTGCCTCCTCCAGAGCACGTACGTTGTCCAGGTAGGACGCCAGGCGGTCATTGAGGTTCTGCATAGTGACCTTTTCATTGCCAGAAAGGAGGCCCCCTTCATTCATAGTAAAGCTGGCACAGGAATTGCTTCCTCCTACGGTTCCTCCCGATGAGCTGCCACCAAAGGCACAAGAAAAGCTACTTCCAATCCCAGGTAGGCCGCAAGCATTTCCAGTGCCAAAGCTGGATCCCCCACTGGAGAGCCTGAGTGATCCTGTGGTGGGTCGGGGACCAGGTCTCCTGGATCCACTGGAAAGTCGAAGAGACATGGTGTCAGGACAGGCACGTTGTGGTGCTGTATTCGTGAAGGTCTGATTGGAATGGCTTCTTGTCTCAACTGTTTTCTTTGCCTTTTTATAGTGAAATCTCAAGGGTGTTCTGGATCAAATTCTGCCTACATAAAGTGAAACATCGCTTGCCAGCCTCAGCAAGTTAGTGTAATTGGGTGATTTTTCCTAATTAGTAAGTAACTTTGCTGGCTTTCCTTCTGTAGGTGGGTAATGCCCCAGGTTGGTGGTTATCTGAGAAATGGGTCTGGGTGGAGTAATGTCAGATTCATTATTACATTTTTAAATTATGAGTGAGTCATTCTTTGCATCCACCTTAGAAGATAAAGCTCATCAGTCCACTACAGAATGAAAACTTGGCGTCATGGTTTTGAATGATTATGCCAAAGCAGATTTTGATGTCTTTGAGACCATTTATGCATTTGCTCTCACAGTGTTTTTCTCATCTTGGTAGAAAATAGATATGGAATGATTATTTCCCCAACTTGGTCCTTTGATCACCATTTTCTTTTCTGTACTCTTTTCCTTGCCACTGTTGATTACGATGGGAAGCTACCTTCCACTTTAGCTGACATGCGCATCGTATTTTGTTGACACTTACTGTGTCTGGGAATAGTTGTCTTCTCTTATCCACTTTGGTAATTAGAAACACACCCCTAATTGTTGTTATGCTTTGTGGGAGTTATAAAGGACATTCACTTATTTCCTGACTCTGCAAAATTTGAAGCCAACATAGAAGAAATATTTCATCTTTCTCTGCTTCATTATGGTTTATTTTAGGTGAAAGTCAACAGTAAATGAACTACATTCTGGTCGTACGTTCACATATGTTTCTGGAAAAATCCTGAAAAATTGTGGAAAGCTTTGAAAAATCTGAAAATTGCCGCATGTCAAAATTTCTATGTTTATTCCATATGTGAGGCTACTGTGAACAGATTCATTCATTTACATACTGAACAAATATTTATAAAACACCTACTGTGAGTCAGTCAAGAAGCACTGGTGATGCAGTGGGTTAAGCATTTGGCTGTTAATTGGAAGGTTGGTGGTTTGAACCCACCAGCCCCTCTGCAGGGGAAAGCTGAGGTTGTCTGTACCTGTAGAGATTTTAAGTCTCAGAAACCACATGGAGCAGTTTTACCAAGAAACCAAACCATGGCCATGGAATAGATTCCAATTCACAGAGACTCCACATAGGGTTTCGAAGACTGCAAATCTTTATGTCGGCAGACGGTGTCATCTTTGTCTCTCAGTGTGTCTGAACCAATGACCTTTTGATTAGCAGCTCAGCATTGAACCCACTGCACCACCAGGCTTCCTTCCTCTGTCTTGCTGTTAAGTGCCATTGAGTCGGTTGCGACTTATAATGACTTTGTACAGGGTTTCTGAGGAGCAGCTGGTGGATTTGAACTGCCGACCTTGTGGTTCATAGTTCAGTGTTGATCTTGTAGCACCACTCTGTCTTAAGGGTGGCTGTAAGTCAGAATCAAGTCAGTGAGAGTGGCTGGTGGTGGTGGTGTGCCAGTTGAGGAACTCTGGTGATTGATGTAGTGTTAATGTGACTGCTAACCAAAAGGTCGGCTATTTGAGCTCACCAGCCACTCCATGGGAGAAAGGTGTGGAAGTCTGTTTCTGTAAAGATTC
The DNA here is from genome assembly GCF_000296735.1 of Chrysochloris asiatica. NCBI lineage: Eukaryota > Metazoa > Chordata > Mammalia > Afrosoricida > Chrysochloridae > Chrysochloris > Chrysochloris asiatica. The sequence goes on from NW_006408525.1 coordinate 26,016,410, forward strand.
GCAACTTTGGAAACCTTATGGGACAGTTCTCCTCTGTCCTGGACAGCTTGGGTCTTTTGTGTACCAGGCATTATCTTGGGCATTTAGGAGACAGCAATGGATCAGACAAGGGTCCTGCACCCATTGGACTTACATTAACTCAACTGAGTGCTTGAGTTACAGTGATGATCTAAACATGACCTTTTCTTTCTATCATTCTCTTATTTGCCTCTTTCATTCTCTTATTTGCCTCTTTGCTTCTTGAACTATCCAGTGCACAAGTCATTAAATAGGGCTAAGAAAGGTAGGTGTTTAGACTAGGTAGGGAGTTAGGAGCTGCAGTATCTTAGAAAGAGATGCTGAAGATTGAACAGGATGAGAATGCTTGTGTGTGTCTATGGTGGGAAGAGGAAGGTCAAAGCCTGTGAGTGACAGGGAGGGTGTGTGCACAGAGAGAGGTAGCAATTGGAGATCAGTTACCCTTGTACAAGAAGGACACATAAGTAGCTGTATTAAAGATAATGAGAGCCAAGTCTCTCGTCAGAGAGAGGAGTTACAGATAGAAAGAGAGAAAACCGAGAATGAACTTTGTGGTGTTGGGCTGTAATTAGATTATTGATATGGAACGATCATTTTTACATATGTTAAAGGCAATGGGTGGGTGGGTTTATGTAGTGGATGTTACTAACAATAAACCAAACCTAACCCACTGCTGCTGAATCAATTCTAACTTGTAGTGACCATTTAAGACAAAGTGAAACTGCCCCACAGGGTTCCCAAGACTGTGATGAAAACAAACAAACAAACGAACTTATTTATTGTGAATTGAGTGAAGGTTTACAGACAAGATCATCAGTTCTATATTCCACAAATCATACACTTTGTATCATCACAATGATTGCAACCCCCTCCCTGTAACAACAGTTATCCTGCTTCCTCTCTGTCGTTCCTATTTTCATCCCATCCGCCTTCCCATGTCTTCTCAACTTTGTCCTTAGGGGAATGTTGCCAGTTTAATTTGGTATGATTGACCGTTCCATCGTGAATATACCTTACTAGTGGAAGCAGTCAGGAAGTCACAGGATGTATTGCACTAGGGAACTGTGCTGCCCAGGACTCTTTTAAAGCGTTCAAGAACAAAGATGTCAGTTTGAGAACAAACGTGGATATGACACAAGCCGTGGTACTTTAAGTAGCCTCATATGTATGTGAAAATTGGACAATGAATAAAGAAGACCATAGAAGACTTGATGCATGTGAATTATGGTGTTGGAGAAGAATATGAAAAGGACCATGGACTGCCAAAAGAACAAACAAATCTGTGTTGGAAGAAGTACAGCCAGAGTGCTCCTTAGAAGCTGGAATGGCGAAACTTCATTCCTCACAGTTTGAATATATCAGGAGGGACAAATCCCTCGAGAAGGACATGGTAAAGTGGAAGGTCAGCTAAAAAGAGGAAGACCCCTCCCCACCGCCCCCAGTAAGATGGATTGGTACAGTGGCAGCAGCAAGGGGCTCAGGCTTAACAACAATTGTGAGGATGGCACAGGACGGGGAGTGTTTTGTTCTGTTAGGCACAGGGTCCTTATGAATTGGAATTGACTCTACGGCAACTAACAACAACAACAAGTTGTGAATTGTTCTCCCCTTCCCTCCCACCCTTGGTAACCATCAAATAATGTTTCTTTCAGCATAAAAACATTTTCTTGACTTTTTACAATACAATATTTGTCCTTTTGCTATTGACTAATTTCACTCTGCAAAATGTCCTCCACAATGAAGTTGTCAAGGACTTCATTCTTCTTGGATCAACTTTCAACACTCACGGAAGCAACAGTCAAGAAATCAAACGACATATTGCATTAGGCAAATCTGCTGCACAAGACCTTTTTAAAGTGTTGAAGAGCAAAGATGTGAGCTTGAGGACTAAGGTGCGCCTGACCCAAGCCATGGTAGTTTCAATAACCTCATATGCATGCGAAAGCTGGACAGTGAGTAAGGAAGACCGTAGAAGAATTGATGCTTTTGAGTTATGGTGTTGGAGAAAAATATTGAAAGTACCATGGGCTGCCAAAAGAACCAATAGATCCATTTTGAAGAGGTGCAGTCAGAGTGCTCCTTGGAGGCCAAGATGGCCAAACTTCGTCTCTCATACTTCAGACATATTGTCAGGAGGGACCAGTCACTGGAGAAGGATATCATGTTTGGTAAGGTGGAGGGTCAGAGAAAAAGAGGAAGACCCCCAGTGAGATGGATTGGCCAAGTGGCAGCATCGATGGACTCAAGCGTGGCAATAGTAATGAGGTTGGGTCAGGAATGGGCAGTGCTTCGTTCTGCTGTGCATAAGGTCACTATGGGTCGGTACCGACTCGATGGCACCTAACAACAACAACAAATGTCCAACACATTCATCCATGTTATGAGGTGTTTCACAGTTTTGTCATTAATATTCACTGTAGCATAAAATTCCATTGTGTGACTGCACCAAAGTCTGTTTATCCATTCTTCCATTGATGGACATTAGGGTTGTCGCCATCTTTTTACTATTGTGAATAAATGCTCCAATGAACATCAGTGTGCACGTGTGTATTTGTGTCCTGGCTCTAATTTCCTAGGGATATATAGCTAGTAGAGGGATTTCTGGGTAGGGCCATAAATCTTTATGAAAGCACATGGCCACCTTGTTCTCCCTCAGAGTGGCTGGTAGATTTAACCTCTGACCTGTTGGTGGGCAGCCAAGTGATTTGAGCACAGCACCCCCAGGGCTCTTTTACTAACAATGTTCTTGTTAAGTGCTGTCAGTTCTGACTCACAGAGACCCTATATAGAGTTTCTGAGGAACAGTTGGTGGGTTTGAACTGCCGACCTTGTAGTTCGCAGTCCAGTGCTTACCGCCGTACAGCGCCACACCAGGAGTCCTTTACAATAAGATGCACAACAAAAAACAAAAATAGACAGTGGTATGTGATTTCTCCTAACTCAAATATGTCATAAGTTTGGGATGACCTATGTATACATGTGTTTATATGTCAGTGAACCAAAATGTATAGAGATATGTCTGTCTGTCTATCTATCTATCTATCTATCTATCTATCTATCTATCTATCTATCTATCTATCTATCTATGTTCTACTTATCTGCCTGCTTATTTATCTGTTTATATCCTTGTTGTTGTTGTTATGTGATGTGGAGTCGGTTCTGACTCAAAGCGACCCTGTACAGGGTTTCTGAGGCTGTAAATCTTTACAGGAGCAGAAAGCCTCATCTTTCTCCCGCGGAACAGCTGGTAGTTTCGAACTGCTGACCTTGTGGTTCACAGCCTGATTCATAACCACTATGCTACCAGAGCTCCTGTTTATGTCCTTAGGTCTCATTTATTAGTTTTTCCTTTTATGGTTCATGCTTTTGGTGCAAAGTCTAAGAACTTCTTGCCTAATCCTAAATCATGAAGATTTTATCCTATGCTTCATCGTTTTACATTTAGGCCTGTGATCCGTTTTGGATTGTCTTTTGTATAAGATGTGAGATCTAGGTTCATTTTTTTGATACTAGGTATCCATTTACTTCAAGGTAATTTATTGAAAAGGTTATACTTCTTGCATTGTATTGTTTTTTATCTTTCATAAAAAATTAATCGGGCATATTTGTGTGCATCTATTTCTGGGTTCTCTATTCAGTTCCATTGACTTATGTGTCTACCTGCCAGTTCCACACTGTTGTGATTTCTACGTCTAACTATGTTGTTGTTAAGTGTCGTCAGGTTGGTTCCAACTCATAGCGACCCTGCATAGGGCTTCTGAGGAGTGGCTGGTGAGCTTGAACCGCCAACCTTGTGGTTCCAAACTGACCCTGCTGCAGTCCAGTGCATTAACCCATTAGTGCCATACCAGGACGCCATAGCTATTTCATAAAATATAATATTGGGAAGAATGATTCCTATCACTAATTCTTCTTTTTCAAAAGTGTTTGGGCTATTCTAGATCCTTTCCATTTAAAATATAAATTTCATAATTATTCTGTTTATGAAAGCACATGGCCACCTCGTTACTGAGATTTTGATAGGAATTTTGCTAAACCTTTTTTGGCAGTTCAAACCCATCAGTTGCTCCTCAGAAACCCTACACAGGGTTGCTATGAGTCAGAACCGACTCAACAGCACGTAACAACACAGCACTGTTTAAGGATAACTGACTTCTTTAATATCTTGAATTATTTTGTTAATAAACATAATATGTCTTCCCAAATATCTAGGTTTTCTTTGATTTCTTTCATCAGCATGTAAGCAGTCTCATCATACAAATAACTATATTTTGTTAGGTCTTTATCTAAGGATTTTATTTTCTTTCCAGTGATTATAGATGATATTGTATTTTTAATTTCAAGTTCCCTAACTTTATCATCTGTGATTTCCACTCCACCATGAGGCCTGTTGGACTTCTGGTGTGGCGCTGGAGGATCAGCACTGGACTGCAAACCACAGTCGGTGGTTCAAACCCACCAACTGCTCCTCAGAAACCCTATACAGAGTCGCTATGAGTCAGAACTGACTTCACTGCACTTAACAACAATAACATTTAGCCCTTCAAAGAGATTTTTAAATTTTGGCTATTATATTTTTCAGTTCTATAGTTTCCATTTTTTATAACTTTCATTTTTTTGCAGAGATTTAAATTTTTTGTTTTGAAGAAAATGTGCAATTTATTACTGAAGCCTCTTTAAAATCCTTGTCTGATAGTTTCTACATCTGATTCATCTTGCTAATAGAATCTACTGATTAGCTTTTCACATTCAAATGATGGGATTTCTGGTTCTTGCTGTGATGCATAATTTTTTATGTCCTGAATATTTTGGCTATGATGTTCAGAGACTCTTGAACATACTTAAATCTTCTGTTTCAGCACGTAGTCAGCCAGGAGTCCCTGAGTGGTGCAGACAATTAGGGAAGCAGCTGCTAACTGAAAAGCTGGTGGTTTGAATTTACCCAGAGGCTCCTCAGAAGAATATCCTGGTGACCTGCTTCAGAAAGGCTGTAACTATTGAAAACTGAGATGCAGGCTTTTTGAAGTCACAATTTAGGTTTATATTAAGTATAAATCTCTTTTACGTAGACTGTTGGCTGAATGCTGTGGCGTCGGTTCTGACTTATAGCCACCCTGTATAGGGTTTCCAAGGCTGTAAATCTTTATGGGAGCAGAAAGTCTCACCTTTCTTCACATTTATTTATTTACTTATGCAGATTGTTGTTGTTGTTGTTGTTAAGTGACACTGAGTAGGTTCCTGTGTAGGGTTTCCGAGGAAAGGCTGGTGAGTTTGATCCGTTGACCTTGCAGTTCAAACCGACCTTGCGGTCCAGTACATTATTTCACAGCGCATTATTTCACAGCACTACACCAAGACTTCCTGACAGATCTAAAAATATCTGTTTAAGTAGGAAAGGGTAGAGATAGAAAACTGAATTGTGCCTGAAAAGACTAAGAATTCTATTGGGAACAAGCAGGATTGGCCAGTACTAATGGCCACAAGAGACAAAGCCTCCAACAATACTGTTTTGCAAGATGGTGAATTAAGAGGAAGCAGAATAACCATTGTTGTATGGAAGAGATTGCAATCATTGAGGTGAAACAAAGTGTATGATTTGTTGAATATAAAACTGATGATTGTCTCCATAAACCTTCACTCAATTCACAATAAAAAGTTAAAAAACAATTTTTTTTAAAAAAAAGATGGTGAATTAACCAAGTCTATTGAGAGAGCTCAGGGTTCTGCTGTGGTCTTTCACGTCTTGGGAGGTAGATCCTCTGGGTGACTCTACCAGTCCGAGTGAGGGAATAATGAAACGGTGAAGTAAACTGGCCAAAGACAGATACAGGCCTGGTGTGAACACACTGGAATCAACTATGGAAACACACAATCACTAGATTTATCATCATTGCAGGAGAAGAACTTTTAATGAAATGACAAAGAGACTCAGAATAAAAACCAAAACTAGGGACAGAATGAGATTTTTTTTCCCTTCTCCTGAAGAAGATTACATGCAACGAGCATGAGAACAGGAAGAGAAGGAAAGCAAATCCTAGCCCTTTATTTTCAAGACCATAAATAATGGTTTCCTTGGATAATTTGGCCAGTGGGAGTTTATGTAGGTGGGTTTTTGTTGTTGTGTTAAAATAAGTGGCCCAGTTACGGTGTTTTAGATGGTACTCGTTGCTCCATTGTAATGTTGCTCATTTTCGAGGATTTTTCTTCAACTGAGTGGACCCTTACTGAAAGGACATTACCAAGTTGATCTAGTTCTTCAAGCACTGTTTTGACAACAATTTCTTCTGTTGAGTCTAAAATAAAATAAATGAAAGCTTACTACTCATTCTCAACGGGCTGAAAGATATTTATTCAGTCAGGACTGGCATGCTTTCTAACAATGGCTTTTGCAATTTTGCTGTAAATTGGCACATAATTCGGTGCCTTATATTTATCTTCCTTATATTTACCATGGCTTCTAAAGTAAATGGGTGTTTGACAGTGTAAATGAAATGGATTAAAATCACATAAGTATTGGGCAGGCACAATTAGATTAAGTAAGTCTGTCTTCTTTTAAATACCAACTTTTTCTACTTTCATAGTTTGAATAATAAAAATATACAATAAAATGTTCTTATACCAAAGCCTTGAAATTGTGAAAATAATAGGTTATAAATAAGATGTTGGGAGACTGATTCGTCATTTTAGCAATTAAGTAAATTGACCACACCTGATCTATAGGAAAATAAAATTAAAACATTCACAATTGTCATAAAGACCTGTTATCCCTTCATTCAGTAGAGCTAAACACAAAGATTATATAGAGTTTATAAATAAGTGACTTAATGACTATTATTATTGGGATTTAAGAGCTACACCAAATAAAACACCTTCTCTGACTTTCTCTAAGGAGGTCTGATAGCATAGTAGTTATGAATCGGTCTGCTAACCTGGAGGTTAGCAGTTCAAAACTACCAACCACTCCATGGGAGAAAGATGAGCTTTCTGCTCTCGTGAAGTTTTACAGCCTTGGAAACCCTATGCAGGGTGACTACAAGTCGGAACTGACTCTACAGCACACCACCACCACCACCACCACCATACCTTTCACTTGATTGCCAGGGTTTACAGGCACACATCCTATTGATTTGTAACGTGTGGATTTGCCTTCTCTGTGAAGAAAAGAACAAATTATATATATATATTTATTTATTCCACTAGGGAGTTAAAAAAATAACCAGGAACTGATAACAATGGCTTTGGAGTGTCGTTTCAAAAACGTTTACTTTCTTTTTATGTTTGAGGAACATTAGTGAACATTTTGTGACTTCAACATAATGAGAGAAGAGAATAAATGAATGCTGATAATCTGAAATTCTTTTTGTGGATAGATATGATCTCTTTCATTTAGTAATAGGGGAACTTGAAGTTCTCATTCTGACGTTTTCATCACTGAAATGACCTGTGGATATGCTTGGGGTGCATGCTGTGTTGTAGGCCCTGGGCTTTGTGTTGTAGAGAATGTGCAAGTACAACATAAACAATTGGTGCTGTGGATGAGAAAATAAAGCATCTGTATATAAAAAGTTGATGATAAAATAAAGCATCTGTATATAAAAAGTTATTTATAAAGTATTATAAAATGTGCTATATATATATATATATATATATATATATATATAATAAAAGTTATTTATGAAGTATTATAAAGTGACAAGTGGAGAATAAGCACTTTGTTTTGAGTTCTATTCTAATGAGAACAGGCTGCAGAGGGCTGATCTGGCCTTGAAAGATGCTTGAGATGCTGCAATAAGCATCTGCTGAATAAGCATTTCAATATAGCCCCAGTTACTGAGTACTTCTGTGTGCAAGCCACATATGAAAAGTTACCCACCAAGGCGAACAAATAAGACTAAGCTCTGATTGCTTAGCAGAAACCACATAGGCAAGAAATCAATGGAATGACATATATAAAACACTGAAAGAAAAAAAAACACAACTTGTCAGCCAAGAATCGTATATACAATAAAACTGCCCATCACATATGATGGAGAAATTAGGTTATTTTCAGAGTAACCAATTTAAAAAAAAAAAAAATTGTAAAAACCAGACCAACCTTACAAAAAATACTAAAGGGAATTCTTTGAGCAGTAGACAAGAGCCTGAAACTAATATACTTGACAGTATCTCCTGGAACTCAACCCATATATTGTTATGTGCAGTGGAAAGTCGGTTCTGACTCATGGTGACTCTGCAGGGTTTCCAATGCTGTCAGTTTTTAGGGAGCAGAAGCCTAGTCTTTCTCCTGACATGAACTTGTTGGATTTGAACTGTTGATCTTGCAGTGAACAGCCCAATTCACAACCCACTTCACCATCAGGATTCCCAACCCAAATAAAACTGAACATCGAGTACCAGAGATACCGTGGTAACAACAAAAGCAGTGAAGTAAAAGGAGGGACTAATGGAGTTACAGAACTTCCTGATGCAGAGGAACTCAAGTCGATTTCAGGAAAAATGATTAAGAACAAGTCTAACTGTAACCCCCAAAACTGTTGTTGTTGTTGTTGTCAGGTGCCATCGAGTCGGAACCGACTCATAGCGACCCCGTGCACAGCAGAACGAAACAATGTCTGATCCTAGGCCAACCTCACTACCGCTGCCACACTTGACGCCATCAATGATGCCACCTGGCTGATCCATCTCGTTGGGGGTCTTCCTCTTTTTCTCTGACCCTCCACCTTACCCAGCATGACATCCTTCTCCAGTGACTGTTCTCTCCGGACAATGTGTCCAAAGTAGGAGAGACGAAGCTTAGCCATCTTGACCTCCAAGAAGCACTCTGGTTGTACTTCTTCCAAAACAGATCTATTGGTTCTTTTGGCAGTCCATGGCACTTTCAGTATTCTCCTCCAACACCACAACTCAAAGGCATCAATTCTTCTACGATCTTCCTTATTCACTGTCCAGCTTTCGCATCCATATGAGGCTATTGAAAACACAATGGCCTGGGTCAGGAGCACCTTAGTCCTCAAGCTGACATCTCTGCTCTTCAATACTTTAAAAAGTTCCTGTGCAGCAGATTTTCCCACTGCAATATGTCGTCTGATCTCTTGACTGCTGCTTCCGTGAGTGTTGATAGTTGATCCAAGAAACCCCCAAAACTAGACCAAGCCTTATGCCTAGACCTAGCCCAACCCTTACACCGAACACTTATCCTACCCCTAGCCACAACCTTAACACTAAACAAAGTTCGTAGACTTCGTCTGGAGTCCTGGTGTGGTGCTGCGAGTTAATGCGCTGGACTGCAAGGTTGGTTTGGACTGCATGGTTGGCAGTTCAAGCTTCCCAACTGTTCCTCAGAAACGCTATACAGGGTTGCTATGAGTTGGAACTGACTCAACGACACTTAACAATACAACAACAACAAAGCTTTGTCTGCAGTTTCAGTGTGGCACTATGGGATTGCAAGTTGGCTTAAACCATAAGGTCAAGGTCAGCAGTTCAAACTCACCAGCCACTCCTCAGAAACCCTATACAGGGTCGCTGAGTCAGAACTGACTTGATGGCAGTTAACTACAACAACAAAGTCTTAGTCTAGACTTAACCATAGTCCTAACCCTAACTCCTACTATCCCACCAAAAATGAAACAAAACCAACCAGAAAACCAACACGTGGGGGGCACACAAAAAAAGAGAAAAAAATAGTAATGTAGAAGACTTCAACCAACACTATCAACTCACTTGAACTAATCAGTATTTATAGCACATATATACATACACACACACACACACATACAAAATGACTTTAAAAAAAAGTAGTTAAGAGTGTGATTTTGATAATATTGCAATTTTATCAATGGGGAAATTGAAGTTTAAAGAGGTTAGACAATGTGCTTAGATTCACCCAGCAGGCATGATTTGAATCAGGGCTGCAAATCCAAGGCTATAGCTTTTAGCTAACAAGCTATGGTGTCTTTGCTGTTAAATTGTCCTATTTCTTCATTGTGCATCTTATAAATGAAAATGGAATATCTCACTCAATAGAGGGTATATGTGGGATAGATAGTGAAGAAATGACAAATAAAATATATTATTATAAGAAGTATGATTCCACACTAAAGCCAAGAAAGCAGACTTTCCTCTGGATTGAAATATTGGAATTGTTCAATATTCTATATTTAAATACTCCTTATTTTCATAGATATAAGTTCTATTTTAAAATGTGATTTATGGCCTGTTTTTATTCCACATGGATGCAGTAATAAACGTTAATGCCTTCTTGAGGTATAATCTTGAGAATAGGCACTTCTAGGATGCAATATTGCTATACTGAGAAAATGACTTTGATAGGAGATTCTTTTCAAGAGTGGATATTTACCTTTCTTCTCCATCTATTAAGCTGCAGTAAGTTTCGATTTCTTTTTCTAAGACAATTTTGATATCTAGAAGCTGCTCATGCTCCAGCTTCTGGCCTTCTATTTCTGTTCGAATCTGTTGCATTTGCTCTTCCAGTGGCCCGATCTGATCCTGGATTTGCTGAAGTTGAACGCAGTAATTTCCTTCAGTCTCGGCCAAGGAGCATTCGTAAGAATGTTTCTAGAAGAAAAAGAAAGTAGTCTTGAATGTGTTTAAAAACAAACAAAACATGTTTATATTTCAAACATTTTCAAGGTGAGAATAAATATTTGTGTAAGTGCTAAATGTTTTCCATTGGGAAAAAAATCAATACCAACAAGATTTTTAAAAAGGCATTTCTCCTCATTTGAAAAAAAAAAAATCTTTTTTCAAGTTTTGGGATTGGTGAGTTAAAAATAATATGTGTATGAGCAGGATTCTTGATATTTAATATATCTACATGTTGAATATATTTAGTTAATCTCAGATTTAGATGAGGATGTGGAATGAGGGATATCACTGTTGACGTCAGATGGATCTTGGCTGAAAGCACAGAATACCAGAAAGATGTTGTATAGGGTTTCGAAAGAGCGGCTGGTGGATTTGAACTGCCAACCTTGCAGTTAGCAGCCCAGTGCTTATTGTGCAATAGCACAACAGGATATTTACTATAGCTATATTTGGTTCTCTATGGTTACACACACATACCACAGCCATGAGGGACTGAAGCTCTATTTCCAGAGTTTGGAGATTGCGTTTCAGTTCTGTCAGCTCGTTTCTTGCTGCTGTGACGGCTCCCTGGTCATCAGAAATCTGTTGTTGCAGGAATGCACTCTGAAATGTAATTACCAGAGGTTTAGTGCCCAGCTTGGTCATCCACTGAACAAGCCCTTACTATGTAATCTGTCATAGATGTACCTTCTCATTAAACCAGACTTCGGCGTCTTTGCGGTTCTGCTCAGCCAAGTCCTCATACTCGGCCCTCATATTGTCCAATAGGACAGTCAGATCCACTCCTGGGGCTGCATTCATCTCCACGTTCACGTTCCCTCCTGCTGTACACTGAAGGACTTTCATTTCCTGGAAAAGAGATTGGTATAAATACTCAAGCTGGAATTCTGATCGAGCGCTATTAAGCTGTGTACTTGAAGGAGGAAGTCTGATTCTGTACGAAGCTGATTGCTGGGTTCCTTACCTCCTCATGGTTGTTTTTGAGGAATGCTAATTCCTCGCTGAGTGTTTCACACTGTATTTCCAGGTCTGTTGTACAAAGGGTCAGCTCATCCAGCACTCTGCGAAGACCGTTGATGTCAGCTTCAACGCTCTGGTGTAGAGCCAGCTCATTCTCATACCTTAAAGGTCATTAAAGTGATTGAGAATTTAATAAGCAAGTGCAAGGCATAATTTCAAAAGATATTTTTCATAACAAGAAATATGATGTCCCGTACATATTTCTGAGACTTTTTGTAATGACACACAATGAAAACGGTTTAAGCTATCTGCTGATTTGTAAAATCATTTTTGGGAGGAGTTGTTTCTTCAGAGTTTACGTTTTGTCATCCAATGTACTTCACAGTTGAATAAAAATAAGGTGGTGGTGTTGTTAAGTGCTGTTGAGTCACTTCTGGCTCATAATAATTCAGTATAGGATTTCCGAGGAGCAGCTGGTGGGTTTGAACTGCTCACCTTGTGGTTCTAAGTTCGGTGCTGATCCTACAGCACTACCTAATGATGACTCCCTAATTAATTTATACCTCCAGACTTATATACCCAGCTGGCTACCGACATCTCCACTTGGAGGTATAAATAGGCATCTTGAGTCTAACTTGTCCCAGACAGCTGCTATTGTTGTTAAATGCCATCAAGTCTGTGTAGGGTTTCTGAGGAGCAGGTGGTGAATTTGAACCACTGACCTTGAGGTTCAAGTCAACTTTGTGGTCGAGTGCTTATCCTAGAGCACCACATCAGATGTTTACAGTTGATGAATTTTGTTGATAGTGGCTGTTAAGTCAGTTCTGACTCGTGGTGACCCCATGTGTGCAGAGTAGAACTGCCCCACAGGGTTTCCAACGCTGTCACTTTTCAGAAACAGATGTCCAGGCCTGCCTTTGGACGTGCCTCTGTGAGGGTTCAGGCTACTGAGCTTCTGGCTAGGTGGTGAGTACTTAAAGTGCTCACACCACCCAAGAACTCCTAAAATGTATGATAGCTCTATTCCTAAGGGCGTATTTAATTCAATTGATTGATCTAGTTGGATTCATAAGAACATTCATTTTGGTTTAAAAAGCAACAGATACTATTATACCCAACGGCAGCAGTCTACCTTTATTATAATGAATTATTTTATTTCCACCTACTTCAGCCTGAAGTCGTCAGCGGTCAGTCTGGCGTTGTCATTCTGCAGAACAACACGAGCGTTGCAAGTAGTCATAGAAATAATCTAAATAGGGAATATTGTGCAAAACGTAAGTACCAAAAGTAAAAGGAACCTCAGGATTTCAGTGTGATTCTACATTTTCTTAACCCCATGAGAATCTTATCTTTGTATCTTTTCTCTAAATTAAAGGAATCTGAATTTTCTTCATATAATGAATGTCCAGCATTCAAGAGCTAAAATGTAAGCTTTTACAGTTACACTTCCATTATTTTTAATTAAAAGGTATAAGCCAAATGCAGAAACAGTAATGGCTTTGCAGTCTGGCGCATTAACCCACAGCGCCACAACATATAAGTGCTAAGTATGCCTTATATAAATGCATAAGTCCCTATCTCTTACCTGCCCTTTAAGATCTTCAATGACTGAGAAATATCTGCCATAGTCATGGTCAAGTCCCCGGCAAGCTCCAGGACCATATTTCTCATACCAATCCTTGATCTTCTTCTCTAGATCAGCATTTGCTTCCTCCAGAGCTCGCACATGGTCCAGGTAGGACGCCAGGCGGTCGTTGAGGTTCTGCATGGTTACCTTTTCATTTCCAGAGAGGAGGCCATGCTCATTTCCAAGAATCCCAGTGTAGCCCCCGCTTCCCAACCCTGCACCACCATTACAGAAGCCTCCTCCAGAAGAAATGCCCCCAAGAGAAATCCCACCACACACATTTCCACTTGCAAAGCCTGGTCCTCCACCTGAGAGCCTAACAGAGCCAGCTCGGGAGCAGATCCGCCTGGATCCAGTAGAAAGTCGAAAAGACATGGCGATAGGACAGGTGAGCGACCCTTTCCCAGAGAGGAGCAAAGGCAAAGTACACCGTCCACTTTTGAGGTTAGCTCCATCTGGCCTTTTATAGGACTCAGGAGGCCACTGCAGTCTTAGCTATGCCAATCTGTAATAAAATATTACTTGTACTTTAATTGTTGTTTTTCATAATTGGGTGATTTTAATTGTATCAGTCTGTAGGTGGAAAGGTGCCCCAAGGATAACTTTACATATTAAAAAGGTGCCAGGTGGAGTGATACTAAATCATAGTCTCAGAAGTCAATATTAAAGATGAGTAAAGACATCTCTCTCTCTTAAGCATTTTATTGTGGCTCGGACATAAGTGTATGGAGCACATTAGTTCCCCAGTCACCCATTCACACACATTTTGTTTCACGACATTGGTTGCAATCCCTGTCAATGTAGCAGCACTCTTCCCACCTTCCCACTGGACTCTCCGTTTCCATTTGTCCTTCTTACCTGACCCTTCCTGTCTTCTGAACTTTGTATTTAGGCAAATGCTGCCCTTTGGATCATGTATGGTTGATTGTTCTGAGGAGTATGTTCCTCCCAAGTCTTGCTTGTTCACTTTATAGGCCAGTCTATTGTTTGACTGTGAATGAGCTCTGGTGGCATAGTGGGTTATGAGTTGGACTATTAATCTCAAGGTCAGCAGTTCAAATCCACGAGCCACACTGAGGGAGAAAAATGAGACCTTCTGCTCCAGAAAGATTTTTTTCTTCATGTATTATTTCTTTAAGAAACAAATAAGTTAATCAAAGAAGAATCATGAATCTCATGTTCAAGGGTTCTGATTCATCAAATTCTAAGTAGCGTAGTGGTTACGAATTGGGCTGCAAACTGCAAGGTCAGCATTTCAAAACTATCAGCTGTTCCACGGGAGAAAGAAGAGGCTTTCTGCTCCCGTAAAGATTTACAGCCTCAGAAACCCTGTACAGGGTCGCTATGAGTCGGAACCGGCTCCACGGCACATCACCACCACCACCACCACCAAGATTTAAGCCATTCATATCCAATCCCCATACACAAAACCAATCATATTTAAATTTATGGATCATGCAAATTTCAACCTGATCCTGTGTCAGAATCATCTGCCTGGAAATTGTTTAAGGCCAATAGTTGGAGAAGTGATTTGCTATGAACTGAGTTCTTGACAGTTTTTTTAAAAAGTGACTTTGATAAATAGAAATATGCATCTTCTTCTTTTTGCCAAAGCTCAATTCCAGACAGAGTTTCATAGAGCTTCTCTAGTGGGATTTCTTCCTTGACTCGTTCATCCTAGATTTGCTGATTTATGCCGTGACTCCCATCCCAGAGAGCCAGGAGGTCAATTTATGGGGTTTATTAGGGAAGTGAATCAGGTACAATTCAAGATCAAAACTAACTCAAAATGCAGCAGTTGCCCAGTCAGGCCTGCCTCACTCTTGTCTCTTTTGCCTCTCAGCCTCATGGCCGCTTGGCCTCTGCCCTGTTCAGGCAAGTGTTACAAAACTCTTTTAGCCAGTCTGTGAATGCCCAGAGGCTACTTTCTACAAGCCAGTCTCCTGTGGTAGGCACTCAGCTTTACTTAGTCCATGGGCCTAGAGCCCAAAGCTGCTCTGTCTCTCCACGATACCACCGCTGCTATCACCGATTATTCTAAGTAGAGTCCTCAGACTCCACTCAGGCTCTTCCTTCTTGATGGTCATGGAATCGTCTGTTCCTATAAAGCTTTACAGCCTTGGAGACCCTATACAGGGTTGCTACTCGACTATGTGTCATCCATTTGGCCTTTGTACTAATTATTTTCCTCAATTTTTAAATTTTTCTCATTCTTCTTTACTCTGGACAGATAGAAACCAATAGTTGCATCTTAAATGGCTGCTTGCAAGCTTTTTTAAGACCCCAGTTGCTACTCAGCAAACAAGGCTGTAGAACATGGTCTTTGTGGACTATATTATGCCCATTGAACTAAAAGTCCCCCAAGACTGTGGTCTCAAGTTCCCAAGCAGAGTGCCTCAGGCCTTCAAAATTCTTCTTCTTTTTTTTTTTTTTTCCTATGGCTAAGAAGTTTTCATAACTTTGCCTCCTGTATGCTCTTCTATACACATGCATCTATTTGCAGCACATACAAATAAATATGTATGAATGTACTGGACTGCAAAGTCATTTGAACTGCAAGGTCAGTGGTTCAAGGTCACCAGCCACTCCTTGGAAACCCTATACAAGGTTGCTATGTGTTGGAACCAACTAGAAGTCACTTAACAACAATATAGATACACACACACACACACATATATATATATTTGTCAAATCTCTCATATACTCTTGGGTGAATTCTCATATGCCATCCCACATCTGTTCAGCTTTAAATGCACACCTTTTTAAGCTCTGGAAGAGATTATAGTTTTTCGCTCTACATAGCAAAGAATTAATAATTCAAATAACAAATGTCTACTAGTTTTGTCCTGTAAATACTTTTGGAGTATTTCTATTATTTCCATTTTATTAAGTGTTTCCTTTTATGCTAAAATCAAACATTCAAGATTTAGTGATCCTTCAGTAGTGGGAACTCTTTAATTGATTTTTAAACTGAAAACTGAAATAATAGGAACTCTGCAGTGCCTTGCTTTTCACCAGAATCAATATATAGATGATGTACATAGAGAACTATTGTGTTGCACTTTCTTGGTTTAGTGCAGGAGCAGAATGTCTGTTCATGTAACTTCCGAATCTCTAAATTACTTGCTTCTTTATATCAAAAATATTGTTGAACTTTTAGTTTAAACTTACGTTTTTAAGGTATTTTGAATTCGCTTGAGGAGTGAGGTTCATGTTGATGGGTGGAGAATAAAATATATAAAATATATCACTTCTTAGAAAACCAATGATATAATTTCCTAGGTCATAAGGAAGCTGACTCTTGGTTTTTCTAGTCTTCATGCCCTGAGGAAGCCACTCAGTCTGACTGTAGTCCATTTCCTTATTGGAGCGAATGAAAATCATATCATCAAACAGTCTCAAAAGAATGCTGAGCATCTCCAATAATGAATGACTATAAAGCAGTCTGAAGGACACACACATTTTGTAAGTGTTAATTAGTTAGATTATTATAATAAAGTGAACATGTCAGGCAGGGTCCCTGCTCTATCAGTTACAATGGTACAAATTGATTGGTTAAGTGATAAGAGGCTTAATTTTCAAACAGTGATTTTTTTTTTTTTTTTTCTGAATGAGATTTTTCAGTATATGAATAGTAAATATTTTGAAGCACATTCTACATTAATTGTTGGAGTATTTATTTAAAGGATGTATGGAGATTTTTCAACAAAAATATTTTAGGATAATTACCAGAAAACTGAAGCAGCCCCAGTGGCATAGTGGGTTACTTGTTGGGCTGCTAAACACATAGTCTGTGGTTTGAGTTTTCTAGCTCTTCACAAGAGAAACACTTTCTGCTCCCGTAAAGATTTGCAACCTTGAAAATCCTGTACAATATGAGTTGGAACTGACTCAACGGCACACAACCACCACCACCATCAGAAAACTGTAATTTGGATCATCAGCACATGTTTAGAACAATGGTAAATTACGAGACATAACTCATGTTCCCAGCCTTGGTATTAGTTCTGTTGTGACCAGGTCAAATCCTTATCTTTTGTCCATGTTTCCTGTGAATCAATCATGAAAACCAAAGGATGTTGTTAGTGGTACAGTTTATAAGGCTGGGGTTTCTTGAGTAAGAGGTATTATGAGATTGAAAAGTATTATTAGCATAATCTGTTTATCTCTAGATATTTTGCAAATACTAATTACCTCAGAGTCTTTTGCAGAATAAGTTAAGTATGTATTATTACAATCATTTTGGAGATGAGTTGGCTCTGAAGCTAAGTGACAACACAGATCACAAAGCATTTCAATATTCAAACTGGACTGGGATGTATGATGTTTAACTCCTTGAGACACTGCCCCATGTTTATGCATGGGGCAGGTTTCTTGAGTTTTCTCAATCATACCTTTCTCCTGAACCATAAATTTTTAGGTATGTTTTAGTCCCTTCTTGAGTGGGAACTAGATTTAACATTATTGGGGTCACTTCTCGCTGTACATTTCTCCCATGAGAGTGGTTATTTATGGAAGAAATAATCAATTATTGTGGGTAACGGTTGCACAACATGATTCACTGAACAGTACACCTGAAAAATGTTGAACTGGAAAATTCTGTGATAAATATATCTATTGTTGTTGTTTAGTGCCATTGAGTTGGTTCCAACCCATAGCGACCCTGTATAGGGTTTACAAGAGGTGAGTGGTGAGCTTGAACCACTGACCTTGTGGTTCAAATCAACTTTGCAGTCCAGCACATTAACCCACAGCATCACATCGGCATTCTCTCTCTTGCTATATATATTTACAACAATTTTTTTCATGTTTTATTGTGAATCATATGATATTTTACATGAGAGAACTTTAGTTTTACATTCATTCCATTGTATAT
>NW_006408525.1:26034783-26068151 GCF_000296735.1 Chrysochloris asiatica
CTTTACATTTCCAACCCTCACAATCAGTCCTGATAACAATCATTCACTATTGTATCACAAGTGACCCTTCTGCATTTCATTTCATCAGCTCCGCCTAGACAGATTATTTACAACAATTTTTAAAGGGGGCAAGAAACAGCTGTCTATCATTTATTATTTACTAAGAATCTACTAGATATTAGAGCATTATATGATGTGCATATTTTATGTACTGAAGCTAATTTAATTGAACTTTGCATTATGAAGTTGTTCATATCCTCATTTCTGGTTCAGGTTTTTAATTATATTGTTGTTGTTAAGTGCCATTGAGTTGGTCCTGACCCATAGTGACCCTGCATAGGGTTTCAAGGTGAGCTTGAACCTGCAACCTGTGGTTCAGACTGATTTTGCAGTCCAGCGCAACACCACACCAGGACTTATCTTAGTCAAATCGCCTTTTACTAATGTCTTTTGCCATTGTTTAAAAGCCACATTCTACATTTATTTACTAGCTAAGTTTAGACAAGCATTTTGCTTGAACATGAATGATGTTTCTTTTGTCACTAGATTCCTAGTTTTTCTAAGAATTGGATTCTGGTGTCCTGATTCCACCCAAAAAATAGCTTCCCGGGTTCATTTGTGAAAGAGACTAGTGATTTTGCTTAATCGTAGACTGAATGGATTTCAGTTTTTATCCTGTTTATCACTAGAAGGAAGTTGGAACCCCAAAGTTCCCACTACACCAGTATACCAGTTGCCATACAGTTGACTCTGACTCTTGATGAGCCCTTGTGTGTCAGAATAGAACTGTGCTCTACATACAGAGCTTTCAATGACTGGGGTTCTGGGCTTGGATTGCCAGGCCTTTTTTCCAAGGCACCTCTGAGTGGATTCAAGCATCCAGCCCTTTGGTTGGTAGTTGAGTGTGTTAACCACCTGGGGACTCCAATATTCTCCTTAGCATGGTATTGGGTAACTAAACTATGGGTAAAGTGGAGGGTCAGCAAAAAATAGGAAGACTCCCAACGAGATGGATTGGCACAGTGGCAGCACCAATGGGCTAAAGGATAACAATCAATGGTGAGGATGGTGCAACACCGGGCAGTGTATTGTTCTGTTGTGCACAGGATCGCGATGAGTCAGACCACTCCATTGCATCTATCAACAACAATGCTAGCTGGGTTAGCATTCTAGCATCTCTAGTTACTAGGGGTGTGACCTTCAGCCAATTTCTCAACTGCTCTGTGCTTCAGTTTTCTTATCTGTAAAATAAGGGTGACAATAGTAACCTCCTTCATAGAACTGTTTTGAGGATTAAATTATGTTTATAACAGTGTCTGTAATATAGTAGGTGTTGTTTATCAATGATTGTTGATTCTTTCCTGGAAGTTATCTTAAAAAGGACAGAATATAGTCACTTATTCTCAACCTTGCTTTAGTGGTAATAGTTTCTTCCCTGATGTATGATTGGTTGGTGATCAGGTATTTCAGACACTGAAAGAATCTGGCACAAACACTTTAAGTAAGGAACCATATTAATAGGATGTTTTCTATTGATTTTGAAAGATTGCTACTATGTTTATGACAGTATATAATCTGAGGAAGTGCAGTGAGAAAATGAGTTTTGATCTTAGATTCACTTGGGTAGTATTAAGCACTTGTACGAAAGAGAGGAGGTAAGTCATTGTAGCTCAGCTGTCATGAAACAGTTCTGCAGAATTTAGTAACATAGTATTGCATGCAGAGAAAATCTGCCATTGGCCAGCCTGTTATGGGGTTGGGATGGGGAACCAAATTCTCTCAGCCTTAAATAAGCCTACGGAGGATTTTCTGCTGAATTTACATCCCTTCCCATCTACACCAAACCTTGAACTACATAGAGATTGAAGGAATAGGTTAATTAATGGTAAACACAAAATATGATTTCACTGAAAGCTATGTTTGACTTAAAAGAAAGATGCAATGCTTTTTAGTATCGGGTGGCAAAAACTAAGAGCAAGAACCCCAAGCCGCACCCACTACCTACGAGAAGTATACACAGGGTCTTCACTGCGTATAGACCCTAAGGGATAGAATAGAACTGCCCCATAGGATGTCCAAGGCTATAAACCTGTATAAAAGCACACTACCACATCTTTCTCCCGTCGAGTGCTTAGTGGGTTCATAACCTCAGACCTTTTGGTTAACAGCCACCAGGGATCCCAAAACTATGTAGTTGTTGTTAAGTGCTGCCAGGTTGATTCCAACTCATAGTGACCCTGTAGAGGGTCTCTGAGGAGCAGCTAGTGAGCTTGAACCGCCAACCTTGTGGTTCAAGCCGACCTTGTAGTCCAGTGCATTAACCCACAGAGCCACAGCAGGACTTGTAAAGCCCCATCCTCAGGGAGTAATTATGTCACTTACTGGAATTCTCCAATTACCATTGTCCCCTAGCCGCTCTCTTCCTTCTATCTACCACTATTCATAGGTTTTCTTGTACTTTTAGTATGTTTTCAGTTCTTCAACTCTTTATTTCTACTCTTATGATCACATTGAGCTCATAGATTGGACTTTATTAACTATTTTATCCTCATTGTATGGAACTTAGTGTGTGAAGGATGATTTAAGTTTTACAGAGATGTGAAAAAGAGTCCAACTAGTTTATACGCTTAATTTACTCCTTACTTGTGAAGGCCATTGGAGTAAATGAAAGTATTGGAAAACCAATTTCAGCTCCCATTCCAAAGATTGGTCAAAACCAGTAAAGATAACTTGCAATAGGAAGAACTTTTATTGAAACACCACCATAGAGAAAGTCAGAGAAATGATGCTATTCTAGAAACAGTATGTCTTGATTCATGGGGAGAAAAGCAGAAAGTAAGAGGGGCCTTATTTAGGAACCTAGTTTCAACTTGGCAGCTTAACTTAGGGACCACTCTTCTTAGGGGCTGGAGTTTAGGAAGGCACCCTCTGTTCACTCTTGATATTGTTGACTTTGATGGATTTCTCTTCGATGGTGTGAACTCTGGGTGAGGTAACTTTGCCACGAGGGTCTATTTCTTCAACAACTGTCTTAACCATGGTGGTTTTAGATGACTCTAGAATGACACATGGGAACCGTTAGAATGTACCAAATTCACAAATAGGAAATAACTAACTCATCACCTGAAACATATATAAATGAGCACGAAATGCTCAATACAGCCTTTGCTTACCTTTTATCTGATTTCCTGGCCCTCCGTAGCCTTTTGATTTAACACAAGAGCTGTTAAAATATAGAGAGTTTGCATTAATTATTTCTCTGTCTTTTGCTGAGAAAGTTCAAAAGCAATGATTTCAGATAGGAGTTCACTAAATTCTGAAATAACACTAGAAGAGGCTTTCTATACACATGTTCTAGATCATACAATAAAACCTGCAAAACTGAACATGTACGTGATGGAAGCCTGTCAGAGAAGGTAAATTCAAGCATTCTCTACTAATTGAGAGCAACAGAAAAGTGGTTACATCCTATCAAAGGTGGAAAACTCAAGAGACCCGGAAACACAAGGCAGCCCTGTTGAGTTCTGGTTCTCATAGGTTTCACTGTGTGTACTTTGTGCTTGATTTTAAATAATCATCCCTGAGTGGTGTAAATGCTTAGTGCATTTTGCTACTAACCAAAGGGTTGGAGGTTTGAGTCTCCCCAGAGGTGCCTTGGAAGTAAGACCTAAGCGTCTAGTCTCAAAACATCATCACTGAAACCCTGGGGTACACACTGGCTCTACTGAGGTACATGTGAGCCAACAGCATCTGTTTTTAAAATAATTTCTTCAATGGAAGCAGAACTCACCCATCCTCTCCATCTATGAGGCGGCAGTAGGTCTCAATCTCCTTCTCCAGATGGACCTTGATGTCGAGGAGCTGCTCGTACTCGAGTTTCTGGCCCTCGGTCTCGGTTCTGACCTGATGCAGCTGCTCTTCCAGGGCTCCGATCTGAGCTTGGATCTGGGCGAGCTGGGAGCAGTAGTTGCCTTCGGTCTCAGTCAAGGAGCACTCCAGGGAGTGTTTCTGCGGGTTTATAAAACACAGTTTAGTAGAAATGCCAAGTGTTGCATTCAGAATACAGCAAGGCACATACTTAAGAGATAATCAGAAGAATTATATTTGCAAAATGAATATCCATATTTATCCCAAAGATATCACTTCATCCAAAAGATACCGGATTCATTCAAGAGATATCACAACAATATAAACTGTTGTCGTTTTTTAGAGGCCATATTATTTTTCTATTTGAGAATGGCACACTTAATTGTGAATGTTAACTCATATACTCAGGTGTGCTAGAAAAGATGAAACTGTTTCCTCATAGGGCACAGTCAAAAGACACGCTGCCATGCTATGAATGTAGCCACATATAGCGTATGCTTACAAAGTCTGGCAGAATTTGCCACTTTTTCTGGAAATAAAAGTTCCTCTCCACCTGTCCCCCCTCATTTCTAATCATTTAATGACCTTGTCTCATGAGGATTGTAGTTCTTCAATTAAACAGAAGTCCTATGTTGAATTGCATAAACTTTGCATAAGTAGAATGCCACAAAGGAAAGAATTACTTTTTTAGGTTTTAAATGGTTTGATTCCTTGGCTTGTGAATACGGATGGGTTTCTATAGAGTCACAGAGGAACACTTGCTCTCGTTTTATGTAGAACAGAGGAGAGAGTGCCTCATCCCTTCATGTACAAGTTTTTATAAAAAGTCCCAATTTTGTATATATTCACAGTCTCTTTGTAGCTAAACTGTGGAGGTTTACTAGCTATAGCAGAAAAAGTATGAAATTAGGAGATTTGTTGTTAAGTACCATTGAGTTGATTCCAACTCATAGTGACCCTGTCTAGGGTTTCTGAGGAGTGGCTGGTGGGTTTGAACCACCAACCTTGCAGTTCAAACTGACCTTAAGGTCCAGTGTGTTATCCTGCAGCATCAAACAGAATAGAACCTACTGCAACCAAGTCAATTCGGATTCGTAGTGACCCTGTAGGGCAGTGTAGAACTAATCCCTCGGGTTTCCAAGACTACAGATCTTTAGGAGAGCAGACGGTTTCGTCTTTCTCCCACAGAGTAGCTGGTGGGCTTGATCATTTGACTTGGGAGAGAAGAGCCAAGGTAAAAACTTATCAGCCCAATGTGTAATCTACTACACCACTATGGCTTCCGGAGATAGGACATTTGAAGAGAAGCTTGGATGCCTTCTTATCCAGCTGGGGGACTCTGAGCAAATCACTTACTCTGATTGAATTTCCATTCTTCTTTTGGAAATAATGACATGGTTTCTAATGTGTGCCTTGCCAAGGCTCCCAGGTCTTTGTGAGTGAAAATGCTGGGGTAATAGCCTTAATGAAAAGGTTATGATTATCATGTACACAGTTAGCTTTATAGACAACCTTCATGGCCCTACTTTGTTTCTTGTTTCTGTCATTTAAGAAGTACTTCTAATTAAGTGGTCACAAGAAGCTACACGGAAAATCTAGGAGGGGTGCAAACCAAAATGTTTTTGCTCACCATGGATAGCAGTTTTTGATCATTTGACTTGGGAGAGAAGATCCAAGGTAAAAACTTATTTTTTGAGTATCCCAAAAGAATTGTATTTGCTGATTTATAATGTTTCCCAAGTATTAGCATCTAGGTAGAATTTTCAGGGGTGCATGGTATCTCTGTAATATAAACACCGAACTGCTAACCACAGGTCTCTGGTTTGAGCCCCATCAGTTGCTCAGTGGCAGAAAGATCCGGCTTTCTGTTCCGTAAAGATTTACAACCTTGGAAACCTTAGGGGTCGTTATGAGTCAGAACTGACTCTATGGCATTAACAACAACAACAGGTAGAATTTTCGGGCAAAGAGGATTCTAATGCACAAAATGCAAATGTATCTTATTTCAAGCATGGTGTCAAGTGCCCTTAATCAGACCCTGTTGTGTAGGATTTCTAAGGAGCTGCTGGTGGGTTTGAACTGCCAACCTTGTGGTTAGCAGTGCACTGCTTATCCTACAGAATAAAATCCAAGGTATCATTGGAAGAAAACTCTTATTTATATTTAAATGTCTCCAGCGAATCTGGAATCTGGTTTGTGATGGTTTACTTACCATTGCTAGGAGAGACTGAAGCTCTATCTCCAGGGTTTGCAGAGTCCGTTTCATCTCAGTAAGTTCATTTCGAGCTGAAGTCACAGCCCCAGCATCGTCGGAAATCTGCTGCTGTAGCGATGCACTCTGAAACGTGTTAAGGTATGTTAAGGTATGTTACAGCGTGTTGACGTGTGTTAAGGTGTGTTTAAGGTGAGAGCGCGTCATAGCATTGGGGCTTTACCTTCTCGTTGAACCAGGTCTCCGCATCCCTGCGGTTCTGCTCTGCCAGGTCTTCATACTCAGCTCGCATGTTGTTCAGCAGAACTGTGAGGTCCACTCCCGGTGCCGCGTTCATCTCCACGTTCACGTTCCCGCCAGCTGCACACTGCAGAGCCTTCATTTCCTGAAAGAGATTCAGTTAAGCAAATGAGGATTTAAATATTTTTCAAAGAGCAAGAAGGACTTGATCCATATGCTTAGAATTTGTGTGCGTGTGTGTGTTCTCCATTGATTATCCACGCCAGATGGAAAATTTGGCAAGATCCTTCTTAAAATATTCGTTTCAGATGATATTTTCCCATTAGAAATTAATCTTCAATTTTGGGAGGGAGGTGAATTGTGGGAGTGAGGGAAGTGAGCGTCTACCTCCTGGTGGTTTTTCTTCAGGTAAGCCAGTTCCTCACTCAGAGTCTCCAGCTGTATCTCTAGGTCAGTTCTGCAAAGAGTCAGCTCATCCAGGACTCTGCGCAGACCGTTCATATCCGCTTCCACGCTCTGGTGAAGGGCCAGTTCATTTTCAAACCTTAGAAAAGTGTTTGCAAGTTCCATCACATTAGTCAAATTCATTTCTTAGATCACGGTAAAACTCAAGCTTAGCTTTAATGTTACTTAAAACTTCAGTTAGGGTACCCTTACAGCTGTACACTTATTTATTTGAAGAAAGAGAATGGGAATACTCAAAAGTCTGTTTCATATGACCTTTGCACTAACTTATGCTTGCTCCAAACCTCCTAATACATAATACAGTAAACTCAAGCCTGCAACTCAGCTAGCCATTCCAATATGCATCTGGTTTAAAGTAATCAGACAAGCAAAAATTAAGCATTGAGGCTTCTTCAAACAATCTGAATAAAAGAGGAAAATGCTCAGGTAACTTTTCTTCTGTGTCTTTTTAGCTCTACTCACTTCAGTCGGAAGTCATCAGCGGTCAGTCTTGCATTATCGTTTTGCAGAACAACATTGGCATTACTTGTAGACGCAGAAATGATCTGATAAAGAAGTAGTTAAGAGCAAGAAAATATTAAAAAAAAAAATAATAATTTCAAATTTCCTTAAAGTGAAGCTACCCCTGCCTGACATTATTCTAATATTTCTGGAATTCTGTCTCCAATAATTATGCTGATTCTTTTGAAAGTAGGAAATTTGCATATGGCCTCTATCACTCCCCATCACACCCATAAAAACTCTTTATAGAAAAGCTAATAAATAGATAGCTGGAAATATTGGGTAGCTTTTGATATTTTAAAATTGCTAAAAGCATAAACATGCATATCTAACACCGGATGATGGATAGTCCATATTCAAAGATTAGAGTTTTAATACTAATTATTTTAAATATTTTAATTAATTCATAATGAGCTGCCATCATTTATTGGTTGATGGCCAAGCCTGTTGTTTGTGATAGCCTATGGACTCCTGGTGTGGCGCTGTAGGATAAGCACTGGACTGCAAGGTCAGCAATTCAAATTCAACAGCTGCTCCTTGGAAATTCTGTACAGGATCACTATGAGTCGGAACTGACTCGATAGCACTTAACAATAACAATAACATATTTTGCGTATGTGTGTGGCTAAATGCTCTCATGGGTGTTAACACTCATGATACTGCATTTCTTACCTGGTTCCTAAGGTCTTCAATGATTGGGAAGTATCTGCTGTAGTCATGATCAAGACCTCGGCAAGAACCAGGCCCAAACTTCTCATACCACCCCTTGATCTTTTGCTCCAGGTCGGCGTTGGCCTCTTCTAATGCTCGCACATTGTCCAGGTAGGAAGCCAAGCGGTCATTGAGATTCTGCATGGTCACCTTCTCATTGCCAGAGAGGAGGCCATGTTCATTCCCAGTATAGGCAGCACAGGAAGCATTTCCTACACCCAGCCCCCCACCATAGCTGCCTGCAGATGAGCTGCCCCCAAAGGCACAAGAGAAGCCACTTCCAATGCCTGGCACACCACATGCGTTTCCAGCCCCAAAGCCAGCTCCTCCACTGGGGAGCCTCACAGAGCTGGCACCCCCGCAGGAGCCCAGCCGCCTGGATGCAGAAGAAAAGCGCACAGACATGGTGTCTAGACTGGAGCGTTTGTTCCTGAAGCAAAGCTCTGGTGGTGAATGCTCTATTCAAACAGCTTGCTTGCTTTTATAGACACATTATTAGGGTGTTTCTTGATGAACTTTGCTACCCATAGCAAAATGGTGTTTGCCAGCTCATTGTGAATTATCCATAATTGGGTGGCTTTTTTTCTTAATGAATGTCTTTACCCTACTGTGTCCATTTCTGTAGGTGGATAGTTACCTTGGGGTTATTTCTTATCTCTGGAATGGGACAGGGTGGAGTATTATCAAGATTATTATAGTGATGCATTTTGACTTTAGCATGAGTAATTCTTCCTGTCCTCCAGGCTTCAGGAATAAAAAATTCCTATAAGAATAAAAAAGTGTGATAAATTAATTTCTCCTTTCTTTGCCCAAGCCAACACATTGAGTTTCCTGTGGCCAGTGAAGCATCATAGTGCTATGGTTAATATGATCCTTCTTCCAGATATGCTGAGAGTAATTGGACATCATGGGCTTATAGTAGAGGCCAGGTCCTAAAATGGAAACTGATGAATTAAATGGAATCTCCCTTGGAGACAGAACATTTTCATCTCTACTGACTTTCTGTCTAAGCTCTGTTGCTAACCAGGTTAAACTAAGGAATTGGTGAATCATCTGGACCTCAGTTCTTTCAGCTGTGAAACCAAGAGACTAGAGTTCTAATAGTTGGCTTTTATATCCCTTTTCTGGCTCTGAATTTCTCATTTCTTCCTTTTTCTATTTCTGGAGACATTTTCTGCACCCACCCACTCTACTTTTTACCTCCAACTCACTGTTGATTTTTGGTTCTGCCACTTGACTGAAATGAATCTTTCAAAAGTGACATTAAACCACATCTTTGATATAACGGTTTCTCAGACTCATTCTCCTACACTTTCTTGGTAATGCTTGTACTGACCACCCAGACTTTCTGAACCTCAAGCAATTGGATTTTGAGACATTTCGTTGGTTGATCCTCTTTTCTAATCCTAGCCCCTGTGGTCTGAGTTTTCTCATTCTTGACAGTTTTGAGTTTGATATTCTTGTTTTCTATATATTTTCTCTTGATGATCTCATCTCTTCTCATGCCATTTGCTCTACATAAGTAATTTCTAAACCTACATCTTTATTACTGGTAAAAAGATGATTAGCTGTTGGTGAACTTACCCTGACTTGTGCTCAAAATTATGAAGAAATCTTTAACTACTCCCATTTTCTATCCGTCTGCATCCGATAAGTAACTCGGTTCTATTGACTCTCCTTCTGCAATGTCTCTTGAAGCCTTTTTCTGCTTTCTGTCTCTTTTGTCACTATCATTGTAAGTCATCATTATTTTTCAACTTCATTACTTGAGTCCTATTTGATCTTATTAGGATATTAATTGTATATCTGGCTTCAAGTCTATTTTTGTCTCCATCATATTCAGAAGGTGGATGCCAAGATCATCTCCTAAAGTACAGCACCATTCATGTAGCTGAGAGAATTTAGGCTCTTGGACCAGATATATCAGGAGTCTTAGCTGAGCTTCGACACTTTCTAGATGTGTCAGTGATGCTAAGACCATTCCCTCTGAGCCTCCTTTTTTTTTTTTTCTGAGCTGAAGACTTTACTTGTGTTGTTGTGTGAATTAAATGGTAGTTCAGTAGAGAAAACAACTACCCCTATCAATAATATGTAGTCAATGAATATCTCTTTTCTTTCTGCACTCTCAGCCAGTTAAAAATCTTTCATGACTCACCATCAACTAGAGGCTAGGTGAAGCCTCTTTGTATGACATTTAAAACTCTTCTTGGCATAGAGCCTACCTTACCTGGCACATCCATGCTTTCATTTGACTACTCCCCTATCTCCCACCTCTTTATATTTGTTCATATTACTCTCTTCACCTAGTTTTTTTGTCTTCTTAAAATTAAAAATCATCAAAATTTATTTGAAAAAAAAATGTATTTGAGATCTTGCATTTGCCAAGAACAACTGACATCACTTTTAATTAGATTGAAAATAAAGTTGCTAAAAATATAAAATTTTATGACCTAATAAATGAATTTGCAAAAAGGCAAGCCAGAAAAATCTGATGGCCAATCAAGAAATCACACTAATTAAGTATTATAATTTAATGTGTTACATAAAATATGACACCAAAATATTGTCTTTTGGTATTTTGTAAGTTCATGTAATGTATGTATTACTATTATTACTTCTAATAAAAGTTCTAAAATATTTTAAAGGAAAAAAACTTTAGTACCTTTGTTGTTGTTGTTGAGTACCATTGGTTCCGTTCCAATTCATAAGGACCCTGTATAGGGTTTCCAAGGAGCAGTTGGTGAGATTGAACCACTGACCTGGAAGTTCAAACTGACCTTGCAGTCCAGTGCTTTATTCTACAGTGCCACATCAGGATCCCTTAGTACCTGTAATGAAGCTTTTTTCCTGATACTTGAACAAGGGGCCCCACATTTTCATTTTTGTACTGGTCCTACAAAAACATTGGCAGCCTTGATGGTTGGATCCTTCTCTGGGAAGCTGAAGGAAAACCCTCCAGATAGGCATATTTGAGTTCTGCCCATAAAAGAAGCTCAGCATACCCTAGAGTGAGATACAGAAAGACAGACACACACCCAGCTTCCCAATGTTTAAGATCTTACTTTTGAAAAGGAACAGAATTTCAAAGATGAATATACATTGAAAAAGAACTCCAAAATGAAAATTGCAGATTCAAAGAAGCAAACAAAAAATGGTACTTGGGGGACACAGAGACCAAAGTTGAAGAACACTTTAAAGAAGAATGAATGCCCTTAGAAATAACAAAAATCTTACACATTTGGAGCATAAACAGCATATCAGAAGCAGACAGTTTTTCCATTCAAACTACAGTTTACTTTGAATGCAGAAAGAAGGCTGTGGTGTACTAAAAAACATGCCTACCCAACGAGCTCATCATAGACTTCTTCACATGTGTTGTTGTTGGTGGTGGTTAATGTGCCATGGAGTCAGTTTCGACACATAGCAACCCTGCATAGGGTTTCCGAAGCTGTAAATCTTGATGGGAGCAGAAAACCGCATCTTTCTTCCATGGAGCAGCTGATAGTTTCAAACTATAAGCGGCCCAGCTCATAACCACTATGCTCCCAGTTACCCAGTTCTGGTTCATGGAAACTCCCTATGTGTAAGAATACAACTCACTTCACAGGGTTTTCAGCATTTGTGAGATCTTTTTGGAAGCAGATCTATCAGGGGTTTCTTCCAAGGCATGTCTGCATGGATTCAAGCCTCCAAACTTTCAGTTAACTGCTGAGTGTGTTAGTCATTTGTACTATCCAAGAACTCCTCTTATTTGTGTGATTTCCCTCTCTTATTCTATTATTCAGCTTTTATGCTGAAAATAGTTATATAGAAGCAGAGGGGAAGACAGGGCAACCTGGACTGCCTTTTCCATTCAGTCTTTCCTCACTTGTGGGAAAGCCCGAGGCATAAGGTACTGGCAGAGTCTATGCATGTAAACTAGTACAATGAAAACAACCGAGTTTGTTTTGTGCAGCAAATGCTTTGGTAAGAACAAAATACTTACAAAACTACCATGTATGAGCTAGGAAATAGGAATTGTGTAATTTCAGTGATTCTGTATATAAGTGGCATGTTCTTCTGCCTGTGTTTAAAACTGACATCACAAGAAAGGTAGAATTTATGCCAATAACTTAAATTTTTTAATTTTCTATATTTAGAATAGCATTAATTGTTATTGTTGTTGTATTTAAGTGCTGTCGAGTTGGTTCCGACTCATAGCGACCCTGTACAGGTTCCAAGGAGCAGCTGGTGGGTTTGAACTGCCAACCTTGTTTTTCAAAGTCCAGTGCTGAACATTCATTGCCACACCAGAAGGCAAAACGAAACAAAAGAAAGAAAAAAAAAAGGACCCTAACTTAAGTAAGTGACTCTAGAAGAAGGGAGAAAAAAAAAATCCACAATTTTATATTTTCATACTTTTAACAACACGTTTTTCCTATTTCTTGACTTCACATTTTCATTTTGTACTGGGCTCCACAAATTATGTAGCTGGTCCTGTACATTGTACATTTGGGAAGTTACTTCCCCATGAGTTAATAGTATTTACTCACTTGAAAATTACGGCTCAAGTTTCTGTAATTATTCCATCATTTATCATTTCTTTGAACTCCCACATGACTGTCAGCCAGAGTTCCTCCCTTCACTGGGGCATCTCATTAGAGTTAGACAACATAAAAGATAAATAAAAGAAACATTCTTCTTTTAGGTCATTTAATATTTATTGGGAATTTCAACCATAAGTTTTGATTCAGGAAAAAAAAAAAAAGACCCAATGGCCGTCATGCTAACCAACCAAGTCTTAGAACAGGGTTTGGTGGGCCATTTCCAGTCCACCATATCTTATTGTATAGCCTGGGAGCTAAGAATAGTATTTGCATCTGTCTTTCTTATTCCTTGGAAAAGCAAACAACAAAAGAAGAATATTTCATGACATCTAAAATTATTTGCAGCTCAAATTACAATTTTCACAAATAAAGTTTGATTGGGATACAGACATTTAGGTGTTGTCTGTGTCTAAATTAAGGAGCCCTGGTAGTGCAGTGGTTAAAGATTACAGCTTTGGAAACCCTATAGAATCCTATAGGGGTGCTATGAGTTGCTGTCAGCTCAATGGCAGTGGGTTGTGGTTTATGGATGAGTTTAGTAGGTTCAGCAGAGACTATATTATGGACTACAAAGCATAAAATATTAACTATCTGACCCCTGCTCTAGGAAAAAAGTCATTAACATGGGACTCATTTTGTGGATCTTCCCAGAAATCATCATTTATATGGGGGATAGTATCCTAATCCCCAATTTCTGGATCTCCAGTTTGAGGACTAAGGTGCACCTGACCCAAGCCATGGTGTTTTCAATAGCCTTATATACATGTGAAACTTGGACAATGAATAAAGAAGACCATAGAAGAATTGATGCATTTGAGTTATGGTATTTAAGAAGAATATTAAAATTACCATGGACTGCCAGAAGAAGAAACAAACAAATCTGTGTTGGAAAAAAATATAGACAGAACGCTCCTTAGAAGCCAGGATGGCGAGGCTTCATCTCTCATACTTTGGACAAGTTATCAGGAGGGATCAGTCCCCGGAGAAACACACCATGCTTGGTAAAGAAGAGGGTCAGCGGAGAAGAGGACCTTCAGAGAGATGGATGGGCACAGTGACAGCAGTAGTGGACTCAAGCTTAACAATGATTGTGAGGATGGTGCTGGATGGACTGGGTAATGTTTTCTTCTGTTGTGCATAAGGTTGCTGTGAGTTGGAGCCAACTCGACGGCACCTAACAGCAACAATAGGACATTCAGAGACAGTCTATAGGTAGGTAAAAACTCAGGAAAGCAGAGTTTAGCAGTAAAACTATTTAGTCATAGAACTTCTGGACTTTTCTAGATTATTTACCCATGCAGACATAAAACCCAAACCCAAACTTGTTGCCGTGGAGTCTGTTCTGACGCATAGTGACCCTGTATGACAGAAAGGAACTGCCCCATAGAGTTCGTTTCCTAGGCTGTCGTTTTTACAGGGGCAGATTCCCAGGCCTTTTCTCCCGTGGAGTGGCTGGTGGGTTAGCAGCCGAGCTCTTAACCACGGTACCACCAGGGTCCCTTCCACAAAGGCCTTATTGCTGTTGTTGTTGTTAAGTGCTGTTGACTCATAGTGGCCCTGAATAGAGTTTCTGAGGAGTAGCTGGTGAGGTTGAACTGCTGACCTCGCAATTGTTGTTGTTGCTATGTGCTGTGGAGTAGATTCCGACTCATAGCGATCCTGTACAGGGTTTCCGAGGCTGTAAATCTTTACGGGAGTAGAAAGCCTCATCTTTCTCCCGCGGAACAGCTGGTAGTTTTGAACTGCTGACCTTAAGGTTAGCAGCCTGATTCGTAACCACTACACTACCAGAGCTCCTTGACCTCGCAGTTAGCAGTCCAATATTTACCCTACAGTGCCACACCAGGACATGGTATAATTTAAAGGAGATGTCTAGGGAATGTTTAATGTTCAAGTGCCATTATATTCCATGTGGAATTGACTATTGTTGAAATCAGAGTTAAAAGCAATTAAAATGTAGTCCATAAATGTCTTGGAGTGAATTTGTTGTTGCATGCAGTTGGAGGCACTCTATAGGACCGAGTAGATTTGTCCCCCAAAAGTTTCCAGTGCTGTAATCCATGTGTGTGTGTGTGTTTATGTGTGTGAACTGGGTGAAAATTTACAGAGTGAATTTGGTTTTCCATTGAGCAATTCACACACATTTTGTGACATTGATTACTGCCGGGAGCCAGCCCCAGCAGATTTATTCCAGGGTTTTTCCGAAAGCGGATGCGGCGTCGGCGGATTATGGAGTCATGGACCATAATAAATTCAAAATCTTCTCATTACATGCTTTATTATTATTATTTCTATGGCTACTCTAAGGAGCGCTGGTAGCGTAGTGGTTACAACTCGGGCTGAGAACCTTAAGGTCAGCGGTTCGAAACTACCAGCTGCTCCGCGGGAGAAAGATGAGGCTTTCTACTCCTATAAAGATTTACACCCTCGGAAACCCTGTTCAGGGTCACTATGGGTCGGAACCGACTCGACGGCACTTAACAATAACAACAACAATGGCTACTCTAATACTCTACTTCTCTCATTCTTTACTGTCCTGCTCATTCTTTACTCCCCTGCTCTCCTGTTCATTTCTTCTGTTTCCTTTCTCCCCTCCCCTGGCTCCTGCTTCCCTTCTCTCCTCTCCTGCTCCCCTCCTGCTCCCTTTACTAGCTTCCATTCTCTCCATTCTTGTCTCGTTCTATTTTCCTCTACTTACTCTTACTTCTACTTCTTGCCTCTAATTCTTCTTCCACCCATTCTTCTACTTCCCATCTTCTCTTCTTCCTTCTCTTCATCCCTTCTACTTCTTCCCTTCTTTACCTCCTTCTTCTTTGTTCTCTGTTTTCCGTTCGTTCTATCTTACAACCCCCTTATATACCATTACAGAAAACATTGCTTTCATAGTAATCAATGACATTAAGGTACAATCTATCTTGAGGCACATGCCTTATGGTTTACAATTCTTAAATTTACAACAGGGATGAGAAGTTACAGCAAAAACATTATCTCAAGGCATAGGAGACATTCAGGCGCCTTGAAACCTTTTAGTTAAACATTTGTTCATACATAAATCTATTCTTTTCTATGGGAAACAAGTTAACCTTCACAGTTTCTTAACCTTTGTCTGTTAAATCTTGTTAATTTTAGTTGTTGTTGTTGTTGTTGTTGTTGTTGTTGTTGTTAAGTGCCGTTGAGTCGGTTCCGAGCCATAGCGACCCTGTACAGGGTTTCCGAGGGTGTAAATCTTTACGGGAATTTTAGTTGTTAGGTGCAATTAACTCTCCATTAACTTCTTCCATACTCTATCTGTTTATAGCCTACAAAAACATCACTTATCAGGGAAACTGAGGTTATGAAAAACAACTTCTCTAATTTACTGATCATTAATTTAAGAACGTCTAAGTCAGACTTTTTATTTAGTATCTGTATATACCCATAGCCTTTATCTAATTGTTTTTAGAAATTCTTGTACCCACAGCCCTTATTTATGGCTATTCACGTTTAGGATTCTTTATTGCCTTAAACTAAGGCTACAAGGAAGAATGTTTACAATCACTAAACCTAAGCTGGCAGTAATTCAATTGACAAGTCCTGTCTCCTAGCGGTCTTAAGAATATTGTTAATATAAGTATTAAAACTACCTAAGATTGCAAGTAGAATAAAATGTAGCTAATGTGTGGCTTCTAACTTTTAATGAAAATATACTATAGTGTAGGAGAGTCAAAAATCTAAAGTAAAAGGGATACTAATAAAATCATGAATAACTCAGAGAATGTTTTAACAAGAGAAAAATTTCAACTAGGGGTCTGTGCATAAAAATAATAAAACAAATCTTTGTGGCTCTGCCATCCAAAGAGAGAAAGAAAGAAAGAAAGAAAAAGAAAAGAAAGTATTTCATTGTTGCTTTGCAAAGACAATGAATTCTTCATGCACAGGTTTCCCCATGTCTCATTTATTTATATTAATTCCTCAATTAATATGTCTCAATTTATTTATTTTAATTCCTTAATTAATTATGGCCCTGGCCAGATTACAATCCTCCCAATGTAGCAGCACTCTTGTCATTTCCTTCCTGTGTTTCATTTCCCTTCATCCTCCTTCCCTATCCCATCCTGCCTTCTGAGTGTTACCATTGGATATCTGTTGCCTTGTTTACCTTGTATGCTAGATTGTTCTAAAGAGTGCATACCTCCCTGGTGTTATTGTTCATCTTACAGGCCTGTATGCTGTTTGGTTGAGAGTTGGGCCATAAGAGTGAGTTCAGTTCCAGGTTTGAAAGGTGACTAAGGGTCAGTCTCAGGGGTCCCACCAGTCTCTATCAGACCAGTTAGCCTGGTCATGTTTATTATTTTGAGTTTTGTTTCATGTTTTTTTCCCGTTCTATGGAGGATCTCCTACTGAGATCCCTTTCAGCTCAGTCAGCAGTAGTAGCCAGACATCATCTAACTCTGATCTCAGAGTCATGGAGTTTAGGATCATGTGGTTCATCAGTGTCCCTTGGACTAATTGTTTTCCCATGCCATTGATTTTCTTCACGTTTCATTGCTCTGGATAGGGAAAGACCAATAGTTTCACTTTGATGGCTGTATGTTTTTAAGACCCTACTGGATTTCTGGAGAGACAGTATAAATAAGCACTAGACTGCTAACCATAATGTTGGTGTTTCAAACCCACCAGCCACTCCTAGGAAACTCCATATGGGGTCTAAATGAGTTGAAACTGACTCCACGGCACTC
Organism: Chrysochloris asiatica; assembly: GCF_000296735.1. Taxonomy (NCBI): domain Eukaryota; kingdom Metazoa; phylum Chordata; class Mammalia; order Afrosoricida; family Chrysochloridae; genus Chrysochloris; species Chrysochloris asiatica. The sequence goes on from NW_006408525.1 coordinate 26,052,084, forward strand.
AACAACAACCACAACAAGCTACTCACCCAAGTAAGATGTTTGTGGACTATGTTATACCAGCTGACCTTGATGTTTCCTGTGACTATAATCTTGAGCCTCCAGGCCCAGTGACTCATTCCTCAAGGTGTTTGGCTAAGAAGTTTCGTCACTGCCTCTATGTTGTTGCTGTTGTTTAGTGTCATCGAGTTGAACGGTCCCACTCATATGGACCCTGTATAGGATTTCCGAGGAGCAGTTGGTGGGTTTGAACAAATGATATTGTGGTTAGCAGTCCAGTTCTAATCTCACAGTTCTATACCAGGACTCCAATATGCACTACTGTATTCCTGGACACATTTGCAGCACATATAAATACATATGTAGAAATATCATCTGTCCAACGTAGGTTCACCTTCCCACACCTGCTCAGCTTACATGTCTATCTATTTATCCACTCTTTGTTGTTAAGTCATTGAATCAGTTTCTACTCATAGCAACATTCCGAGGATGTAAATCTTTGCAGGAACAGAAAGGCTCATCTCACTCCCATGGAGTTGCTGGTGGGCTTGAACTGCCGACTTTGTGGTTTGCAGTCTGGTGCTTATCCTATACATTCATGGATGTAGTCCCATTTGTCTTCCTACATCTGTTCGCCTTGCATGTTTATGTATGTATCCATTTGTCGATTATTGCTATTAATGTTATTGTAGGAGTATGTATGTAATCATAGTTACCTTTATACCTTTGACTCTTGTGCTCCTCCCAGCATCTTCCTGTGGCTTGATCATTTGTGCTGACGGCCCCCTCCCTCCTTATTGTATTTTGCCTTTCCCTGTCTCTATCCTCTAGTTAGTGATTTACTTTTCCTTTCCCTCTCACCCCTTCGAAGAGTGAGTCTTTCTGTGGTGTAAACCTTTTCTGGACTTTTTACAGCATTGGTATTTGCCTTTTTGTGATAGACTAATTTCACTCAGCATAATATCCTCTAGGTTCATCCATGTTCTGAAGTTTCACAAATTCATTGTTACTCTTTAACTATGCATAGAACTTCATTGTGTGTATGTACCACACTTTGTCTATCCATTCATCTGTTGGTGGGCGCTTAGGTTGTTTCCCTCTTTTTGCTATTATGAATAGGTTGTAGTGAACATGAATGTGAATACATCTCTTTATGTCATGGTTCTTATTTCTCTAAGGTATGGACTGCCGGATTCTATAGTATTTCTATATACAACTTTTTAAGGAAGCGCCATACTGTTTTCCCACAGTGATTGAACTATTTTGCAGTCCTACCTGCAGTGTATGAAGGTTCCAGTCTCTCCACACCCTCACCAGCATTTGTTGTTTTCTGTTTATTTTTGGACTTGGCTATTATGCTGGGTGAGATGATACCTTCTAATGGCGAATGATTGCAAACATCCGTTCATGTATCTTTCAGTCATAAGCATGCAGTCTTTACAGAAGCAGAGCATCAGGTCTTTTCCTCCTAAAGAGATGCTGGGTTTGAATTGCCAACCTTCTGATTAGCAATTGAGTGCTTAACCATTGTGTCACCAGGGCTCCTTTTATTTAGATATAGAAAAATTACAAAGCATGATTTATTTGATCATAAATGAATGGAAACGAATGAGCATCAACTTTATTTGTTTGAAAACAAACACTCAGCATCTTAGAAATTTAACTAGGAAAACAGACACTTTTTGCTCACTAATTTATCTTTAGGAGTAGAAAGTGTTTTTACCCTACTTGATGCTTGTAATCTTGCAGCTGTACAAGACCCTTCCCCTATTTTTTTCCCCCACTAGAAAGACCCCTAGAAAGGACTTTTTTGCTCTGTCTTGCCATTGGTCATTTTGGATGTCTTTTCTTCAATAGAATGAACTCTCGATGAAAGAACTTTGCCACGTTGATCTATCTCTTCAACCACCGTCTTTACTAGTGTGGTTTTGGGTAAATCTAGAAATAAAACTTATGTGAACAGACATACTTAACTTGAAAGATTATATGGCAAAGAATTCCATTTCTGGTGGCAATATAATTATATATATATATATTGGTGAAAGCGTAACTATAATTAAAAATAATAGCTATAATAATAGTTTAGTCATATAAAATATTAGGTTAAGTTAAGCGCACTTTAGTTAAAATTTCTTATAGACTGTTCCTATAGAACATGATTGTCATTAATATAAAAATATTTTATGCAAGAGAAATAGATTTTATTACCTTTAGATGTATTCCCTGTATTTCCTGCTCCAAAGCTCTTGAATTTGGAACATGAACTGTTACAAAAAAAAAAAAATTATATTTCTTGTTATTCTAACTTAACAAATATTCGTTGAATCATGAATAAATATGAAGAGAATGGAGGATAAAGTTTTGGGGAAGGATCTCGAAATTCACAAGAATGAACATGGACAAGTTGGGGCTTCTGTAGATACTACAGTGGCTGCCCAGGGCAGGTGAGGAAGATACTGTGATGCAGAATATGTTGAAGAGATGCCAACAGAGGCCCAATAAAATAGACTTGCTTTTCTGCAATGGGTTAAAAAAAAAGAAAAGGCTTGGAGGTGTAGAGAGTGGATGGGAGCCTACAGTTGTGGACTACAGCAGGTAAAGTTGGATTTTCACATGGTTTTACTTACTTTCCATCTCCATCTATGAGGCGGCAGTAGGTCTCGATCTCCTTCTCCAGATGGACCTTGATGTCGAGGAGCTGCTCGTACTCGAGTTTCTGGCCCTCGGTCTCGGTTCTGACCTGATGTAGCTGCTCTTCCAGGGCTCCGATCTGAGCTTGGATCTGGGCGAGCTGGGAGCAGTAGTTGCCTTCGGTCTCAGTCAAGGAGCACTCCAGGGAATGTTTCTGTGGATGCAGAAGGTGCCAAAGTGAAGGATGAAATGCCTTTAAGGATAGGTGGACCCATGTTTCTCACAGAGGGGCAACACTTCTCCTTAGGTGAGCTGTGGATATTTGTGGGTCTTGTCACAATCAAGTGTGTAGAGGAGAGGACATGACTGGCATTTACTAGGTGGGATCCAGGCACGCTGGAGGTCCTGACTTGGACTGGGCAAGTGGGATATGTGGCCCTTTTCTTGAGGGCTTTGAATGTGCTAAACTGCAAAGTTGGTTTGAACCACAAGGTCACTGGTTCAAGCTCACCAGTTTCTCCTTGGAAACCCTGTAGAGGGTTGCTATGGATTGGAACTGACTCGAAGGCACTTAACAACAACAACCACTAGATAATTATGATATTTAGGTAATGTTATTGGATTTTTCATATTATTGGATTTTTGTGTATTTTAGGTTGCCTGTTGTTTTTCAGTCCTTTCTACTGTCCAGAGGGGATACTCATCACCTTCCAAAGCCTTTTGTGCTGTTGTTTTTTTTCTGATCCATTCTCAGTTTTCTGCCATCCACCAAAGACCTTTTTAATTAAGCACTTGAGACTGAATGAATATCTTAACATGGGTAGGATTTCAAGACACGAGACAGACTCCCTGTGACACTTTGTCATTACTCCAGCTCATTAGACGGTGCCCGGTCATTATTTGAAACTACTCTTATGAGTATTAAACTTCCTCATTTCTGCTTCCATAGTCTGTAATTTGTCTTAACATGTTGTTTATCCCTACTTCAATTAAGGCAATTTTCCTCTTTCCCTTATCATATAGAAATATGTCTGGGTAGTTATTACTTCTCTTGACATTGATTATTATCTTTGTGTCCACCTACACTCCACTCTTTCATCTTTCTTTACTTCTTGTGTAGAGTGACTCCAGATCTTAGAGTTTAAAATAAAACGTATTTATTCAAAGAAAGCACTAACTTCCATCTGTTTCATGAAATGCTCTACAGTAGTTGGATGGATAGGTTTACATATCATGTACATTGCATTTTAAAAGACTTCTCTTATAGTCTTTATATATATATGTGTGTGTGTATATATATACCTGGTGTAGCATTGTAGGATAAGCACAGGACTGAAAAGTCTTTCTGAGCCATATAATTGGTGGTTCAAACTCACCTGTCACTCCTGGGAAACCCTATACAGGGTCGCTATGAGTCAGAACCGACTCAGTGGAACTTAACAATGACAACATGACATTATATTCTCATGATTGAAAAAATTGTGTGTCCTTACTAATTTATATTATCTATTGGTTTTATGTTGATTATAAATGGTGATTTTATATGGTGTGGTGCTGGTAGGAAAAAACACTGGACTGCTGATCTTCAAGGCCGGTGGTTCAAAACTACCAGCCACTCCTGGGAAACCCTATACAGGTTGACAACAGCAAAAACAACATTGATTATATTGTCTAAAATTGTAAAGGGGGAATTATGTAGTATTGATCAGAAAGGACAGACATTGGGCTGAATGGACTGAGAACCAGTGATTTAGATATGATGTGGGTGCTGCTGGCTCTCCAGGCATAGGAGTAGAAGGCAAACAGGATGATTAGGGGGAAGGTGAAGCAACTAGTTGGAAGAGAGGCCCAGGGCAGCCTGCCCTGGTGCTGTCTGCTTGGCTATTCAAATCTGTAATTTCCCTGATGATGTGTCCTCATATCACATCTCTTTTTAAGGTTGCTAACTCATACTTCGGACATATTGTCAGGAGGGACCAGTCACTGGAGAAGGAGATCATGTTTGGTAAGGAAGAGGGTCAGAAAAAAAGAGGAAGACCCCCAAAGAGATGGATTGGCCAGGTGGCAGCATTGATGGACTCAAGTGTGGCAACAACAGTAGTGAGGTTGGCCCAGGATCGGGCAGTGTTTCGGTCTGCTGTGCATAGGGTGGCTATGAGTCGGTGCCGACTCAATGGCACCTAACAACAACAACAATACTCCTGTAGAGTCCTGGATGGTGTGAGCAGTTAACACGCTTGGCTGCTTACTGGAAGGTTGGAGGTTTAAGTTACCCAGAGGAGTCTCTTGTTGGTCTATTTCTGAAGAATCCACCTGAAAACCCCTGTGGAGGAGAGTTCTGCTCTGACACACGTCGGTCACCACGATCACCATGAGTCAAAATCGACTCGACAGCAACTGTTTTTAAAATAATCTTATAAATCAGAGGGGACAGCATCTTAATTTAGTCTTCTGCTGCTAAGGCTGTGTTGTAGATGAGGAAATAAGAAATGATGAACTTGGAAGTCTGGATATTACAGGAAGCATGTGAAATGTTTACATATTTAGGTAGCTCTGATTTTTACAAATGATTTGTGTTCTAAACTGTAGAAGGCTGAGCTTAGAATTCCTCCTGTGACAAAAGGAAGTGAGGTAGCATGCCATCACCATTCTCTAATGCAGCTCTATTGTGTGGTGAGCGGGCTTCTGTGGATTCTCTCTGAGCCCAAGCTGCATGCCCTCTAACTACACCATGGTGTCTCAGGAATTTCTTTCCTTCAGAATAGCTGAGAGAGGGAGGATTCATACTCAGGCTGTAGCAGCAGGAAAGGGCCCTTAAGATTCTAATTGCATGAAAGACGGGAGTGGGGAACAAGGCAGATTCCTGGAGCACTCCGCTACCACCTGGCAGTAGTGATAAAGGTTCAAAGCTTAAGTTGGAGTCACTCAATGGTAAAAACTAGTTTCCAGTTTAAATATTGTATAGTAAGTAAGAGCGCACTGGGACTTTCTTGTGGTCTCACTGCATTCACAAACTGTCCTAACCTGGTGTCCTCAGGGAGTCGGACTCCTTGGGAGACATGGATGCTATAACCTTTAAAATCATTCCTTTCAGATGCTGTCAGCTCACACCTCAGAAAGGGAGAATGGTTTTGGGTTATCTCCATGGTAACCTTTGAAGTCATCTGGGTGCCTGTGGAGGGGTATGTGTGAAGATTGGACATCTGCCTGGACACTTGGGGTGAAGAGGCTGACACTACACTTTCCGGATTCAGATGTGTGCCCTCTTTTTCACTGCTGGATGGTAAGTAAATACGACTTTTGATGTATTTTCACCCATGGTAGGAGATGCTGGTTTGAGGCTTGGCTCTCTGCTCTGTGGGACCTACCCTTGATTTCCGGGTGGGCCAACACTGCTTCTGCTTGCTGTGAGGCTAAGAGGAAGTAGTTATGCGGTGTGTTGGTTATTTTCATGAAAAGGGCACTAAGCCACTGACCGCTGGCCCAGAAGGACATCACCGGTGATCTCTAGTTAACCTGTTGCCATTGGGTTAATTCTGATACATGTCGACCCCATGCGTGTCAGAGTAGAACTGTGCTCCACGGGGTTTTCACTGACTGAGTGTTTTGAAGTAGACCACCAGACGTTTCTTCCAAGGCACCTCTGTGTAGACTTGAACCACCAACCAGGGACTCATCAGTGGTCTCGGGGAGGAAGAAAATGATCTGTCTCTCTTTCTGAGTGTCTCTGTTTCGGCCTTACCTTTTCTCTTCTACACCCAGTTACGTATTTGCAGGTAAAGCGGTAGTAAAGAAGAAGGGAAGGGTTTCCTCTTAGGCAAGCTCTTGCCTACCGTTGCCAAGAGGGACTGCAGCTCAATCTCCAGGGTCTGCAGACTGCGCTTCATTTCCGTCAGCTCATTCCTGGCAGTGGAGGCTGCTCCTGCATCGTCAGATATCTGCTGCTGGAGGGTGGCACTCTAAAAGACCAGGCACACGCAGGTTAAATGGGACCTGTGCCCACCAGAGGGCACCAGAGGGCTGTCTAGGCTGGCCTCACCTTTTCGTTGAACCAGGTCTCGGCATCCCTGCGGTTCTGCTCTGCCAGGTCTTCATACTCAGCTCGCATGTTGTTCAGTAGAACCGTGAGGTCCACTCCCGGCGCCGCGTTCATCTCCACATTCACGTTCCCCCCAGCTGCGCACTGCAGAGCCTTCATATCCTGGGAGGGGGACAGGAGTAAGTGTCTTTGTTGTGGTTGTTATTGTTAAGTACCATGGAGTCCGTTTTGACTCATGGCGACCCTGGATAGGGTTTCTGAGGAGCAGCTGGTGGGTTTGAACTGTGGCTAGCTGTCCAGTGCTTGTCTTACAGCGTGACGCCAGGACACATTTTATATTTGCGTGCAGTCTGAGTGTTTTCAAAAACATAGCTTTAATGTCTCAACGTTTGTGGCTTAGATTGGATGTACAATTCACAGCACACAAAAATTTTAACTTATTCTATCTATATTCATGCCAACAATCTATTTAAGTAGTTACTTAATTACTTTGTTCATTAACCATACACACACAAACACATGTGGGCGAGCACACACACACACACACACACACACACACACACACTAATAAGCACTCATGTTACTCCAAGAGCAGCTCTCTATTCTTTTAAATGATGATGAAATACAAAGATCAGAGTGTGATTAAACCACCCAGTCTTTTCCTATATGGCAGGTAGAGATTCTGGTGATGGAAACTGAGTGGTAGGAAAGACAAGTAAATGTCCTTACCACCTAAGCTTATATCTTAGAGACGACAGCTAATCTGCACTAACTCATTTAAAACTTTTACCATCTCTATGCGGTAGGAGCCTTGGTGGGTTAAGTATCGGGCACTGAGCTGGTTTGAACTCCCCAGCGGCTCTGCAGGAGAAAGATGTGACACTCTGAAGTTATAAAGGTGCATAGTCTTGGAAACCCGTGGAGCAGTCCTGTTTTGTTCTACAGGGTGGCTATGAATTAGAATCAGTTTGGTAGCAGGTGGGTGTGCATGCATGATTAGGTATATTTACAGATTAGAAAGTGGAGGCACACAGAGGTAAAGTAACTCACTTAAATTACTTAATATTGTCAAGAGCTGTGATTTAAACAAGGGCACTCCAGCTATGCTTGTCAAGTTGGTTCTGACCCATAGTGACTCTAAATAAGGTGTCTGAGGAGTGGCTGGTGAGTTTGAACTGCTGACCTTGTGGTTCGAACCTACCCTACAGTCTAGTACACTCTCCTACAGCACCACACCAGGACTCCTTGGTAACTCCTAGTGTGGTGCTGTGGGATAAAACACTGGTGTACCCGATCAGTTTGAACTACAAGGTTGGCAGTTCAAACTCACCAGCCGTTCCTCAGAAACCCTATACAGGGTCATTATGGTTCACAACTGACACAATGACACTCAACAACAAAACATGGCCTCTTTAGGATGTGCCCCAGATAAAATCATTAAGCTGTCTGACCTCGTCAGAGAATGGCCTTCTGGACAAATAAGCAGACCAACCCTCTGGATTTAAGTCCTTTAGGTAGTTAACCGTTGCAGCTGAACTGTTTTTGTTGGATTCTTATCATGGTTGTTGTTGTTGTTGTTAAGTGCCTTCGAGTCGGTTAGCTCTACTTTATTAAACCTTTTTTTTTAAATGAATTTTTACCATTTTTTTGTGGCTTTCCAATGTCTACCAAAAAGTAAAAGACTCAGTACATTTCTATGTTTCTGGGTTTTATGTGCGATTCCATTTGAAGAAAAATTCTTGTTGCTGTCAAAGTTTGGAAATCAACAAATTGAAGTTGTCACTAAAGGCACTGGTCATTGGTGAGTGTGGAAAATATAATACTGTCAGGGGACGTTGGGATGTGAGTGGCTTTTTTCCCCATCCTTGGCACAAAGGGACCTCCTTGCATGGATATGTTTTGAAAGGGTCTGTGGAGCTTGTTGTGATCCTGGTGGTAGCTGGATGCTTCTTCTAGTTTGCTTACCTGCTGTAGTTACTATTTCTTCTCTTCCTTCCCTGATACTCATTCCTTGGCATGACATCACCGTCTCTACAGTTCTTGGATCTGCGTCTCCCTCTCTTGCTTCTACTCTGGTTATCTGACGATTCCAGGGCTCTGCTCTATTGATTATCTTCCTTCTCCTTGTCTCTCTTGAACTTTACGTTTTTTTCTTTTTAATATCTCTCATCAATTTTGTCATTTGGAGTAAGGGGACTTGGTGATTTAGTAATCTCCAACTAATGATGTTCTGGTATGGTACTGCAGGATCATGCACTGGACCACAAGGTCTGTTAGAACTGTAAGGTTGGCAGTTCAAACCCACCGACTGCTCCTTGGAAAGTCTACACAGGGTTGTTATGAGTCAGAACTGACTTGATAGGATACTTCCTTTCAAACAGCCAATGATAGGATACTTCGTTTCTCAGTGTGTATGTATAATTGTGATAAATGTAGTGTGTCTGAAAAATTTTGTTTCTCATCCATTGTTTTGGAAACTTTTGGCATTACTTTTAAGATAATCTTTTTTTTTTTTTTTTAAATTGGCGGTGGTGGGGGTGGTGAAGCAGTCTGGTATTAAGTGTGAAATGGTTATGTTGTTATTGCTCAAAGTCCAATATTAAAATAAATCCAGGCACTAAAGTGGAAAGCATAGTGACCTCTTCTCTGGTCAGAGAGGTCTTTGGTAAAAAGAGACCCTGAGAAGACCCTATGAATGAACTAATCTGGCTTAAAGAAAGATGATTACATTAATACAAAAACAATGTACTATTGTCAAATGGATAGATTGTCATATCAGTCTAAGAAACATGGAAGGGTGCAGAGCCCTTTGTTCATCTCTATTTCTTTGGGCATGGGAATAGAGGAGCATGGGAGAAGGTGGGCTTCTTTATATGTCCTGGCATTGCTGGAATGATTCCAGTGAGCATAAATTACTGCTGCAGTAAGTTCTCACAAGCATTAAGATGTACAAGAGTTGTGCTTTGACCAGAAGTAAAGCCTCTCCTACCTCCTCATGGTTCTTCTTGAGATACGTCATCTCCTCACTCAGGGATTCGTACTGCAGCTCCTGGTCGGTCCTGCAGAGCGTCAGCTCATCCAGCACTCGCCGGAGCCCATTGATGTCGGCATCAACGCTTTGGTGAAGAGCGAGCTCATTTTCATACCTTGCCGGGCATAATAGGAGTTTTAGTATGAGTTAGACTACGTCAAGGAATTGAAAAATAAAATCTCAATTGCTTTAAACTGAAAATTAGAAAATTAGTTAGAACTCAAATAAAATAAAAATGTACAAAGAAAGGTCCCCCACTTCCTACCCAATTAAGTGCAGTATTGTTGTCGTTAAGTGTCATCAAGTCATAGCGACCCTGTCTAGGGCTTCCCAGAAGCAGCTGGTGGTTTTGAACCGCCGGCCTTGTGGTCCAGTGCATTATCCTCTAGCACCAGGACCCCTAAGTGCTGGTGATGAGCCCTTATTCATTCCCATGCATTCTAATAGTGCCGCCCAATGAAATTAACACATACCATTTTAACATTTTACTTTAGTTAATAAGTCAACGAACATTTACCAAGCGCCTACTTTGTACCTAGCGCTGTTTTAGGCAGGCATAGAAAGGCAAGACTTTAATCAATATGCAAGACTTTAATCAATATGTAAGGAGCTCTGGTAGCGTAGTGGTTACGAATCGGGCTGCGAACCGTAAGGTCAGCGGTTCGAAACTACCAGCTGCTCCGCGGGAGAAAGATGAGGCTTTCTACTCCCGTAAAGATTTACACCCTCGGAAACCCTGTACAGGGTCGCTATGGGTCGGAACCAACTCGACGGCACTTAATAACAACAACAATCAATATGTAGATATTTTTAGTATTCTTGACTGTAATCACACAAATCCCTTGTTCCTTTTACTTTTAAGTTATAGTTTATTCTACTTGAGATACAATTGAAATTTTATTTAACAAGCTAAATAGGTAGGATCCTTTTTCTAGAATACAATCCTTTCAGCCACCTACTTTAGCCGGAAGTCATCAGCAGCCAGTCTGGCATTATCAATCTGCAGAATGACATTAGCGTTAGCAGTAGTGGAAGTGATAATCTAGGAGAAATCAGAAGGGAGGACATTCCAAATGAATTTGCTGTTCTAAATTATTGTTTTAGAAAATAGAGTGTTACACAGTGCATCTTTTGTATAAAAATTTTCCTCCTTAATTAACAATCAAAATACTTAAAAGATAATTTAAAAATTACAGATTGGGTTTGATGTCTTCTCACATCATTCATGTAACTCTTAGAATTTAATACTTTATCTCTGAATATACTCCAAAATGAACACTTAAAACTCTCCCAACTGCCATCCAGTTATGACTCATGCTGACCCCATGTGTGTCAGGCTAGAACTATACTCCACACTCTTTTCAATGGCTGCTTTTTTAAAGAAAAAAGATGGTCAAGCCTTTCTTCTGAGGTACCCCTGGGTGAACATGAATCTCCAGAAGCTGACTAGTCACATTTAAAATATATTGAAACTTATAAATGAAAATGCTTATTTTAAACTAATAGGTATAATTATTTATCAAAAAAATACTCATGCAGTTCAGTATCAAAGACATGGAACAGTTATGAAACTTTTCTTGTTGTAGTCCCATATCTGTGGCTAGGTAATTCTTAGTTTTGAATATTGTGAATAATTCCAAATTTGTGATTTCTCACCTTATTTTTAAGATCCTCAATGGCTAGGTGATATCTGCTATAGTCATGGTCCAGTCCACGGCAAGATCCAGGACCGTACTTTTCGTACCAACCCTTGATTTTTTGCTCCAGTTCAGCATTTGCTTCCTCCAGAGCTCGCACACTATCCAGGTAGGATGCCAGGCGGTCGTTGAGGTTCTGCATAGTCACCTTTTCATTCCCAGAAAGAAGTCCTCCTTCATTTCCAGCAAAGCCCACACAAGCAGCATTTCCAAGGGCACCACTAGCATGGCTCCCACCAGGAGTACTGCCCAAGGGCCCTCCCAGGACACAGGAATAACTGCTTCCCGCAGCAGAGCTGCCACATGCATTGCTGCCTGCAAAGCCTGGCCCTCCACTGGGGGATCGGGCAGATCCAGTTCCAGAACGTAAGCAAATACGCCTGGATCCACTAGAAAATCGGAGCGACATGTTCTTATGAGAAAGTTCACCTTGGCTGTGGAGAGCTATAGCATCAAAGGAAGACAGAACATTGTGCACTGACTTCTTTGGACTTTTATACACAATTATTGGGGTGTTTCTATTGAGTTATGTATGTCAAAAGAAAAATGGCATCATTCAGATTAGCATGAAATTATGTATAATTGGGTGATTTCTTTATAATTAATGTCTAACATCCCTGGGTATTGCTTCAGGATATTTGTTATCTTAAATATAATAGGGTTAGTTCTATATTAAGTTCATTATTTTAACTTCTAATTTTGAGTGAGTAATTCTTTACTTTCATCTAGACCCTAAGAATATACCATCCTTATCTGATGCAGGGTATTATAAAAATTTTAAAGTTGGCATGCTTGTGATAGGTTACCATGAGCTCTAGCAGGGTCTCATTTACCTTATTTACCCCAGACATAAATTAGCAGAGTAAAAAATAAAGTATTATTTTTAAAAATATCTTGGCAACTTCCCTGATCTTATCATTGAGAGTGTCTTCTTTATTACCTTTAGAGATGACAGAAGTATTGGACTCATTCCTTTATTAAATGTGTGCTGCTATGATTAAATCCTAAGTGCTATCTTCAATGCTAAATGCAAACATGGAGACATGGTGCTAAACGCGGAGATGAAAAATATACAGCTACTGCATCTAAGGAATGTCTGGTCAAGACCAGGAAGAGGCTGGATCATGTTTCGCTTTCTGTGCTAGTCTGAAGAGTTTGCAGTGAATCCTCAGTAAAGAGCAGGCGGCAACATGATCAAGTTTAAATGAAGCTAGACGGTCAGGAGAAACAAATAGTATCAGTGAGAATGGAGTTGACAGGACTTGGATAGAATTGGCAGGTCTTGAAGTTGACAGATTTGGGGATGAGTCTTAGGTAAATGATTTCAGACACTGTGAGGACCATGGTAAGATGAACTGGAATATGGAATACAGGCAAAAGACGATCGGTGGGAAGGTTCTGAATTCCGTTTGACCCATTGAGTTGGAGGTGCTGGTGAACTGTCCCAGATGAAGATGAATCATAAGCAGTGTGAACGTTTTGGAAAAGCACACACAGTATTGGGGGAAATGCCTGATTAGAACAGTGGAAAGCATGCAGTAAATAGCAGCCATTATTATTGTTGGTGTTATAAGTAAGAAGTGTGTGTGAGGGAAGTCTGAGCTGAAAGGAAAGTGATCCGAGCAGCAGGGATTTGAGATGGTGACCAAGAAGTGTGGGAATGAAGAAGCTAGAGAGGACAGGCAAAAAGAGAGACAGGAAAACTTGATGTCAGGTTCTGGAGGGAAGACACATAAATAAGGTGGTTTGGCCACAAGTACAGTCAAGGGATTCCTGGTGTGGCACTGTGGGTTAATGCGTTGGACTGCAAGGTTGGCAGTTCAAGCTCACCAGTCGCTCCTTGGAAATGCTATGCAGGGTTGCTATGGGTCAAAACTTACTTAATGGCACTTAACAACAACTTGACAACAGATGGTGAGAGCATCTTGAACCTAGCTAGTTGGTCCCATAGCTGGCCGTTAAATGTATTTTCTGGGCAAAGATGTAGGTCCTTTTCAGATGTCACCTAATTCAGTGCCTTTATTTGGTAACTTGAAGCAATTTTCTCAGAGTAAACAGGCCTGTTCAAGGTCACCTTGAGATTCTGGCACCATGAGCATACTTAGTTGGTGTTATTGTTACGTATAGCAGAACGAAACACTGCCCGATTCTGTACCATCCTCACAATTGTTGCTGTTTGAGTGCATTGTTGCAGCCATTGTGTCAGTCCATCTCGATGAGGGTCTGTCTCTTTCAGTATCCGCGTGTTCTGGTTGAATGACTGCCCTTTAGTCTATGTACAGGTTCCTCCTGAGCACCATGAAATGTTCTGGAATAGCCATTGTTTGTCATGTTATCCAGGGTTTATTATGAGCCACACAGTCAAATGCCTTTGTGTGGTCAACAAAGCACAAGTAAACATCTTTCTGGTGTTCTCTGTGTTCAGCCAAGATCTAGGTGACATCAGTAATGATATTCCTCATTCCATGTGCTATTTGCATCTGGCTTGACTTTTTGGCAGCACTCTGTCGATGTACGGCTACAATGGTTTTTGAATCATATGCAGCAAAATTTTACTTGCATGTAATATTAGTAATATTGTCTGATGATTTCCACATTCTGGAAGGTCACTTTTCTTGGGAATGGGCACAAATATGGATCTCTTCTAATGTGTTGGCCAGGTAGCTGTCTTCCAAATGTCATGGCCTAGATGAGTGAGTGCCTCTAGTGCTACATCAGTGTGTTGAACAATTTTAACTTGTATTCCATCAATTCCTGAGTCTTGTTTTTTGCCAATACCTTCAGTGCGGCTTCTTCTTCTTTCAATACCATTGATTCTTGATCATATGATAGCCCTTGAAATGGCTAAACAGCAACCATTTCTTTTTGGTAGAATGGCTTTGTGTATTCATTCCATCTTCTTCTGATGTGTTCTGCATCATTCACTATTTTGCCCATAGAATCCTTCAATTTGGCAACCCGAGGTTTGATTTTTTTCTTTAGTTCTTTCAGCTTGAGAAATGCTGAGTGTGTTCTTTCTTTTTGGTTTTTTAACTCCAGATCTTTGCATATTTCATTATAAAGCTTTGTCTTCTCAAGCTGCCCTTCGAAATTTTCTGTTCAGCTCTTTTACTTCATCATTTCTTTCATTCTCTTTAGCTAGTCTATATTCAAGAGCAAGTTTCAGGGTCTCATATGACATCCATTTTGATATTTTCTTTCTTTTAAGTCTTTTTTATTTACCCTTTGCTTTCTTCCTGTAAGATGTTCTTGATGTCATTCTACAACTCTTCTGTTCTTCAGCCATTAGTGTCTAATGCATCAACTCTGTTCTTGAGATGGTCTTTAAATTAAAGTAGAATATAGTCAAGGTCATAGTTAATCATACAAATATTTATCTCTTCTAATCAGTTGTCTTCTAAATTTCTTGGCATAGACAAGTGAGTGTTTCCAGCACTACATAGTTTGTTGGACCATTTCAATTTATATCCTGTCAATTCCTGGAAGCTTGTTTTTCATCAATGCCTTCAGTACAGCTTGACTTCTTTTTCAGCACCGTTGGTTTTGATTGTATGCTACCTCTTGAAATGGTTTAACATCTACCACTTCCAATGGAATGCAGAAATCATCAAACAATATCATTAATATCACATGAAAGTAAAATTTTGCTGAAGGTAGTTCAAAAACCATTGCAGCAGTATATCAACTGGAAGCTTCCAGAAATTCAAGCCAGATTCAGAAGAGGAGGTAGGATGAGGAATATCATTGATGACATCAGATGTATCTTTGGACTAACTCAAAAACACCTAACAACAATTATTTTTATTACAGTGACTCTCTGTAACCAACCCTTCCATCTTCGATTGTTCAATGCTTCCTGCATTGTTCAATATTTTGTCCGTAGAATCCTTCAGTAGGGTAACTCGAAGCTTGACTTTTTTTTTTTTTCAGTTCTTTCAGCTTGAGAAATGCTGAGTGTGTTCATCCCTTTTGGTTTTCTAACTCTGCGTCTTTGCCCTTAGGAATCTTCTGTTCAGCTCTTTTGCTTCCTCATTTCTTTCATTCATTTTAGCTATGTTAAGGTCTAGAGCAAGTTTCAGAGGTTCTTCTGACATGAACATGTTTTGTTGTTTGTATGTGTCATTGAATTGGTGCCAACTCATAGCCACCCTGTACGGGGTTTCTGAGGAGTGGCTGGTGGTTCAAACCGACCTTGAGATCCAATGCATTATCCTGTATCAGCACATCAGGACTCCAGAACATGATTTAGCTATCACTAATTAGCCTGAAAGAATATGCTAATACAAATGTCTACTTAGGAGAACAAACAAGATGGCAGAGAGGGTAGAAGTGAATGAGAGGAGCTCCATCAGCAACAACACAGAATACCAGAATACCGGATCAAGCAGGCTCAGGGGATGGTGCCAGAACTCTGAACCACACAGAAAGGAATATTTAGAAAGTTGGGAGGCTTACAGCCAGTGGAATTTATAGCAGAAGCAAGAAATCCTGTGCTTCCTAATCCAAGGCACTCATCTGCTCCCTGAGTGACCATCTTGGACAAGACTGAACCAGGGAAGGATCAGAGCAGCCACGGACGCCTGACAGAACCGTGGAGATAAAGGTGTGGACATTCTTTTTTCGTATCTGTTTATTGTCCTCTCGCTGTCTGCGCACCTCCATTCTGGTGATTA
>NW_006408525.1:26071226-26102730 GCF_000296735.1 Chrysochloris asiatica
GGGGGAAGAAAGAGTCCTCACTGAATAGTTGTCATCTTGTCTAGATGGGTCTGATTAAAAGAGATGGGGATGAGATCCCTATAATTCAATAGTGAGTAATTGTTATCATGACTAATTGCGACTGTCACAATTGTAAAGGTAGAAGTTTTGTAACAAAAATGGGTGAGCAGTTAATCTTACAGCCCAGAAACAAAGGACCCTAGGACCATCAAGGGAGAAGCGCACAAGCAGAATGCGGGACGCTATCTAAAGAAGCAAGATAACAGAGATGGAGGCAGAGATGGGGACATGGAGACAGGGAGCAGGTGAGGACTCTAGATCCATAGGAAGAGAGAGACTGAGAGCTGGCGGCTAGGAGGCACACTTGCAGAATGTGTCTTTTGGAGATATAAATTATTATATATACCTGAGTGGTGTCTTTATTTTTTTTTAAGAGCTAAAGTGGATAGAGAGAAATACTGTTAAGTGATGGTACATGGAGTGGATTATAATCATTGTTATGAAACAAGGTGTATGATTTGTTGAATATAAACTGATGGTCTGCCCTGTAAACTTACACTCAATGCACAATAAAAACTTAAAGAAAAAAATTCTACTTTATATGTGCTATCAATAATTTTAACATTGTAAAATAATTTTGATTTTGAATGCTTGAATAATAAGGATTAGAATATTAAAATATATAATGAGTTAGAAATCTCTTTATTCCATCATTTCACCTCAGTCAACTCAACTTTGAGGAGACATATTCTGAGTGCATTCCAACCTGAGGGACTCCTCTTCTGGCATTATATCTGACAGTATTCTGTTGTTGTTCATAATGTTTCAGTATTCAATATTCTGGTGCTCTATGATAGTGTTCCACTGCTCTTCATAAGATTTTCAGTGACTAAACATTCAGAAGTAGTTCTCTGCTCTCTCTTCCTATTCTGTCTTAGTCTGGAAGGTCAGCTGGAACCGATTCATTGTGGGTGGACCCTGCTGGTATTTAAGTACAGGTGGTATAGTTTCCAGTATCACAGCAACAAGCGAGCCACGCAGTAAGGCAAAGTGACAGATGAGTGGTGGGGTTATTACTTACACTTGTAACTAATTGACAAGTAGGCAATTGGTGTAATGTCCCTACATCCTATATATATACATTTAATATTTTATAAAAAACATTTTACAACATAAAAGGAAACAGGTGGTTTGTTTATCAAAGTCAATTCTACTCTTTAGTTAGCACGTCATCTGTCAACACCCCCACGCCCCCATCAGACATTGTTAACCACATTTGCCCCTGACCTGCCGTTTCCACCAGGTGGCAGCATTTGCCTTCAGATAAATGTTACTCCTTGGTTTGAGACGGTGCTCAGCTTCAATCTAACACCTGCACACCGTCTGCTGAAAAGGATTAAATCCCTGTTTCGGTGTCTTGGTGGCGCTGCAGGATAAAAAATGGACTGCTAATTGCAGGGTTGTGGTTGTGCCGTTCAAACCCACCAGCTGCTCCGTGAGAAGAAGATAAGGCTTTAGTTCCCATAAAGGTTTATGGCCTTGGAAACCCTGTATAGGGGAGCTCCGTAGGTCGGAGTCGACTTGATGCAATAGGTTTGGGTTTTGGTTTTAGTTTAGAAACAACGTCAATGTTTTCTGAAGGCCCAAGTTAAAATGAGCAGGAAGACAGGGTTTCCTTACATTTAACTGGTGCTTTACAGGTTCTGTGGGGCCTGGATGGCACACGTGTTTTGTAACCAACTGCTAACTTAAAGGTTGTCAGTTCAAGTCCACTCAGCAGCTCTGCAGAAGAAAAAAATGTGTCTGTAAACCATACAAAAACAGCACATGCGTACTGGTGTCAAGAGTGAAAGGAGATAGGATTTTGAAACTTGATCCTGGGTGAAATGTGAAGCTGTTATAGGTTGAACTGCGTGCTTCGAAAGATACGTGGAAAATTTTAACTCTGGCAGTTCAAGTTCACCAACTGCTCCTCGGAAACCCTGTACAGGGTTGCTATGGGTCGGAACCGACTCGACGGTACTTAACAACAACAACAACCTACGAGTGTGACCTTATTTGAAAATAGAACCTTTGCGGATGGAATCAAGTTACGATGTAGTCCATTCAGCTGAAGTTTCAGACTGTTGGATAATTGTTGTCAGCTGCTTTTCCTGGTGATGCTCATCTGTGCTCCAAGCCCTCGATGTGGCTCTGCAACTGCGTCCTCTCTGATCCAGCTGTTCTTGCTGTACCTTCCTCTGCTCTAGGTGTGGTGGCAGGAGCCCTGGTGGTGTAGCGCTAGACTGCTAACTGAAAGGTTGACGGTTTGAGCCCACCCAAGCAGCTCTTCAGGAGAAAGACTTTATAGTATAGCCTCGAAACCCTATGGGCCAGTTCGACCCTGTCACACCAGGTCACCAGGAATCAAAATCTACTTGGCGGCACCTATAAACAATGCGGTGGAGGGTTCTCTTTGCAACAATGTTAACAGTTTTTATTGATACTGAGGGGAGTCAAAGCAGTTCGGAAGCCTTAGTGGGTTATGTGTTGGACTGCTACCATCCAAGGGAGAAAGATGAGGCTGTCTGTTCCCGTAAGTATTGAATCTCAGAAACCCTAGGGAGCAGATCTAGTTTGTCCTGTGGCGTCCTCATATGTTGGAATTGATCTGACGGCAGTGGGTGGTTGGAACTGCCCATTTCAGTCCTCACCTTGTCTCCTAGGGCCTGAGAAACAAGAGAACAAGTAGTTGCCGTGAGTGAGTCAAATCAAAAGGCATTTGGATGGCTTCACCCAGATTGGCACTTAGCAGTGTCCCCACCAGTCACAATCAAGTGTTCCATGCCCCTACAATGTAGAATGAGTTACGGTGATGGGTTATACCTTCTAAAGGGTGAGAGGCTGTTACTGGGTGGAGGCAGTCTCCCCAAAGGATGCGGAGAGCCTGTGACAGAGTGTTGATACTTACCAGGGAAGAAATAATGAAGATAGAGAGCTGGGAAGGGGTGTTGTTGTTAAGTGCTGGTGAGTTGGTTCCAAGTCATAGCAACCCTGTATAGGCTTTCCAAGAAGCAGCTGTTGGTAATTGCCGACCTTCTGGTTAGCTGTCCAGCACTCTTCCTACAGCGCCTCACAAGGACACCACACAAGGAAGGGGGACACTGGATAATATGAGTCCTCTCTCCTTTTTCATTCTTTTAGTATTTGATCTGGAGGTCCTGTAGGTCATTGATACTCTTATAGGAGGTCCATTCTTTTGATCATTTGCTTAACCAGCATCTCTAGTGAGTGTTAGCTCTGTGTATGCTGGGAACTGGGATTGGGATTGGGAATGCAGAAATGAGAAAGGCAGACGTGATCCCCTTCACACCAGGATTACAATCCAGTTTACAAAAGGATTGCATAAAGGGTTCCTTCCACTTGCACTTTGGAGGGATGTGTGTGTTTGTGTGTGTGCTGTTCATCGCCATGATCGCGGATAGTAGCGGCGTGGGAGGGAGGTGCCACAGGTCCTGAAATGTACGGTTCCCTGCGCAACAGTGAGTTGGCCTGAGGTCCACATGACTTCTGAATCTCTTATGGAAGATTCATGGATTTGAAAGGCCTCTTTATAAGGATCTGAGTCTGGAAACGAATTCTGGTCATTTTGGTATGGCTTTAATTGAAATTTCCAGGATTGTAATTGTGTATAAATCACCGAGAAGGTTGAGCTTGTAGGTTAATGTGCTGGACTGCAAAGTCAGTTTGAACCACAAAGTTGGCAGTTCAAGCTCACCAGCCGCTCCTTGTAAACCCTGTACAGGGTCGCTATGGGTCAGAACCGACTCGATGGCACTGAACGACAACAACAAACGTTCAAACGTTATCACAACAAACGTTCAAACGTTATCAAGAGTTGTTTGAAAAGTCTCATCAGTAACAGCTGCTCCTGGTAGCTACTGAACAATATGCCCAGATTTTGTTAGTCCTTAGTTGTAGCTGTTGTAGGTGCGGCCATTTGACTTCTTCATGGTCTGTAGTCATGTGGCTGAACATTTTCACATTGAAGTGTAAATAATTCTATTATAAGTAAGTTTCCCTCCATTTTTCTTCTTATATTTACAGTTATAAATATATATAGACACACATGTGTGTACATATGGAGTCCTGGTATGGCGCTATGGGCTAATGAGCTGGACTACAAAGTCAGTTTGAACCACAAGGTTGGTAGTTCAAGTTCACCAGCTGCTCCTTGGAAATCCTATAGGGTCACTATGGGTTGGAACCAACTCGAGCACTTAACAACAACAACAACAACAATGAATGACCTATGGAGTCCTGGTATGCACTGTAGGATAATGCTAACTGCAAGGTCAGTGGTTCAAACTCACCAGCTGCTCCAAAAGCCCTATACAAGGTTGCTATGAGTTGAAACAGACTCAATGGCACGTAGAAACAATAACAACAAGAAATTATATATATTAAATGTTTGAAAAAAAATAGATATGTACATTTTGGGACTGCATGCTCAAACTGTTTTTACCAATAGGGGATGGTAAAAAAAAAATGTATAGAAACCACTGCTATAGAGCAAGAGGCTCTAGATTTGGAACAATTAAGCGTGGAAGCAAGATGTAGCTCTGCTGTCTGCTAGTGGTGAGGCCTTGGGCATATCATTGCATTTTTCTGAGGTGTGTAGAGGTCCCAGTGTTGTTCTGGAGATTCCGTTCACATAAAGGTGTAAATGAACATCGTGGAAGATCTGTGCTCACACAAGGTGTTAATTGACTTCCATATCACTTCCAGATAACAGAGGTGAAGACTTAACTCGGTGTGCTAAGTCCTTGCCACTGAACACAATATCCTGCACATGGTATATACATAGTCATTTATTAAAGTGAATTGTTTGGCAATTGATCTCAAAGGTTGTTGAGATTACTATGGTGATTTATATTGCCAATGACTGAATGAATGAATCATTGCCAAGTTCAATGAACAGTAATGACAATGTATTGACAAAGGATTGCGCAGCTTAATGTCATGCCACTATGAAATGAGGCATTTGTAAATTGTTATACCACAATAATTCATTAGCCCAATCACAGCAGAGAGCTCACCAGTACTACTAATGAAGCTAGGTAATTAATCATGGCATGTTGGTATCAACACTACTGCTACTGGGTTTTTTGCCTATTAAGCTGAGTAGTGGGTGATAGGACAGCTGTGATTCGGAGGAGTCAGGACGTGGATACTAACTGGAGGCTTTCAGTTTTCTGAACTCCCACTGAGAAATGATTATCTTTTCACTGTTGGAGTCAATAGGAAAGCTTGTAGAAATAGTTTGGCTACTGAAATACTTTCATTTTTGAGGCATTTTAATGGTTTAGGTGGACAATGGAATAGACTATTTAAAATATCTTAGTGTGTTCTTCTTATAAAGTTCTTTTTATATTCTGGGATGCGAGTATTTTGTGAAGTATATGTTTTGAAGATATTTTCTCCCTGCTTAACTGTTCACTACTGTCTCCCTCTTCTTGGGGTCAGGCATCCGGCATGGCTTCTCTGAGTTCCTTGCTCTGGTTCTCTCACAAGCCTTCAGCCAGTTCCTAGATAATTCATGGGCTTGTAGGGAGGATTTCATTTCTCCTGGGTTGTTGGACTGAGGCTCAGCTCCTTACAGGCTGCTGGTTGGAGTCCTGCCTCGGTTCCTTGCTACCTGTGCCTCTCCCTAGGACATCTCACAACATGGCAGCTTGTTTCATCAGAGAGAGTAAAGGAAAGAAAAGGGAGGATGTCAGCAAGACGGAAGTGAGCCACTGGTACCCTAGTCCTAGAAGTGACATCTCTGCATTTTTGTCATACTCTATTCTTTAGAAGCAATTCAGTAGGCCCCACCCACCCACAACAGGAGGAGATTATGGGACGAGAATACCAGGAGGTGAGGGGTTTTGAGAACCACATCAGAAACTACCTACTACATTTACTTTGTCAAAAACATTTTTTTTTGACTAGTGTTAATTTTTGGTATCAGGCTCCTGGTGTAGGATCAGCACTGGACTGTGAATCATAGGGTTGGCTGTTCAAACCTACCAGCTGCTCTTCGGAAACCCTGTGTTGTTGTTGTTAAGCGCTGTCGAATTGGTGCCAAACCATAGTGACCCTGTATCGGGTTTCTGAGGAGCAGCTGCTGAGTTCAACTGTTGACATTGCAGTTGAACCAACTTTGCAGTCCAGCGCATTAGCCTGCAATGCCACACCAGCACTCCTGGAAATCCTATACAGGGTTACTATTAATCAGAACCAACTTGATGACACTTAACAACAACAGCAAAACTTTTTGGTATCGTTTATAAGAGATATCTGCCTTTTCCTACAGGCCATGAGAGGCTCCCTGGTGAGATAGTAGTTCAATGCTTAGTGGCTAACTGAAAGGTCACTGGTTTGAATCCACCAGCAACTCTGAGGGAAAAAGATGTGGCAGTCCACTTTCATAAAGATTGGGAAGCTCATGGGCAGCTCTACTCTGTACTCAAGGACCACTCACTATGAGTCAGAAGCGATTTGATGGCGATGGATTTGGATTTTCCAGTATGTTGTTGTGAAGTGCTGTTGAGTCCATTCCAACTCATAGCGACCTTGCATAGAGTTTCCAAGAAAAAGCTAGTGGGTTTGAACTGTCGACCACTGGTTCGCAGTCTACTGCTGATTCTACAGTGCCACACCATAGTCTTCTATGTTTGTTTTATAAGCTTTATAGGTTTACATTTTATATTTGTATATAAAAGTGGGTTAATTTTTGTATGTCTTGTGAGACTAGGATTTTTTTCCACATTGATGTCTGATTGTTGCAGCACCATTGAATTGCTTTGGTATGTTGTTGAAAATCAATTTATTTCATAAGTGTGAGTCTGTTCTGAACTCTTTATTCCATTTCCTTCATTTTTTGTGTAACTCAAGGCTAGTTCTATACTGTCTTGCAACTTTATGACCAGTTTTGAAGTTAGGTCAAGCAAACCTTCTGATTTTGTTCTTATTTTTCAAGGTTGTTTTGGCAATTCTTGATACTTTCTAACTTTACATAAATTTTAAAAAATCAGCTTGTCAATTTCTATAAAAAGGTGTTGGGATTGTATTAAAGCTATATATCAGCCTTGAGAGTAGTGATGTCTTACCTCCATTGACTTGTCCAATCCATAAGCAAGATCTATCTCTTTTCAAATTTAGATTTCTTTATTTGTTATCAGCAATGTTTTGCTAACTTTTTGTAGAGATTTTGTACATATGTTGTTAAATCAAAAGAATCATCCAAAAAGCAGCTCTGGGAAAAATGGAAATTACCTACAGAGGAGAACCAGTAAAATTAAGCTCCGATTTCTTGGCAGAAACTATGTAACCAAGAAAGCAATGGGGTGGCACATCTATAACTCAGAAAGAAAAAATTCCAGTTTAGAATTATACATTCAGAAAAACTGTCCCTCAAAACTTATAGCAAAATTAGGACATTTCCAGATAAACAGAAATTAAGGGAATTTGTAAAACCCAGAATAACCTCCCAATAAATGCCAAAAGGGAGACTTTTGGACAGAGAACCAACAAGCAGGGGACAATGACCTGAGATTAAAACACACAACAATATCACCCAAGAGTTTACCTAGCTATGTTAGATGTCATTGAATGGATTCAGACTCATAGTGACCCTATTATACACAACAGAACAAAACACTGTCCAGTCTGGCACCAACCTCACAATTGTTGTTGTTGTTTGAACTCATTGTTGCTGCTACCATGTCAATCCATCCCATTGAGTGTCTTCCTCTTTTTTGCTGATCCTCTGTTTTACCGAGCATGATCTCTTTCTCCAGGGACCGGTCCCTCCTGAGAACATGCCCAAAGGACAAAAAACAAAGTTTCAATATCCTAACTTCTAAGGAGCATTCTGGGTACGTTTCTTTCAACACAGATTTGTTCTTCTGGCAGTCCATGATACTTTTAATATTATTCACCAATACTGTAACTCAAATGCATCAATTTTGCTATGTTCTTCCTTATTCATTGTACACTTTCACATGTATGTGAATCAACTGAACACATTAAAGGGTTGTGTGCAACAGATTTGTCTAAAGCAGTATGCCATTTTATTTCTTGGCTGCTGCTTCAATGAGAGTTGATTGTGCATTCAAGCAAAATGAAGTCTCTGAAAACTTCAGTCTTTTCTCTATTTATCATGGTTTAATTTATTTATTGGTCCAGTTGTGAGGATTTTTGTTTTCTTTACACTGGGGTGCAATCCAGTCCACACTGAAGACTGGAATCTTTGATCTTCATCAGTAAGTATTCTAAGTCCTCTTCATGTGCAGCAAGCAAGGTTGTGTCATCTTTATATCGCAGGTTGTTAACAAGTCTTCCTCTAATCCTGATGTCACGTTCTTCTTCATATAATCCAGCTTCTCAGAGTATTTGCTCAGCATACAGATTGAATGTGGTGGAAGGATACAACCTTGACACACACCTTTGCTGATTTTAAGCCATTCAATATCCCCTTGTTTTGTTCTAATGACTGCTTCTTGGTCTATGTACAGATTGCTCATGAGCACAATTAAGTGTTTTGGAACGCACCTTCTTTGCAATGTTTTCCATAGTTTGGTATGATCTATACAACCTTTGCATAATAAAGCACTATGAGCATTTTTCTGGTATTGTTTACTTTCAGTCAAGGTACAACTGATGCCAGCAATGATGTTACTAGATCTAAATCCTCTTCTGAATCAGCTTGAATTTCTGGCAGCTCCCTGTCTTACTGTAGAACCATTTTAAAATTATCTTTAGCAAACTTTTACTTGCTTGTGATATTAATGATATTGTTCAATGAGTTCAGCACTCCACTGAGTTACCTTTCTTTGGAATGGGCACACATATCTAGTTCTTCCCACGGGTTGACCAGATAGTTGTCTTCCAAATTTCTTTGTACAAATCAGTGATGCCCTCCAATGCTGCCTCCACTTGTTGGAACGGTTCTATTTGTAGTCAGTCAGTTCCTAGTGTTTTGTTTGTAGCCAAAGCCTTCAGTATAGTTTGGACTTTTTCCTTTAATAAAATTGATTCTTGATCCTATGGTGCTTCTTGAAATGATTAAACATCAACCAATTCTGTTTGGTGCAGTGACTGTTTATTCTTTCGATGCTCCAAAAATCATTCAATATTTTCCCCATGTTGTTGTTGTTGTTGTTGTTGCTATTAAGTGCCATAGAGTTAGTTCTGACTCAGAGCAACTCTATTTAGGGCTTCCTAGGGGTGGCTGGTGGGTTTGAATCTCTGAATTTGTGGTTCAAACTGACCTTGCAGTGTAGTACTTATCTTACATTGCCACCCGGATATCCTTCAGCATGGCATGTAGAAGCTTGATTTTTTTTCTTCAGTTTTTTCAACTTGAGAAATGCTGAGTGTGTTCTCCCCACCCCCACCCCCCTTTTTGATCTTGAAGTGGTACTTCAGGTACCAAGATCTTGAAGTGCTCTTTTTTATGAGCAATACATCTCCATTCCTCTTTGATTTGCTGTTCTCAGTATAGTAAATAAACCAAATGATTATCCAATTCAAAATAACCAATATCTGCCCATTTCAGCTTACCTTTGCCCTTGAACACTTTAAAGAGGTCTGGTACAGCAGATTTGCTTAATGCAGTGTATCATTGATTTTGTGACTGCTGCTTCCATGAGTGTCGATGGTGGATCTGAGCAACATTAAGTCTTTGATAACATCAATCTTTTCTCCATTTACCTTGATATTATTTATTAGTCCAGTGGTGAGGAGTTTTGCTCTCTTTACATTGATGTGCACCCCATACCAAAGGCTGTGATCTTTGATTTTCATCAGTAAGTATTTTAAGTACTCTTCATTTTCAGCAATCAAGTTTGTATCATTTACACATTGCAGGTTGTTAATGAGTCTTCCTTCAACCTGATGCCATGTTTTTCTTCATATTATTCAGCTTGAATTATTTACTCAGCATACAGATTGAATACGTATGATGAAAGAATAATACAACCCTGGCACACACCTTTCCTAATTTAAAACCATTCAGTGTTCCCTTGTTCTGTTTGAACAACCGCCTCTTGGTCTATCTACAGATTCCTTATGAGCCCAATTAAGTGTTCTGGAATACTCATTCTCCGTAATGTTGTCATTAGCTTCTCATGATTCACACAATCAAAAGCTTTTGAGTAGTCAATAAAGCACAGGTAAACATCTTTCTGGTCTTCTCTGCTTTCATCTGAAGCCAAGATCCATCTGATGTCAGAAATTATATCCTTTGTTCCACATCATCAACAGGAAGTTCCCTGTGAATGTACTATTGCAGCCATTTTTGATTTATCTTTAGCAAAATTTTGCTTGTGTACTATATGAATGATATTGTCCGATAATTTTGGTATTCCATTGGATCACCTCTCTTTGGAATGGGCACAGTTATGGACCTCTTACAATCAGTTAGCCAGCTAACTGTCTTCCAAATTTCTTGGCAGATGTACCAATATCAAAAAGAAATGAAAACCACAAGACAAAAAATATGTACCTAGGAATGTCAATTTATAAATGATGACAACAACAAAGCAAAATGAAAGAACAAATGGTACAGTTCTAACACATCCAGAGGGAGAGGAAGTTAAGACAATGTCAAAATAGAATGAACTGTTATAAACTTGGGGGAATAAATAACAAATTACAGGGTAACCTCAAAGAAAATTAATAAACCTGTCACCAAAATAAAGAAGGAAACCATAAGGAGTCAGTAAACACTAAACCCATAGTGATGAAGGAAATTATAAGAAGGTACATAAACAAAACGTATTCGACACAGAAAAATATATGGAGCAAAGAAACCATCACCACGACATCACATACACACAACCTAGCAAAATGAAAGCAATACATTCAAGCTTATCAATAACGACACTGACTGTAAATAGATTAAATGTAGCAGTCAAGATAGAGAGTAGCAGAATGGGTAGGAACGCATGACCCTTCAATCTGCTGTCTACAAGAGACACACCTTAAACACACAAAAAATTAGCTAAAAATCAAAGGATGAAAAAACATACCAAACAAATGAAACAAACAAAAAGAACAGACGTCACAATATTAAATTCTGAGAAAAGTTACTTTAAGACAAAAACCAGCAAAAGAGACAAGGAAGGACATTGCATAATTAATAATGGGTCAATCTAACAAGAGGACGTAACCATAATAAGCATCTACACACCCAATGAAAGAGCCCTAAAATATGTACACAAATTTTAATAGAGCTGAAAAGAGAAAGAGACAATCCATGATAATAATGAGAGACTGTCTTAGGCTGGGTTCTCTACAGAAGTGAAACCAATGAAGGTTATATATGTATATATAAAGAAGTTTATATCAAAGAAATGGCTCACATAGTTGAAGAGATGGGCAAGTCCCAAGTCTGTGGGTCAGACAAACCAAGATTGGCAGGTCAGGCAGCACACAGGAAACTTTGGCAGGTACCATTTAAGACCTTGGTGATAGAAATGACACTGGAGATTGCATGCTATAACTTTGCAAGACCAATGACTTGTTCATAGAAAATACTTTTTTTCAACAACATAAAATGGTGACCACACACATGGAATTGGTCAGATGGAATACACAGGTATCAAACTGACTATATATGTGGGAAGAGATGATGGAGAGACTCAATTACATCAACCAAAACAAAATCAGGGGCTGACTGTGGGACAGACCATCAATTCCTCATAAGCAAAATCAGGCTGAAGCCAAAGAAAAATTAAACTTTTCACAACATTGAGTATATGCCACCTTAATTTAGAGACCATCTGAAGAACAGATATGATGTATTGAATACTGACTGCAGACCTGATGAGTTGTGGGATGACATCAAGAAAATCATACATGAAGAACACAAAAGGCCATTAAAGAGATAGGAAAGAAAAGACC
Organism: Chrysochloris asiatica; assembly: GCF_000296735.1. Classification (NCBI taxonomy): domain Eukaryota; kingdom Metazoa; phylum Chordata; class Mammalia; order Afrosoricida; family Chrysochloridae; genus Chrysochloris; species Chrysochloris asiatica. Next base: position 26,083,158 of record NW_006408525.1, read on the forward strand.
AACAAGGATGTCAAAAGAGACTCTGAAACTTGCTCTTGAGCATAAAGCTAAAGCAACAGGAAGAAATGATGAAGGTAAAGAACTGAACAGAAAAATTAAAAGGGAAACTCAAGAAGACAAAGTCAAGTATTATAATGAAATGTGCAAAGACCTGGAGTTAGAAAACCAAAAGGGAAGAACACAATTAGAATGTCTCAAGTTGAAAGAACTGAAGAAAAAATTCAAGCCTTGGGTTGCAATATTGAAACATCGAAAGAAGATGGAAGGAATATCAAAAAAAATTGGTGGATGTTCAACCATTTCAGAAGGGAGTGTATGATAAAGAACCAATGATACTGAAGGAACAAGTCCGAGCTGCGCTGAAGGCATTAGTGAAAAACAAGCCTCCAGGAATTGAGGGAATACAAATGGAAATCTTTCAACCAACTGATGTAGCACTGGAGGCACTCACTCATCTATGCCAAGAAATTTGAAAGACAACTAACTTGGCCAACAATTGGAAGAGATCCATATTTGTGCCCATTCCAAAGAAAGGTGACCCAATAGAATGAGGAAAATTTTGAACAATATTATTAATATCACACATGCATAAAATTTTGCTTAAGATCATTAAAAAACTGTTGCTGGAATATATCAACAGGGAGCCAGATTCAGAAAAGGACGTGGGACAAGGTATTTCATTGCTGACATCAGATGGATCTTGACCTAAAGCAGAGGATACCGGAAGGATGTTTACTTGAATTTTATTAACTATGCAAGGAGAGTCGACTGTGTGGATCATAACAAACTATGGATAACATTTGAGCGAATGGGTACTCCAGAACACTTAATTGTGCTCATGGGGAACCTGTACGAAGTCCAATAGGCAGTGATTAAATAGAGCAAGGGGATACTGAGGGGTTTAAAATCAAGAAAGCTTTGAATCAGGCTTCTATCCTTTCACTATACTTATTCAGTCTGTATGTTGAGCAAATAATCTGAGAAACTGGACTATATGAAGAAGAACATGGCATCACCTGCAATTTGCAGATGACACAACCTTGCAGGCTTGAAGCACTGATGAAGATCAAAGATGACAACCTTCAGAATAGATTGCAATTCAATGTAAAGAAAATAAAAATCTCCACAAGTCAATCAACAGACAACATCATGATAAACGGAGAAAAGATTGAAGTAGTCAAAGATTTCATTTTACTTGAATTCACAATTAAAGCTTATGGAAGCAGCAGTCAAGAAATCAAGGGACATACTGCAGTGGGCAGATTTGCTGCAAAAAACCCCTTTAAAGTGTTAAACTCACCAGCTGCTTCTTGGAAGCCCTAGACAGGGGTCACTATAAGACGGAACCAGCTGGATGTCACTTAACAACAAAACCAAAGTGTTGAAGAGTACAGATGTCACTTTGAGGATTAGGGTATGCCTGACTCAAGCCATACATATATGTTAAAGCTGGACAGTGAATAAGGACGACTGCAGATGAGTTGATGCATTTAATTGTGGTGTTGGTGAAGAATTTGGAAAGTACCATGGACTGCCAAAAGAACAAACAAATATATCTTGTATGATGTACAGCCAGAATGTTGCTTGGAAGTGAGGATGTTGAGACTTGGTCTTAAATACTTTGGACATGTTGTAAGAAGGGACTGGGCCCTTGGTAAAGTGGAGGATCAGCAGGAAAGAGGAAGACCCTCAGTGAGATGGATTGGTACAGGGGAAGGAACAATGGGCCCAAACATAAAAACACAGCCAGCTGTGTTTGGTTCTGTTGTGCATAGGGTTGCTATGAGTTGGAGGAAATTGGGTAGCACTTACCAACAGCAATGACTAGTAATGTTGTTCTTTTTTGTGTGGACTTATTTGCCGTAAGTGTATCTTGCTTGGTGAAGCATCTGCTCAAAAAAGTAGTTAAAAGTAAACAAAAAACCTTCCATAGCAACTGGGCTTATTTCTATGTAGTCCTTTTCACCCTGTTGTCTGAGTACTTGTCTATTTCTACTACTTATGGGTTTTTGTGGGATTGTATTTCATTCTTTATATTATCTCTATTGCTTTGGATAGTAGATAAATAGTGATTGAATGATCAACCAATAAATATCTTAGTGCCTACTACAAGCCACAGTTTTTGCATACATTCATTTATATATTAATTCCAGTTATTAAACAAGAACGTTTTGGATGGGCTGGGGAGAAGTAGATGAAAAGAAATAAGTAATCAGTGGTAGTAAGACAAATTGAAGAAAGCTCTTAATACAGGGTCAGGAGAATACACCGAAGACAAAAATACTGTGAAGTCTTCATATTTCTTTTGGCATGGCATCAAATATCAATTATCTACCAACTCCCTTTTTCTCTTTCCACCACAAGCAACACCGTCATCCAAACATTACTCATCAGCATTCTCAAACCAACTACCAAAACATTCCAGAAGAGCCAAAAGAAATTTGAAAGATTGTATGTTATGACATTTCCATCTTTTCTTTATAATTAGAAGTTACACAAGTATAAATTTTTATGATTATACACAGGGTATGTTGTTGTCAGGTGCCATCTTTAGACAGCATAAGAGACGACTATACACATGGACCTCGCCAGATGGAACACATAGAAATCAAATTGACTACATCTGTGGAAAGAGAAGATGGAAAAGTTCCATATCACCAGTGAAGACAAGGCCAGGGGCAGACTGTGGAACAGACCATCAATTACTGATATGCAAATTCAAATTAAAGCTGAAGAAAATGAAAACAAATCTATGATCCTGAATTTATCCCTCCTGAACTTAGAGATCATCTGAAGAACAGATTTGATGAATTAAACACACAGGGTATGGGCCAGTTTAATTCATCTCTACGTTCCATGGATTATGTTTTCTGAAATATATTCATTCAGATGTCCATTATAAGAAAATTATTTGTGTGTTATATCCTTTGCTATAAAGGGATTTTTATGCTCTGCAATCCCTAGAGTACAAATTTTATTTTTTTTAAAAGCTGAAAATATAATAGAAATCGATACACTAAAAAAAAGAAAAAATCAAATAAAATTAAATGTCACTGTTTTCACTTCAATTGTTTTAAATCAGGTTTGTTGAGGTATAATGTACATCAAATTTTACTTTTTTGGTGGTGGTGGTGTTATATGCCGTGGAGTCAGTTCTGACTCATAGTGACCCTGTACAGGGTTTTCGAGATTGTAAATCTTTACGGGAGCAGAAAGCCTCATCTTTCTCCCGCGGAACAGCTGGTAGTTTCGAACTGCTGACCCTGAGCTCGGCAGCCCAGTTGGTAACCACTTTGATGTGACAACAAATTTAGTTGATGACCAATACCAGAAACAAGATATAGGATATTTCCATCCTTTCAAAAAGTTTTCGTGCTCCTCTGTAGACACGCTCCCCTCACTAACTTCCCCATCTCTACCCCAATACTGATCTGTTTTCTAGCCCTGTAGTTTGAAGTTTTCCACAACTTCATATAAGTGAAATACAGTATAGTCATTTGAGTCTGTTTCTCCCACTTAGCATCATGTTTTGAGATTTCAATCACATTTTATACTTTTTATTACTGAAGACTATCTCATTGTAATTTTATTTTCCATTTACTAGTTGATGGGCATTTGAGTTGTTTCAAGGCTTGATGATAACGAATAAAGCTGCTGTCAACATTTTGTTGTTCTTAAGTGCTATTGAGTCAGTGTTGACTCACAGTGACCCTGTGAAACCTAGGGTTTCTTAGGAATGACTGGTGGGTTTGAACTGCTGACCTTGTAGTTCAAACTGAACTTAGGGCTCAGTACTTATCCTTCAGCATATTCATGATAAACAGAGATGTTTTCATTTCTCTTGGATAAATACTTAGGAATGGGATTCCTGGGTCATATGCTAAGTTTATGTTAAACTTTGTGAGAAACTATGAAACCACAATTTTACATGTATGAGAATTCCAGTTGCTCTGAATCTTCTCTTACACTTTGAGTCTAGCAGTCCAGAGCTAGACTTTGTAATTCTATAAAGATTTTATTATAGTTTTACTTTGTGTTTCTATAAAGATTAATGCTATTGAGCATATTTTCATAGGCTTATTTGCCATTTGTGCATCTTCTTTGGTAAAGCGTCTTTCAAAACAAGTGGCTTGTAAGATATCAATGAAGAGGCACATGAATTGAAAGAGGGATAGTGACTATAGTTTCTGGACTATGGTAGTATGTGGTACCAGCTTAGACAAGGACAGATACTGAGGAAGGCTGCTACTTGGTAGACATAGATAGCTAATACAGGATCTCATCAAGGAACATAAGCTAGTTTTAGACATGTTATCAGGAGGGGCCAGTCCCTGGCGAAGGACACTGTGCTAGGTAAAATGGAGGGTTAAGGACAAGGAGGAAGGCCCTTAACAAGACGCACTGACAAACAGTGACTGCAACAGTGGGCTCACACACAGTAATTATGAGTGTGATGCAGAACTGGGCAGTGTTTCATTCTGTTGACATAAGGTTGCTATTAGTTGAAACCAACTCAGTGTCAACCAACAACCCCTCCCTGTCCCACCCCACTATTGTTGTTAAGTGCCAGTCAGTCAGTTCTGACTCATAGCGACCCATATAGGGTTTCTGAGGGATAGCTGGTGAGTTTGAACCAATGACCTTACAGTTCAAAGCGATGTTTCGGTCCAGTGTTTATCCTACAGCACCACACCAGAACTCAATGTTCTGAGTAAGAAATCGTTCTTGCCAGGGTATTGTTGTTAAGTACCACTGAGTCAGGTGAGTTTCAACTGCCAACTTTGCAGTTCAAACCAACCTTTTGGGCCAGTGCTTATCCTACAGTGCCACACCATGAATCCTAACCGGGAATCACCACCCCACTATGTTAGCAAAATACTAAGCAGTATCAGGATGGATTCTTTCTGGTTGAGGGATGTGTGAATGGGCCGACCCTGCAGAACTAACAGGTCTTTAGTCCGAACTACTGAGAAGAGTTGGGTAAGGCAGGGACCTAGACCTAGAGGTATTCCTTTGGTCATATTAGCGTCACTGTGTCCTGAGAGAGCTTCTCAAGTTTACTTGTTAGACATTAAATAATTCATATTGGAGTGATAGATTTTCTGGGCTGGTAAATATTAGAAGATACCTCTTAAGGCCCTAACAATTGGACAGAAGCAATATAATAATGGGAAGAAAATGAGAGCAGGAAAAAATACGAAGTTGTGTAATTGGAAAATGTGATATTTCCAATTAATTTTATTTTTGGAGTCTTAATCTGGATATTTAAAAAATTATAGGAACAAAATAGTTTGAGGTTGAAGCCAGAGAGCTGTAAAGCTCTCCACAGATTGCGTTTTTAAGAAAGAGTAAGGTTGGCAATGCACAGACTTCTTTCTTAGTGATCGTACTGGTAGTTTGTACACACAAGAATTAAAAACTCACTTCAGAGAAGCCAGAACTACAGTCTGTAGTAATTCTTCGGTCTGAAGAGGTTTTGGATGAATCAACCTTCAAATGCTGTATTTTGCTATTAATGTAAAAAATGTTTTCTGACTTAAATAAAGGCAATTCTGACCAAAGTGGATAATTTGCATCAGTAAGAAAGTTTATTGAAATTCATCAATAAATGAGAATAGAAAGTTTTTCTTTTCATCAAAGAACACTTTCTGGTAAAGCAAAAAGAAGAAATACAGAAACCACAAAACACCTTTTAGACACTTATTTTCAAGGAGTGAACCTGTTTCCATAGACAATTAAGACGGAAGTGTTTTCTTGGAGATGTTGTTTTCCAAGCATCTATAATGGCCCGTGTGTAGGGAGACTCTTTCCTCTGGATGTAGCTTAATAGTAATGTTTCTTGGTTTCTGATTCAACCATAGACGAAAGGACTCTACCATCAGGTGTCACTTCTTCAATAATTGTCTTGATTACTCTGGCCTTGTTAGTATCTGTAAGTGAAGAACGAAAAAGCAATTGGAATTCAGACTAAACAATCTGTGTGCGTCTTTGCTCATTAACAACGAAATACTGCTACCACTAATGAAAAAAGCAAATAGAACTCTTTAAAAGTCTTATACTTTTAAAACAGTTCTAGAGTTTCAAAAGCCACCAAATCATCACATAAAGTTAAAACTGATTCTGATTACCCCAGCTAGTTTCGGCTGACCTTGGTCCTTTTGAAGAGGACTCTCCACCACCGGAGGAGGAAGAGGAAGTCTTGTAGCCTCCACTTCCGCCCTGGCCACCGCCAGAACCGCCGCCGCTAGAGCTGCCGCCGCCGTAGCTGCCGCCACCGCCGGAACTTCCGCCGCCGTAAGAGCCGCCGCCGCTGCCGCCGCCGGAACTGCCGCCGCCGTAAGAGCCGCCGCTGCCGCCGCCGGAACTTCCGCCGCCGCGGCCACCGCCTCGTCCACCGCCATAGGAGCCACCACCGGAACTACTGAGGATCGGGGGAGGGTCACATTCAGTTACTCAATCATTGGACAAAATAAGTGTCACTAGAAAATGAGCAAACCCTGTCGGCTATGTATATGAAACCCATCCGTTTACACAGTTTTATAGACACAAGTCTTAAGTTATGAGGAGTTAACAGTGTTGTTGCACTGTTTTTTGTTGTTCTCTGAGCCTTTGAGGTTTTGGAGAATCCTTACTAGCTGGACTATTAGATAAAAGCACAGCTTGGGATATATGAGGGGGCTTGAACAAGTTAATGGGAAAAAATATATATATTTCCCAGTTTACCTTCCCTCTCCTTCTAGGAGGCTGCGGTAGGTTTGAATTTCATTCTCCAGTCGGATTTTAATATCCAGGAGCTGTTGGTACTCGGTATTTTGGCACTCGGTTTCAGCTCGAATCTGTTGAAGTTGTTCCTCCAGAGAACTGATCTGGCCTTGAATCTGTGAGAGCTGCACGCAGTAACGACCTTCTGTTTCTGCCAAGGAAGCTTCCAGGGACTGTTTCTGAGAAGAGAAAATATTGTGTGATTTAGAAGTTTCATTGATTAATTAAGTGCAGTAAAACTTAATTCAATGATTTAATAAGAAATTATATGGGTGAATAAAGAAATGAATTTTTGCTTTACGTGTAATGACATTTCAATCTCAGCACTTTAGGTCAGTGTCAATACCATACCATTGATTCTCTCCACCCCCAATTTAGGATATCTAATTTTATTCGTTTTTTTCTTACCCTTACTGCATTTTTCTGTTGTGTTGCATCTTATTGCTGCTATTCTTATGTTAATATGAAGGTTTATATAATAAAGTTGAAGTCATTTAAAGAGAGCAGTATTAACATACCAGGGCTAGTTGAGACTGTAGTTCGATTTCCAAAGCTTGAACACTGCGTCTTAATTCGGTAATCTCAGATTTGTAGCTGGACATTTGTTCAATGTTACTGTCAATTTCTGTAGTCAGTTCCTTGCTCTATAGTATTGAAAAACAGGAGGGAAAGGTGAGGCAATTCTGAAGTGAGAACTTCTGAAGGCTTCGCTCTGAAGGAAGATTGACTTTACCTTTTCATTAAACCAGGCTTCCGCATCTTTGCGGTTTTGTTCAGCAAGTTGTTCGTATTGGCTTCTCATGTTATTCAGAAGTTCGGTCAGATCGACACCTGGGGCAGCATTCATTTCCACATTCACGTCACCAGTGGATACATTCTGAAGGTCTTTCATTTCCTGTTCAAGGGATTAAGACCGATTTAATGACGTCACAGTTACCACAATGAGCCATTTTTTTTTTCTTTTACAAGAGGAAGTGTAACTTTTGCATTACCTCTTCGTGGTTCTTCTTCAGGTAGGCCAACTCTTCAGTCAGGCTCTCAATCTGCATCTCCAAGTCGGCCTTGGTCAGGGTCAGCTCGTCCAACACTCTGCGCAGGCCGTTGATATCGGCCTCCACGCTCTGGCGTAAGGCGACCTCGTTCTCATATCTGAAGCAAGCGTGATACAAATGGTAGGTATAACTTAGGGAGGGAAGTGAATATTGGCAGAGACTATTTAAAAGTTAATATAGAATTGATTTTATATCATGGGAGCATTTATCATTCGCTAACTCATAGAAATATTTAGTGGTTTGATGCAAAGTTTTGTTGTTATTAATTGCCATCGAGTTGATTCTGAATCATAGCGACTCTGAAGGTTTGAACCACCACCCTTATGGTTAGTAGTTAAATGCTTATCTTAAAGTACTCCCAAAGTAGTTTTGTAGTTAATTCAAATGTATTTTCTTCCTTGAATATTTTGCCAAACAGGTAATATTGAAGTAGGAAATTTCTCAGGAAACTGCAGTAATATTTCAGTTTTAATGAATTCAAGAAAATGTAATGCTGTTGTGAGGCACCCAAAGCCATTGTGACAACATGGTTATCTTACTTCATTCTGAAGTCATCCGCGGCCAGCCTGGCATTGTCGATTTGGAGCAGGACACCAGCATTGTCAGTGGTCAGGTTGAGGATCTGAAGGGAGAGGTACACTTACTCCCAAAGTGCTCACATACAGAGATGGCTTTTATGGTGCCACGCAGGCATTTTTATGCTGTTTCTTATATGTTTTTTGAGAAAGTTTTATATTAAATATAAAATAGTACAGGCTTACTTATATGCTCAAATTTAAATCATTTGTTCTCTTCAAGTTTCTCTAGCCGCCCATTTCTGTGTTATCCCTTTCTGTTAACTAACTGAATGGTATAAATGTGCTCCTGCCAGGGTACTTCCCTTTGCTATACTATTTTAGCAAATGTTTAATGGACTGACCCCTGTCTTTGCTTGGACTTATTATTATAAACACTTCTCAGTAAATATAGTCCAAACTGGTACACAGTAGGTACACTCATCAATCTGAATAATGCTTTGTTCTGACTCATTTAATAAAGCTGTGAGCTCCTACATTTGATTCACTGTGTGCCCATTAAGACCTGAAGCATTTTCAGTAAGCTTCCATCTTGCTAGTTTGCCATGGCCATAGCCTCACAGGGATTCATTCTAAATAAGACTAGATTCTCTCTGGAAGCAGGAAAGTACCAGGTCAAACACAGTCAACAGTCAGTCACATTGTGCTCCTTTTAAGATTCATCCATCTCAACGGCATGACTAGTGAATCGACTTAAAGTTGGACTTAAACATGCCCCTTACCTGATTTTTAAGGTCTTCGATGGTCTTGTAGTATTTGCTGTAGTCACGAGGCTCTCGCTGGCCTGAGTTGCCATGCTTTTCATACCACTCCTTGATTTTGCCTTCTAGCTCATAGTTTGAGTCTTCCAGAGCCCGGACTTTGTCCAAGTAGGAAGCCAGGCGGTCATTCAGATTCTGCATGGTTACCTTTTCATTTCCGGAGAGAAGGCCACCATCTCCTCCAAATCCACCACCAAAACCACCTCCATAGCTGCCCCCACCGAAGCTGCCTCCACCGAAGCTGCCTCCTCCTCCATAGCCCCCACCGAAGCTACCCCCACCGAAGCTGCCCCCACCGAAGCTGCCTCCTCCTCCGTAGCCCCCACCTAAGCTGCTACATCCATAGCCCCCACCGAAGCTGCCTCCACCTAAGCCTCCTCCTAGTCCTCCTCCCATTCCTCCTCCGTAGCCACCTGATGAGCCCCCAAAGCAGCCCCCACTAGAGCTCCCCCGGCTAAAAGAGCCACAACTGAACCCTCCTCCTGAGCTGTATCCTCCACCACTGGAGCTTTTGGTGGTGGAAATTCTGAGGGATGACCCTCCTCCTCCTCCACTCCGGGAGGAAGAGTACTGCTTGCTTGAGCCGTATCGAACAGACATGATGATGCTGTCGAGGTTAGGCCAGTGAGTGCTGCTGTCCACCGACAGTGACAAGCCCTTATATACTGAGAGGGTGTGTCCCGTGGGCATTGGGCTTTGCTTACTGGTATGGTTCTCTTTTTGTCAACTTAGCATCTTGGGTTGATGGTTGCATAAGTTATCTTCATTAATAACCAATCCCAATAGTATGGTTTTGAATTTGCCCTAAGAACAAGCAAGAGGTTTCCTATGTTGCAACTGAAAATGGGTGGAGTTCAGATGAGCCTATCTTTCATTATGCATTTTCACCTTTTGAAGAACATTGGGCAACTGCTATACTCCATTTTTCTCAGCACTAGTTTAGGGTGCTCAGGATGTTTGCAAATATAGATAACAAAGCATTTTAGCTACAAAATTATAGCTAAGTAAGATTTTTCAAATTCGTACTTCAAATGGTTTTAATGTTTTGGAGCAACAAATAGCATAAAGTCTGCCAAAATCATGCTAGTGATAAGGATCTTGTAGAAAACTGTAAACAACTCAAAAGAAAAAACCCAAAACCATACTCTAAATGGTTAGTGTTGAAAGCATCTCGTTAAAGCCATAAAACCCCAATTTAGGATATGTTATGTATATGTATTAGTGGATCTTGTAATTTATTTGGAGAATCAGAATATAGTATATTGATGTAATGACTGAGGAACTTTGCAACTTAATGATGCCATTATTTTTAACGCTGAAAAAACTGCAGTCATGAAATGATCCTGGGGTTTCTTAGACTTTAAAACTCATCATAGTAAAGACTTTCATGAATGCCATCATGCAGAAATTCTTAGCATAAGAAATGAAGAACTAACTTCCAGTACTTTGTTTTCATTAAGTTCTGATTGAATAAAAGGGTGAAATTATCCCCATCAAAGGAGAAGCCTGAAATCATATAAATCCAGACTTGAGAATGCTATTTGCCTTCAAATTATTACCTAAATGGCACATATTTCCAAGCCAGATTCTGTTTCTCAGTAGAAAACATTTCCTTGGAGATACTGAGTATAGAATTTGGTAAAATATATGGTCTGTTTTAAACATTTAATTTTAAGTATTTCACGGGGACTTGAATATATAATATAAAATAATTTTCTGTCTTCTTATAGACTATATGATATTGTTGCATTCAAAATATATTTACGTATTGTTGTTATTAAGTACCATCAATTCCAACCCATAGTGACCCTGTATAGGGTTTCTGAGGAGCAGCCGGTGAGTTTGAACTGCCAACCTTGTGGTTCAAACCGATGTTGCAGTGCAGCGCATTAACCCCCAGCGCCTCACCAGGACTCCATATTTATACATATGTTGTTGTTGTTGTTGTTAAGTACCTTGGAGTTGGTAAAGTTCCGAGGCTGTAAATCATTACGGGAGCAGAACGCCTCAACTTTCTCCCAGACATATATCTGTACTTAAACACATTTGACAATTTTAATTTTAATTATAATGTGATTTAAAAAAAAATTTCTGAAACAATGTGCTGAGGTAGGGATGGTAGTTGTTCTGTGTAGTTTATAGACGAGGAAGTTGAAGATAAAAGAGCTTATAACTTTGCCTAAAGATATATAATAGGTGGTGTAGCTGGGATTAACAACATGGCTATACCAGCATGCACTGATAGTCATGTAACCTCTGCTCTGTATTACAGTGGATTTGCTCTGATAGAACGGAATGGTTTTCTTTTCGTAAACTTCTCCACGTGGCCAACAACAAAAGCAAACAATAATATGGAATCATGAAAATGTTGAAAGGGTAGAGTATTTGGCACACACTTCCATTACTAGTACATTTTCAAATTAAATTTATAGCTGCACATCCCAATTTATGACAACTACAGGAATAATTTCTGCAGGGAAAGGGAATGTGGCTGGGCGTATTAATGAAGAGTTGGTTGTCAGAGTTCAGGTTACTACTCAACAAATTGCAGCTCCTCCAACTTGTTAGCACATGCAAGTGGGGCAGTAGTTAAAAGAAAAAAATATTAAATACACCCATGGGAATTGATCTTGAATGAAGATAACATGCCGTAAAGGGAGGTTGTGACTAGAAATTAGAATAGGGGAAAAAAAAGATTCCAGTAGGTTCAGGGAGGATGTTGAAGCCTTGGTATTAATGAAAAGTTTTTAGAAAAAAATTAAAGAGAAGTTTTGATAGTTTTTACCTGTGATGATCACAGATGGAGAGATCTTAATCTTACTAGTTTTACTTTGGCATTGCCGTTTTAATTTTTATCTCCAATGGGAAAATAAATAAATCTCAATCTGGTTTTAGTTAGCAAGTGGCACTGAGAAATCTCTGTTGCAATAATATTAGTGAGATGAGAAAGGAGACCTTTGCATAAAAGTACGTGGAAACACGTTAGTATTGTTAAGTGCTGTGGAGTCCCATCTGACTCAGTGACCCTGTATAGGGTTTCCTAGGAGCGGCTGGTGGGTTTGAACTGCTGACTTTTCTGTTCAAAGCGACCTTGCGGTGCAGTGTTTATCCTACAGTGCCACACTTGGACTCCAAATACCAATATGGAGGGCCTCTAATATCCATTGTAACATTTCATTTGATGTTATTACCAAAGATTACTTACTAACTTGTATACTGGACATACAGATTTGTCTTTATTTGCTCGTTCACTAGTTGAAATCATGCCAAAGCATGAAGAAAATTACAGAGGTGCCAGGTAATAATTCTACAGCTAAATTGGATGAAAATTTATGAAGGCCATTTCTGGCCTTGGCACACTTACCTGCCAAATCCATGGTAACTCTAATTTTGCTGTTCTCAATTCTGTGTCTCTATATAAAGCACACTGGAGTCCTGGCATGGTGTCTTTGTAAAGCACTGGACTTCAAGGTCGGCGAGTCAAACTCACCAGCTGCTCCTTGGAAACCCTATACAGGGCCATTATGAGTCAGAACAAACTCGACGGCACTTACAACAACGATGTAAAGTACAGTGGTATTATGTGCCATGGAGCCGATTCTGACTTACAGTGACGCTGTATAGGGTCTCAGAGGCTATAAATCTTTAGGGAAGCAGAAAGCCTCAGCTTTCTCCCATGGAACCACTGGTAGTTTTGAACTGCTGGCAATGAGGTTAGCAGCCTGATTCATAAACACTACACTACCAGAGCTGCTAGTGCCCTAGTACACTAGTAAATGTTCATAAGACAAAACGATGAATGGAATCCAGACGCTGCCTCTAAGAATTTTAGGATTGGAAAGGCTAAGGAAGGAGCATCATGAATGCCACGGGAGGAGAGAATCTAGACAAGGTGAGGTAGTCACCAGAAGTCAAGGAGAAAGGCGATTGCAGAAACCATTGGCATTTTCCAGAGGACAGGGTTAGTAGCGTAGTAGTGGGCCAATCCATGATGCATAATGATTGATGCCTTTGCAATTGGTATTTTGTTTTTATACTTTTATCTAGTTTATCAATTTCTTCTTTAGTTACTTCTAGATATTAAGCCACTGTTAGGGTGGGGATAGGTGCCAGTCTAATGAGATTTATTTTCCTAGGACTCCTGAAATCTTTAGTTTGATTCAGCTTTGTTGTCAGCCTGACTTGTCTCACCATTGGGTTTTGGATCTTTTGTATTTCTTATTTTGCTTCAACTAAAAGCCTCTTTTTAAGTTCCAGCTGAAAATGCTAATTGTTTCTTTGATTGAGGAACTGAGATAGGATAAACAACTTAAGAAGCTGCAGAAGGATGAATCTGGTAATAAATGCAGGTCATGTCTCAAGAAGACAAGGCAGTGATCTAAATGTTTCAGATTTTTTATTGTTTAGTACATAAAATTGGGAGCTAGGCATTTTCTACCAAGTGTTCCGTGACAGTGCAAAATGCTGAACGTGCGTTTGTGATTGTTATCCTAGAATCAAAGCAAAGTGGGCAATTGTTGCAACTGCATGGTGGATTTGGTCCTTTCCTTTCAGATATCTGGGTAATTAGTACAATATTGTCTTTTAAAAGATATTGATAAGGTTATGGATCCTCATTGACAAACTTCTAAACCTCAGGTATCTAGAATCTGAAGACACCTCCATTACATACAATTTTTTTGTAACTTCTGGTCCAGCATTGTGATGGGAACCATGAAAGAATGGGAACTCCATGAAGTCTTCAGAGTGTAGTGTATCAGAGTCATTACACAGGTGGGTTCTGAAGCCAGACTGGTTGGGTTTCAATTCACATAGTGACTCTGTCTTAGTACCCTCATCTCAAAAATAGGGGTGATCATTTTCTTTCCATACTGAGTTGTGTTCCATACTGCTGTTGTGGGGAGTTAAATGAAATAATAAGTAGAAAGGATTTAGAAAAGTGCCTGGCATACTTAGAATGCTGTTAAGTACTGTTGAGTCAGTTCTGACTCATAGTGACCCTCTATAGGGTTCCAAGAGCAGCTGGTGGGTTTGAACCACTGACCTTGTGGTTAGCAGTCCAGTGCTGATCCTAGAGTGCCACACCAGGAGTCCATACAAGGAATAATGCTTCATAAATAATTTTGTTGTTATTACTATTCCTGCAATTTTTGGTATTTTAGAACCACAGTAGGCCAACCAAATGTGAATGGATGAAAGGAGAGATTTGAAGCTGGAAAATGGTTAGGAGGCAGTGGCTAGGGAGGTGGGGGGGTGGCTTTTCAGTCTGATAACTTTGCATTAAACTTGCCATCTCGTTTTTCTGAATGATGAATGTCTTCATTTTTAGCTTCATTCTGTTCTTTGCCTCCTACATGTATCAAGTTGCTAATTTTGTCTTTCATTTCTTTTTCTTTCTTTCTTTTTAACATGCTTGTCTCCTTCAGTCTAATCTCACTGCAGCTATCCCCATCTGGCCTTTCGCCGTCCCTCCTGGATGACTTCACCAGCACTGGAAGTGGTTTTCTTGACTCAGTGCTACCACTAAGACCTATCCTGCTAACTGCCACAAAAAGAATTTTCTTGAAACAGTATTGTCATCAGTTCATCAGCATATCCCTGCACCTGTGGTGGGTTTGTCTTGTGGAAAGGCTGTGTTTTCAGTAACCTTGTTCTACTCTATCTGCTCAACTTCATGCTTCCCATGGTGACTAAGGGGGTGGAGTAGGAGGAGTGCTGCTTTAGCCTCATAAAGTGATTGTGTGGCCTTGGGTAAGACACTCAGCCTCTCTGTGTCTCTGTTTACTACCCTGTCAAATACGGAGAATAGTGCATCCATGACCCAGTGAAAATGTGTGTTCGGATTTGCTTTAAAAACAAAGCAAAAACCCCTTTAATTACAAGCAGGCCTGTCTTGTCACTCTTGGCCAGACCACTATGCTTTATGCCATTTTCAGATCATTGTTTGTTACACTTGGTTTAGGATGTCCTTCTTCTGCTTGGCTGCCGATTAAAAAAATTCTACTCCAACTGTAAGCTCTGGCTGAAATGCCGTCTCCCTTACAAGACTTTCATCTTACAACCTAGTATTTTATAATATGTTATATGCCCGATCTCGTGCAATCTTAGAAGCTAAGCAGGGTCAGGCCTGGTTAGTACTTGGGTGGGAGACTGCCTGGGAATACTGGGTGCTGTAGGCTTTTTAGACTCCTGGTGTGGTACTGTAGGATCAGCACTGTGACAATTCAAACCCACCAGCAGCTCCTAGGAAACCATATAGAGGGTCGCTATGAGTTGGAACCAACTCGATGGCACGTTAACAACAACAACATACTGACCTTATTATTATTGTTCTCAATGAGATAATACTTTCACATTCCTTTTGAAAAGGAAGGGGACTTTATACTTTTTTTTGTTTCTCCGAGGGAGCCCTGGTGTTGCAGTGGATTAAGCATTGGCCTGCTGACCTAAAGGTCAGCATTCAATTCACCAGTAGTTCTGTGGGAGAAAGATGAGGCTGTCTGCTTCTGTAAATATTTACAGCCTCAGGAACCCTGTGGAGCAATTCTACTTGGTCATAAGTCTGCAGTGAGCTTGCTTGCTTTTATTTGGTTAGTATTTGCTTTGCTCTCAGAATGCTTTTATATTGCCTCAATGCCCTTCTCTACTTTCTTTTCTGTCTTTATTATCATCCCACATGCTTTGGAAATAGAGAAAGTTAAAATTATAAATGAAGTCTAGTTGAAGATAAGGACTGGTGTGGTACTATAGGATAAGCATTAGACTGCTATTCACAAGGTTGTTGGTTCAAACCCTCCAGCCATCCTTGGAAACCCTATACAGAGTCGCTATGAGTTGGAACTGACTTGATGGCGCGTAACAATAACAACAACACTAAGTTTTCCTAGGAATTTTCTGAAGTCGCCTTGTGTATTAAGCTGTCTCTTCCCCCTCTTGGTTAAAGTTCCCGTCTTTTGCTGTGGTAGCTACTGAGATGATCTTGATACTACTAAACTGCTAAAATGTATCTGGTGTTTTATTCTAAAATTGCAGTGTTTGTGTGTGTCAGAACACTGAGAATTCTAGTTGGATTTGTGGTTAGCTAGCCCAAGAATATGGAATAATTTAAGGATTGAAAATGTCACATGATTTAGTTTTTAATTTGCATAACGGGATTATTGGTTTCTTCCTTTCGGTTGAGTTAGCTTCATTCTATGAAAATAAATCACTCACTATGAAGTTACCTTTGGGAGGAGAATTTATTGACAGAATAGAAAATAGAAACAAAATACCCTACTTAATTTTCATAAGAAACCACAAAGCCAAATAAACAAATTTCTATAGACTCAGTCTTGAGTTATTGAAACTGAATAATGCCCCAAATTCAGTAACTGTTTATTTGCTCATTATAAATCCAAGAAAATTCTTTAGATTCATTTGAGGTTGGTTATCAAAATTGACAATCTCAAGGCTATTTCATGTGCTTAAATTCAAAGACGAAATCTTATGAAATTAAATTAGTTTCAATTTATTGTTCAGAGATTTTTTTTTTTTTAATACTTGACATTAAAACACCAAACAACTTGTCAATTTCATAGGAAATGGAGAATAGTTATTATTTTTCAGAATCACTTTTTTTGTTGTTGTGTAGGGAGTGATGGGAGTGATTCTGTATGATAAGCCCTGGACTGAAAACCACAAGGTTGGCAGATCGAACCCATCAGCTGCTCTGCAGGAGAAAGATGAGACTTTCTGCTCCATTGTTGTTGTTGTTGTTGTGCCGTCGAGTCGGTTCCGACCCATAGCGACCCTGAACAGGATTTCCGAGGCTGTAAATCTTTACGGGAGCAGAAAGCCTCATCTTTCTCCCGCAGAGCAGCTAGTAGTTTCGAACTGCTGACCTTGAGGTTCGCAGCCCGATTCGTAACCACTACGCTACAAGAGCAGCCTTGGAAACCCCATACAGGGCGGATCCTTAACAACAATCAGAAGACTATTTAAGTCTTAGTAATTAGATTTAAGGAATCCTGGTGTGGCACTGTGGGTTAATGCGCTCGGCTGCAAAGTTGGTTTGAACTACAAGGTCGATGGTTCAAGCTCACCTGCTGTTCCTCAGAAACCCTATGTAGGGTCACTATGGGTCAGAACCGCCTCAATGGCATTTAACAACAATTAGATTTAAACAGACTTTAAAAATTATTTCAAAGTGCTTCACAACAGCAATGGGAATAACTTACTATAACCAGTCTGTGATCCCTCCACAGAGCTGAAGATTGATGATGACCAAAGAAATTTTAGTTTCTTGGAATAAGTCTATTAAGTAAACATTAAAATAACGTTTGCAAAGCCAATCTTCAGATAACTAGAGCTTATATTTATTGAGACTTTTCTGTGTCCCAGGGTCCATGCCAAGCACTTTGTCTGCATTTTTATTTCATCAAATCCTAACAGCAAATTTCTAAGGCAGTTTTCATTGTCACTGACAAATTCAGTAAATTATTCAATGAAGTGGCTCAGCTGATATCTGAACAGAGATCATCTAACTTCAGAGCTTTTGTTTTAACACCATGAATAACTCTTAAAACAGTCTTTAAAATGGCTGGAATTCTGTTTCCCAGTCTGTGTCCTAGAAAATTAACGAGAACATAAGGGATTTTATTTTCTTTCTTAGATTGGACTAGCCTTCCTTTTTACCATTACATTTGTGATGAAAAAATAGACTAAATGAGAAAGAATTAATGTTAAAGGGATTTCTTTGGACAGAGAACCAACAACAACAGACAACAACTGGAGGCTAACATACCTGACAATATTGTTGTTGTTGTTGTGAAGTCCCGTCGAGTCGGTTCGAGCCCTTAGTAACCCTGAATAGGGTTTCCGAGGAGCAGCTGGTGAGCTTGAACCACCGACCTTACTGTTCAAACGGCTTTGCAGTCTGACTCAATATTACCCAGAACGTAATACAGATGTGTTGTTCTTATTGCTAGTGTTGTTGAGTCGGTTCCGGTCCATAGCGACACTGTATAGGGTTTCTGAGGAGCGGCGGGTGAGTTTGAACTGCTGACCTTGTGGTAGAGTGCTTAGAAGCATTCAGAGTAAAACAAATCTCCAAGATTGAAAATTGGGAACCAGAGATACCAGTTTGCAACAGCAGCAACAAAAAAAATATAAAGTAAGAAGAGGGAATCATATAGTTACAGAGCTTCCTTCCAGTGAAGAGGAAATCAAGTAGATTTCCAGGAAAACAACAACAACAAAAAACACCTAAGTGTAACACTAAAAAATAGAAAGAGACATAAATTCGGAATTGGACATTTGGACAAGGGCTTTTACTATGCCTTACTCTCTGCTGTCACCTCAAGTGTAGAAGCCCAGAGATTCTGTATTATGTTATTCATTAGGAGAAGCTGTTTTCAGTGGTAACATTTAATAGTGGAATTGTTGTAACTGTTTTTAAATAATTTTAAGCAAAATTTGACATGCATGTTATATTGCTATTATTTGATGATTTCTGCATTACACTGGGTCACCTCCCTTTGGAATGGACACAGATATGGATCTCTTCCAGTTGGTTGGCCAAGTAACTGTCTTCCAAATTTCTTGGCATAGATGAATGAGTGCCTCCAATGTTGCATGTTTGTTGAAAGATTTTAATTTGTATCCTATCAGTTCCGGAGTCTTGTGTTTCTCCAATGCCTTTGGTGCAGCTTGGACTTCTTCCTTTGATATCATTGGTCCTTGATCATGCGCTACCTCTTAAAATGGTTAAACATCATCTATTTCTTTTTGGTTCAGTGACTCTGTGTACTCCTTTCATTATCTTTTGATGAATTTTGCATTATTCAAATTTTGTCCATAGAATTCTTCAATATTGCAGCCTGGAGCTTGAATTTTTCCTTCAGTTTTTTTCAGCTTAAGAATTGCCGAGCATGATCTTCCCTTTGTTTTTGTAACACAAGGTCTTTGCACATTTCATTATAATACTTTACTTTGTCTTCTTGAGCTGTCCTTAGAAATTTTCTATTTAGGTCTTTTTACTTCTTCATTTCTTCCATTCATTTCAGAGTCTTTATGCTCAAGAGCATGTTTAGAGTCTCTTTTGATACCCATTTTTGTCTTTTCTTTCTTTTTAATGACCTTGTCATCCCACAGCTCTTCTGGTCTTCAGTCATTAGTGTCTAATGCATCAAATCTACTCTTGAGATGGTCTCTACATTGTGGTGTGATA
Source organism: Chrysochloris asiatica (assembly GCF_000296735.1). NCBI lineage: Eukaryota > Metazoa > Chordata > Mammalia > Afrosoricida > Chrysochloridae > Chrysochloris > Chrysochloris asiatica. Next base: position 26,102,515 of record NW_006408525.1, read on the forward strand.
TGTTCAGGGTTAAAGTTTGGTTCTTGTGGACTTGTTTTAATTTTCTTCAGCTTCAGCCTGAACTTGTATATGAGCAATTGATGGTCTATTCCACAGTCTGTCTCTGGTCTTTTTTTGGCTGATGATATGGAGCTTTTCCATTGGCTCTTCACACCAGTCAGTTTGATTTCTGTGTATTCCATCTGGTGAGGTCCATGTGTATAGATGCTGTTTATG
>NW_006408525.1:26103790-26113740 GCF_000296735.1 Chrysochloris asiatica
CAGCAACATGCAAACCACCACAGTGCAACAAACTGACAGACGAATGGTGCACTGATCCTCTAGCAGGTGAATATTGACAGATGTTTCATAAAGGTCAGTAATTTGGCCTTCCATTATTCAATTCACTTTTTTTGCCCATTCGTTGTAGTATCTGTTTTTGAAGCCTTAGTGTGAATCATCTAGCTTTATAAATTGTTTTTGTATGGTTCCCATCCTTTCCATTTATTTTGTCAGTTTGTTTTTTTTGAATTCCTTGATAGTTTTGTCCAGGTCTTCTTTGATTACATCTGTAGTTTTCTTGATCATTCTTTCAATCCATTGTAGTTACCTAAATAGCTTTCTTTTGAATTCCTTATTAAGTAATTCTGATGCCATTTCTGCTGTTCTATTTTCTGACTCTGTATTTTGGTCACTTGTTTGACATACTCTGTCTTTTTTCTTTGTGACATTGTGGTGTCATATTTATATTTAAATGATGATTCTATATTGCTGTGTTCTCACTGCCTGTCTCCTGGTGGGTGTGGTAGAGACCGTAAATGTGAACACAGTTAGTTAGTTCTCTGTTCAGTGTTTGTGTTGTGGACTTCAGAGTGAGTTCATATGCCTCCAGAAGCAGGAATGTTATGCCTGGCACCTGGGCCCAGGCAGAGCAGAGGCTGTGCAGGAGGGGGTACCACTGACCACTGGGTAGGTGAGGGTGGGAACCAGGCAGGAGGGCACGGGAACGAGGCAGAATTGCAACCCCTTCCCGATATCCTCCAGCCACATCTTGCACCTGCAGGTACTGTGTTACCAGCCACTCAGAAAACTCCAGATGGATGCACTGCTCCATGCCAGGTTTTCTTCTCTCTCTGCAGGTTTTCTTCTCTCTCATTGCTCCTGTTCAGTTTCTCTTTCTGTCCTCTCCTCTAATCCTCAGGATTCCAGGATCACTGTCTGTTTCAATAGGTCTCCCTTGTCTTTGTTGCAGAGTGTAGGCTCAGTACATCTGCCTAGTCCACCATCTTTCCCTGGAAGGGTTTTTTTTTTTTTTAAGAGTTAAAGTGTAAGAGGTAGAGTGGGGTCAACAAAATGAGATGATCATGAAGTAAATATGGAGGTTGCCTCTTCACCTGATTGAAACCAGAAATATATTGATGCCCTTAGAAGGAGAAACTGACCACTCTTAGGAAAGCATATTGTTGCTATGTGCCATTGACTTGGTTCAAACCCATAGATCACTATGTACAGCAGAATGAAACACCCTCTAGTCCTGGGCCATACTCACAATTGCTGATACGCTTGAGCCCATTGTTGCTGCCACTGTGCCGAACCATCTCATTTGGGATCTCCCTCTTTTTCCCTGACCCTCCACATTACCAACCATGATGTTTTTCTCCAGGGACTGGTCCCACCTGACAACATGTCCAAAGTGTGAGAGATGAAGTCTGACCATCCTGTCTTCTATGGAGCATTCTGGTTGTACTTCTTCCAACACAGATGTGTTTGTTCTTCTGGCTGTCCATGGTACCTTTGATATTCTTCACCCACACCATAACTCAAATACATCAATTCATCTATGGCCTTCCTTATTTATTGTCCAACTTTCACTTGCATGTGAAGCTATTTTAAATACATTGGCTTGGGTCAGGTGTACTTTAGTTCTCAAACTGACATCTTTGCTCTTGAACACTTTAAATAAGTCTTGTGAAGCAGAATCATCTAATGCAATATACTGTTTGATTTCCTGACTACAGTTTCCATGAGCGTTGATGGTGGAGCCAAGCAAAACGAAGTCTATGACAACTTCTATCTTTTCTCCATTTATGGTGAGTAGGAAAGTATTCAAAATGTACAAAGATATCATGGGAAGAAATGAAGTAGCCAGAAAATAATATTACCTTTTCTGTGCACCCATAACACTGTGTGTGGCTCTAATGGTCTACATCTCACACTGGAGATTTCTCAAATTATATATAACGTAGTACCCCCACCTGATCAACAGAGAAAAGATTGAAGTTGTCAAGGACTTCATTCTTCTTAGATTAACTATCAACACTCACAGAAGCAGCAGTCAAGAGATCAGACGACGTATTGCATTGGGCAAATCTGCTGCACAGGAACTTTTTAAAGTGTTGAAGAGCAGAGATGTCAGCTTGAGGACTAAGGTGTGCCTGACTCAAGCCATGGTATTTTCAATAACCCCATATGGATGTGAAAGCTGGACAGTGAATAAGGAAGATCGTAGAAGAATTGATGCCTTTGAGTTGTGGTGTTGGAGGAGAATACTAAAAGTGCCATGGACTGCCAAAAGAACCAATAGATCTGTTTTGGAAGAAGTGCAGCCAGAGTGCTCCTTGGGAGGCCAGGATGGCTAAGCTTCATCTCTCATACTTTGGACATATTGTCAGGAGGGAACAGTCACTGGAGAAGGATGTCATGCTGGATAAGATGGAGGGTCAGAGAAAAAGAGGAAGACCCCCAACGAGATGGATCAGCCAGGTGGCATCAATGATGGCATCAAGTGTGGCAGCTGTAGTGAGGTTGGCCCAGAATCAGACATTGTTTAGTTCTGCTGTACATGGGGTCGCTATGAGTCGGTTCTGACTCGATGGCACCTGACAACAACAACAACAACAACACCCCCACCTAAGAGTCAGAACCTACCTCTCTCAAGGATCCCTGAAGGTTAATTGTTATTATTGGGGATGTTGATATCCTTTTACCATATTAGGAAGAAAAACATATTGAAAACCATTGGTAAGCAGTGTGGAGTTTCTGACTGTTTTTGGTATAGGGTCATGCCTTAAGAAAAGCATTGCTTAGGAATATTGACCTGATGGAAGTCCTGATTCGTTTGGGAGGATGGTGGGAGCAAGAAAATAAGTTAGAGGAATATTACATTGTCTTGTTATTCACTTATGGGGATAAAAAGAAAAAGTCAACTGAAATTATAATAATGACTTGATTTTTTGTTGAATTTTTGAGTGGACAAGATCAACTCATCAACTCCAGGAGAGTGGTGATCTATGGCAGAACAGAGAAGTCAGGAGTAAGAGTGGTTTAGACATGCAGATGCTGCATTGTGTTCTTGTAGCTAGATAGTGGCGGGACATCACAATGGACACTCCATAGCTTCAGCTTTCTTTAAGGTGTAGTGGTGTAGATTTCGCATGAAAGAAAATGCTCCTGGATACACATTGTGCTTGCTCTATAGAAACTTTCTTGGCTTGTTCCGTCTAATTCTTTCGGAAAACTTGCTCACTACTGCAGGTGAGGTAGGAGGACAAGGAATGTCTCAGGTGGGATCAGATGAAAGCATAAGATCAGATCTTATTCTTTGTGACAGCCTCTTATTTTGGAACAATAGAAACCAGCTTACACGTCCCTTCTTCCCCTTCTCACTAGATGCAAGGCAGGATAATGGGGGCAGCAGGATAAGCACTAGACTGCTAACTACAAGGTTGGTGGTTCAAAACCACCAGTCACATCTCAGAAACCCTATACAGGATCTCTATGAGTCGGAACTGACTTGACGGCTCTGAGCAACAACAACAATAAGTAGAAACAGTAGTTAGGTTACGAGAGTTAAGTAGACAATGGAAGGTGAGTTCTTCTGATGAAGAGCCAAGCTTGTGTGTAGAGGTGGGGCTGCTCTTGCTAAGAGAGTATGAGAGAAGGTGAGAGAGGGTGTTTCCTTGTTTCTGGGGGAGGAGTGGAGGAACTGGTACCTTTCAAAGTTTCCGTCATTGAATTTGGATCTTCGTTTTGCTTCCCTCCTTTTCTCTGCTGCATGCTCCCACCCCAGCTATCCTGTGCTCTGAAGTTGCTCCCTGGGACCCCAACCCTCATTGAGGTGGTCAACCCTTGACGTGCTCCATTTCCCAATTTTCCCTCTTTTTCTACTGAAACTTCTCAGCATACTATGGGAATGACCCCAAATAGATGCTAAGAGGATAAGAATCTGATTAGTCTAATTCAGGCTAAGGTGTGACTTACTGGTAAAGGTCAGTGGACTAGAGAAGCATTACTGAAGCTATTTGCATTTAAAATGCATCTTTTAAATGGACTTTCAGGTCCTGTGGTGGTAAAAATATTGGGGAAAGGATTTTCTGTATTCCTTCAATTAATACAACTTGACAATAAACTCAATTATAAAAGAAAGGAGGAAGAGAGGACTCTTCTAGGTGACTTGGTGTGTGTGTTTCACTTCATCTTCTGTAGGGAAGGATCAATACCTTGGCTTTCATTTTTCCATTTTCACACAATAGTCACATATGCATACATTAGTATAGTATATGCTAGGAATTTTTACTGAGATCTGAGGTTACACAGATACATAAGATGTGGTCCTTGCCTTCAAGGAAACCAAACCATGTCTTGGAGGAGGAGTGTTAGGGAACAAGACATGAATAATTACAAAATAGGATTAAAAGTTTGATAATGCCGGTTTATATAAAGCGCATGAAAAAAAATCAAGAACAGAGAATCCTAATAATTGGGATACATAGGTAGATGACATTTGAATGATTTCTTAAAGAATGAGTGGGAATTCTTTGGGTGGAAGAGAAAATTTTAGTCAAAGGAGCTTGCATGTATAAAGGTGAATTAAACATATACGACACATTTGAAGAACTTTAAAAGTTTGATTTGGCTGAAGCATAATTTATGGAAGCTATGCCAAAGGATAGACTGAAAAAAATAGACTAGGACTAGATAGGGAAGGGCCTATAATACCTTTCTAAGGTGTTTGGACTTGGTCCCATTGTCAGGGAGTGGAACATTGAAGGCTTTTGTAATAGGGAATGAACATGATCTTAATTTTAGAGAGATAACTTTTTTGTCAATGTACCAGATGGATTGGAGGGGAAATGGAGGCAGAGATAGAAGATAGGAAGATTTGCAAGGTGCGGGGGCAGGGAAAGAGATACTGAGAACTTCAAGTAAGCAGCAAGTGGGTGGTTAGAAGGAGAAGATAGAAATGGTGACACTTAACTATTGATTAGTTGCAAATTGATGAAGGGCAGGGAGGAGTCTAGTGCAAGAGGAGGTTTCTAATTTTGTTTCTGGAAAAATGTCATTAAGTATGATGGTGTATGTTTAGTGGGTAAGATAACTGAGTTCCAGGTAGGGAAGATTAGTGTTGAGGTACTTGTGAACATCCAGGTGTAGATATTACATTGTCGTATGCCATTGAATTGGTTCCAACTCACAGTGACCCAATATAGGGTTTCCAAGAGTGATTGGTGGATTTGAACTGCTAATCTTGTAGTTCCTACTCCAGTACTTATCCTATAGCACTGCAACAAGGCTCATCACACCAGATATTGCACATTAGTTGTGTTTGTTGTTGTTAGGTGCCGTTGAGTTGGTTCCGACTCATAGCGACCCTGTGGACAACAGAACAAAACACTGCATGTTCTCTGCCATCCTTATAATTGTTGCTATACTTGAGTCCATTGCTGCTGCCGCTCCTTCTAATTGGGGTGGTCTTCCTCTTATTCGCTGACCCTGCACTTTACCAAACATGAGGTCCTTCTCCAGGGACTGGTTCCTCTTGATAATATGTCTCAAGTATGAGAGAGCAAATTTCATCTTCCTGGCTTCTAAGGAGCAATCTGACTGTACTTCTTCCAACAGATTTGTTTGTTCTTCTAGCAGTCCATGGTACTTTGAATATTCTTCTCCAACACCATAACTCAAATGCAAATTACATGGGTAGTCATAAATGTAGTTCTTGAATTTAGGAGAGAAGTTGTAACTAGAGATGTGGGTTTGGAAGTTACTGGCAAAGAGAAATCATGAAAGTAGATGAGGTTTCCCAGGGAAAATGGATATAGATGAGGATCAAACATTAAAGACCAAGGAACTTTATTATTTAAGGAGAAGCAAAAGAACTTGAGAGGTAATGCTCAAAGAAAAGAGAGAACAAGGAGACAAGTTTCAAGAAAACCAAGGAAGAGGATTACAAGATGAGAGTGGTCAACATTGTCAAAGTCTACAGAGGCTTCAAATAGAACTAGGACTAAAGAATAGCTTTTTAGTTGGGTCATTTTGGTTCTGCATAGACTTTTAGTACTGTTGTCTTTGGGGACCAGCATTCTCTCAAAATCACTAGTTAAAATATATACATTATTCTCAGTCTTGTTTGTAGCTGATATAGGATAATATGCTCCAAATCGTTTCAAATTAAGAGAACACTGAAATTAAGCAGTTAGGAGAGCGGTGAAGGCCACAGTAAGAGTTCAAGCCTTGAGAACATCTGAACTTTATGGGAGAGAAAAGTGGAGAAGACCAAGCCTGAGTAGTGAGGAAACCTGCAAAGTGAAGCGAGGCAGAAAGTGGAGAATCCAGTACAGGGAGTGGATAAGGAGGTTAGGAAAGCCTCAGGAAATCACAGCACGAATTGCCACATGGATGATTCACCTGTAAGATTTCCAGATGGAGGTGTTTCCAAGTTTTGAGTTTTAAGTTCTGCAAAGATCAGGGAACATGAGGGATGGACAAAATGCCCATGGTGTTGGCCACAAGATCCTTGGAGATCTGGAAGCAAGAATTTTCTGGACAATTTTAGGGCAGATAAAATAGACTGTCTGTCAGTCACTAGACAGGGAGAAGGTGGGGATGCAATGAAGTCATCTGTATCTTGCATTGCTGTAGCCTTCCCGGTGTGTATAAGAGACAAACAAATGATGAGGAGGGAAACTAGGGTGAAGAGAGGATTGTTGAGTTTAGCACACACTTGAAAACAGGCAAGGATCAGAAGTCTGAATTCTTTAGAGGTACCTAGGAACTATTTCCTTCTGGGAAACAAAACCAAGACTAAAGGAGCTAGGGAGTGAGGCAAATTTAGGTTATTGAAAGGAGAGAGAAATCAGAAATAATAATAACCCAAGATACAGCAAAGTATCAGTCAATATAAGAAATCACCCATTGGATGATAAATTTAGACTTTCTCACAGGGAATTTATAACAGAGAATAGACATGTGATATCACTATAAAAATCACACAGACTTCTACATTTTAGAAGAGTCCTTGTGAAGGCCTATACCATCAGTTTGGAACAAATGTATCATTCTTCTTGTACTTTAAAAATAATCAATTCCCCTTTTTTGCATTGTGAACCCAGGGGCTGCCCTCTGATACTTGTAAGAGACAGTTACAGGTATAAATAAGGATGGACAATGAAGTTTCATGGTAAACTTAAGAGGTAAAGGAAATATAGTTGTTTTCCTAAGTGAACGAATCAACCCAACTTATACTTTATCTCCAGGATTCAGCTAACTATGGTCAACAGGGGATCCAGGTCACAAGGGAATTCATGGAAGCCGTCTTTGGTTTATCTTGGAAAGAGTGATGCTGAATTAGGGCACATGGCCGATCCAGTCACTAGAGAAGGGTGGGAGTTGTCTCGTGTGGAGCAAGGGTGTTTCACCTGGTCTCAGTAGGATCTGGAGGAAATGTCCTTCAAGTAGATCCAATGATCTCTGCTTGAATTCTGTGCTTATGCAGCAACTTTCTGATTCCTAAACCATCTTTCCAATGACATCAGTAGCAAGAAAGGGAGCGTTCTGGAATAAGGTGTTGAACATTTGGAAAGAAATGTCCTGCATAGTTAGCAAACTGGCATTCTGTTCTACACATCAGTGTGTGTGAGTACAATAATCATAGATCTAATGCTGTGCATAAGGTCACTATGAGTCGGTACTGACTCGATGGCACCTAACAACAACAACAAATTGGTGTTGAGTGCTGGGTTACATTTGGGTATATTGTTAAAGCCCAGTTTCTGGACCTGCAATGCTGAGGCGAATTCTAGACAGTGGTACTTTTCCCAAAGTAATTCTAATTTATATTAAATTTTTTTTTTTTTTTTTTAAACTACCCGTGATCATCAGCCTTGAGGACAGCCTTTTGCTTGCATCATATAATGTTCCCATACCATCTATGGGTGGTTTTAGGAAAAATAACAGTAAGCAATACTTCCAACAATTAGTTGGTAATTCAATATGGAGCTTGGATTCACTCAAAAAATAATGGTAGAAAAAGGAAAACTAGTTCTAGAAAATACAGAATTTAGAGATGACAAACACAAGACATTCTTGTTGCCACTCTCCTGTCTTATACCCATGGCAGGTATTACTAATTGATAATGACCCTTCTTTCTGTTGATGTCAGCAGCATTCTTCTTAATAGCATTGATCCAGAAGCCACAGCAGTTTTCTGCAATGGTCCCATGTGAGTAAACTCTCTGAGTTGTTAATAGCATTGATCCAGAAGCCACAGCAGTTTTCTGCAATGGTCCCATGTGAGTAAACTCTCTGAGTTGTTAGAAATTCTGTTGTTGTTAGGTGCTGCCAAGTCAGTTCTGATTCATAGCAACCCTGCGCACAACAGAACAAAACACTGCCTGGTCTTGCACCATCTTCACCCTTGTTATGTTTGAGTCCATTGCTGCTGCCACGGCGTCAGTCCATCTAGGTGGGAGCTTCTTTTTTACCAGCTCTCCACTTTAGCAAGCATGATGTCCTTTTCCAGGGACTGGTCCCTCCTGATAACATGTCTGACATTTCATCATCCTGGTTTATAAAGAGCATTCTGGTTATGCTTCCAACACAGATTTGTTTGTTCTTTTGGAGTCCATGGTACTTTCAATATTCTTCTCCAACACCATAGTTTAAATGCACTGATTATTCCTCTACAGTCTTCCTTATTCAGTATCTAACTTTCATATGCATATGAGACTATTGAAAATACCGAGGCTTAGGTCAGACACATCTGAGCCCTCCAATTGACATCTATCTTTGCTTTTGAATACTTTAAAGCGGTCTTGTCAGCAGATTTGCCTAGTGCAATATGTTGTTTGATTTCTTGACTGCTACTTCCATGCATAAGGAGCTCTGGTAGTGTAGTGGTTACGAATTAGGCTGCGACCCTTAAGGTCAGCAGTTCGAAACTACCAGCCACTTCAAGGGAGAAAGATGAGGCTTTCTACTCCCGTCAAGATTTGCAGCCTTGGAAACCCTGTACAGGGTCGCTATGGGTCGGAATCGACTCGACGGCACTTAACAACAAAAACTTCCATGCATATTGATTGTGGAATCAATCAAAATGAAGTCTTTGACAACTTCAATCATTTCTCTTTTTATCATGATGTTATTTATTGGTCCAGCTGTGAAGATTTTTGTTTTCTTTACATTGAGGTTAACCCATACTGAAGGCTGTGGTCTTTGATCTTCATTAGTAACTATTTTAAGTCCTCTTCACTTTCAGAAAACAAGGTTGTATCATCTGCATATCACAGGTTGTTAATTTGCTCAGCATGTACAGGGACTGATCCTGCCTGATAATATGTCCAAAGACGAAGTCTGGCCATCTTGGCTTACAACGGGCATTCTGGGTGTACTTCTTCCAACACAGATTTGTTTGTTCTTCTGGCAGTCCATGATTCCTTGATTCTTCTTCTCCAACACCGTAACTTAAATGCATCAATTCTTCTATTGTTGTTGTTGTTATGTGCCGTGGAGTCGGTTCCAACTCATAGCGACCCTGTACAGGGTTTCCGAGGCTGTAATTCTTCTATAGTCTTCTTTATTCATTGTCTAACTTTCACATGCATGTAAGGTTATTGAAAATACCATGGTTTGGGTCAGGTGTACCTTAGTCCTCAAACTGACAACTTTGCTCCTGAACACTTTAAAGAGGCTTGTGCAGCAGATTTGCCCAATGCAATGTGTTGTTCGATAGCTTGACTGCTGCTTCTATAAGTGTTGATGGTGGATCTAAGAAAAACGAAGTCTTTGGCAACTTCAATCTTTTTTCCATTCATCATGATATTACTTATTGATCCAGTGGTAAGGATTTTTTAATTGAGGTGTAACCCATAATGAAAGCTGTGGGTTTTGATCTTCATCAGTAAGTATTTTAAGTCCTCTTCACTTTTAGTAAGCAAGGTTGTTGTTGTTGTTGT
>NW_006408525.1:26121883-26123816 GCF_000296735.1 Chrysochloris asiatica
ACTCCACGGCACACAGCCGCCACCACCAGGGGTGTGGTAAGTTTCTTAACTAAGCCTTAGTATCATCATGTGAGAAATAATATCCAAGTCGTAAATTTAAAGCTATTAAAATTTTTTAAACTTTAAAAAAAGATAACACATAAAAAGTATCTTACTTGCAAGCATCTTGCACATGGTAGATACTCAGAAACAGAAATGTTAGTTGCTTTTCTTGTTAAATATTCGACATCCAGCTGAACAACCTTATAAAATGCCTTTAGTCTCTATTTGAGTATCTTTAGTGATGGGAAACTCATTGCATTGCAAGGTTTTAGAAATGTTTGAATTATTAACAAAGTTGTCTTTAGAATGAACGGAAATCTGCTTCACAGAATAAAGCTTTTATTCTGCTCACAGAACATAGTTTGTCTGAAAAACATCTTTAGGATAGTTGAAGAAGCACTCTATCCCCAGTAAATCTTTTGTTGTCCAAGCTAAGGGGTCACCAGTACATTCAACGTAGACCACATGGTTTTCATGTCCATCATCACCTAGGTCACTATTACCTGGGTTACTTCTGAATCTACAGTATGATCTGACTGCTTTTTGGTTTGGTTGGTTTTTTTTACATGTGTTTCTAATATTAGATCAAAAATTATTCTTTAGGAATTCTTGCTAGCTATGTTTTATCCCATTGCTTCAATCTTCTGCATAGTATTATTTTCAGAGAAATATTATACCATGGAATACCCTAATTTCCTAATAAAATTATAGAAATTATTTGAATCTAGTCATCATTAATGTAACATAATGGTTTCAGGGAGGCTCAGGTGATTTGAACACATTAGTAATGGAAACTTGTTTTACTGACATTTTGGGTTCACCCTTTTGTGCTGGGCTTGGACCCAAGGCTTGTCACTCAGACAGTTCTGATTGTAACTCTTAAACTATAATTATCTTCCTCTTTCAATTAAGATCAGATTTCTTTATTGCAACATGTAGATATTGCAAAATCTAGCTATATGCATTGGATTTTTATGTCCCTTTTAGCAAACTTTCCCTGACAATTCATTTTTTTCTTCTGGGCTGTTCCACTTTGAAGTGTCATTGCTGAATAGGGCATTCAGTGGGCACTTTGCAGTGTTGTTGGTTTTGTGCAGCTGACTCGTCGTAATATAGTGACTAAAGATAATGAAGATAAAACACACTATATTATTATTCCCAGGTTTCAGAATTTTGAGATACGCATAAACTAGGGCCATGCCTATATGACAGCATAATTGGTATAAAAATGAAAAATTCAATCAACATATACTTTTATTTAAAAATATACCAAATGATGGGCTTGATTAATAGTTTTCATTATGTTTCAGTCTGTATTTAAAAAAAATGGCTTTGACAATGTATCAACCAAAGTGATGTTGCTAACCATGATTTTAACCAACATTTATCTGGCATACCTGAATCATGCCAAATCCTGCATTAAGTGTTAGGGATTTCTAGATGGCCAATAAAACACAAACCATGCCTTTGAAAAGGAATCAGACAAACACATTCATTTTCTAAAAATAAAGTGCAGATCACTGTAGTCACAGAACATAGAGGTTCAGTCAGATCAGTTCTCAGAACCAGGGCACTTAGTCTTGTAGGAAAGCATTTTAAGGGAACTGTTTCGCCTCCCTACTCCCATGTACATTGAGATTTTATATATCTTCAAGGTTGTGCTTAAACGCTTCTTTCATCCTGAGAGTGGTCCTTATGTGCCAGTCCTCCACATTTCTGTTGTTGTTGTTGCTAGGTGACGTTGAGTTGCCTCCGACCATAGCAACCGTATGCCCAACAGAAGGAAACACTGCCTGATTCTGCAGCAGCCTCCCAATTGTTACCCTTGAGCCCATTGCTTCAGCAATGGTCAATCCATCTCCTTCGGAGTCTTTTTTTTTTTTTTCGCTGC
>NW_006408525.1:26124326-26126358 GCF_000296735.1 Chrysochloris asiatica
CATTGAAGTGCAACCCATACTGAAAGCTGTGGTCTTTGATCTACATCAGTAAGTATTTTCAGTCCTCTTCACTTTCAGTAAGCAAAGGTGTGTCATTTGCATATTAGCAAATTTCTGTGGCATATCATTTTTACTTTCTTTGGTAGTGAGAGCACTTTCTATGTGAAGGTAAAGCATTTACTTACATAGTAATGTCTGCTCATGATTGTATCACACAACCTAGTTAATGTTAGTTTGATTGAGAGAAAAGTATTTTGTAGATAAAATAGCCCTGTCAAGGGAAACAAGTTTTGATCCAAATTCCCCGAAGTATTACATTTTCAGATTGGTTTTTTTCATGGAGAGCCAATCCTCTTTCCACCAGTTCTTTTAAGTTAACTCAGTTTTCAATTCATAGTATCTCAGTTTTACATTCATAATATCAAAGCATGCTCTAATGGTGAGTTACAAGATTCTGATATTGCTTTGATAAGTGAATATCAATGGACAGTGTTTCTTCTTGTAAATGGCTGTGTCTATACCAAGTCACTCTGTTTTGTGAAACCAACTCCTGGCATTCTTTAGCTGTATGGGAAAAAGTCCTCAGGTTAATTTTCTTTAAAAAAAAAAAAAAGGCCTCATGAATTAAATGACTGCTTGTAGAAACTGAAGATCACTTTCTAGTGAGTCACCAGGTATAATAGATTGAGTAACATGATTTATATCAATATGACTTATGAAATTGTGAAGCTAAGATTTGTACACTTAGATTAAAACAATAACAAACAAACAAAACTCCTATTTTCACAGAGCATCAAGTGTTTTGAGGGTTCTCTGGAAATGTTAATTGAATTCAACAAATTTCTCAGTGAAATGGAAACAAGTTTTTAGTGGTTTTTCAGTCACTAACAGCTAGCATATTTGCTTGTGTTAGTAAGATTTAACGTGACATTCATTTTCATTTGACTTTTGCATTTTAAAGTGAAGTAACCAAGGCATAGATTCAAACTGAGTACTTCCAGAACATGTCTTCACCGTCTTCTATGTGATGGGCACTTGGCTTAACTACTGTGCATTGACAGGTTGGGTTTGTTGGCTCAGACATATCAAAAGATGAGTGGTGGGAATTTAGAAATTAATGAATGAAAGGATAAAAAGAAGATAAATGCTTCAAGAAAGTAATAGAGGAACTATATTACCACCATTCAGTATTCGTGCCACAAATATTAATTGAGTGCTTCTTATCTGGTAGCCCCATGCTTCCTATCTAGGTATACTGTGTATACCTTGAAAATAGTTCAGGCACTGTTCCAGCTTTGCTTGGATGAATAGTCTAGTTGCTGTTACTGTTAAGTGCCCTCAAGTCGGTTCCAACCCATAGCGACCCTGTATAAGGTTTCTAAGGAGCAGCTAGTGAGCTTGAACTGCTGACCTAGTGGTTCAAACTGACTTTGCAGTCTAGCACATTAACCCACAGTGCCACACTCCAAATAATCTAGTACTTGTATGTAATTCTATCAGTGTATGTTCTACAAATATTGATTATCTCCTAAGCAGTAGGCATTGTGCTAGATGCTGGGGCATGCTGGGCTACAGTGGCAGGCAAAACAGATATGACCTTGCCTTCAGAGAATTCACAGTGGGAGAAGTAGACATTAATTAATTAATTCAGTAGTCACAAAGATAAATATGTAACTGCAAAATTTGCTAAGTGTGATGGAGGAAAACGTCAGGATATTATGGAAGTATATAATTGCATAGCTGATGGTGGTGGTGGGAGTGTGCAGAGGCTGGTGAAGACCTCTCAGAGGAGCTGGCATATGAATTAGACCTTCCTGCGGAGTAGGAGGCAGCCAAGTCCAAACAGAATAAGCACTTTCTAAAGTAAAAAAACGAAACCCTTTGCTATGCAGAGGTTCTGACTCATCAGCACCCTTCTAGGCAAAGGGAAGAAGCCCGTGGGAAGGTGCTGCAGTGGGAAGACGCAGGGTGTTAGAAAAGTCAAACCAGGTCAATAAGGATGGTGGAAAGAGGAAAGGAGGCAAAAAAAAAA
>NW_006408525.1:26127199-26144902 GCF_000296735.1 Chrysochloris asiatica
CCTTAAGGTTCGCAGCCCGATTTGTAACCACTACGCTACCAGAGGTCCTTATAGGATACCTTGAATGAAGGGACAGGATCAAGTTTGTGGTTCCAAGAAGATTCCTGCATTTGTGGTGGGGACACTGGAATGGTGGGCTTGGGGAGCTGTGTGGGCAACCATGCAAGAGACAGTTAATGGTGGCATGCGCCAGGGTGACAGTGGTGGAGAAGAAGAAAAAGAATTAGGTCATAGACACTTAGGAGGTAAAATGCCAAATTGTGGCTAATATAGGCTTAGATTATTTCTTGAATGAATGAATGGATTCAGGCAACAGGAGCTTGCCCCTAAAAAGCTACAATTGATGGATTGTTTAACTAAAATTCGATTGGATTGAAATGCATAAATCTGCCAAAAAGAATGTTTTTTTATTTGGTGCTTTTCTGATCAAACCAATCATAGATCAAATGTAAAAAACAAACCAACCTAAACAGGCTTGTGATGCAGAGATACTTCACCATGATGATATGTTTGGACATATGTGTAAACAGCATGTGTCTTATGATCATGCTTTTTTAGTTTGGGAATGCAGTTTTTTTTTTTTAATGTTTTATTGTGAATTATATGATAGTTTACATGGGAGAACTTTAGTTTTACATTCATTCTATCATATATCGTCTCACTGCCATGGTTCCAATCCCCTCCATGCATCCTCAACCACCCAAAGGGTATATCCCAGAAACCCACTCCCTACACTTCCCCCTCCTCCTCCCAGTTTTCAGCCCACAGTCCCTTTCCCTCTCTGGGTCCAAAGTCCCCAGTCGCTTCATCACTCCACGTCATCATCTCTGTCTCTATCTCAGGCATCTCTGTTTCTCTGGGTAGGGTCCCGCTCTCGACTCTTCTCCGTTGATGGTGGGAATGCAGTTTTATATGAGTAGGTTTTCAAGGTATCAATTTTTGGAAAATGTAGCTAAAAAATCGCCCTGTGGATAACTCAGCAAATAATTGTGTAACCTGCCACTTTAGCTTTTTATCCTGGGAATTACAATATTATATTGTCCTTTAAATCTCAGCAACTACCTCTGTCATGCAAGGAGTCACTGTGCAGCCTGGGGGTGACAGATATTGATGATAATGATGACTAAAATGTTCATTGGGTTCTCCTCCCTGCTGAGACTTGCCTACCCCTAGAGCCATTCTTATCTTCCCAGTGGTTAGCATTCAGCACTCCTGCCTCCTTCCAGCTCTACCAACTGTAAAAACACCTTCCAGAGTCCAGTAGGAAAGTGAGTTAAATTCTCTCATCTCTACATCCACCCCTTCTCCATCCCCAGGACTTTTCCTTACCACCAGCCTCGGATTAATGAGACAGGAAACTAGACTTCACTGAGCTCTCCTTGTTGTTGTTGTTGTTAAGTGCCTTCCAGAACGACTCATAGCTGACCCTGTATAGGGTTTCTGAGGCTTTTGAATCTTTGTGGGAACAGAAAGCCTTACCTTTCTCCTGTGGAGTGACTGCTGGGCATTATGGTTCCACAGTCCAGTGTTTACCTATAATCCCAAACCACCAAACTCTTCATTGTCTAACTCATAGGGTTTCCAAGGTTATTGATGTATAACCATCCCCTACCATTAGGAATTCTCTATTAGCCTGGATCTAATTAGTGTAGTGGTTACCAGTCAGGCTGCTAACCTCAACATCAGCAGTTCGAAACTACCAGCCGTTCTGCAGGAGAAAGATGAGGCTTTCTGCTCCTGTAAAGATTTATAGCCTCAGAAACCCCATACAGGATTGCTATGAGTCGGAACTGACTCCACAGCACATAACCAATTCTTAAGTTTGTTTATTTATGGAGTATCTCTTGATTGGATACGGATTGTATATTTTTGCTTTTTTAAAACAATGAAAACAATTTATCTTATTATTCATCAAGTCCACTCAGCCATTCATTAGATAAGCTGCTAAAATGACTGTCCCACAGAATCAGTGTATAAGGTTGTTTAAAAGGGTGTTCAGTGAAGGCATCATAAAATACCTTGGAGGCACATTTATACAATGTGACAGGTAATAAATATAAAATATAATTAAATATTTAAGAGAATCATAATCTTAAAATATGCCCTGAAAATGTCCTTGCTAGTATGAGCTGCTACTTTTAAGCTTGTAACACTCATAAAAATGATTGAGGAAGTGTCATATCTTGTAAAAGAACGTCACTACACCCCACACCTTTGCAATCAGCATAATAATCAGCACTGGCCATGCGGGGAGCAATGATTGTTTGTGTTGTTGTTAAGTGCCATTGTGTCATAGAGTGATCCGGACTCATAGTGACTCTGTATAGGGTTGAAGTCCATTGACTTCCTTATTCCATGTGCACCAATGTAACCAACAGAAAAATGCATAAAACTTTAGGATGTATTTGCCTTTAGTTCTATGTAAAGACTCGATGGCACTTAATAACAACAACACCACACCAAGAGTCCACCGAGGATGGGCTGGTACTAAATTAATATTGACTGTACAGCCTTGGAAACCCAATACAGAGTCGCTAGGGGTTGGAAATGACACTTGACAACAACAACAGCCACACCTGGTGTGATGCTATACAGTAAGCACTGGATCACATTGTCGATTTGAACCGCGAAGTGGCGGTTCAGTCACACCAATGGCTCTCAGAAATCACAAGGGACTCGATGGCACTTAACAATGACAATAAACAGCCATGCCATCCTGAATGCGTTTGATCTCAGAAACTGAGCAGTTAGTACCTGATGGGCAATTGTTTGGGGACACCAGGAGCTGTAGATGTTTATGGAGTCCTGGTGTAGTGTTGTAGCCTAAGCACTGGACTGCTAATTGCATGGTCAGTGGTTCAAACCCAACAACTACCCCTCCAAAATGCTATGCAGGATCACTATGAGCCAGAACTAACTCGATGACAACAACAATAAATTAATATTTGTTTAATGAATGGGTGAATACACAAACAAGGGAATATGTGATACTTGCCAGATATACATAAATATACCAAATATTTAAAAATGAGATTTTACTTGTTGTTAAGTGCTGTCAAATTGGTTCCGACCCATAGCAACCCTGTATGGGGTTTTCCAGGAGCGACTGGTGAGCTTGAACTGTCGACCTTTCAGCTCAAACCGAGACGTACTTGCTGATCTGTTTTTCTGAAATGAGAAATTGAAGCCACAGATAATTCTCTTAAAGTCCCATGGTATTTGTAATTAAATAAAATATTTAAAAATATATACTTGTCTCAGCAGAAACTTCATATAGTTATATAACTTTAGAAGGTGGATGCCAAGTGGGTAACTAAACTGAACATATTCTCTGACCAACCAAGGCTGTAGTTTCCTGTGTCTATGATTTCTATGGGGATTTAAAAATGCTGGACTCATATGGTTATAGTGATATTATAAGTGATAATGTTGTAGTCTTTTTGCAAAAGGTGAATCATCTCAAGTTGAGTAACTTGTTCTCAGCAAAATAATCACTCACTGAGTGAAGCCTGAAGTATCATTTAGTTTCTTTCTCTTAGACCTCACTGCCTCTCTGTAGACTGGTTTATTAGCATGCTTTATTTAAAGGTCTGCTTCTAAACTGTGTATTTCTTTGTTTTAATAATTTAAAAAGCTTGCATCTTAAAAATACATGCAAAGTGAGACAGAACAATGGCTTCTTTTACAAACTAAAACCTTAACATTTACAATTTAGCCCAAAGGGAAACCAGAATGCAGAAATTGTTTTCAAAAGGCTCGCTTTTGCATTTTAGGAAATTTAAGCTTCTATTCTGGTTTTGGCAAACAACCTGTTTGGTGAGTGTAAAGCATATTTGTTCTCGATTTTGCTATATTATACTATGATGATTTAGGAAAACAAAACAAAACTCTAAAACTGTGGATGATAATCCCTCAGAGTGTACATTTTTCCTCAGTCTGTTTTATGTACCCTGGATTTACTTGCTGACTTCTTTCCCCTTTAATCTCAGCAGCTGTATTAACACTAGCATCTGATAGTTCTGCAACGCTTCAGGGCCTACAAAGCTCTTTCACAGAAGTTGTCTTTTTTGATGCTCACAATAGCTTGTGTGTGATATTGGGAGCCGAAGTGTCATTTCCCCCCTGTGTCAGATGAGAAAGCTTGACCTCTTAGCAATCAGCTAGGGAGAAATATTTCAGATGAAAAAGAAAGCTACGTATTTATCTTCCAAAGTTGTAATTGTTTTGGTGTGTATGCGAAGGGAAGGAAAAGAATAAGTTGGGGACGGGATATATCAATAAGCTAATTGATTTCATTGTAATGTGACTTGATTTTTTCTTTTAATAATAATAATAATAATAATAACAGCCTTGGTAGTATAGCATGTTACATGTTGGGCTCTTAACCACAAGGTCAGCAGTTCGAATCCACAAGCCACTCTGAGGGAGAAAGATGAGGTTTTCTGTTCCCATACAGCTTTATAGCCTAAGAAACCGTATACAGGGTTGTTAGGAGTCAGAACCCACTAGAAGGCATGCAGTAGCTGAGTAGCAGTAGCAGTATTAGTATCGGTTGTTATTGTTGTGAAGTGCTGTTGAGTCATTTCCGAGGTTTCCACTGCCGACCTTGTGCTTCACAGTCCCGTGCTGAGCTGCTTGCTATATGCCACATGTGAAGGAATTCATTCCTGGTATGGTGCTGTAGGATAACCACTGGACTGCTAATTGTAAGGTCATTGGTTCAAACCCCCCAGCTGCGCCTCAGAAACCCTTTTCGTGGTTGCTCTGAGTCAGAACCGACTTGAAAGTACTTAACAACCTCACACTATTGTCACTGTTGTTAAGTGCTGTCAGTTGGTTCTGACTTATAGTGACCCTGAGTAGGGTTTTCAGGACTGTAAATCTTTGGGGGAACAGGAAGCCTCATCTTTCCCCCTGAGGATCGGCTAGTGGACTCGAACTACTGTACACCCATTGTGTGAGGTAAGCATTATTATTATTGTCTTTATTTTATAGACCAGAGAGGTAAGTGAAACTGGCCAGAACTTTGCAGAGCTGGGACTCTAACCCAGACAATCAGCCTCTGGCCTGTAATCATCATTGTGCTGAGTGATGATGTGTGTGGTATGAGGGGAAGCCCTAACTGGGAGTGTTTGCCAATTTCCAGAGTGTAAACATTTCCATCATTCAAGCTACCAGTGGTTTAACACTCAACTCATGAAACACTTGAATAGTTTTCTTTGTGCACCTTGAGAGCTGCTGCAAATCCAACACTCCTCGGATTAGGCTGCTTTGCTTCTCACAGCTTTACCATGAAAACAGACTGTCCTGCTACTAGTGTCTTAAATTCAGTAGTACTGAGGTCTGCTTTTTAGGTTTAAACTTTTGGTTGTGATTTGAGTGAAAGTTTACAGAGTAAACAGTTTGCTTTGTGGCATTGATTACAATCCCCACAATGCAACAGCGCTCTTCCCACTTCCTCCCTGCTGACCACTTCCATTTGTCCTCCGTTCCTATCTAGTCCTGATTTCTGAATTTTATCCCTGGGAAAGTGCTGCCCTCTTGATCTTGTATGGTTGACTGTAGGCCTGTCTACTGTTTGGCTGAAAGTTTGTCATGAGGGTAAGTTCAGTTCTGGATTGCAGAGTGACTAAGGACCCTGGGCTCAGCGGTTCTACCAGTCTCTGTCACTAAGGAAAAGAAAGTCATGGGGAGATACACAAGAGTTACAGAAACAAAAGTAATTACTATATACAAACCTGTGTTATCAATAATAACAAACATGAATCTATGAGTGAACACATAGGCAGACAGGCAAGATGAGCAGGTATGAGTAGGCAAACAGGTATGGACTACACCCACAACCATATTTAGGGTTGGCAGATGAGATTTCTTTGTACCTGTTTGTATGTGCTGTAAATATGTCTATATATATGTAGTAGTGCAAATAAGGGGCAAAGTTTTGAAATCTTGTAGCCATACCAAACACCTTTTGGGGATGAGTCACAGAGCCTGGAGGCTGAGGACCATAGTCATGGGGAACATCAAGGGCAAATAGCATAGCATAGTCTACAAAGACACTATTCTACCCCTACTTTGGTGAGTGGTGACTGATCTTAAAGACTTGTGAATGGCCTTCTACGGAGCACCGGTTGGTCTCTCCCAATCCAGAGCAAAGAAGAGTGAAGAAAATCAAAGACAATTAGTCCAAAGGACTGATGGACCACATATACCTCAGCCTTTATGACCCTGAGACCAGAACTAATGGTCTCCAGTTACCACTGCTGACCACTGTAAAAAGGATCAAAATAGAAGGCCGTGGAGAGAGTGGGAGACAAATGTGGATCAACACTTAAAATAATAAAAAAGGCCAGGCCTACTGGATACACTGAGGAATATTTACATGCAATAAAATAGACCTGTTATAAGTGTACAGTTTGAAGAGTCTCAATGCATATACATGGAGGCTTCAGAAAGTTCATGGAAAAATGGTATTAAAAGATAAGGGAATTTTCCCACAAACTTTTTGTAACCATCAACACAAGATATATCCCCCCACCCCCCCAACCTACACCCACTGCCATGCAGTAGATTCTGACTAATAGTGGCCGAATGTAGGCTTTCTGAGGCCGTAAATCTTTACAGGAACAGAAAGCCTTCTCTTTTCCCATGGAGTGGTTGGTGGATTCGAACTCCTGGTGGTCTTGTGGTTAGCAGCTCAATGCATAATCCACTACACCACCAGGGCTCCTTAACACAAGATATAGAATGTTTGTTTTTTTTTTCACCACCCCTGATTACAGCCAAGAAACTCTGGTGGTTTTCTACTCTGTTTCATGGAGTGACTATGAGTCGGAAACTCCTCAAAAACACCCAACAACAATAGTTTCTCTTAAGGTCTGTGATGGTGATTGTGTGCCATGGAATCCAGTCCAACTCATAGCAGCCCTGTATAGGGTTTCGAAGGATGAATATCTTTATCAGAGCAGAAAGCCTCATCTTTCTCCTGTGGAGCAGCTGGCAGATTCCAACTGCTGACCTTGCAGTTAACAGCTCAGCTTGGGTGGTACCAAATGGTTTGCAGCCGGCTGCTAGCTTGAAGTTTGGTGCTTCAAGCTCATCTGGTTAAAAGGCCAGGCTTCTGAGAAGATTACAGCCATAAACCCCTTATGGGGCAGCTGTAGTCTGTTACGCCTATGGCGTCAGCACCCACCCACAGCAATGGTTTGGGTTTTTGGTTGAAAGCTTCTCTTGCACCTCTTCTCAGTTCATCTCCACTTCTCCAGGTCTCTGCCCTGGTAGCCACGGATCTGCTTTATTTCACTATAGATGAAATTTGCTTTCCCTAGGGTTTCATGTAAACGGAACCGTAATGTATATATTCATCATCAGCAGGCTTCTTTCTCTGAGCATTTGTTGTTGTTAAGTGCTATTAAGTCGGTTCCGACTCATAGCAACCCTGTATAGGAAGGCTTTCCAAGGAGCAGCTGGTGAACTTAAACTGCTGACCTTGCCGTTCAAACCGACCTTGCATAATTGTGTGAAATTAAGCCCTGCTGTTTCTCTCAGCAGCCCCATCTTTTGTCTTATCAGGTGGTATTCTAGTGTAGGATGTGTGTGATTTATTCACCAGGCTAATTTTTAGCCACAGATTTTGGTCATAATAAATTCTTTTATAAATATGTTGCTGATATGCAACCATAGGTCTTAGAAAACTGGAATCAAGAAGAGAAGATACTCTTTTTGTTAAATTTAGAGATTAGGATACTATTATTAAACAATGACATTTTAATTTTAGTTTCAGGTGCAAGATTTAAGAAACATTTACTACTCTGTTTTTTTTAAAGCCATTTACTCAGTTATTTAAATACTTTTTAAAAAATTTTTTTGGTTGATTATAGTATAGTTTTGTAAACCTGAGCTGTTCAGATTTACCGATGCTCTGATCTCTAAGTAATTACTAGCTTTCTTCTTTACTTTATGTCCCGTAGAATGTACCTTCCCATTGGTGGGATTTCTGGAAACTAATACCTTCTGTTACTTAAATAAGAACCTTTCAATTTGCTGATATTTGAAAAACATTTTTATTTTCCTCATTCTTCTCTGCCTTCCTTTGTCTCTCTCTGAGCCTCCACTGAACTGTCCTGTACTGACAGGCAGCAAGTAGATCAAACCCACTTGGTTTTTAAAAGTGCTTTTCCTAGAATTCCAGTAGGTGGCAGTCTTATAAAGCCTAAAGAAGTGACTGCTTTGTCAATTTAGGATTGTTTTTGAGGTAGATTCCCTTCTAGTGACTTATTTGCAAACCCATTTGCTTTTACTAATTGGAATTTCTGGGTTTTTATTTTTTAATGATTATCAGAACCATGTTGTTGTTGTTGTTATTAAGTGCCGTCAAGTCGATTCCGACCCATAGCGACCCTGTATAGGGTTTCTGAGGAGCCGCTGGTAAGCCTGAACCACCAACCTTGCAGTTCAAACAGCTTTGCAGTCTGGCGCATTAACCCACACCGCCACACCAGGACTCCATACATACTGTTTATTCAACATTTTCTAAGTTTTTTTAAAAAAAAAGAAAAAAAAAGAAAAGACAATCTTCTTCAAATCCTTTTCTATCCCTAATGAGTTGGAACCAACTGGACGTCACAAAAACAACAGGAGATCATCACTGGTGTGTCACTGTAGGAGAAGAACTAGACTACTAACTGCAAGTTCAGTGGTTCAAATCCACCAAGGTATTCCTCAGAACACTGTACAGGGTCACTGTGAGTTGGAACCAACTCAATGGCACTTAACAGCAGCTTTTTCTACCTTATAATACAATAACAACATATAACAGTAAAATTTTTAATGTTTGAGACTTTAGATTTTAAAAATAATCATAAACATATGCATATTTTGTCTGATCTTTTCCTCAGATTTGTCTTGTGAGTTATTTTCCTGAAAGGTAGTCTTTCCATTCCTGTTGGGTCCAAGAGGACCTTCCTATCTTTGTTGAATTAGAGTTCATGATTGAATGAGGGCTGAAATCGCGTGACAAGGACGTCGATTTAACTGTGTTTCTTGGCAGCTGGGTTAGGGCGAAGTAAACTTCGATGATAAGGAATCCAATGTGTCCTCCGCAGAGTGAAGACTAGGATATCCTGACTGAGACTTTATTAGAACAAGTTTTATTCTGAGCGGCTGGTCCATCCAATTCTGACACTTCAACAGTAAAGTTTGCAAAAGCACTGTTGCTTTTTTCCAGGAAGATTATCCCCCTTAAATATCACCTTGAGAATGGCTGATATCCCCCAGAATGAGTAATCTGAGTGAGCAAGGAAGAACTGAAATGCTACTGTGACCTTCTCGTGGAAGTCATGCTCTATCACATTTTCAATATACTATTGACCATCCAGGCCAATTCTATTCCTTGTGGGGAGGAACTGCAAATGGCTTGAATGCCAGAAGGTGAGGATCATCAGGGCCCGTCTTGGAGACTATAGCCAGAAGCAATCAATAAACAGATGGTATTTAAAACCATGGGGTTAGATGAGATCATCTAGGGAGTGAATTTAGAAAAGACAAAATGATTGAATCTTGGAGGACTCCAACATTCAGACATCATGAACATAATAAGCCTGAGAAAAACCTCCCAATAAAATGGGGTCTCTGGGACCCCCGTGGAGAAAATGTTTCAAAAGAAGGAAATGTTAAGAAACTAACCACTGAATTTTTGCTTGTGGAAAATAACCTTCCTCCTCTGAGAGTCACACTATTCCAGTGTAGTTGTAAGGAAAGCAAGTGTTATTTAAAGTGTTTGCGCATTTTTGAGCACCAGGGAAGTAATTATTATAATTACATAATAGACAGTGTTTGAATATTGTTTGTTGTTAGATGAGTCTTTTTAACTCATAGCCACCAATACAATTGCAATATAAGCAATTTTTACAGTGGGCTCTGTTTAGGAAAATAACTTGGGAATATCTTTATTGCTATGCATAATAAAATGAGTGGAGGGCTGGAAACCACTAAATAAATATTAAAAGGAAGTATGACTTTAGGAAACGGAATATTCCAGCAAGTCAGTTTGACATGGCATAAAAACCTTCCATGGGCTTCGGCACTTGATTCTGGAATATTCTTCTAGACTTGCATGACTCCTCCCTCTCCCCTCCGCTCACTGGAACACTCTAAGCACTTCAGTTTTCATTGTTTTTCCATCCCATTTTGGTTTTGTATAGTAATTCATAAGAGGACACACATACCAAGAGCTTTCTAGGTGTCATGAGATATTCATAGTACTTGATGTTTATTACCTCACTTAATCTTCACCACAACCCACTCCAGGAAGTAGGTTCTGTCATCTCTGTCACTTCCATTTTAAAGACCAGGAAACTGGCACACAGAGACCAGTTCCCTCATGATTAAGTAGTAGGACTAGGAGTTGGGCTCAGTCTGGCTTCAGAGCCTAGGTTCCTAATCATTAACTGCAGCTTTTATTTTCCTTCTAGGTTTTGAATTTGTCAACCCAGATTGAATTAGCTATTCAGCCTTAGACTTTGACTTAACCCTGGAATATGGCTTCTATTATCTACTTTCAGATCTGACCCACCCTAATAGAAACCCCACCCTGGGCCAGATAGGAGAAAGGAGATCTTTTACAACCCTGTGTCCTTTTTCATGTAGTTCCTTTTTCCAGAATGTTCCTTTATGAACACTTCCATTGTCTGCTCTGAGTCAGCCTATATCGCCATTCCTGGTAGATATCTGCCTCTGTTCTCCATTGTGAGCTCCTCAAGGCCAGGACCATATCTTATTCATCTTTGAGTTTCTAGCATTGTGTCTAGAACACAGTAAGGAACCATTGCGGTTTCTTGACTGAATCAATGAAGGTGCTAGAAAATAGAACAATTGCTATCTACTGTATGTGAACAATATAATTTTGTCCCAGTGTTGATGGGCTAACATAAAAAGGACAGACATTTTAAAGAATATTCTTAACTTCCAACCTTGAGATCTTTATCTTATTTTATATTATTATCAACTTTATATTATTGTTGATTCACAAAGCCCTCTCTGTGCCCTTAATGTTAATTGTTGGAATCAAGAAGGTAACATATTTCACATTGTTACCATTCATTTTTAATTGAAATACATTCTATTAAAACATCACTACTTGATTAAAGTTCTGTGATTTAAAAAAAGTTGCAGGCCACCAAGAGAAATTTCATTAAAAGACTACTCCAAATACAGAAAGATGAAAGGTAATTTTGGTTTGTTATAAAGACTGATATGACCACCCTGACTTGCATTTGAATATTGTTTCATGAGTAAAAAAAGAACTCAAAGTGAATAGGGAAGCTAAAAAAAAAAGAAACAGACAAAAATAGAGTTAATATGGTATCTTACTCTAAAGGGAATACTTTCTACTAAATTTCTTATTTCTAAGGAACCAATCAAGTGACAGTTCTTGTAAAATTTTACATTAATTCTTCAACTTCCTGAAGTTGGGATAAAACGACCTCACCATTTACCATCTCTTGCACAGTTGTCTTGATTTTTCAGGTTTTGGTTGAGTCTACAGATAAAAATGAAATAAAAGGTTAAAAAGTTAAT
Source organism: Chrysochloris asiatica (assembly GCF_000296735.1). Classification (NCBI taxonomy): domain Eukaryota; kingdom Metazoa; phylum Chordata; class Mammalia; order Afrosoricida; family Chrysochloridae; genus Chrysochloris; species Chrysochloris asiatica. The sequence goes on from NW_006408525.1 coordinate 26,138,777, forward strand.
GTTTCAAATATGAATAGAAAATTTGTTGTTTAAACTTCTAAAATAGGTCGGGCTGATAATGCTTGAGATTTAAAATTTAAAAAGTCACTTTTACATTGTTTTTGAAAATAATTCAGTGTTGTTTTATGTACCAATGAAAACATTTTTCATTTTAAAATTTGGTTACAGTGTTCATAATACTTCTTTGCAGAGTAGGTTTATACCCCTGGACGTGCCAAAACCTTTAATAAAGTACAGACGATTCATTTTGTTACAGGATGGCACACATATTTTGTTTTGTTTAGTTTCTTGCTCAGAATACAGATATACTTGAAATGATGAACACTGCAACATTGAATGAAATCTTACAGTTTGATTCCTTCATAAAATGTGATTCTGACTTAATCTAAGTGATTCACAGATCTGCATACCTTTGGAAGAATCAATTGACTGTGCTTGAGACTTAGAGTGTGTCACAGATGAGCTTTCATCCACTCCATCTCGGCAAGGCAAACAAGGGAGGATGACATCATACAAGCTTTCTGGAATAAGCAGAAATAAGGAGAGTGTGCTCTTTGAGCTAAAAATTACAATAGTACTCAAAACTGTGGCCAGAAAAGAACCCAGCTTTCTTGATTAGTAATGATTGAATGATGCACTCTGAGAAAAATCATTTGGTGCATGGTACTTTTATTTTCAAACCCTGCCAAAAATGAGCTCTCACATGAATTAATGAAAGATCTGGTCTGAGAAATTAGATTTCTTGATTTATAGTCTTGAATTATTCCCACTAGTCCAGAATGCTATTACTTTAGGAGCGTTTGCTACAGAAGGTTTGGGATGGGGCCCATGACTGTCACTGAACATATGATTTTCTAGCACGTGCAAGTACTCAGGACAATATGCCTCTGTCTTTGGTGCCTCACCACAGCATTTTATAAACTACTATCAAATAAGACAAAGGGGTAAGCAAAATTTGCAAAATTTTATTTATTTAATAAATAAAATGCACATTATTATTAGACTTGTTATTTTTTGTCAACTAGAAATTCTCCTGGAATTCCTCATATTGCAGCAAAGACTACATCTAGAGGTCCACTGTTGGGCAGCTGTTGAAGGTATTTTCCACCTTTCTCTGATTTACCCATCGGGCCTCCCAGTCCAGCAGGTGGCGGTGGTAGGTCTCCAGCTCCAGCTCCAGGCGGGCCTTGATGTTCAGCAGACGCTGGTGGTCTTGAGTTCTGGCGCTCGGCTTTGGCGCGCACCTGCAGCAGCTGCCCCTCTAGGCAGTTGATGAGCTGCTGAACCTGGGATAACTGACCACAGTAGTCGTCCTCTGCTCCAGCCAATGAGTCCTCAAGAGATTTCTTCTGCAGTGGGAGGGAAATGGCATAGGTTTACCAGTGGAGTGCATAGTTAGGTGGGCCAATGTAGTTTGGATGTATCATTTTCTTGGGAAGTTGAAATGCTTCTGCGCCTACATACGTGACCCCTACCATGGCGAGCTGAGACTGGAGCTCAATCTCAAGGCTTTGAAAAGCACGCCTCAGCTCAGTGACCTCACTTTGGCAGGTCTGAAGCTGCTGCTTGTTGGGGGCTGATCTCCTTCCTGAGCTCCCTGCTCTGCAACAGCAAAGAGGAGGTGAGGCAACCGTAAACCTCTAATGTCAACACACTGTAGCGAAGGAATAAAGTGTTTTGTTCTGGTTTGTGTAACCTTTTCAGTGAACCAGGCATCTGCATCCTTCCGATTCTGCTCAGCGATGGTCTCATACTGTGTCCTCATGTCGTTGAGGATCCTAGTGAGATCCACTCCTGGGAGTTCACGGGGTGGTTTCCATTTCTATGCTTAGCTGGCCAAGGCTGCCCTCCTGGAAGCTTTGGAGCACCTGGAGACAGCAAGTGAGACAGAATGGTGACAGGGGCACATTAGACTTTCAGGAGCCCTCAGCACTGTTTTCTTGGTGGGTCCCTTCCTCCATAAAAAATATTTTACCCTGGATTAGAATAAAGGCAATACATCAATACAATATGTTAAAGCTTTCCCTTTATCCAAAAATTCATGTTTATCTTCTGGTTTTAAAAGAAAACATTTTCATAGGTCCTTAAAAGTTATCATGAGCCTAACTGTGTGCCTACTTTGCCTAATGGATAAATTGGGTGTGGGGGGCTTCTGCAGAATTAAGGGGCCTAGTGTTTGTGCTGAACACTGGAGACTTTCAACTGTAGCTGCCTAACAGTAAGGAGACTTGCACACTTTCCTGACATTGAAAATCCCATAGAAACCTTTTTAATACCATTTTGCCAGAGTCATAATTAACGTCCATTCTATATACCAGCCAGTTAGTTGTGGTTCGTCAGTTTCATGATGCATGTGTGTGTGTATTGAGATAGAATTTTGTTTTTTAACTTTTGAAATAACTATTTTGAAAATAAAACTCTAAATCAGAACAATTACCATTTTTATTGTAATTACCTAATGATTAAGATGACAAAATCAGATAGTACCTATAATCTGTTAAACTCTAATTGAAATCACCACCATCCACTTCCACTACTATATGGATAACACAGTACTCCCAAAATCCGAAAACAGACAGTTTAATAGGGAGGTAGAGTATCCCCACATTTGTTCTAATTTGAGATTGGTAAGTTTGAAATGGTTAATTTTAGGACAAAGAGAAAGACAGCAGCTTAGAGATGCTGCCCTATCTGACTGACCTCCTCATGGGTCTTCTTCAGGAAGGCCAGTTCCTCGTTCAGGCTCTTGATCTGCATCTCCAGGTCAGCTCTGGCCAGCATCAGCTCGTCCAGTGCAGGCCGTTGATGTCGGTCTCCATGCTCTGACGTAGGGCCAGCTCATTCTCCTACCCGAAAGCCAAATACAAAACAGGGCAGGGAATCACCATAACCATTTGAACAAGGTCACTGCTGTCTTGGTGTAAAATTTGTGTGACGATTTAAAAACAGCAGCATTCTAATGTAATTTTTGCTTTTATAATATTTTCCAGTTTTTAAAATTTATTTTAGTGGCAGTCTGTTACTCAGTTGGTGAAAGCATCCCGAACAGCACTGCACCCCAAAAGAACAAATTTCCCTTGGTGGCTGCTGTGACTGAACCTAGCTGACTTTATCTAGGTGGATTTCTAACAGTATCATAAAAACAACTGAAAATAAAATAATGCATCCTTTTGTTTAAGTTTTATAACTTCATTTAAAACACTGATACTTTCTTAGCTGTTACCAAGGTGTTATAGGTTTAGGACCATTACCACTGCAACTTCCTATGGAAATTTTGTGGAGCAAAAAGAACGCTAGTATTTCTTTGTTAAGTCAGGTAGGGTAGGGTATGGGGAAGAAGAAGGAACTACAAAAATAAGTCTGTGATTAATATTTTAGTTATATGCGCCATCAGGAAAACGATCATCTCATTTAACCTCCAGGCAAAAACCATTATTAATTCATTTTGATAAACATGGTAAGTTGAGATATAGGACATTGGTAGAATTATAATATCACATCATGAGTCAGTAGCAAATTACAAATATGGTGATCCATAGCCCTAGGTTTAAACAACTTGTAACTTCAGGTTATGTAATGAGAATTGTGTTAGAATCGAATTACTTTCTAAAATGATCTATGTGAATTATCAAAACACTAAGTGTTTAGAGCGTGTAGGCTTCAGAAGTTTTGAAATATTTACCATCAATGAAGGCAGGAAAATAGGGAAGAATAAGAAATGGTGGGATATCAATTATTGTCAGTTTTTATTTTATTTTACTCACTTCATTCTGAAGTCCTCTGCAGCAAGTCTCATTTTGTCAGTCTGCAAGAAGAGCTGAGCATTTCCAACACTGACAGGAATGATCTGGCAAAGCAGGGGGAGACACACAAAATGAGATGCTTCAATACAAGCATTAAACAATGATATATAGTTGACAGGATGATTTTTTGGCAATTTAAAATGCTAAGGTAGTTTCATTATTTTTCTAAGAAAATACATTTATAAAACATTATTTAAAAATTAAGAAACATATTTCCTACAAAATAAAAGTAGAGTTACAATCTATGGTAAAGAATAAAATGGAATGAAACGTCTTGAAATGAGCATTGCTCAATACAATCCAACTGAAAAATAATAAAGTTTTAGGTGATTATCACAGATACGGTAATAGTAAAAACTAAAGGAAAAAAGTGATTTCCACAGCTACTCCAAAAAGCATATTCTTACCTTACTCCTGAGGTCTCCGATTACTGTAATATTTACAGTAATCATTCTGTGACTTGGGATCACCTGTGCCAAACCTTTGTGTTTCATACCATTCTCAAATTTTGTTCTCTAGCTCAGTATTAACCTCCTCTAAAGCTCTAACGTTATCCAAATAGGAAGCCAATCTGCCATTAAGAGTTTGCATGGTTTCCTTTTCTGATCCACAAAGGAGGCCTCCATTGTTGCTAGAGAGAATACCTAGGGAGCCAGCCCCTGAGTTTCCTCCCAAGCCAGTCCCCCAAGGAACCTTCATAACCAGTGCCCATTCCTGCAAAGGAAGTTGCAGAGCCATCACCAAAGCCAGAGCTAGAACCAAACATGGTAGCAGCAGGAAAGCGTCCCCCACAGCAGCCCCCAAAGCCAAAGGTGCTCCCCCCACGGACACTTCCAACACTGGAAGTAGACTTGCCCCTAGCTCTGCTCCCTGTCCCACTTTGGGAGGACAGCCCCTGGTACTGGCCACAGGTTCGCACCGAGAGTGACATGGTGTTGCTGGGGGAATTCCAGAGAAGAAAAAGCAGTGTCTGTGAGGCAGAAAACTCAATCTTTTAAAGGCTTTTGAAGTTGAAAAGTTCACTCTTGCCACTCAAAATATAATGTCCTCTCTGCTTTTTTTTGTGGCCAACTCAGCAAACAAATGATTTATATAAATTGAAAATTCATTGGCATAGAAATAATTCAATAATTGTGCCCACAACATATTTGTTTATATATATATATAAAACCTGGGAGGAATAGAGAAGTTGTCATAAGGAATTTTTCTCCAAATTATCCTATTGCCTGTATTACCCGCTGGATCTAGTATTTTGCACACAATAGAAAAGCAAAGAGTGCTTGCTGAATGTGTAAATTAATGAATTTTTTTTCTAAACCTTAAACTTCTAAAGTTTTTAACTTAGCTTTCCTATTTCTTTCATTCAGGAAACCATCCAGTCATAATGTAGCATGTGTTTCTTTTAGTGGAATATACTTTCTGAAGCGGTTTTGAAATGTACACATAAAAGATTAGGAAGAGATGTGTTTTCCAGGTTGATACTGGTTTTGAATTTTCAAGAACTTTAAGACCTCATCATTAGAATGTTCGATGGTTTCTTTTTCTGGTTTAGAAAGAAGATCTCTCAAATTCTTTTTAGGGATTGAGTGAAAGAGACCAACAAAGTATAGGGGACAAGGACTTTTCACATTTTAATTATGAATATAAAGCTCATTGCAGTCCAGTTACCTCTGACCCATAATGACTCTAGGACAGAGCAGACCTGCCACACAAGGTTCCTCACACTGTCACTCTTATGGAAGCAGACTTCCAGGGAGAACCTGGTGGGTTTGAACCACTGTCCTCTGGGTTAGCAGCCTAGCTCTTTAACCACCGCTCTACCAGAACTCCTCAATTACTAATATAAAGATTTGAATATAAGACACTTTTTAAAATCTGGTTGAAGAAATATAACTTTATATAAAAAAAGGGAAAAGATTGGACTTTAGATGTTCTTAATGTTATACCATGAAATTTGTGCTTTATGATTTTAGGAACATTAAAGGTGCTATTTTAAAATTTTATTTATTTAAGGTTTCTATTGTGGATTGAGTGAAAGTTTACAGGGCATATCATCAATTTTACATTCAAGAAATCTTATACCTTGTTTCATTAAATTGATTATAATCCCCCCCATGTACCATCAGTTAACAGTATTTCTCTCTATCGACTTTAGCTTTTTAAAAAACAAAACAAAATGAAAAAACCCACTCAGGCATATATAATAATTTACATCTCCAAAGGACACATTCTGCAAGTCTGCTCCTGGCCACCAGCTCTTAGTCCTTCTCTTCTTAGTTGATGAATCTGAGTCCTCAGCCGCTCCCCCTCTCCATGCCCCCAT
>NW_006408525.1:26149212-26152566 GCF_000296735.1 Chrysochloris asiatica
AGTATTCTGTGTTGTTGCTGGCTGAGCTCCTTACTGCAGTTCCACCCAATCCGCCATCTTGTTTGTTCCTTCCTAAAGGTGCTATTTTTTAAAGTAGAACACTGTGTAGTTTTAGAAGTTTTTTTTTTTTTTTTTTTTTTTGTGTGTGTGTGTGTGTTTTGTTTTGTGTTTTACATAAGAATTACCCTTCTTAGTAAATGTCTTGAAATTAGGGACTTTGTCTGATCAATCGTTCACTGCTCAGTATCCAACACTTAGTATATTCATCTCATTAACAGGATCCAGTAACCAATTGCTGTTCAGTTGGAGTTAAGTCTGGCTCACGGTGACCCCATGTGTATCAGAGTAGAGCTATGCTTCCTAGTGTTTTCATTGACTGACATTTCAGAAGTAGACTGTCAGGCATATTAATGTTTCATACCACCGTGGGATGACTCCATTTGCACATATCACTACTCAATAATTGTGGTGACTGAATGAACGGATGGTGTCAAAACTTCAGATTTTCTTGTCATTATCAAACACCAGACAGTGTTTGCTTCTGGGGTACATTGGGCACTGATGGGTCAGAATGGACTCGACAGCACCTAAGGGTGATAAAAACAACAACAACAAAAAACACACTGTTCAAATTAAGACAGAATTAAAGCCTCAGGTTAAGAACCCAATGAATCATTTCAGTTGACTGCTATGAAAAAGCCTGAAATTTGCAATGTAGAACAAACTATGCAATATTTTCTCTTTAGATTTTTTGTGAGAACTGCGTAATGTATGCTTTGAAGAATCAAAACGTGCCCAGCCGGTGCCATCTTCAGGATCTTTGATATGGTTGAGTTCATTGTTGTGACTGTTGTGTTAGTTCATCTTGTCTTGATTTTTGCTGACCCTCTACTCTACCAAACATGATCGCTCTTTCCTGATGACATGTCCAAAATAAGTAGAACGTATCTTTAATGAGAACTCTGTAGTGTAGTGGTTACAAATTGGGCTGTGAACCACAGGGTCAGCAGTTCGAAACTACCAGCTGTTCCGTGGGAGAAAGATGAGGCTTTCTACTCCTGTAAAAATATATAGCCTCGGAAACCCTGTTCAGGGTCGCCATGGGTTAGAACCGACTCGACAGCACTTAACAACAACAATCTTTAATGTGTCACTTAAAATTTGTTTAATTTGACTATACCTTGGATAACGGGTATGCTTTTACCAAGATTTACTCTGGATAACGGGTATGCTTTTACCAAGATTTACTCTGAATCCAATTATGAATGTAGAGCAACTTCAAGAATGGAAGGGGAAATATTTTTCATTCTATGGTTTTGTGTGCCTGATGTGTTTGTTGTGTCTATATGTTGTGTGTTGTCATAGAAGAAAATCCCAATACTCTGTCAGTAGTAAACCAAGAGTTTTTATTGAGGAATAGATTCAGCTCAAAATGGGGGTGGAGGGACGGGCACAGAATAAAACTGAGTGCTCCAACTTTTAGAGGGAAAGATGAGCCTTTATATAGGGGAGGGAGTATGGGACCACAGTCACGGTCATGAGGGGGTTAGGGCAAGGTTACACATGAGGGGGCGTCAAAAGTTAATGGAAAATTCCCACTATTTTTCCATTCCATTTTCCCACCAACTTTTGGAAGCCGCCTTTAAAATGTACAAAGTGAGAGACAATAGCAGGTTAGAATGTTGCAAGCTTAGCTAACCTACCATTTAACACCGATTTCCTCGATCCTCTCAAGTAGCTGCATACACGTTCCTTGGGCATGCTACACGTGCACTCTGCTAAGACCACTCTGGTAAATGGTTCCTCTACTGTCTGCTGAGGGTGGTTTAAAGGGTTATGAGAAGTCCACAAGACTCCAAATCACAGACTCCATTAGTAGCCACATGGAATGGAAGACAAGCTGAAGGTTAACTCAGGAAAGATGAAATCCTTATTCAGACCCTGGCTAGCCATTTCCAATCATGCTGAGTGCCCTCCTTATTGTGTTGTGTGTGTGTGTGTGTGTGTGCGGTTGGGGGAGCTAAGGTGTTTTTTAAACATCAAGCTTTTATTTTACAGTTTTAAAAGGTGAGAATCATTTTCTTTGACAGCTGCCTAAATGTGCAGGCAGGTGAGGATGCGCAAAACCATCTTGGGCTTGTTAATAAAGTGATAACAGACTTTGAGGAGAGAGGAACAGAGACAGGGTGAACCGCTCAAATGAAGAATTATGTTTTCCATTTTTGCTAGTGTTTAGGGCATGTTCAAAATGAAGAAAATGACTTCTGTGGCATATACAAATCATTAGATTTTTATGAAGAGGACATGTGCTCATTTTTTCATGCCGTTTTGCCACCTGAGTTCTGTTGGTTAAAGTTAGGTCTCCCTCTTTTCTTTACTTTACTCACTGCTTTATCCATAACACTTTTCTCTCTTGTTTTGAGTACCATTTTGATATTCCATGAGTGAGTGAAAAGAATACTGGGTTACCCATGTTTTATATCGTGCTTTTGAGATAAGGGGTGAGCTGGCACCCCCAGGGGACATGGTTGAGGCTGACCTTTGGAATTCAGTGTTCACTGCTTCCCCAAAGCAAGGGAGGATTTTGGAGGAGGGGTCCTGGTGAGCTGCTGTAGGATAAGCACTGGACTACAAGGTTGGTTTGAACTGTAAGTCGGCAGTTCAAACTCACCAGCCACTTCTCGGAAACCCTATACAAGGTCACTATGAGTCGGAAACAACCCGACAACATTTCACAAGAGCAACAACAACGTGGTAGGAAGGAGGAAGAAGATACAATAATACCCTGGGAAGGCACACAACAACGAGAGGAATCTGAGAAGAGAGTCGAGGGAAAGGAAAACCGATGCTTGAAGGAAATGATAAAAATAGTAATTATTAACCAGTGCTTTCCGTTGGAATTGTTACATGAGGGTGTGATCAGGCGCCGGAGCCTACCCTGAGTGAACAGGGTGAGCGTAGACTGGGTCATGGGGGTTCACTTTGATCATGTTCAAGTTTTCTACCATTCTCCTTTTAGATGTTACAGGCAGGGCTCTGTGGAGAAATGATAACCAAACCTAGTCCTCTCCTTCCTAACCTCCCCTCTAGGGATGCTCTCTTAGCTTGATAGTTTAACTTCTGTGCTATTATTCCATATAAAGTGATGATTTACATTCTTGGGAATTCTAATGTGTGATGTTGTTAAATGTCCTTGAGTCAGTTCCAACTCACAGTGACCCTGTATAGGGTTTCTGAGGAGTAACTGGTGAATTTGAACTGCCAACCTTGCAGCTCAAACCAACCTTAAGGTCAAGTGCTTATCCTATGGCACCACACCAGGATCCCCCAGTGTGTGATGTTGTCGTTAAGTGC
>NW_006408525.1:26153021-26173684 GCF_000296735.1 Chrysochloris asiatica
TGTGTGTTATAGAAGTCCTATATTTGTGGACTAGGAGGCTTTTCTGGATCATCTGTATACCTGTCAGAAGTTGAATCATATTGCTATGCAGGTATAAGAAGTACAGATGCAAGGATTATTCCCACCCCCTTGATACACAGGGTAGACAGGGATGGGCAGCTTGGACATTGGCTACCCAAAATGGGGGCTACAAAGGCAAGAAGTGACTGGCTTACAAGCTTTCAACAGGGAGAGTAGATCCAGAGGGCACGGAGGAAGGTAGAATCCCCACTGAGTAGTATCCAATCTGTCTGGGTGGGGCTGATGAAAGGAGATGGGGATAGCACTCATGTGGCACAATTGTCAATAATTGCTATCAGGACTGACTGGGAGGGATGGAAATGTAAATGTAGATGTTTTGTAGCAAAACGAGGGGAGTGATTGACATTGCAATCCAGGAATGGAGGTCCCTGGGACCATCAAGGGAGAAGAGCAGGGTGTGGGACCCTCCCCACAGAAACAGTGACGCCAGTGATGGAGGCAGAGATGATGATGTGTAGAGATGGAGCAGCTGGGGACTCTAGACCCAGAGAGGGAGAGGTACTGTGTGCTGATGACTAGGGGGCTGGCTTACAGAGTATGCCCTTTGATTGGTTGATGATGCATGGAGGGAATTGTAACCATGGCAATGAAATGATAGGATGAATGTAAAGCTAACTTTTTCTCCCATGTAAACTATCACATAATTCACAAAAAAACATTAAAAAAAGAAGTACAGATGCAGCGATGAATGCATCACTTTTATGCAGTAATTGCTGGTAGAACCACCTGGTTGCAGATGTATGTAATCTCGTCTACTTTCTTTGATAGATTACTTCTGAAGAAAAGCAGGGAAAAGTCTTCATTTTTCTAATGTGAAACTGATAATCCTAATAGAATCCTAATAATAATCCTCCTAACCTCTGTAATAGGAAGTGTGGTGGCTCTATAGGGTAAGCACAGACTGTGAACTACAAGGTCTGCAGTTCAAACCCACCAGCCACTCCTGGGAAACCTTATATAGGGTCTTTGAGTCAGAACTGATGGTTCTTAGTAACAACAATCTCTTTAACAAAGATTATTTTTGCCATATGACCAATAGCTATACCTAGTGAATTTCAAACCCATGTACTCAGGTTCTTTTAATTAATAAAATTCATAGGCTCTGGAATGAGTCTTGGTATGTGAAAAAGACTACACTTCCAAAAGTTCTTAGCATTTAAAAAAGCAATTTGCTAGTTGCAGTGACTTTGACAAAAATTAGGGGAAATGAGACTGAAATTCCTTGGTTTCTTTGAAAATTAAGGGAATGAAAATGGTTGGAAATGATCACTTTTTCATTGTAGCGAATCAGGTCTTGTGTGTGATGTTAGCATAATGTTCTCAAGGTTCATCTGTTGTGGTGTGTGCTAATATTTCATTCCATTTTATAGCTAAATAACATTGCATTGTACAGGCACACCACATTGTGTTTATGCATTCGCTAGTTGATGGACATTTGGGTGCTTTCCTGTTTTTGGTTATTATGAATAGTGCTGATATGAACATTCATGTACAAAAGACCACTTTTGGTATGATTCCATATGTATGAAATGTCCAGAATAGGCAAATGAGTAGAGACCGGAAGTAGTGGTTGCCACGGGCTGGCGAGCAGAGTAGTAGGAAGTGACTGTGGATAGGTATGGAGATTCCTCTTGAGGTGATGAAAATGGTCTAAAATTAGATAGTGTCACATGATGGTTGCACAGCTCTGTGACTATACTAAAGACCCCTGGATTGTATACTTTAAGGGGTTGAATTTTTATGGTGTGTGATTTATGTTTCAATAAACCTGTTAGTTTTGGTGTGACATTGTAGCAGAGCCACTGAACTGCTAAGGTTGAACAAGGTTGGTGATTCTAACCCACCAGTCACTCCTTGGAAACCCTATACAGGATCGCTATGAATCAGAATCAACTCCATGGCACGTAACAACAACAAAGCTGTTATTTAAAGAACAGGGAGAAGGAGTTCATAATATTTGTTCATCACATAGTGCAAGCAGGCACAATGTTTTATGCTCCTCATAAGGAGAAGCATTGTACCTGAAGGGCTTTTAATCGATTATTCTATGATCATCATTTATGATTAGAATTTGACTCTCAAATTCTTCAAAGAACTGTTTCGAAAGGTGGTGAATACAATGGAAAGAAGGAGACATAGCTCAAAGGTAGCAGAATTGTGTTGATACAGGAAATGCAATGAAATTAACAACAATAACAAAATTCAGGCTCGGTGAGGAATCCAATTTTTCCCCCCTCCCCTCAAAGGAAGTTTTACAATTTAGAAACAGGAAAGGTTCAAGAGAGAAGTTTATTTGGAATTTACATACACTCCTCTGCTCCCAGAGGTTTGATTGCCAAGTAATGTAATTTTCCAGAACGTTACCTATGAATTGATTAGGTTGTCTATAGCTTGTAATTAATATGCCTCATGGTAAAGACAGCAGTAGTGATGCTTTTAATATTCTAGTGCTCATTGGATTTCAGTTTTGGAGGCAATTTTTAGCTCCTCTGAGTAAAACATTTGTATTCAATTACAGAGACTGATCAAAAAGCTTTTTCCCCTTTCTAGTCACTACAAAGTATTAACAGTATTTTCTAATGGCTACTTTTGGTAGGGAGCAAAAATGATAGCTGCCGAGAGTTGAAACTCTCAACACTGTCTCCTTCTGGAAGTTGTTTATTGGGTTTCGCTCACAGTTCTCACTTCTGAAGATACAACTTTGCCATCCACTACTTCTTCCACGATGGTCTTAATTGTCCTGGATTTCTTGGGATCTGATTTCAGATTTAAACATTGAATGTTAATTCAGACAAGACTGCTGGCTTATGATGCTCATTTAAAAATTATTACTATGTTGTTCTTTTAGAAAAGCAGTGGAATCCATTTTCTTAATTCTAAATTTTGTACTTTTAGGAAAACCGTGGAATCCACTCTATCATAAATCATTTTAAATCCATTTTGTAGATAAATGCAGAAAATATACTTTTCCTACCATCTGTAAAATTCCCTTCTATCTCTGCCCCCCAAAGAAATATCTAATATTGTACTAAGCAAAATTCACATTTTAATTTCATTTTTTCAAAGTATCTCAGGATGTCTCAGGACAGAAACAAGCCAGGCATGGAAGGCAACTGCCATGGGAGTGTGACAAGTCTCCCACACATAGGACTCCTTTATGAGATGGACATGCCTTTCAGAATCTCTAGCATTATATCAAAGGGGTTTTGGTGGTACATCGGACTGCCAACTGTAAGGTCAGCAGCTCAAACTCACCAGACACTCCAAGGGAGACAAATGAGGCTGTCTGCTCCTATAAAGATTTAGTCTTTACCGTAAGGAGCAGTTCTCCTCTGTTCTGTGGATTGCCATGAATCAGAACCGACTTGGTGGCAGTGGTTTTTGTTGTTGTTGTTGTTGTTTTGTGGTGTAGTGTCATGTCAAGGGAGCCTGGTGGTTCCATGGTTAAGTGCTAGGCTGCTAACCATAAGGCGAGTGGCTCCAAGTGTTGTCATTTCCTGCTGTCAAGCACAAGCTACCAGTCACTCATGGGAGAGAGTAGTTCTGCTCTACCCTATAGGGTTACTAGGAGTTGGAACCACTTGGCAGCAGTGGGTTTGGTATTTGGAGTATCATATCCACTTGAGAAGTGGTCTCACTTCACTTTTCACCCATCATTACAGGGAAGCGACACAGGAAAGTAAAAACCCTTACCTTTCTCGACCAGGATGCTAGAAAAGAAACAGAAACAGTGTTAGGCCTGGGTTTTTTGTGTGTTTGTTTTGTTTTGTTAAAAATTTTTCTCTTTCAAAGCCATTAAGGTCTGAGTGATGCGTGTTTTAGTGTTGTTGAATTTCTTTCCTTTTTTACAATGCTAGTTCCTGGTGTGGTGCTGTAGGATAAACACCGGACCGCAAGGTCGGTTTGAACTGCAAGGTTGGTGGTTCAAATTCACCAGCCACTCCTCGGAAACCCTATTCAGGGTTGCTGTGAGTCGGAACTGACTCGAAGGCACTTAACGACAACAATTATGTCATACTTGAGTTAAACTTTTAAATTTGAAAATACATAGCTTCAAAACAGGTCCAGTTAACATATGTTAAAAGTTTTGGTAATGAATATAACAGAATTACAGTGTAAGTTTAAGTCTGGTGTTTTCTTCTTGACTCTGGGTCTATGAAGACCTTTGCTGCTGGAATGCTGTCGAGTCTCAAGTGAGCTCCCAGGAATCTCTGTGACTTAGTGTTTGGCTCATGAGTTCTCAATCAAGCACCTTTTTAAAAAAACTCTTGATTGAGAACTCATGAGCCAAACACTAAGTCACAGAGATTCCTGGGTGCTCATTATAAAAGTTAAAATCACAATAATGTGTATTATATGGATAACCATCTTGGTGCTGTCAGATAAGCACTGGACTGCTAACTGCAGCGTCAGCGGTTCAAACCCACCAGCTGCTTCTTCAAAACACTATGATTCAGAACCAACTCGATGGCAAACAACAACCACAAAAGCAACAGCAACTCAGTTCAAAGGCTGTACTGGGTAGTTTTACAGTGTGCATACCTTTTGGTATATTTTTATTTTGTGATTGATGAATGTGTGATTGCATTTGTATTAAGGATTGCATTGATGCTTGGTAATGAGTGACAGGATTTAATGTGTGAACATTCACCTAGAACAGCATGTAGAAATGGACACATATTCCTTGGTGTTAAGAACTTACTCTCCTTCCAAAAGGCGGTGGTAAGTAGCAATTTCCTGTTCAAGCCTGGTCTTTAAGTCAAGCAGAATACTGTATTCCTGGCTCTGGTGGTCTGCATCAGCCCGCATCTGCATCAGCTGGGCCTCGAGAGAATTTAACTGTTCCTGGATGTTGGCCAATTGACTACTGTAACGAGCATTGGTCTCCTCTAACGTGCACTCCAAAGATTCTTTCTATAAACAGAAGAAAGATGACATTTCTTAGTTGAGGACTTGAGATGTGGCTCAGTCTTAATTTCCCTTGAGAATAATCTCTGAAGCTAGCCATTGTAGACATTATGTGTACTTCTAGCGTTATCTCCCACTCTTTCCTTCTAGGCAACTTCATCCTTAGACTGGGATCACTAGTTCCTTGTTGTTTTTTTTAACCTTTGGTTGTGTCCACTGTTCTCACTCTTTATTCTCAAGTATTTGCCCTGCCTCTCTGTGACACGTGTTATCTCTCTGTCCTTATTTCAGGTTTGATCATGTGATTTTATGATACCCTCCATATAGAAACATTAAAATTCCTCATCTCATTGATAGGTGTGTCCATGTGACATTTTATTTTGGCCAATAAAATGCAGATGGCAGCTACGAAGGCCTTTTCTGAGAAGAAGCTTTAAGAGCCATTATGTGGTTCAGACATTGCTCTTTTCTTTCTGTTCCAACACTGGCATGTCCAGATAGAGGTTACTCCCTGTCCCTGCAATGACAGTATCATGAAGCTGAGCTGCAGCCAGCCCATGCTGCATGTGACGGTGTTGTCAGCCATTAAGATTTGGGGATGGTTTGTTATAATTTATCATAAACTGACTGATTTACTGAGCATGGTATGTCTTCCCCCTCATTCTTCAGTTTAAAATTTTTCTTTATTTTTACGATCTAGCTCAAATGCCACCTCCTTCCCTGTGAAGTCGTCTAGATCTGCTTTTTCCTCTGCGTTTCTGCAGCACAATTGCCTTTCCTCACTTTCTTTCTGCCTTTCAATGATCATCAGTTGTCTGGCCTGTTTGCCTGCTAGCTCCATGAGTGGAGAGGTTATTTCTTACAGGTCTTTCTTTGCATTTCTAGAATTTCCAACACAGGTGCTTAGGAAACACACATTGGGTTAAGAAGTAGGACAAATGCGAGTTAATTGTGCTTTACCATACTGAGATGGGACTGGAGCTCTATCTCTAGGTTCTGGTAGGTGCGTCTCAAATCCTTTATTTGAATCTCATATTCTTTTATTTCTTCAGTGCTCCCTGTGACTTGTTCTTGCAAGACTTTAGTCTAAAGTTCCAAAAATGAAAATAAAAGAAATAAGTTATCTCTTTCTGAAGAACAATTTCAGCACATTTTCGGGTTCTTCAGAATTGTGCTGTCATTACCTCTGTGTCAAAGTGGTCTCTGACTTCTTGAAGGTTCTTCTGGGCTATACCTTCATATTTCTCCCTCATTTCACTCATGATGGTGCTGAGGTTGAGGCCTGGAGTAGCATCCACTTCCACATTGACATTGTTACCCAGTTGCTTGCTCAGGACACTGACTTCCTACAAGAGTGAAAATGCCAATTACATTTCTTCTGAAGCACAGTCTTAGATGAGGTTGAACAGAAAAGACATTAAGTCTTATGATTTATTGGGAATGAGTTAAAAAGAAATACATTACTTATTATAGGCCAGGAATAGTTTGAAGTCATTTGACCCATACAAGGACCTTATGGACAGATAGGGTTCATGTCATTTCATCATCATCTCATTCATCATCATCATTACCATCACCACCACCACCACCTTCTTCTCTTCTTTATTCTTACCTGAGAAATTACCGTCATTCTCAATACCACTTCTGAATATTATCTTACCTCCTCATGCTCCTTCTTGAGGACAATCAGTTCTTTATTCAGTTCTTCGATCTGTACCTCCAAGTCTGTCTTGCCTAGGGTGAGCTCATCCAAGACCTTATTGAGTCCCAGGAGATCAGCCTCCACTGTTACTCGGAAGCTTCTCTCAGTCTCACACCTGGGAATCAGTAAGCATGCAGAGGTAACTGAGTCTTTCTGACATTACTATAGGAGCACAATCTCAATATCATGACGTTGATTTCTAGGTAGCACATGAGGAGATCAATTTCAATACTTTTAGTTCCTCTTTATACATTCAGAAAATGTGCATGGGAACCTAGGAGCCAGATAATAGGACCCATAATAGAATCTCTGTGATTTGGAGTGACTTGTGAAAGGGCAATTAGAAATAACTTTTGAAAGTCCCTGAATTAAATGTTTTAAAAGAAAAAGAATTAGCTTTGCTTATGGTGTTAGCAAAGGACTCTTGTTATTGATATTAAACAATGATTAGTTATATTTACTTAATGAATGTACATGATCAATTTATTTTTATTACTTTGTAAACATTCAAAGTGAATTATATTAAACAATCATTCATTCTTTTCTACAATCTTATATCCATTCCTTAGGAAAAAAATAGCAAGCATATATTATATACATTTACACACACACACACACACATACACACACAATAATGAATGGAGTCCTGGTGTTGCACTGCAGGATAAACACTGGATTGATAACTGGTTCAAAACTACCAGTCCCTCCTTAGAAACCCTATATACAGGGTCACTATGACTTGGAACTGAGTTGACAGCACTTAAGAACAACAGCATCGACAATGCAACGGGACACTCAGATGCTGACTTAGTCGGACTAAATCTAGTGAACTTTTGCCTTCAGATACGCTTTTCCATTTACTTCTTTGGACTCCCTATAGCATTAAAATGCCATCCTTCCAAATCACGTAGGACTTTTTAGTGCCACTGGATTGTACACATTCAGGATGAGGAAGCCCTAGTGTGGAAGAAGTTTAAGAGGAAAAGTTCTGATCCCTTGAGGTTTGATGTGACTATAAATAAAATGTCTACACATAAAATGTCTGACCAAACCATATGGTAAAACTTTGGCAAACTAGAAAGCATAAAGAGACACCCCTGGAACTTGGGTCATACATTTGTAGGTATTTGAAGGAACATAAATGTCCCACTTGGAGAATCATTGAGGGTAGACATAATAACTCTCAAGGTAACAGAAGGGTTCTTAGAAGAAGATGAATATATTCCTATGTTGTTTTGTAAAGGATGGCAATAGGTTTACCTGGTGGTTTACTTGGTAGGTCACAGGTTACTATAAAAAAGACCACTTGAGTAACCAGAGGTGGTCACTGAGAACGGAAGTAGTAACTTGAGGTACTCAGTTATATGCTGGGTGACCAAAAGCTTAGACAGTGAGAAATAGAAACCCACCTTTGAGTATTGGGTTAGACCAGCAAGCTTCTAACACTCTTGAAACTAAGATAATAAAACATTTTAATGGTAGTTCCTTTACCAATAATAATGTTGAAGATGGTGTCATGAAGGACTTTAAAAAGAATTCCTTTTAGAAAAATTTACCATTGTATTAGAAAACCTACTTCAGTCTGAAGTCCTCAGAAGCCAGTTTAGCATTGTCAATTTGCAGGACATATTGAGCATTTTCCAGTTGAGCCTGTTTAATCTGAAAAACACATGATGAAGAATGACATTTTCAACTGGATAGGAGTTTAGAATGATTGAATTTATCTTCAGATACAACCATGGTTATACCAGGATGGTAGTCACTTCAGGAATTTCCACATGAAAATATAAAGGAAGTCTAATGATATAGGCATTTAGCATAATGCAGGTCTTACAATAGAGCTCCACATCCCCAGAATTAAGTCAGTTTCCTAGTGATTTTACAAAACGCGACTTTAATTCAACTCCAGTCAATTCACCTTTATTGAGTTCTTTGCCTTTGATGTTCTTCCTGTTTAGACAAACCCTTTTAGCCTCTCTGGACCTACTCTTTCTTCATGTCTGAACGTAGATGCCATTGCTTCCAGGAAATCTTCCTCAAAAAGCGGAACTGGATGCCTTGCCTGTGTTCTTGTTGCCCTAAACAGCCCTCCTTGCTAGCACATATTCCCTGCCCTGCCCTGCATGCGACTTGCCTCTGTGCTTGCCTTAATTCTCTTTAGATCATGTTCATCACCAGATTCCTCGAGGAATATGTATTGTTGTTGTTGTTGTTGTCAAGTGCCATCAAGTCGGTTCTGACCCATAGCAACCCTGTATAGGATTTCCAAGGAGTGGCTGCTGAGTTTGAACCTCTTGACCTTGCAGTTCAAACCATTCTTGCGGTCAAGTGCTAATCCTACAGTGCCACACCATGACTCCCAGGGAATGTGTATTAAATAAGCACTGGGAATATCAAGACAGAGAAGCTCCTGATCTTAAAAAATGGTCAACTAATGGGTGAGTTCTCACAGATGCAGACAAATACATCTCCTTGTAGAAAATGTACAATGATGTGTCTTTGATGGGTTACCTTTATACACCAAGACTACCTGATACATGGAGTCCTGGTATGGCGCTATAGGATAAGCACTGGACTGCTAACTGAAAGGTCAGCAGTTCAAACCCACTAGCCACTCCTTGGAAACCCTGTAAATTGTCGCTATGAGTTGGAACCAACTGAAGGCACTTAATAACAACAACAACAAAGTAAAATCAGGAATGTCAATGATAAGACAGGTGTGGGAGAATGCTTGACTTGTTCTGAAACTTTTAGTGGGAATGTGAGAAGGATGATTATAAAGGGAAGAGAGTGGCAATTTGAATACCTTTGACTTGTATTCTCAGCATTCCTGAAACTCCAAGTACCTTTCTGTGGGATCTGAATTAAACTGCTGGTCCTACTGATTTCTAATACAACTCAAGAAAAACAGTGCTGTTAAGTACGCAGCCTCAGAACAGAGGCAGTACAAATCCTCAAAGAGGAAAGAGAAAATGAAAGGGGACATTTTTCTTGATTAGATAGACTTTAAAGCAACGCAGGTACTCTGTGTCTATCTGAAATCTTCAACAGGGAGCAAAGTCTCCAACTTTATTGCCACACATTGATAAAACAGAACTCCACCTTTCTTCGGTGGCATGGGAGCAGGTTCTGATAGGATTGCAATAAATTTGAATTGGGAGCAATATAACATTTTATGACTGTAGAGAAGTTTCTGAACTGCTTGGTGATGGTGATCAGATGATGAAACAAGGCATTTATAGACCCAGCATCATTAAGAACTTTACTCTCTCCTGTTTTCACCCTGAATCATTTTATCATTTAAATCTATGACATAGTATTCCAACACTTGTATATAGCATTCACATAAATGAAAGGAGGAAAGTCTCTGAATTGCCAGGTTTGGAGAGCTGGTGGGGACTACGGTGGGTTTTCCCTAACTGCTAGGGTCGATGAGAGAGTATAGAATTTTCACAGGGCTAGATTTCAGTTTAATTTGCTTTACAAATGACCCACCTAACGTAAGGATAAGGAGCTCTGGTAGCATAATGCTTATGAGTCGGGCAGCTAACCTCAAAGTTAGTAGTTTGAAACGACCAGCTAGTCCACAGGAGAAAGATGAGATTTTCTGCTCCCATCAAGATTTACAGCCTCAGAAACCCCATACAGAGTGGCTATGAGCCAGCACTGACTCCATGTGAGTATATGCCCTCTTGATCCATCATCTAGCTAAAGAATGGCCTAGAAAACAGGGGCAGCATTCCTCACCTGACTCTGCAGCTCTTCAATTTGTTTGTAGTAGGCACTGTAGTCCCGACTGGTGATGGGCGCATTGGCTTCATGCCATTGCCTGATGAGCATCTCAAACTTGGAGTTGGACTGCTCCAGAGACTGCACTTTTTCTAGGTAACTTGCTAGACGGTCATTTAGGCTCTGCATGACCATTTTCTCATTGCCACCAAACAGGTCTCCGCTAGTGACTTCGCCCCCATAGCTCGTCAGTTGTCTGGAGGTAGAGATACGGGTGCCGTAGCCTCCAGCCCCACCATAGACACTGGGTGTGACCCCGAAACGCTGCATGCTCCCTTTTGAATACAGGGACCCACTCATACTGAGTGCTGAGCTCTGCGAGGAGAAACTTGGGCTTCTGTGGAAGATTCTGCGAGTGGAAGAATCCATTGGAGATTCTAGGGCCGAGCACCTGTTGCTTCAGTATGGACAGAGGGAGGAGTCTGTCACAGTGGATGTTGGCTGGTGTTTTATAGAGCCCACAGGACTGACTCCTCCTCTGCTGATAAGGAATCTTAGGCTTGGCACTATACTATACCTTGCCTGGTTTTTTTTTTTTTGCACAGCAATATGGTTAATTCTATTCCAGAGACTACCACTAGACACATCTCTTAGAGGCTTTTCTCAGAAATTATTTCTTTTTTAAAAAACAGGTAACAAAAGGAAACAGGAAAATGTATTCTTTTAGCCCTTATATCGGCCTTGACAGATGATTTTTTTCCCATCTCAATATACACATAAAGAATATTTACAATCCTCATGAATGATTTAGGGATTCAAAGAGCCAGGTGGGGGTACATGATGGTCAGTTACACTGGGATAAAAGGAGCCCTGGAGGCACAATGGGTAAATTTCCAACTGTTAGCTGAAGGGTAGGTGGTCTGAGTCCATTCAGCAGCTCCACGGGAGATCAAGACCTGGCAGGCTGATTCAGTACAAAGTACAGCCAAGAATACCCTAAGCCCAGCTCTAGTCTGTCACCTGAAGTCAGCACCCTACAGCAACACCAGTGAAAGAACCATGGTTTAGTCATGTTGCTAAATTGCTTTCCAGAACTTATCACTATTTTTTTATTTTGAAAGAACTATTGACATGTTTTGTACAAGTACAAACCTCCAATATTTGCAATAAGAATGAAACACACATTTGGAGATACAGTTTGGGGATGTGAATTAAATGACTTTGGGTGCGAGGTAGACTAGATCATTTTGAAGAGACGGCCTGGCACAGTGGGAGCAGCCATGGGCTCTGCCGTAACAATTGTGAGGATGGCGCAGGACGGGGCGAAGTTTGTGCACAGGGTTGTTATGAGTCAGCACTGACTAGATGACATCTCACAACAACAACAACAATGACTAAATTGAGGCCTGGCAGCACTGTAGGGTACACACTGGACTGCTAACCCTAAGATCTGCAGTTCAAACCCACTAGCTGCTTTCAGCAACCCTACGCAAGGAGCTGTGGTAACGTAGTGGTTACGAGTTGGGTTGCTAACCTCAAGGTCAGCAGTTCAAAACTACTGTCAGGAACAGGTTAGGACCCCTGGGCCCTGGGCCTCTCTATTCTGGCTTCATATTCATGTGAGTCTTCCTTTGAGTCTTCTACTAAACAGGGATCAAGAAAGTGGGGAGGACATTTCTAGTTCAACAAGAATAGTAACACTGGGAAAAATACCCTGGAGACCAAGATAAAGATATCAGGACCTGAAATCTACTAGAAGCAGCTGACTGCAAGTAGACAACCCATGATGATAAGGCCTAGAGCTGACAACTGCAGAAGGTACTCCATTTCCAAGGAGCCTTCACACCATTATGAAAAAATGAATAAAATCATGAATATTCAACATACAACTCCTCCTAATTAATATATATTAGTCTACCCTTCAAGGAAGAGACCCCATACCTTTATAAGCCAGTGCACCCCAACCCCACAGTGTCTTCTCCACTGGCACAGCTAGACCCACTTCTCTCTCTGAAGTGGACTTTCGCTTTGACTTTATCTATGCGCCCCAGCGCTAGCAGGTCGTCTCCACTGGTGGAGACAGACTGGCTTCTCTCTTTGAAGTGGACTTTTGCTTTGACCTAATCTAATCTATGCTCCCTACTGCTACCAGGTCGTGTCCACTCATGGAGACGGACCGGCTTCTCTCTCTGAAGCGTATGTTGCTTTGCAATAAAGAGATACTAAGTGAATGCTTATTGTTCATATGTGACTGAGAAGTGGTGACTTGGTGGGACTAATTCTTTAGACCCCTGAGAGCGACAGGGACCAGGGAAAAACATGAAACTACCAGCAATTCTGCTGGAGAAAGATGACGCTTTCCGGTCCCGTAAAGATTGACAGCCTCAGACACCCTATACAGGGTAGCTATGAGTCAGAACTGACTCCACAGCACCCCACCCCCACCATACAAGGTTGCTATGAGTTGAAACTGATTTGACAGCACACAACAACAATAAATAATCACTTGAAGTTCACAGTCACCTCCTGGCTTTACATGCTGTTACTAAGAAACGTAGAGTCCTTTGCATAGTGTTTTGCACTTGGCCCGGTAAAAGGTCAGCTCCAGGTCTGCTCCGATGGCCCTGAGATAGGCTCTCCAGAAGCTATAGCGGCCTCCCCTTAGGATTCCCAATGAATTTCACTTGCAATAGCGTCCACAGATCTTCTCACAGATTCCCACACTTAGCAGGAGTCATTCCATTCATTGTAAGAGAAATGTGCTTAGTATCCTGGGGCTGTACACACCTTCCTAGGTGGGGCTAGAGATCATGGCACCCATATGTGAAGATCCAGATACCTGCTGAGTTATAAGAGGGACCTCCTGAGTGGGTATTTGATTATAGACCTGTGTAATAAAAGCTGTGAAACAGAAATTACTCATTTGCTCCTTCATTCAAAACACCTGGTGGAAGACCACACACCTCTTGGAACATTAAAGTTCTTCCTTAATCAAGTTAAATCAGAGGGATTGGAAAAGTCACAGAAAGAACCTCATTATTTCTCATCCTGATACTTTAATTGAATTGAGATTTGTATAAGATTGAAGCAAACAAGTGAACACACACACACACACACACACACACACACATACATACACCTAGAAATGCATACTACAAATTCCTGCTCATTCTATTTTTTTTGTTTTTGTCCTACAACTTCTGTTGGTCTTGGGAAAGGGGGCACTCTGTCCCACCAAGTGCCCCAGGGTCCTCGCTGTTTCCCTGAGATTCCTGTGCTTGGAGGAGGCCAGGAAGGCCTTGAGTTTGCTCGGTGGAGAGTCTCACCAGCCAAGAAGGCTGAGAGCAGAGGAAGGCATCCAGGCAGCTGGGGGCCAGGACCCAGTGGATCAGCAGCTGATCCAACAGGTTGTAATCGATAAAGGTTACAAAGTCTATGATGAAGTCTTGGCCCCCCTTGTTCTGGGACAGCAGGGTCTCACTGTCACTCAGGTGAGTGGACAGTGTATCTGTATACTGAGCAAATAATCCAAGAAACTGGATTCTAGGAAGAAGAGCATGATACCAGGACTGGAAGAAGACTCATTAACAACCTGTGATACTCAACTGATACAACCTTGCTTGCTGAAAGTGCAGAGGATTTAAAATGCTCATAGAGATCAAAGACCACATCCTTCATTATGGATTACACCTCAGTGTAAAGAAAACAAAACTCTTCACCAGTAAATAACCAATAAATAACATCATGATAAATGGGGAAAAAACTGAAGTTGTCAAAGTTGTCAAAGACTTCATTTTGCTTGGATCTACAATCAAGTCTCACAGAAGCAGTAATCATGAAATCAAGTGACATATTGCATTAGGAACATCTGCTGACAATACCTCTTTAAAACAGAAGTACAACCAGAATCCTCCCTGGAAGCCAGGATGGCCAGACTTAATCTCTCATACTTTGGGCATATTGTCAGGAGGGACCAGTTCCCAGAAGGATAACATGTTTGGTAAAGTGGAGGATTGGAGAAAAAGAGGAAGACCCCCAATGAGATGGATTGGCATAGGGGTGGCCAATGTAGCAACGATTGTGAGGTTGACGCAGGGCCGGGCATTGTTTTGTTCTGTTGTACATAGGGTTGCTATGAGTCAGTACCCACTTGGTGTCACTTAACAACAACACTGATGCAGTAGGACTTTTATTTTGGTATTCAGTCATCCAATCTACTCATTTATTGGGGTTGACAGATTCCTATTAAGAATTTACATAAGGCAGGAGAATTTTCTAACTCGTCTATCGCATTGACTTTTAGCAATTGCTATCTCTTATGACCATGGGAAACCAGGTTACCATACCATTTCACAGAAATTCTTTTTCTTTTTTTTTTATGCCTCAGACCCTACATGTAGAGTAGAATTCAGAGTTTCTGATAGCTGAGGCTGTTTGCTAACCAATTAACTGACTTGACCTTTCTTGGCTTTTTTAAAGGAAGAAAAAAACAAACTGTACTTTGGTTTTATGATGTACTTTTTGTTATTTGAACTTACCAAACTTAGAATTTTTGGAAGCAAATTGATAACTGGCAATTACTGACCGGGTGCTTTAATTTTCATGGCGCTGATTTTTAAATACAAAGAACTGTCATATCTGGAAGAGACTCTGGACATCACTTAGGCCATCCTCTTGATTTTATAAATCAGAAGATTAAGGTTTACGTAGATTAAATGACTTATAGGATCAGTCCTAGACTGCAAATCACAGGATGGCAGTTCAGACCCACAGCTGCCCCTTGGAAAGCCCATGCAGGGTTGCTAGGAGAGCAACATTAAGAGGTGGAT
The DNA here is from genome assembly GCF_000296735.1 of Chrysochloris asiatica. Taxonomy (NCBI): domain Eukaryota; kingdom Metazoa; phylum Chordata; class Mammalia; order Afrosoricida; family Chrysochloridae; genus Chrysochloris; species Chrysochloris asiatica. The sequence goes on from NW_006408525.1 coordinate 26,168,271, forward strand.
AGGAGAGCTGAAACTGACTCCGTGGCACTTAAGAACAATATAGCAACAATACAAATATACAAAGTTCAGATTAACTGACATAATGTTTGCTCTCAAAATTGATTTTCAGTAGGTTCAAGACCCAGGAAAGCTATTTTGCAAACACAACCCTGATATATATAAACTCTTACCAATTAAATTACACTAAAAAAAAAAAAAAAAAAAAAAAGCCAATATAAGGGATACACCCCACACGTTCTAGTTTCTACCTTGACGCTAGAGAGCTATTCTTTGAATTGCTCCTATAGCGCAGAATTGAAAAAGGGGTTTGAAGATGTGTCAGTGATCACTGGCCTCAGTATTCCTAGAGCAAGGCACAGCGTCTAAGGATACATCAAACTAGATGGAGAGATGTATTATTAATTAGTCTCTCAGAACACATTTCAACGGAATTGGATGTCACGTCATTACTTTTTAATGTGTACACATTTAAGTAAAAGCAAACAAACTCTAAAAGCATACAATGTATTAAAAGAAAAGGTCCAGATGCTTCTATTGGATGGAACTTGAAATGAGGAGAGAGACGAAAAATGAGGTATTGAGAGAAAATAACCTTTTCCTGATTTTGATTTTGTAAGGCGTCATATCTGGGTGGTACAGTTGTGTGCCTGACTGCTATCCAAAAGGTTGAGGTTGAACCTAAAAGTGCTTCAGAAGAAAGGCTAAATCTACTTAAGAAAAATCAGCCGCTGAAACCCTAGAGAACACAGTTCTACTCTGATACACATGGGGGCCCTGTGAATCAAAACAGATTTGGTAGCAACTAGTGTATTTTGGAAGGAGGAGTTGTACATAAAGTTTAAGAACACTCTTTATAACTGTCAGCCTCTACTGGTAAAACACAAGGGGGGTGAGTGGGTGGGATAGAGGACAGTATAGATTACACTGCTATTAAATTCTAGCCAGAGAACTAAGACTCACATCAATGGCCAACTATGTGGACTGCAAACCTCAAGGTTGGCAGTTCGAAACTATCAGCTGTTTCGAGGGAGAAAGATGAGGGTTTCTGCTCCCGTAAAGATTTACAGCCTCAGAAACCCTGTGCAGGGTCGCTATGAGTTGCAACCGACTCCACGGCACATAACAACAACAACAACAACAATAACAGTCCTTCAAATGAGTTGTGGTGTGACACTGTGGGTTAATGCTCCAGACTGGAAAGCTGTTTGAACTGCAAGGTCGGCAGTTCAAGCTCACCAGCTGCTCCTCGGAAACCCTATACAGGGTCACTATGGGTCGGAACCCGACTTGACGGCACTTAACAACAACAGCAACAGTAGTTCAAAGAAAATTACGATGGACTCTAGTCTAGATAGGTGTGTAGTCTAAGGCGTGGGTAGGTTAAAAGAGAATCTGGAGAACTGAGCTCTTTCCAATTCCCAGTGACAAGGAATGAAGGTTTGTGTGTGCAGTATATGCAGCACAGCTCCTGGCCCTGGGCGGTGTCTGCAGCTCTGAGCTGAACTCAGCAGAGGAATCGAGTGGAGAACTTGGGAGACACGCGCACAGTCAGAGGCTGGTCACTTGATTTAACCTCCACAGCTTGGTACTTACATATTCAATTTGCTTTGTGTACCAACCTGTTCTTTCCATAGCTGGACCAGCTCCTCCTCCTTGCTTTGAATTTCATCTTTGTAATGACTGAAGGAGGAGTCCTGGTGTGGCTCTGTGGGTTAATGCGCCAGACTGAGCCATTTGAACCGCAAGGTTGGCGGTTCAAGCTTACCAGCTGCTCCTCAGAAACCCTATACAGGGTCGCTATGGGTCGGAATCAACTCGACGGCACTCAACAACAACAGTGACTGAAGGAAGGAACTCTGGTAGAGTAGTGGTTACGAATCGGGCAGCAGTTCGAAACTACCAGCTGTTCCACAGGAGAAAGACGAGGCTTTCTGCTCCCGTAAAGATTTACAGCCTCAGAAACCCGATACAGGGTTGCTATGAATTGGAACCAACTCTGTAGCACACCACCACTAGTCCACAAATGACTGAAGGTGTTGCACTGTGGGTTAATGCACTGGACTGCAAGGTCGGTTTGAACCACAAGGTCAATGGTTCAAGCTCACTAGCCATTCCTTGGAAACTCTATGCAGGGTCGCTATGATTGGAACCGATTGGATGACATTTAACAACAATGACTAAAGGAGCTCTGGTAGCATAGTGGTTATGAGACGGTCTGCTAGCCTCAAGGTCAGAAGTTCGAAACTACCAGCCATTCTGCGGGAGAAAGAAGAGGGTTTCTGCTCTTGTAAAGATTTACAGCCTCAGGACTCCCATGCAGGGTTACTATGAGTTGTAACTAACCCCACGGCACATAACCACGACCACCAATCACTAATGATTGCAAACATTTCTTCACGTGTTTTATTCTTCAACATGTACTTGTTGAGTGCTTACTGGGTGATCAGATGCCACAAAAGTCAAGCTGGCTGAACCTCTATCATCACAACAACCAAGCTTCATGAGGGACTACGGCCTCAGTAGGTTGTACAACTTCTACAGCTTTGCTTTTGTTCCTGTTATGTGCTTCCTGCCCTCTAACCAGAGACTACACCTTTCTGGAGGCATGCTAGATGACCATGGGTACTTGTTCTATTACTGCTTTTTCCCAAGAATGAGTTATTGCTTTTGGATTTACACTTGTGTGTTTGACACATATATTGAGGGATACTTAATAATTGCTGCACAGGGCAAAATATAGCAGGATTTTATGGCCAACTCTTATGTTGATAGAGTGGACAGGCTGGAAGCTACACACACTTTTTCAAAGTAAACGCATCTCCCTGAAATGAAATGTCAGGAGGACTGTTGGTGTTGGAAGCCCGGAATAATGTGGAACAATCGATTGGTTCTTAGGGACTGACGTTAATGTTGACGCACGATGTTTCTGGGCAATTTGACCCATACCAAGAATTCATTTTGTTTCTTACTATAGTGCTCATTTTGTTTGTAAGTCCTTTGAGGTTTTATTAGAGATTTACATGATGGGTTTATAGACACAGTGCTTATTGTGGTGTGTGTTCCTCACCAGTTAACTTTATTGAACATTCATCCAGAATTCAGGTTTGTCAATCTTAGAAATCGTTATTCAGATCCTTTTTAAAACATTCTAGATTTTACTTATACTGACACATAGTGCCTTACAACAACAACAACAACAAAACCCAAACCCACGTCTATAGAGTCTAATTATAATTCACAGGGACCCAATTGGACAGAGTAGGACTGGCCCATAGGGCTGCCAAAGTGACACATTTCTATGGAAACTTACTGTCACAGCTTTCTCCCATGCGGTGGCTGGTGGGTTTGAACTGTTGACCTTTTGTTAGCTGTCAAGCTTAACCACTGCTCCAATAGGCCTTCTCTATTAGCGTTGTCAACATGGGAAAACGACTCAACAAATTTGACCCTAGATACAGTGTGCCATTAGCCAATAAGTAAAAGTGGAAACCAATTATTCTGGTCTGTGGCACTTACTTATCTTCTTAATCTGTTTTGTTATAGTTATTGTGATCATTTTGTCTCCACCATTTCGCAACTTAGAATTCCAGAAAGTTTATCCAAAATTTATAATGTGGAAAATGGAATGGGATATTTTTAAGAACTACAAGATATCTCTTAAAAGCTTTGTCCTGTTTTACAGTTGTATTAAAAGGAGTTTCGTAAGTAAATTCCACCACTCGTCTGTCAGTTTGTCATACTGTGCCGGCTTTCATGTTGCTGTAATGTTGGAAGTGCTGCCACTGGTGTTGAAATACAAGCATGGCCATCTATGAGGGACAGGTTTCACATGAGCTTCCAGATTAAGAGACTACAAAGGCGAGGTGGACTGTTTCTGAATGCTAAATCTCTGTGAACCTTATGAATAGCAGTGGAACACTGTCAGCACCCAAATGCTGAATATTGAAACATAATGAATAGCACCAGAATATTGTCAGAGATAGTGCCAGAAGATAAGCCCCTCAGGTTGGAAGGCACTTAAAATATGACTGAGAAGAACTGGCTCTTCAAAGTAGAGTTGACCGTGACGACATGAATAGAGTAAAGCTTTTGATACCTTAATTTGCTGATAGGGCAAACACAAAATGAGGAGAAACAGCTGTAAGCATCCATTAGTAATCAGAACATGGAATGTATGAGCTATGAATTCAGGAAAACTGTAAGCTGTCAAAAATGAAATGGAACAAAAAAGGTTGATATCCTAGGCATTAGTGAGATGAAATGCACTGATATTGGCCATTTTGAATCTGACAATCATATAGTTTACTATGCCAGGAATGACAGGAATAGCGTCACATTCATCGTCAAAAAGACCATTTCAAGATCTGTCTTGAAGTATAATGCTGTCTGTGATAGGATAATATCCGTATGCCTACAAGAAAGATGAGTTAATACCACTATTATTCAAATTTGTGCACCAAACACTAAAACCAGTGATGATGAAATTGAAGAATTCTACCAACTTCTTCAGTCTGAAATTGTTCAAACATGCAATCAAGATGTATTGATAATTACTGGTAATTGGAATGCAAGGTTGGAAACAAAGAGGAAGGATTAATAGTTGAAAAATATGGTCTTGATTATAGAAATAATCCTGGAGATAGCATGATAGAATTTTGCAAGAGTGACTTGTCCATTGTGCACACCTTTTTAAAACAACATGAAGATGACTATATACATGGACCTCACCAGATGAAATACACAAAAATCAAATTGATTACATCTGTGGGAAGAGAAGGTAGAAAAGCTCTATATCATCAGCTAAAACAAGGCCAAGGGTAGACTGTGGAACAGACCATCAATTGCTCATATACAAGTTCAGAAGGAAGCTGAAGAAAATCAAAACAAGTCCACAAGAGCCAAAATATGACCTTGAATACATCCCACTTGAATTTAGAGATCATCTGAAGAACAGATTTGATTAATTAGACACTAACGACTGAAGACCAGAAGAACACCATATAGGAAGAAAGCAAAAGGTCATTAAGAAGACAAGAAAGAAGAAATAAAATGTATGTCAGACGAGACTCTGAAACTTGCTCTCTGGCAGAGACACTAAAGCAAATGGAATAAATGAGGAAGTAAAAGTGCTGAACAGGAAATTTCAAAGGTCACTTCTAGAAGACAAAGTCAAGTATTATAATGAAATGTGCAAAGACCTGGATTTAGAAAACCAAAAAGGAAGAACACACTCAGCATTTCTCAAGCCGAAAGAACAGAAGAAAATATTCAAGCTTCAATTTGCAATATTGAAGGATTCTATGGGTAAATAGTTAATGATGCAGAACGCACCAAAAAAGAATGGAAGGAATACACAGAGTCACTGTACCAGAAAGAAATGGTGGTCGATGTTCAACCATTTCAAGAGAAAGAAG
>NW_006408525.1:26173822-26197415 GCF_000296735.1 Chrysochloris asiatica
TCCAGAGAGAGGTGACCTAAACGAATGTGGAAATCACTGGACAATATAATTAATATCAATAATTTTGCTCAACATAATTAAAAAATGGCTACAACAATACATCAATAGGTTCAAGCTGGATTCAAATGAGAATGTGGAATGAGGGCTATCAAACAAACTACCTGGGGATCTTGTTAAAATGCTGAATCTTATTCAGTAGGTCTGGGTGAGGCCTCAGATCTTACCTTTCTAGCCAACCATAAGATAACCACTGTACTGATAACAGCAAGGCTGTTGGTTCGAACCTACTGGCTGCTCCTCGGAAACCCTATACAGTGTGACTATGAATCAGAACTGACTTGATAGCACTAAAGAACAGCAGCCAATTCTCAAATGATACTAATGCTGATGATCAATGAATGAAACTTAGAGTTAAAACAAACCTTCTAACAGTTTCATTTAGATTCAACCCCCTGTTGAGAATCTGCAGTTCCACCCCAGAGATACTGAGTCGGAATCTACATTTTAACAACTTTACCAAGTGATTCTGATTCTAAAAATGTAGATTCTGAGTCAGTGTGTCTGGGGTGAAAAATGCAAATTATCAGCAGGAATGAGCCAGTTCGAAGCCTGAGTTAAAGGCATTACAAATTATACTAAGTAGATTGGTATTAAAATGAAATGACCTTCTTAGGTCTCAAAGCACTGGATTTGAAATGTAAACACTGAAACTGCTAATGGTCTTTTATACTTTATTAAAAATTTGGACAAATTAAAATAATTCAGTGTTTACCATTTACATATATGAAACTTCCTATATAGGTGAGCACAGCTGACTCATTGGCCCTACTTTGGTGTCCCTGAACTCTATTCAAACATTGCAGATAACAGTCAATCTGGAGGGGTTGGCTGGAAGGGTGGGGCTGTTCATACATGTTGATTTAGAAATATACCCTTTGTCCTGTGCTGAATGTGCTTTGTTACGTAGTTACAGTATTGAGCCTTCCGTTGACTTTCTGCTACAAAACATCCTCTATCTAATGCATTATTGAGCTCAATCTTCCCAAGAGCCTGTGTTTTTTTAATCTCTTAGGCCTTAAAGACCTAAGAATGACGCAGGAAGCATTAAAAGAAGATGGAAGGAATACACAGATTCACTGTACCAAAAAGAAGTTGTTTATGTTCAGCCATTTCAACAAGTAGCATATGATGAAGAACTAATGGTACTGAAGGAAGCAGTCCAAGCTGCACTGAAAGCATTGGAGAAAATAAGTCTTGTGAAATTGATAGAATGAAAATTGAAGTATTTAAAAACACTGATGTACCACTGGAGGCACTCACTCATTTATGTCAAGAAATTTGGAAGACAGCTACCTGGCCAACCTATTTGAAAAAATCCATATTTGTGCCCATTCCAAAGAATGGTGAGTCAACAATGTGGAAATCATCAAACAATTATCATTAATGTCATATGCAAGTCAAATTTTGCTAAAGATCATTCAAAAGCACTTGTAACTTGCAGTGATTCAACAACAGGGAGCTGCCAGAAATTCAAGTTGGACTCAGAAGAGGACATGGAACTCGAAATATTATTACTGATGTCAGATGGATCTTGGCTGAAAGCAGAGAATATCAGAAAAATGTTTACTTGTGCTTCCTTGACTATACAAAGGGTTTTGACTGTGTGCATAATGACAAATGATGGATAATATTGTGAAGAATGGGTATTTCAGGACACTTCATTGTGCTCATGAGAAACCTGTACATAGACCAAGAGGCAGTCATTTGAACACAACAAGGGGATACTGAATGGTTTAAAATCAAGAAAGGTGTGTGTCAGGATTGTGTTCTTTCACCATACTTATTCAATGTGTATGCTGAGCAAATAATCCAAGAAGCTGGATTATATGAAGACTGTGACATCAGGATTAGAGGAAGACTCATTAGAAATTTGAGATATGCTGATGATACAACCTTGCTCTCTGAAAGCCAAAAGGATTTCAAGTACTTGTGAATATCAAAGACTTGCAGTCTTCGGTATGAATTACACCTCAATGTAAAGAAAACAAAAATCCTCACAATTGGACCAATAAATAACATCGTGACAATTGGAGAAAATATTGAAGTTATCAGAGACTTCATTGTGCTTGGCTCTACAATCAAGATTCATGGAAGCAGAAATCAAGTGATGTATTGCATTAGGCAAATCTGCTATATGAGACTTCTTTATATCAGTTTGAGGACTAAGGTGTACCTGACTCCAGCCATGGTATTTTCAATTTTTCCTATGCATATAAAAGTTGGACAATGAATAAAGATTGTAGAAGAATCTATGTATTTAAATTATGGTGTTGAAAAATATTAAAAGTACCATAGGCTTCCAGAAGCACAAATAAATCTGTGAGAAGTACAGCCTGAACGCTCCTTAGAAGCCAGGATGGCGAGACTTTGTCTTTCATACTTTGGACATGTTATCAGGAGAGACCAGTCCCTGGAGGAGGACATCATGCTTTGTAAAGTGGTTGTTGTTCAAACGTGCCATTGAATTGGTTCTGACTCATAGTGAAGCTGGGTTTCCAAGGAATTACTGGTGGGTTTGAATTGCCGACCTTGCCGCAAACTGAGCTTGGGGTCCAGTGCTCCTCCTACAGTGCCACACCAGGACTCCTGGTAAAGAGGAGGGTCAGCCCAAAAGAAGGAGACGGCCCGCTCACAAGATGGACTGACAATGGCAGCAGTAACAGGTTCAAGTGTAACAACAGTTGTGAGTATGGTACAAATACCATGACAGGTTTGTTTCATTCTGTTGTGCTCGGGCCACTATGAATTGGAACTGATCTGATGGCACCTAACAATAACAACAAGTGAGCAAAGCAGACAAAAATCCTGCTCCTGGAGTTTCAGCGTAAAAGAGATAAGACAAAAAGAATTATAGTAGTTGCTGTTAGGCACCATTGAGTCAGTTCTGTAACCATATGTACAACAGAATGGAACGCTGCCCATTTCTGTGCCATCCTCATAAGCACTGTTACAAACAGGTTGCAACCTACCATGTCAATGTCTTCTTTCTCGTTGACTCTCTACCTACCATGACGTCCTTCTTCAGGGACTGGACATTCCTGATGACATCTCTAAAGTATTAGAGACAAAGTCTTACCATCCCCCCTTCTAAAGAGTATTCTGAGTGTACTTCCTTCATAAAAGATTTGTTCATTCTTCTGAGAATCCATGGTATATTTAATATTTGTCACTAATACCTTAATTCAGAGGCATTTGTTCTTCTTTGGTCTTCCTTATTCATTGTTCAGCTCTTGCATGCTTATGAGGTAATTGTACGTAAAGCACACCTTGGTCTTCAAATTGACATCTTTGCTTTTCAACACTTTAAAGAGCAGCAGATTTGCCCAAAGGCAATATAATGTTTGATTTCCTGACTGCTGCTTCCATGGGTGTTGATTGTAGATCCAGGTAAAAGGAAATCTTTGACAACTTCAGTCTCTTCCCTGTTTATCAGGAGCTTTTCAAATTTCTTTTTATGTTGAGATATAAGTCATATTGAAGGTATAATTCACATTACATTGAGGTATAGCTCAACAAAGATATCCACTTTTATACTGAGATATAATACATTTTTACTTTCATCAAAGTAAGTGCCTCAAGTCCTCCTCACTCTCAGGGAGCGAGGTTGTGTCATCTGCCAACTACAGATTGTGAATGAGTCTTCCTGCAATCCTGATGCCAAGTCTTCTTTCTATAGTCCAGCTTCTCAGATTATTTGCTTAACATACAGACTGAATAAATATGGTGAAAAGACACAACTGATATGCACCTTTCTGACTTTAAATCATGCACTGCCTTCTTTTCTAAAGACTGCCTCTTGGTCTATGTACAGGTTCTGTGAGAGCACAGTTAAGTGTTTTTGGAATTCCTGTTCTTCATGTTATCAATCATTTGACACAGACAAATACCCTTGCATAGTCAATGAAACATGGGTAAATATCTTCCTGGTAATGTCTGCTTTTAGCCAAGATCCATCTGACATCAGCAATGATACCGTTTTTCTGAATCCAGCTTGCCCTTCTGGCAGCTCCTGTCCATGTACTGCTGCAATAGTTTTTGTAGGACCTTCAGCAAAATTTTTCTTTATGTGACATTAATGATATTGTGTGATAATGTTCACATTCTGCAACATCACCTTTCTTTGGAGTGGCACAGATATGGATCTTTTCCAGTTAGTTGGCCAAGTAGCTGTCTTCCAGATTTCTTGGAATAGACCAGTGAGCATCTCCAACACTGTGTATCTTTTTGTTGAAATATTTCTATTGGTATCATATAAATTCTTGGAGACTTGTTTTTCATTAATGCCTTCAGTACAGGTTGGACCTCTTCCTTCTACTTCTTGATCATATGCTACTAATTATACTATGCGGGTGAGTCAAAACTTATCTACACTCTGGCTGTAGAATCGAATCAACTTTTAGAAATGACAAATACATCATTTTTTGTATTATAATCACCTTGTTTTTTGATACACATTATCCATCTGTCAACAAGCTTTCATATTCCCTTATTGAAAAATGTTCTAGGCTGAGCTCTGAGCCACGAATGCACTGTTCTCTTCACTTCTTCATCAGAGGTGACTCTTCATCCTTGGAGGGCTGCCTTCAGGGGATCAAACAGGTGGAAGTCCAATGGAGCAAGATCAGGACTACAGGGAGGATGCCTTAACACCTCCAAATGAAGTTTTGCAGAGTGTCAACAGTGTGGGCAGAGGTGTGTAGATGTGCATTGTCATGCAAGATCAAAAGACCCTTGGATAGCAATCCTGTGCCTTTAATCCAGCGTCTAGGCTTCAGCTCTTCAGTGAACGTCTCACTGTAAGAAGCACTGTTGATTGTTGAACCTTTTTCCTGAGAGCTTTCCAATACGGGCCTTTGAGGACCCCAGACAACTATAGTTGTATAAGCATCAATTTTCCAACTGATGGTTGACTTTTACACTTTTTCTTGTGCAGTAATTGAGAATATTTCCATTCCATACTCTGCTGTTTACTCTCAGGCTCATAATGATGACTTCATGTCTCATCACCAGTAATGGTTTTTTTTAAAGAAACTTTTACCGTGTAAACTTTGCAGTTTGAGTATCCGTCCAAACTTTGCAGATGTTCAAACACTTCTGTTTGTGCTCTTCCGTGAGCTGTTTTGGTACCCATCAAAACCCAAATGTTTCATGGATTATTTCATAGGCAGAGCATGACTGATTTGCAAAGGATTTGCCACATAATCCAACGTCACTCATCTATTTGACAGAATCATTTCATGTGAACACTCAATGTTGTCATCAGCTGTGGATGTGGAAGGGTGCTTTAATATAACCGGAGTGTGGATAATTCTTGATTCACCCTCATAGAAAGGCAGAGAAGTGGGATCTGGAGGTGTGACATGGTATACGATCCTATACCATCCATCTTCCGCATTAGGAACTTTGGTCTTTGTAATGTCTTAAATTGATGAATCAAGAAATGGCAGTATTACTTTTTTTAGAGATATGAGAGATTAATTCATAAAAGATTATGAAGAGGAAGCTTCAGGAATGGGGAGAGTAGGGATGACAAGTTTTTGGGATGAGCCTTGTAGAATATTTGATTGGTTCATTCATTCACAAATATTTATACAGCAAAACTGTGAGAGTTGGAACTCAACAGGACTGTGTTGTTGTGTTTTTTGGTCCTTTTGTTTTCTACCTTTGGCAGGTTGCAGTCTATTCCTTTTTAAGGAGAAAATATTTGAGTGTTCTTTCTCTACAGGTTTCTGCCTTATATACATTCTGACTTTTGCAGGTTTTACTATAAATATTTAAAAGTATGTACCAAGCCCTGCTATAGGCACTGAAGTTTCTGCCCATGTGGAACTTGTGTCCAGAGGTGGGAGCTACAGGTGAAGAGTATGCTAGAGTTGTTGAACACCATCGAGTCGGTTCCCACCTATAGTGACCCTGCAGCAGCTGGTGAACTTGAACCAGTGACCTTGCGGTTCAAATCGACTTTGCAGCCCAGCGTATTAACCCACAGCATCACACCAGAGTAGAAGTGTATCTGTGGAAAAACACCCAGTAACTAGTTTCAAATTGCTGAATGATTTCTCACAGCTGGCCGTGGAAACTGCGATGGTGATGAGAGACTGCTCATTGTGCCCCCCTCAAGTGGCATCCAGGGCGTGTGCCCTAGCTACATATGCGTGCCTCACTGGGTGTCGAGGGTAGTTGGTGTTATAGGGACAAAGAAGGAGGCTGGAGAAAACTGGGAGATGTCATTTTATATAAAGTAATTAGGGTTGGCCTCACTGAGAGAGTCACAGTTGAATGAAAAGAGGAAGTTGAGGGTGAGAAGAGCCACGTAGAACTTTGGTGTGGGTGAGGAACCTTCCAGGTGCAAAGGTCCCAAGGTGTGAGTGTGGGTGGAGCAGGAGGGGCTCATGAAGGGACTGAGGGATGGAAGTGGAGAGGGGGCAAGGGAAGGAGCTCAGATAAAAGGATGATGGGGTTTGGATGGCATCATGCCAACAGGACTTTGACTCTGCCTCTCTGTGGGCTGTGGTTTAAAGCTACAGTGATATCCTTACAGTTTTAAGTATATCACTGTATCTTTAAAAAGAGACTAGAAGCCACATGTTTGTTTATTAATATTTCAAATGACCACGACATCACCTTTCCAGCGGCATCTTTTTTCTTTACAATCATTGTTTGAGAGGAGAAAGTACTATTGGTGTATGTTTAATGCATAGAGATTCAAGTCCAAGCAAGGCCCAATCTTGTAATGATTCAAAGTGAATTCACCTCACACTCCTCAAAAGGCTCAGGAGCTTAGGACTCTGGGAATTCAGGCAGAGTTGGCATGACTGGAATTGCCTTTCATTCATGTACCCACTGAATCCACCCATCCTCCCTCTACTCACCCATTCCCTCATCCATCCATCCAATCATAAGAATTTGAGAATCTAGTACCAATCTTGCTGTGGCCCTGTAGGATAAGCACTGTACTGCTAACTGTAAGGTTGGTGATTCAAACCCACCAGTTGCTCCTTGAAAACCCTGCACAAGGTAGCTATGAGGCAGAACTGACTTGAGAGACTTAACAACAATCTCATACATACAAGAAGGAGTAAGCCGGTTCTCCCCTCACTGGGTCAGTGGCCAGGCAGAGAGGCCAGCCTAGGATTTGCAGGTGAATGTAAGTGGGAACACCTGGCTGACGTGGGAGCTTGGTGGAAACTGGACTAGACACCAGACCAGCTGGCAGACATGGTATTCTTGGCTGTTGGTACTGAAGGCCCTCCCACAGTTCTTAGAAAAATGCCTTTCAAGACTGTGTGTAGTTGTTCCTCTATTCGTGATCACCAAACCATTTCCTTATGTTTGTAGGTAAACTGATTCTGAGACAAAGGTGCACTAGATACTGATAAGACAACAGCAGCGATAACACTGCCATTATAAAGGAATAGGGGTCTCTTCTTAATAGGGCTAAATAGCTTCTTCCCCTTATCTCCTAATCAACCCTGAGTGGACTGGTGAAATCCAAGTTCTACACCTAAAAGTCTGAAGACGGGACTTCCGTCAACAAATATTGGTTGAATGAGTAAGTGTATAAACTGACATGACTCTGAAAGACTCCTCAGGAAACGTTCTGCCCATGTTACCCATTGTGAAAATGTAACTCCTACAGTCACATGATAAAGCACACACAGTGATATGGAATAGTGTACCCCAGAAAACAGACTGTCTTCAGAATGTGCTAAAATATCCTGAATTTAACCCCAGCTAAAAACCAAACCTACAGCTGTTGGCTATGATTCATAGTGACTCCGTAGGGTGATGTAAAACAGCCCCCGCAGGTCTCCAAGCCTGTAATCTTTATAGAAGTGGATGGCACACCTGTCTCTTGTGTAGTGGCTGGGGCCAGGTGGAGGGGAGAGGGGGCGTTCAAACCACAGACTTTTCAGTTAGTAGCTGAGCTCTTAGCCGCTACATTATCAGGGCTAAACAGGCACTTAATGGTATCTGGATAGATATAATGTAAATGCATGCTTGATGGTTGAATGAATGAATAAATAAATGAATGAATATGGAAGGACACAATGTATTTGTTTTAAAGAGGAAAAGTAAATCTTTACATTTTTCTTAAATACCTCCTGTTTTTATCATGTCTGCTACCAATGATGTAGGATGAGCACTCTGACCTCAAGGTGGGTTTGAATGGTAAGGTTGGCGATTCAAACTCACCAGTTGCTCTTGGGAAACCCTATACAAGACTGCTATGAATCTAAACTGATACCACATTGAACAGGAGTCCTGGTGTAGCACTTCGGTTTAATGCATTGGATTGTAAGGTTGAGCTGAACATCACTGTCGGCGGTTCAAGCTCGCAAGCTGCTCCTTGGAAACCCTATACAGGATCGCTGTGGGTCGGAGCCGACTTGACGGCACTTAATAACAACACTACCGATGAAAAGACATCTTTAATATAATTAATAAATTTGATTGCATGTTTGTGTAGGTAAATCAATGTAGAAGAATCATTATAGCTTTGTCTTGGGAAAGATCACAGGACCTGGAGCCAAGAGAACTAGAATAACTCTCTCTGCAAGTTTAATTATGATCTATTTTATTTGACTCTCAGGAAATAATAGCATTGAATGTAAAATGCATCATTTCGGCTCTGTGGTATTAAGGTTTTATGTTGTTGTTGTTGTTAAGTGCCATGGAGTCTGTTCCGACTCAAAGAGATCCTGTGTAGAGTTTACTAGGAGCAGCTGGTGGGTTTGAACTGCTGACTTCGTGGTTCCAAGTCCAGTGCTGATCCTACAGCGTCACACGTTATGACATAAAACCTGTTTAGCTGATGCGCCCTCTGCTGGACGATTGGCTTTCTGTTTTGTGCTCATAATGAATTTACTTTATTATCTGTTCAAAATAATGGAGTCCTGTTGTGTCGCTGTGGGCTAATGCGCTGGATTGTGAAGTCCTTTGAACTATTGCAGGATAAGCACTGGACCACAAGGTTGGTGTGAACTGCAACGTTGGAAGTTCAACCTTCACTAGCCACTCCGGGGAAACCCTGTACAAGGTCACTGTGAGTTGGAACCCACTTATTCCACCGCACATACAGAAGACTTTGCTCCTTCCTGTTGTAGAACCGCAGAAAGTGAGGCTGCAGTGAGAATCTCCTTTTTCCTGTAGTTCCGTTATTGGGACACTTATTTTAAAACATTAAAAAAACCCAGCAATTTTCAAAAGCTTAAGGAGCATATGGTCCAAAGTTGCTTAAATGACAAAATGGCCATTTAAAATCCTAGTTCTTACATTAATAATCATTTAGCAGAATCCAAACCTTGGGGAAAATTGTGAGACCAGAGGGATTATTATCAAGTCTGTCCAGTAAGGGAAGCCTATCATTGTCTTCATACCTTTGGCCTTCCTGTAGATCTTTGATAATTGCTGATGGACTGATGATATTTAAATGGAACTGTATGAAATTACTGTATGAAACCATATGAAAAAGATAGTGGAAATTACATATAGTTTAAACTATTTCGAACAAAAGCCTTGGCTAGAATTTTATATAAAATTGAAGAATAATGTTCTTTGTCTTTAGTCAAAGGAATTTGTCTTCAATGAGTTGTCGCAGAAGCTTGTAGTTTTATTTTTAGTGGGAAACGGGGCTTAAGGAAGATAAGGGAACATGACCGGTTTTAGTGGTCATTCTTTGCTACTTTAACTATGTTGTTGTTGTTGTTGTTAAGTGCCGTCGAGTCGGTTCCGACCCATAGCGACCCTGAATAGGGTTTCCGAGGCTGTAAATCTTTACGGGAGCAGATCGCCTCATCTTTCTCCCGCGGAGCAGCTGGTAGTTTCGAACTGCTGACCTTCCGGTTCGCAGCCCAATTCGTAACCACTACGCTACCAGAGCCCTGGACTTTAACTATAATTAAAACAAAATAAAAATAAATGTAATTCAAAATATTGGGTTTCCCGGGTCGTGAATTGTGTGCGTTTGATACTTTTATTCCTTCTAAAGACTTAGTTGTGTGTCCTCAGGAAATGTGTCTCTTTAGAAAAATGAGTTCAGGCGTCTTTGGTCATCAGGGGGCGCCCGTGCTCTGCAGATGGAAAAAAGACTCACGTAACCTCTCCAATGCGCTCAGCAAAACTGAAGTTTGACAGAAATGTTGTTGTTGTTGTTAAGTGCTGTGGAGTTGGTTCCGACTCATGGTGACCCTGTATAGGGTTTCTGAGGAGCGGCTAGTGAGCTGTAACTGCCGATCTTGCATTTCAAACCTACTTTGAAGTTCATTCGAGTATCCTGGCAGGATAATGCCCTGGACCCTAAGGTCATTTTAAACTACAAGGGCTGTGGTTCCGCTCGCCAGCCACTCCATGGAAACCCTATACAGAGTCACTACAAACCCTATATGGAGTCAGAACGGACTCGACTGCACTTAACAATTACCTCGATAAGAAACTTCCAGACCATCACTGTTTCCCTGTTTAAACTGGCATTTTGCAACAATGTGTGTAACGTTTGGGAAGCGACACATTTTAAAAGTTGAAAACAAAATATATGTCCTATCTAATTTTTATTTTTTCCACAAGCATACATTGGTTGGGAAACAAGAAAAAAACAGATGTTTACAATCTTTTAAATGAGGACAACAGGGCTAAATCTTGTGTGAAGGAACCAAAGGCCCCTTTCAGCTCTATTGTTATATCTAGTTGCCAGCCAGTGTATTCTGGCTCATTGAGACTCCATGTGTGCCCAGTAACTGCTCCACAGTGTCTTCAAGGCTTCCGGAAGCAAATCTCCAGGACTGTCTTGCCGAGTTGCCTCTGGGTGGGTTTGAACTGTGAACCTTTCAGTCAGTAGTCAAACCATCTAGGGAGGGATTCGCAGCTCTAGGAGAGGTTTACTTTTCTCTGGCAGAGTTGTCTGCTCCACGAGAAGCTTCTGTATACTGTTATTTGTTATGTGCTGTTGAGTCAGTTCTGCCTCAGCAACCTCCTATAGGGTTTCCAAAGGAGCTCTGGTAGCGTAGTGATTACGAATCAGGCTGTGAACCTTAAGGTCAGCAGTTTGAAACTACCAGCCACTCCGCAGGAGAAAGATGAGGCTTTTACTGCTCCTGTAAAGATTTAACAGTCTTGGAAACCCTGTACAGGGTCGCTATGGGTTGGAACCAACTCGATGGCACATAACAACAACAACATAGGGTTTCCAAGGAGCAACTAGTGAGTTTCAACCACCAAACTTGTGATTAGCAGTCCAGTGCTTAGCCTATAGTGCCACACTTGTTTCTGGTGTCATGTCAACTCATTTGCTCTTGCCCCATTATCTATGGCAGTGGCTGGCCAATTTTCCTGTGAAGACGAGATGGCAAATATTTTAGGCTTTGGGGACCAGACAGAATCTGTAATAACCGCTCAACTCTGCTCTTGGAGCCCAAAGACAACCAGAGGTAATATGCAAACGAATGGTTGTGTCTGTGTCCTAATCAAAGTTTATAATTTGGGCAACCCCTGATCTATAGTCTGTAGACATCAATTACCAGTATCTGTCGCCACTGAATTGCTTCTGACTTGTGGGAACCCCATGTGGATCAAAGTAGAACCATGCGCTCTATGTTGTGTTGTTAAGTGCTGTTGAGTGGGTTCTGACTCAGAGTGACCCTGTGTAGGGTTTGTTTCCTAGGAGGGACTGATGACTTTGAACCGTCAATCTTGTGATTCATACTCCAGGACCTCGTGTGTTTATAGGGCTCTCAACAGCTGGTTTTCCAGAAATAGATCACCAGCCCTTTCTTATGAAATATGCCTTGAGGTAGCCTTGAACCTTCAACCTTTGGGTCAGCAACTGAGTGCCTTAACTGTTAGGACCACCCATTATCCTATAGACTTTTATAAAAATTCCACTGGCATGGACTTAAATCCGACTCATGGGTTTGAACTGCCGACTTGCAGTTAGCAGCCCAATGCTTATACCTCAGCACCACCACAATTAATTCGTTCTTCATACCTGTTATCTTATTATAAACGGAAGCACTTTTCTGATTAAGAAGAAAATCATCAATTCTGAAATTTTGTCTTGGCCAATTCCTTTCCCTATCTCACTTGCATCCTTGCTGACCAGTGGTCATCAGCCTCTGCTTGGACAAGGCATATTTTCTGTTTTTCCTGACATGAAGTCAGTGGCCCTGAAGATAATAAAAGTCCACAGAAGTTTTCATGTAGAAAGCACAGCAATTTAGAAATCAGGGCTGCTGGAATTGTGAACTTTTAATCTTTTCATTCATCCTTTTGTATAATCCATATTTTAAAAGAAAGATGTCACGGCTTACAAGCAACAGGCACCGACTGGCCTGAAATAGCCCAGGAATATCTCATTTACAAATTTCTAGGAATTGTTCCAAGAATATTATTTTCTGCCTTTTGATCTGTTGAAAGACACATAAGATACTTGGGGGCTTTGACTATAAAGATGTTGATTTGGAAATATACTCTGTAAAAGGAACCAGCACACGCAGAAGGGGTAATTGCAAGGGTTGGATCTGGAACTTTGTGTCTGCTGCCTGACAATGTCAAACTCAGTGTTCCTTTGTGCTTTTTCTGTGAACGGATTCTGTTTCTTCTAAGCTCCAGCGGTTTGCAGGAGATGAGATGAAATAATATGATTGTTGCCTGCAGTTGGATCTTTATCCACTCTCAAGCCTCCCCATATGCCTCTCTAGTTCCAATAATCAGAGAGGTGGCATGTCCCTTTCTCTCCCCTAAAGGAAACATTTAGCTCAGGTTAACTTCAGCAAGAGAGGAAATGAGCAGTGGCCAAGAGAAGGAGAAGCATTGGAGGTAGGAGACAAGGTCGTTAACCCTTTATAATGAGATGATCTTATATGTGTGTATGTGTCTATCTATCTATCTATATATGTATGTATGGGTATATATATAAAGAGCTCTGGTAGCATAGCGGTTACAAATTGGGCTGCTAACCTCAAGGTCGGCAGTTCGAAACTACCAGTTGTTCTGCGGGAAAAAGATGAGGCTTTCTGCGCCCTTAAAGAGTTGCAGCCTTGGAAACTCTGTGCAGGGTCACTACGAGTCGGAACCGACTCCACAGTATTTAACAACAACAAATATATATATATAAAGGAGCTCTGGTAGGGTAGTGGTTATGAATCGGGCTATGAACCTTAAGGTCATCAGTTTGAAACTACCAGCGGTTCCGTGGGAGAAAGATAAGGCTTTCTGCTCCCATAAATATTTACAGCCTCAGAAACCCTATACAGGGTCGCTATGAGTTGGAACCAACTCCACGGCACATAACCGCCACCAACCGTATGTGTGTGTGTTGTTATTGTTGTGAAGTGCCATCAAGTCTGTTCTGACTCATATCGACTATGCTTAGGGTTTATGAGGAGCGGCTGGAGGGCTTGAACTGCCGACCTCGACCTCGTGGTTAGCAGTCCAGTGCTGATCCCGCAGCGCCACGCCAGGACTCTGTGTGTGTATGAATATGTGCATATATGTATATATATTTATATACATATCATGATAAGTGGAGAAAATGCTAAGTTTGTATTTTATTTTACTTGGATTCACAATCAATTCCCATAGAAGCAGCCATCAAGAATTCAAACAATACAGCACATTGGGTAAATCTACTGTGAAAGGACTCTAAACTGTTTAAAAGCGAAGATGTCACTCTGAGGACTAAAGTGTATTTTATGGATTAGACTGTATCCTCTAAAACTATGTGTTGTAAATCCCAAGCTTTGTGTCTCTTATGTATGTGAAAGTTGGACCCTGAATAAGGAAAACCATTGTTGCTGTTGTTAAGTGCTGTCGAGTCGGTTCCAACCCATAACTACCCTGTATATGGTTTCTCAGGAGCCGCTGGTGAATTGAACCGCCGACCTGGCAGTTCAAATGACTTTGCAGTCTGGCGCATTAGCCCATAGTGCCACACCAGGACTTCAAGGAAGACCATATTGTTGTTGTTAAGTGCCTTTGAGTTGATTGGTGGTAAGGGTTATGTGCTGTGGGGTCGTAGAAGACTCAAATTTGAATTATGGTGTTGGCAAAGAATATTGAAAGCACAATGAACTTCCAGAAGAACAAACAAATCTGTTTTGGAAGAAGCACAGCCAGAATGCTGATTAGAAATAAGGATGCTGAGACTTCAGCTCGTGTATGTTGTCAGGAGGGACCAGTCCCTGGAAAAGATCATCGTGCTTGGTAAAGTGGAGGGTCAGTGAAAAAGAGGAAGATCCTCAAAGAGATGGCCGGACACAGTGGCTACAACAATGGGCTCAACAGTTGTGAAGATGTGGCAGGGTAGTGTTTTGTTCTGTTGTGAATAGTGTTGAACCCACTTGATGGCACTTAACACCACCACCACCACCACCACCACCACCACCACCGATTATGAAGCCTGTGGTTACAATCCCCTTTGGGAATGGGTTGTCTTTGTTATGTTAATGAGACAGTATTAGTGAGATCACCCCGAGGAGTAGAAACTCAGGGAGACAGTGACCTTCCTGCAGAGCTGACACAGAGAAGAGAAGATTACCTCTTTAAAGCTACTGTTTTGAATCTGCTTGGTATCTGCAGTCCCTTCTTTCCCTGTAACTGCTCCCATTTGTAACGGAAATGTCTACTTTGTGCCTGTACTACCATTCTACTTTGGAAACAGATAAAGTGTACTTTAGATTTCACAAGTTCACAGATGAAAAGGAATTTTGCTCCAGGATAGAATACACCTAAAATCTCACTCATATTTGATTTAGATGATTGAGGGCATGAACTTTGGGTCTTGGAATTGATTTAAGGCTTTAGGGATGATGTGATGGGGTGTGTTTTGCATGTGGCAAATAATTCCATTTGGGAATGGGTTGTCTTTGTTGTTAATTATGCAGGATTAGTATAAGGGGTTTCTTGAGTCAACCTCTTTAGAGATACAAAAGAGATTAATCAAGCAAGTGAATAAATAGAGAAGAGGGAAAGAGCGCCAGTCCATATGAAGATGCCCGGACCAGAAGCTCGAAGAGATGGGGACTTTGTTCCAGAGCCAATAGAGAGAGAAAGTCTTCCAACTAGAGCCAGAATCCTGAAGCCAAACTTTAAGCGTCCTAAACTGTAGGAAAATATACTTTTTGTATGTTAAAGCCACCTACTTACAGTATTTCTAGTATAGCACTAGATAACTAAGACAGTGTGCCTAACCTAAGTCATGGTGTCTTCATTTGCAAAATACATGCAAGAACTGGTCAATGAATAAGAAAGACTGAAGGAGAATTGACACATTTGAACTAGGATGTTGGAAAAGAATATTGAATATTCCATGTACTGCCAAACAAATCTGAACAAACCAATTTGTCTTGGAAGAAGTAAAGCCCAGGATGCTTCTTGGAAGAAGTGAAGATGACAAGACTTTGTTTCACATACTTTGGACTTGCTACCAGAAGGGGCCAATTCTGGAGAAGGACATCATGCTTGGTAAAGTAGGCAGTTAATGAAAAAGAGAAAGACTCTCACTGAAAGGATTGACACTGTCTGAAACAATGGGACTCAAACACAGGAACAACTGCAAGGAAGGCTCAGGATCAGGCAGCACTTCCTTCTGGTGTACATAGGGTCACTATGTGATGGAGCCGGCTCAATGGTTGATGATGCATGGAGGGGATTGTAACCATAGCAATAAAAAGATAAACGATAGGATGAATGTAAAACGAATGTTCTCCCATGTAAACTATCACATAATTCACAATAAAACATTAAAAAAAAAAAGATGGAAGGAATATAGAGTCACTGTACCAAAAAAAAGTTGATGTTCAACCATTTCAAAGGTAGCATATGGTAAGAATCAATGGTACAGAAGGAAGAAATTCAAGATGCACGGAAGGCATTGGCAAAAAAGACACCAAAACAAGACTCCAGGAATTGATGGGATGCAAATTGAAATATTTCAACAAACTCATAAGCATTGGGGATGCTCACTTATCTGGCCAACCAACTGGAAGAGATCTATATTTGTGCCCATTTCAAAGAGAGTCGACCTAACAGAATGTGTCAATCATTGACCAATACCATTAATGTCCTATGCAAGTAAAATTTTGCTGAAGATAATGAGGAAATAGTTATAACAGTATGTCAACAAGAAACTGCCAGAAATTCAAGCTGAAAACAGAAAAGGATGTGGCACAAAGGATATCATTGTTAACATCAGATGGATCTTGACTGAAAGCAAAGAATATCAGAAAGATACTCGCTTGTGCTTATCAACTATGCAAAGGCTTTCGACTATGTGGATCATGACATACTATGGATAACATTGCAAAGAATGGATATTCCAAGATATTTAATTGTACTCTTGATGAACCTGCACATAGATCAAGAGGCAGTCATTAGAATAAGGAAAGATACGTGCCACAGTTATATTCTTTCACCATATTTATTCAGTCTGTATGTTGAGCAAATAATCTGAGAGTTCGGATTATAAGAAAGATTGGAGGAAGACTCATTAACAACCTGTGATAACGAGATGGCACAACCTTGTGTCTGGAAGGAAAGAAGATTTAAGATACTTATTGATGAAGATCAAAGACATAGGCTTCAGAATGGATTGGTACCTCAATGCAAAGAAAACAACTGGACCAATAAATAACACCATGATGAATAGAAAAATGACTGAAGATGTCAAAGGTTTCATTTTGCTTGGATTCACAATCAACACTTAATGGAAGTAGCAGTCAAAAAATTCAGACATACTGCATTAGGCAAATCTGCTGCACAAGACCTCTTTAAAGTATTCAAGAGCAAAGATGTCAGTTTGAAGACTAAGGTATGCCTGACCCAAGTAATGGTATTTTCAATTGCTTTATATGCATGTGAAAGTTGGACAATGAATAAGAAAGACCATAGAAGAACTGATGCATTTGAGTTATGGTGTTGGCAAAGACTTTTGAAAGTACTGTGGACTGCCAGAAGAACAAAGAAATCTGTCTTGGAAGAAATATAGCCAAAACGCTTCTTAGAAGCAGGATGGTGAGATTTCATCTCTCAGACTTTGTGCATATGATTAGGAGGAACCAATTCCTGGAGAAGAACACTGGACTTTGAAAAATGAAGGTTCAGAGAAACAGGAAGATCCCCACAGAGATGGATTGACCGAGTGGCAGCAGCAGTGGGCTTAAATGTAGCAATAATTGTGAGAGTGGCGCAGTACTGGTCCGTGTTTCATTTTGTTGTGCAAAGTGGTGCTATGAGTTGGAACTGACTGATGACACTTAACAATATCAGCAACAAGAGTAACAGAGAATATGTAAATGTAGTTTAAAGGTTTATTGAAACCCACCCAGTGGAATCTGCCATGAATTCTTTTCTTTACATATTCCTTCTGGGCCAAGGTGAGAAGGCTCAGATTTCTACCTAACAAAGCCTTGAATGCCCAGGCTTCATGTGCCCCCCAATTTCAAGTATCTGGATCCCGAGCTCCAAGCCTGCTCTCTCTGGATCCTTAGGATGGGTCTTTGACTTGCTCAGCCTTAAAATGCAGAATGCCCTTTCTGGAGGATGTAGTTTTCACCCTTTGTCTATCTTAAAAATAGTTAGAAGTCAGATGCTCGTCACCAGGGGGCTTAATTCTTCCATCTACTTCCTGTAACCGTAGAAGGGGTTGACTCTGGACAACTGATATATTCTAAGAGAGTTTAGGTATGTTCTGACCCAGAACCTGGTCTTGATCACTCTAACCTCTGGTTGGCTGAGAGCTAGTGAGGGTGGATGGAAGACCGAAGACTTGAGTATCATCATCTTCTCTCATGAGAAGATACATAGTGTATACCCCTAAGAAATATGACTAAGGAAGCCATAATGGCCTTAGGTTCACTTATGCTAGGGGGTGGGGGTTGATGATAGATGATGTGTGGTATTCTATAAACTTCTTGAACCTTCCAAGTTATGAGAAGAAGAAGAGACTGGATGAGAAATGTAATCACCCATGTTCCTACAATAAGGCCTCTTACCATTGGTTCAGCCTCCTGCACACTTAGGAATGGTTAGAGATGTTATCCCCTCCCCCTCTATAAATGTGCACCCTCCCCCACCTCTGAGCACTGTAGAAAGTGCAATTCATACACTTTTGGGTGACTTTTATCCTTGTGTGGTGTATCTACACTGGCTTTCTCTTGAATTAACTAAACAATGAAGAAATTCAGATTATCCACAGCTTCCCCAAACACTTAATAATAATGAGTTTTCTGGGAATGCCCCTTTCTGATCCACAAGCTGATTATTATTTTCAGAGGACACTAATGACAACCCAGGCATGATGTCTACAAAGCCTTACATTAAGGCAGCTTGCATCGGAAACCTGCCATTCAGGTAATGATAACTACTCTGTGGAAAAACAAGCTGAGGCCTCAGTAGGAGAAGCCCATGTGGTAAGGCCTGGTACTTGAGAAGGGTATGAGGCCAGTCGTAGGAGCTGACTTGGTGGGACTGGCTAAAGGATCGTAGATGACTTATGACATTTTAGTTGAGTGTGGGCGAAATTTCAAGAGGCTACAAAGACTTCCATTGGAGAGAGATGCTTTCTTTTTGCCTCCAAGCTCAAATCAATTTCCTTACAATACAAACAAAGCTAGTAATTATTATGATTACCTACCATGATTATGGGTGACAGGAGTAATCATGGGCAAAGGGACTGTTGGGTATATTTTAATTTTCTCCTCTGAAGTTCTGCCTTCCAGAACTTCCTCAAGTTGGCATCCTAATAGTACCTGGCACCATAGTAGGTCTGTGCTAGATGCTTAATAAGCACTTCTTTATTGGTTCTTTATTCTGACTCCTGTATGAATTTCTTGAAAACATAGGCATTAATAACACTAATGAAATCAGTCTGTCCTAGCTGGTTCAATGTGGAACAGTACGTAATGCCACAGTTAGTCATTGCTGTTGTTTTCAATCTTCAGCCACTGTTTGGTTTATTAAGTAAAGGGCTAGTTCTTAAAGAGACTTTAGGAAGATTTTGAAAAGTGAATAATTATATGTAAATAGAGCTGTGCTAGCTAACACCAAAGACAAACCTAGACAAATGATTTTCACTCCTTCTAGTGGTCACTCTGATTAGTGGTCAGAGTCTCATATCTACTGTGCAGTGAGGCCAGGAATAATTTGGGGCAAGGTGATCAGTCTTCTTCATTTCCAGACAGTATACTGTTTCCCACTCTTGGCAAAAACCAAGGAAACATCATTCTTCAAAGGCTTAATCAGTGCTCTTGAAGGATTAGTTTAGCTAAGCAAGACAGTACTAATGGGATTCCAATGACACTACCTTTTCTGCTATGTTGTTCACCCAGTAAATCTATTTGAGCCATTGGCTCATAGATAAGGTATTCAGTCTAGGAGATACGTCACATGACTGATGATGTGAAATTATACGCTTGCTGCTCAAACTGTGGTCCATGGGTCATCAGCCTCAGTAGTAATCTAGGAGTTTGTAGAAAAGGTAGAATCTTGGACTTCAACCCAGACCTACCGGATCTGCGTTTTCATTTGAAGAAGACCCCAGGTTTGTGTATACACGTTAAGATTTGAGAGGCACTGACATTCAACATTTGGGAGTAGAAAATACCTCACTAGTTTCCTAGAGTGTTAATGAAAATAAATGAAAATCTTCAAGTTAACTTCTACTCTTGTTCAGACTATATTTTGTGATGAGATTGGAAAAAATGTTTTCAACTGATGACTCTTGAACATATTTGGTATATTCAATGTGTGGCCATCTATGTTACCAGCTGCTCTTCATCCTTCTTTCTCTTTCTTGTTCTCTGAGTGCCAGGGGAGAGATAATATTGATAGAAAATAGGGTAAGTGTAAGGTCTGTGTGTCACCACTCGTCTGTCACTTAGCTGTACTGTGGTGGCTTGTGAGTTGCTGTGGTTCTGGACGCTATGTCACCAGTATTTTAAATACCAGTAGGGTCACTCACAGTGGACAGGTTTCAGCTGAGCTTCCAGATGAAGACAGACTAGGGAGAAGGAGAGACAGACTACTTCTGACTATTTAGTCACTGGGAACTTTAGGACTAGCAGTGGAACACTGGCAGCACCAGAATTCTGAATATTGAAACATTCTGAATATTGAAACAGAATATTGTCAGATATAGTGCCAGAAGATGAACCCCTCAGGTTGGAAGACACTCAAAATACAAGAGTGGAGAAGAGCTCCTCCTCCAAGTAGAGTTGACCATGATGACATGAATGGAGTAAAGCCCTCAGGTCCTTCTTTTGCTGATGGTGTACAATTCAAAATGAAGAGAAACAGCTGTAAACATCCATTAATAATCGGAACCTGGAATGTACGAAGTATGAATCTAGGAAAATTGGAAATTGTCAAAAATAGAATGCATAAACATCGATATCTGAAGCATTGTGAGCTGAAATGGACTGGTATAGGCCATTTTGAATCTGATAATCACATGGTTTATTATGCTGGGAACAACAAATTGAAGAGGAATGGCTTAGCATTCATCTTCAAAACAAACATATCAAGGGCTGTCTTAAAACACAGTGCTCTCTGTGATGGGATAATACCTATATGCTTACAAGGAAGACCAGTTAATATCACTATTCAAATGTACACACCAGCCACTAATATCAGTGATGATGAAATTGAAGAATTCTACCAGCTTGTTCAGTCTGAAATTGATCAAACATGCAGTCAAGATGTATTGGTAATTACTGGTGATTGGAATGCAAAGGTTGGAAACAAAGAGGAAGGATCAATAGTTGGAAAATATGGCCTTAGTAGTAGAAATAATGCTAGAGATGCTAGAATTTTGCAAGACCAATGATTTATTCATTGCAAACACCTTTAATAAAAGACAACTATACATATGGACCTCACCAGATGAAATACACAGAAATCAAGCGAACTACTTCTGTGGAAAGAGATGGTGGAAAAGCTCAATCTCATCAACCAAAACAAGACCAGGGCAGACCGTGGAACACACCAGCAGTTGCTCTTATGTAAGTTCAGGCTGAAGTTGAAGAAAATTAAAACAAGTCCACAAGAGCCAAAATATGACCTTGAACATATCCCACTTGAATTTAGAGATCATCTCAAGAACAGATTTAATGCATTAAACACTAAAGACTGAAGACCAGACAAGTTGTAGGATGATGTCAAGAACATTATACAGGAAGAAAGCAAAAGGAATTAAAAAACAAAAAAACAAAAGACTTCGTTTTATTGGCTGATTCTCAACTTAAATTTCAAAGAGAAATCTTAGTGGGTCTGACAATCCATGTACTAGAACGACTGACTACACACACACACACAAACACATATCACATGTACATACCCATAGTTCTCTGGTAAAACTCCTAAATATGGTGGTTAGGTCATCTGATCATTAGCATGTCAGAAGCACTGTCTTCTTTTTCTTTTTGAATGACCTCACTATAAATATATTTTGGAAAATCTCTCATCCTTTTCAGAAAGGTGGTGGTGACATGAAGATGTTGTAATAGCATAAATGAGACGAGAGATGAGTCATACACATGAGCATGAGCTCAGGCATGAAGTATGTGGGCGGCACATCATTGTTAGGACACATAAATAACCAACAAAGAACTTGAGGGTAATATCAGCACCAAAATTTTTTTTATAATTGTTCATTTAAAAGCATAGCATTTAAAGTATAGTACTATGAAGAAATATGCCTAGAATGAATGAATAATATTCAAAGGGCTTAATGACTTAACAACTTAAATATTATAACTTAGAGCTATTTGATAACCACAGTCGTCTTTAATCGATAAGGACCTTGTTGGTTTCTTAGTGAGGAAGAACGTTGCTTACCCACACTGAAAACAGGTCACCTTTCAGTGAAACTCTTTGTCTGTGTGATCTTTAAGCATAAATATTTATTGAGAAATTAATGTTACTGGAATGAGGAACTTAGAGTCAGAGTCAAAAGGAAATGAAACTCAAAGATAAGATGAAGTATTTACCTAGGTATCTAAATGTGCTGTGGTGAGAAGTAGGGGATGATCCTCCTCCCTGAATAGGGGTAATACTGCTTGGTCCTCATTTGTGAAGAGACAATCATGGGAGTTATGGGTATTCATGAGCAATGACTTTGCTTTGCCATCTTTGAATGACTTTTTTCTTGGATGCTTTGATAAGTCATGTATGGTTGTTATTGAGCTACGATGTTGGTAGACATTCATTTCGGTGTCAAAACGACTAAAATTTTGATTGAAATTTGGCAAGATGCCAGTCACTCTAAATTAGCTGTTGTCATTGAACAAATTTGAGCCCTTGCTCCCTCTCTTCACAGTTCTGACGTTTACCACAATCTGCACCATAATACACACAATGTAAGCACATTGGTGGACATACAAACATTTAGCATAGGTATATATTTGATTAGATTTAAAAATATTAAATGGATCTATTGAACAATTTTATAGTACTGTTGTCAAGTATAAGGAGCTCTGGTGGCACTGTAAGTAAGCACTGGACTGCTAACCACAAGGTTGGCAGTTGAAAGCCACCAGCCATTCTGTAGCAGAAAGATGAGGTTTTCTAATCCTGTAAAGATTTACAGCCTCCAAAACCTTATACAGGGTCACTGTGAATTGGAATTGCCTTGAAGGCAGTAGATTTGGTTTGGTTTTAGGTTGTCAAATATGCTGATAAAATATTAAATACCAAAGTAATACTTTATACCCCTCTGGTTTAGTCAACTCTGTTTAATTGGATTTTGGATAATGGAATGACAATTGGTATTTATTCAAAGGTGTCTATAATGAAAGCAATAAAACTATCACAAATAATGGAAACAGGTTCCTTTCTGTGGGTTGGGTGTGTGTGGGCCCAAACTGAATACAAAGATTTCTCTGGTTGGCAACTCGATTGAACACACAGGCATGAATCAATTTGTAATGGGTATTTTGAAAGATTTGGGATTGATTTAGATGTGAGAGAGAGGCTATCCTAAGTGTTGCTTAGAGATCAAGCTCATTAAATGTTTTCTTTATTCAAATACATGATTTCATTTATCTCTGTTTGCCTCTCCTTAGTAATGTAGAGGCAATTGTCTGCTGATAGACTGATCAACCATCCCGTATTGTGTAAAGCTGAGGGGTTTCCTGGGCAAACTAAGATGCGTTGAGCACACTCACCCTGTTTGATACTCACTGTAAACATTAGTAAGATTTTAAAGGAGATTTTAGATCCTTAAATAAAGATCATATATATTATGATTTACTATTACTAAAGCATACTTTGTTGTTGTTATTAAATGCTGTTGAGTTGGTTCCCACTCATAGCAACTCTGTATAGGGTTTCTGAGGAGTGGCTGGTAGGTTTGAACTACTGAACTTGCAGTCCAGTGCATTATCTTGCAGCGCCACACCAGGACTTCAAAGCATACATAAACTTTTTATTTTTTATTTTTTATTTTTATTCAGGCATATATAATAATTTACATCTCCAAAGGGCACATTCTGCAAGTCTGCTCCTGGCCACCAGTTCTTAGTCCTTCTCTTCTTAGTTGATG
>NW_006408525.1:26199945-26235386 GCF_000296735.1 Chrysochloris asiatica
TCAGGCACCCCTATAGTCACCAGAATGGAGGTGCACAGACAGCAAGGGACCAAAGAATAGATACCAAAAGAAAAGAATGTCCACACCTTTATCTCCATGGTTCTGCCAGGCATCTGTGGCCGCTCTGATCCTTCCCTCCGAGTGGTCTTACCCAAGATGGTGGCTCCTGGAGCAGCTGAGCGTCCCAGACTAGAAAGCAATGGATTTCTTGCTTCTGCCACAAATTCCCTCAGCTGTAAGCCTTCCAAGCTTCTAAGTATTCCTTTATATGTGGTTCAGAGTTCTGGGACCATCCCCTGAACCTGCTTGGTCGGGTATTCTGTGTTGTTGTTGGCGGATCTCTGTACTACACGTCCGCCTGATCCACCATCTTGTTTGTTCCTATTCCAGCATACATAAACTTTTGGTGAGTGAGAAGTTAATGTGGCATTATAACTTTTTCTTCACCTTGCTATGTTTTTGTTTTTAATTAATATTCTTTGAAATAGTTTGCCTTCAATGTTCAGAATTCATTTGGAGAAAAAAAAATGTATAGTTGATGCACTTTTTATAGATTCCAAGAAAGAGACAATAATGGTCAAAATAGAATGAATTGGTGAAGTTTTAGATGTGCTTGGAAACCATATTGTTGTTGTTGTTAGGTGCCTTCGAGTTGGTCCCAATTCATAGTGACCTTATGCACAGCAGAACGAAACACTGCCCGATCCTGGGCCAACCTCACTACTGTTGCCACGCTTGAGTCCATCGATGCTGCCACTTTGCCAATCCATCTTGCTGGAGGTCTTCCCCTTTTTCTCTGACCCTCCACCTTACCAAACATGATATCCTTTGCCAGCGACTGGTCCCTCCTGACAATATGTCTGAAGTATGAGAGACGAAGTTTGGTCATCTTGGCCTCCAAGGAGCACTCGGGCTGCACTTCTTCCAAACCGAATCTATTGATTCTTTTGGCAGCCTGTGGCACTTTCAATATTCTCCTCCAACACCATAATTCAAAAGCATCAATTCTTCTATGGTCTTCCTATTCACTGTCCAGCTTTCACATGCATATGAGGTTATTGAAAATACCATGGCTTGGGTCAGGCGCACCTTAGTCCTCAAGCTGACATTTTTGCTCTTCAACACTTTAAAAAGGTCTTGTGCAGCAGAATTGCCCAATGCAATATGTCATTTGATTTCTTGACTGCTGCTCCCATGAGTGTTGATAGTTGATCCAGGAAGAATGAAGTCCTTTTCTCCATTGATAAGAATGTTGTTTATTGATC
The DNA here is from genome assembly GCF_000296735.1 of Chrysochloris asiatica. Taxonomy (NCBI): domain Eukaryota; kingdom Metazoa; phylum Chordata; class Mammalia; order Afrosoricida; family Chrysochloridae; genus Chrysochloris; species Chrysochloris asiatica. The sequence continues at coordinate 26,201,211 of NW_006408525.1, forward strand.
CAGTGGTGAGGATTTTTGTTTTCTTTACATTGAGATATAATCCATACTGAAGGCTCTGCTCTTTGATCTTCATCAGTAAATGTTTTAAGTCTTCACTTTCAGCAAGCAAGGTTGCATCATCTGCATATAGCAGGTTGTTAATGAGTCTTCCTCCAATTGGAGATGATAGATCCCTCTTAATATAAAGAAGTTCTCTTAATTCAATGAAATAGGACCAGAGAATACATACATACATTCTAATATGGACTTACACGTGCACCAAATAGCATCAGAAATCACTGCAAATACTGCACAATGAAAACTCATTAAAATGTCTATGTGTCGATTATTTTGGAAGTTCTTTGAAATAAACAATATACATTTATAATTTATACCAGAGAATTAACATATTTCATTTTACACCATAAGGAGCCCTAGTGATACAGTGGGCTAAGCTTGGGCTGCTAACCACATTTTCAAAGTTCAAACCTACCATCCACTCCTTGGAAGAAACATGAGGCTGTTTGCTGCTGTAAATATTTAGAGCCTTGGAAGCCCTCTGGAGCAGGTCTACTCCATGTTATAGGATTGCTATGAGTTGGAATTGACTCTATGACATTGTTTGTTTTGGGGATTTAGTGTTCTATACCATATGGATTTCCTGGATTCTTTTTGTCTACTTTCAGATTGTTAGGGGCTACTTTTTTTTATGATTGGGGCATTAGGGATCAGAAATACCAGTTACTGGTTTAAAAAAGAAAGTTGTACCCAGCTTTAGCAACTATGTCCAGATTAAAAATATTGATAGCAGTTCTTTCCAAGATAGTATTACAATATAGAAATAGAAAATAGAAAATGAAATAGAAATAGAAAATGACTATTCAGTCAATATCTTAGATGCCAATGGAACTAAATGACACCCACTTTTAGTTTGTTAATAGCTGATTTCAGGAGTCAAGACACCTGGAATTAAACCCAATTGCAACAATTCAGTGAATGTTTGGGTAAGTAAGTACCTTTACCACTGTGGGCCCTAGTATGTCTGTGAAATGGGGAAAATTGACTAGTCTGTTTCTGTGGTCTCTTAAATTGGCAATATATTATGATTCCATTTGCAACATTCTGATGATAGCTTATGGGAAGTGTGGGTCTCTGCTTTCTCTCCAGCGTTGTTCCTCTGCACTAATCTTGGAACAATGGCACATGCTGCTACAATTTGAGTGGTGAATGGCACCTTCTTTAGAGGTAGAGGTGGACAGTTTTAGTGCTTTGGCCACCTACTGCCACTCTGCATAATGTGCTAGACCCTAAGTATTGCAATCGAGATCTTAGATGAGTTTCTTCTCTTTTTAGGGTCTTAGTAGTATCTGTCTGTAATGTTTTTTCTTTCTTTCTTTTTGAATTCCTTTCTCTAGCTTTAACTCTCTTTGAAACCCTTCAGATTTTCTTCTTCTTATTTTTTTAAATGTGAGGTGCAATAAATCATTTCACTGAGGCATTCTGGGCCTCCCAGTCTCTGTCATTTTCCCTCCTTTCTCCTGGCAGGAATGCTTACAAGGACCTTGAGATCTTCATGAGCCACATCTCATCCCTAAGCTGCATGACTGCAAGGTAACAGTTCTGATCTTGGTTCACTTGTAGACACACTTGGTGGGACTGAAGTCCTTGTGAATCTTTCATAGCCAAGGCTGAGAATCTCTAGCTAGGATGAGACCTTAAGTTCCTGTCTTGCCATATATACGTGCATGTAGCTGATGTGTTTATTTGCTACATAACAGATGCACAGAAGTAAGGATCAAAGACTGTTGTATAAAAATGGAGCTTTCAACTCATAAGCTTGTATCTTGATTAAAAAAGTGCAACAGTGTATTCAGATCATTGTGAAAGTTTGGTGATTGTAACAGAGAAAATGCAAATGTCTGAGTTTGGTGGCTCCAAGAGTGCCTCTTAGCAGAACTCTCACCATGAGTGGCTGGGCAAGAATTTCCCATTGAGAACAAATTATTTTTACAACAAGCAAGAGATTTTATTAGTTTCATGCATGCTTTTGGATTTCATTCACTTGAGAAAGAACTATTCTTCCATTGATGCTTTCTTGTGTGATGGCCTTGATCTTTGGAGCTGTAGACACTGAGGGAAAGAAGCAATGAAGAGATCACTGCCATGCGCCTTCCACCATCTAACCGTACTTTCAGGTCCCTGGATTTCCATTCCCTCCAAAGTGATCACTAAGCGACATGGCAGGTTCTTCAGTAGGGAAAGAACCATTACAAAGGAAGGTTTTTCCTCTCATTCTCCAGAAAATGAGGATATATGGTCAAGCTCCTCTTAGGTGTGCATGCTGGGGTAATCTAGTCTCTGACTGCAGAAGTCCTTTCTCCCTGTGTGAGTTTTGTAGTGCTTTGGCCACAAATTCTATGATTTTACAGAGCATTAAATGCCCTTGGGGGCACCTCATTTTAAGAGGGACATTAATGCACCTACGTGGGCTGAGGGCAGTCACGAGTCTAGAAAATATGCCAGATGAGGGATGGGCAAGAAACCCGTGTTTGTCATGGCCATTGTTCTCAAAGATATGACATATTGGAATAGATGCCTTGTTGACAACCCACTAGTATAATTCTATATAAGATGACAGAATTAGAAGCATTAGTAGACATATAGAGGAGAATTTTAAAATCAAACCTCTCCAACTGTAGACTGTGCCACCCTATAAAGTAATGGGTTCACCATCCCTAGACATGAATAAGAAGAAACTGAAGGACCATCTGTCAGGGTCTTACCGAGGAGAACCAGTTAGACCAGCTGTGTCATGTGATGATTCCTCCAACTTTGACTCTTTAAGTTTCTAGTGCCTTGGAACACTTCTGCTACAAATTAATCAGAAAGCACAACCTACCCTAAACTCTGGTTCCCTGGGATTGTCTATGAGATGGTAAAGATAATCTGAGAAAATATGATTCCCAGGTCAAAGAAGTTTGGGAGAACTGGGTGGAACAAATTAAAGTCTTTGCTGTTGCTTCTTTACCTCTCTTATTCCACTTCCTCCCGACAGCTCTAATTGTTCAGTCATTAATATATTGAAATGAAACCTGACTCTTTGAGAGTAGGATAATGGTACATAATTTTCTCAAACTTCTTTCATAACACACTATTAAAATCTCACAGAAGACTAATATTCAACAGACTATAATCTGGGAAATTATGTGGAATCAGTTCTTAATTTTCCAGGAGTTTAGTAAACAGATGCCATTATTTAGTGCTTTGTTAGTTGGTGTCAAGTTAGGTCCAACTCGTAGTGAGCTTATATCTAACAAGGAAATGCTGTCCAATCCTGTATTTAATAGAGGCATAGTAATAATGATACTGTTTATCTGCTGTACGGCTTGAAAAGAACTTTCATATATGTTGGTGAGGACAATATTGAGAGCTGACTTTGTATTACATAATTCATTTATTCAAAATTCATGTCATTCGGGAGTAAGATTAACCAGTACCTTTGGGTATATGCTGAGAATTATGACTATTACAGAATGGATAAAAGAACACGCTGCTGCATTAGAAAATGAGTCGATTTAAACAATGAAAGATTTTTTTCTTACCTTTCACACTTGACTTAGATTCTTCCATTACCCTATAGAAGTGATAAAGGTTAAAGTTCATTTTAGTATTAGCAACAATTGCAAAAACTCAGGATGAACTAACTTCCTTTGTCTGCTTGTAAATTCTCAGCTCTTTAATGAAGATAATTGGCTATGGTAGGTTATCGCAAGGTTAGGAGTTCATGGGAGAATCCTTCCCCACCCAGAAGGCAGAGGGTACTGCCTCCAACTTAGCCCTAGGGTCAGGGGAAGTCCGCCATACCCTTCTTTCAGGTGGTGTGGGTTTTGCCTCCAGCCCTGTCCAGTCTCTTGGATTTAAGCCCTGCACTCTGAGATTCCCAACTGTTCAAAGTTTGGCCCAATGGCTTTTTATTTGTGCCTTTTGAAACATCTTCTAACCTCTTCTCTTAGGTCATGCAATGTATGAACCCCTAATGTGGTCTGCCATTGCCATTCCTGAGTAATTAGAAATACTAGGTTGAAAGGACAGGCATCTAAGTTTCATATGAATCTTTTCCTACTGTTAGGCTAAGACGTTCCTTTTTATTTTTATTTATTTGAACCAGAATTGAATGTGTTCTCACTGGAAAACAACACTGTAGCCAAACCATCTTAGCTGTTTCTTTGCAGGTATATCAATATATGAATTTTAACTGTTCCAACTTCAAACTTTAGCGTTTGTGGAGCAATAATACCACAGCTGACTAATTCACGCTTGTTGCGTAATGAAATATAACCTGATGTAAGTATCTTCATGAGAAATTCAACACAAACTGTTTCTTCGTGGACAGTTAGTAACAGAACCCGTCAGGGACATGAATGTACACACTAGATTTGGAGACCCTTTGTTTGCGTCCTTCTCTCCCTCCAGTCTTTGCCTTACCCTTCAGTCTCTCCCTCCAGGAGCTGGCGGTAGGTAGCAATCTCCTTTTCTAGGTGGGTTTTGATGCCTAAGAGGACCTTGTATTCACTGTTCTGACGCTCCAGGTCACGGCGGAGCTGCCTCAGTTCTTCCTCGTAGTGGGAGATGATTTGCTGCATGTCCTGGAGTTGGCAGGCATACCGAGACTGGGTCTCTGACAGCATGTTTTCCAAAGCGGATTTCTGAAACAGACAGTTCTTTCATTAATTGATTGAACATCCAATGAGGCTGTAACTTGCATTATTGAAGACTTACACTGTGTTGCTCACTCTGCTAGTTAGTGGGCTAGCTGCTGGGAATACAAAGGTGAGAAAGAAGCAGGCTGATTGGCAGGTTTGGGACTTGGGCAATCTGGCATTGAGCATGTCGAAGCTTTGGAAGCTCTGTTTTTTGTGCTCAAACTTTTGTATCCGGGAACTCTTGGCCACTTAGCTATACTTCTGTAGGCTTGTTGTTGGTCATTTGAGATTGGGTATTTGCTGCCTTGAATTGAACGGTTGTTTGCCTTCATATACACATGTTCTATTTCTTCTGGCCATAGAGATTATGAGGGTGTAGCGCTTTCCCAGAGTCCTGGTGTAGCGCTGTAGGATAGATACTGGGCTGCTAACTGCAAGGTCAATGGTTCAGACCCATCAGCTGCTTCTTAGAAAGCAGGGTCACTATGAGTTGGAATCGACTTGACAACACTTAACAACAATAAATTATCTATGTGACTAGAACTGGGAAGATATTGCCTGGAGCCCAGAAAAGCTTTGTGGGGCTGGGACAGTGTGCTTTAAATAACCCCAGGTACACTATTGATTGGAGTCCTGGTGTGGCACTATAGGATAAGCACTGGACTGCTGATCATGAGGTCAGTGGTTCAAATCCACCAGCAGCTCCTCAAAAACCCTATAGAGCATCGCTATGAGTCAGAACGACTGGACAGCAACCACAACAACAGCTCTCCTAGGAGCCCTGGTGACACAATAGTTAAGTGCTTAGTTGCTAAGCAAAACGTTGGGGGTTCGCACTCACCAAATGCTCCATGGGAGAAAGATGGCAATCTGGTTCTGTAAAAATGACCTTGGAAACTCTATGGGCACGTCTACCTTGTCCTGTGGGGTCACTATGAGTTGGGACCAACTTGACAGGCATAGCAAGACTGAGTGTCAAGCGGGCCATGTGATTTCAGCACTGGTCACTTAGGAGCTGTGTGACCTTGGCTAGTTTATTTCACCATCTGGATTTTTAGTTCCAGGTACAAAGACCTCTGGTAGCATAGTGGTTACGAATCGGGCTGTGAACCTCAAGGTCAGCAGTTCGAAACTACCAGCTGTTCCGTGGGAGAAAGATGAGGTTTTCTGCTCCTGTAAAGATTTGCAGCCTTGGAAACCCTGTACAGGGTCGCTAATGAGTCGGAACCGACTTCATGGCACACGGCCACAGCCACTAAGACCTACCTGATAAGTTTAATGTGAGAATTAATCACATTTAGTATGATTAACTACCAGGCACAACATGTGGTATACTGCGGTCACTCAGGGTCGCTATGGGCCGGAACCTACTCAATGACACTTAACAGCAACAACAATTGTTATTCTTATTATGAGCAATTTGGATGGACAGTGGAAAGTGAGAGATGTTTCCAAGAGAAGTGAGGAGTTGGGGCTGGGGAGAGAAGTCAAGGAAGGCTTCATGGAGGAGGTGGTACCTGGCCCTGGAATGTCCTCGTCTGGACTCACCCTGTTGTACTGTGCCTGCAGGTCAATCTCCAGTGCCTGGAAAGTCCGCTTCAGCTCATGGATGTCACTTTGGCCACTCTGAACAACTGCTGGACTGGCCACTTCCTGGGACATAGCTGCAGACTGTAAGACCAAGCAAAGGGCAGCAGGCATTGGCCTTGGGAACATATGGCAATAGCACCTCTAGATAATGTTTGAGCACCTTTGTTTTACCTGCTCTTTAAACCAAGTGTCCAAGTCTTGATGCTTCTTCTTTATTATAAACTCATATTCCTGCCTCATGTCCTCCAAGATCTTAATCAGATCTTCCCCTGGGGTTGTATCCACCTTCACATTGACCTTGAAGTCATTTGGCACATGCTGTTCCTCCATTTCCTGTTTAATGACAGAGATAGAAAGGGAATCATCTGTGACAACCAGAAGGCAGGAAGTATATTGATTTGCAGCAGTAAGTGGATATTTTAAAAATTCTGTTTATGTGGTTGCTAACTTTTCACTGGCTGTGTTTTGTTTCTCAGGTACTACTCTGTCGATGACAAAATATTATATGATCTTTTTCTCTTATAATTGTATAAGCCAAAGAATAACACTAGGCAAGTAATTAAATGGCCTTTGTGACTGCTGTTTAATCCTTGGTTCAAAAAATTTCTGGAAAGAATTATGCTTACATAGTGTGTAAAGTCCTGCTCAGGAAATATTATTCATTGGTGATGTGATTATGCAATTAACCAGGCAAACATTTCAGGTTGTAACCCAAAATTTTTGAGAAGCAGTTTAGTAACTAAAAGCCAAAAGGTGTAGAGACTTTTAGCATCTTGCCAAATGCACAGTGACTCTGTAAGGCTAACACCCATAGGATATCATGAAAACCACACAGCCGCAGGAAAGGTTTAGGTAACAGTCATTGTACAAGCAACTGTTTGGAAACAAGACTGCTTTGATGTTCAGAAGCAATTTTATTTGCTTAAAATGGGAATTGTTTTTGCATCATCTTATCAAACTCTCAGGGAACTCGGATGGTACCTTTTTAAAAGTCAGCTAAACGCTTCTAGCAGTTAGGATTCGCAATTTTTGCCTCTAGTCTTATTTGCTTTGGTCAGTGCTCATATTCTCTTTATGCTATTTTCCTGCAGTTTGCTTCACACTAGGTCAATGAAGGAAGCTCAGTCTGACACATTTATTCTTAGAGTATCCTATTAACAAACAAGTCTAGATAAACATTTTGTGTTGTTAACAAAATTGTTGAACAATTTCTCATTGATTTTTATGGACCTTTGGATCAAGTAGCTAAGCTTGAAGCTACAGAAGAAAACAAAAGAGAAATTGTATCCTTGGTTGTAATGCACATGGTTACTGTGCTCGGCTGCGAGCCAAAAGGTTGGTGGTTCAAATGCATCCAGAGACACCTTGCAAGAAATATGTGGTGATCCATGACTATTCCCCAAATTCAACCACTGAAAACTCTGTGGAGCACAACTCTGTCTGACACTCTGGGGGCACCATGAGCTGGAGTTAACTTGATGTCGACTCATTTTTAATTTGGTTTATGATTCTGCAAGTGCAGGACAGTACGCCTGGCATCTGGATGTGGTTATGGAGGTTAATGTGTGCCTGGGGAGTTCTACCTGCTCATGGTGCTTCTTCATAAGTATGAGTTCTTTCCTCATCCCTTCAACCTCTTGTTCTAGGTCTGTTGTGACAATGGTCAGATTATCCAAGGTCTTCCGGAGGCCCTCAACTTCAATTTCCAAGTCTTTCTTGAAGGAGTGTTCATTTTCATACCTGTGGTTAGAAGGGAAGCACACACCAGTTGTTGTTGTTGTTAAGTGCCGTCAAGTCGGCTCCGACCCATACTGACCCTGTATAGGGTTTCTGAGGAACATCTATCTGGTAGGCTTGAAATGCCGACCTTGTGGTTCAAAATGACTTAGCAATCCAGTGCATTAACCCACAGTGCCACATCAGGACTCTATGCCAATTGTTAGAAGGCTGCATTTGTAAGGATTTCTGTTCATCAGGTTCTAAGCTCTTCCATTTTAGGCTTTATGAGAGCAAATGAATACATCTAATGCTTTGTAAAAGGATCTCTGGTAGCATAATGATTACGAATCGGGCTGCTAACAGGAAGGTCGGCAGTTCGAAACTACCAGTGGTTCCACAGGAGAAAGATGAGGCGTTCTGCTCCCGTAAAGATTTACAGCCTCAGAAACCCTGTGCAGGGTCACTATGAGTAGGAGCCGACTCCACAGTACTTAACAACAACAAATGCATTGTATGTCTGTTCCATGCTACATGTCTCTATGATTTGGACTGAAGATTAGTTTTTAAATCGCATAGTGAGAACAGAATAACAAACCACCACATGCCTATCATATAGACTTAGCAAGTACTAACATTTTGTCATATTACCTCATCTGTATTCTTTGCTGAAGTATTTAACAATTCATTGTAGATATTATGGGGAGTTTTTGGTAGCACAAATGAAAGAACTTGAATGTTAATTGTAAGGTTAACGGTTCAGATCCACCCAGAGGTGTCTAGGAAAAACAATATGGTCTATTTCTAAGCGGTCCTGTGGAGCACAGGGCTGTTCTGAACACATGGGATTGATCCAACGTCGTGGCAACTGTTGGTGGTGTTTTTGCTTTTGGTAAACATTATGATATCACTTGAAAGTTTAAGACACATCTTTTAGAAAAAGATATTTTTCTAAAATTTTTTTTCTAAGAAAAAAGGTGTTTCTAGTCATAATACCATTGTTATCACTACCTAAAAATTGGTAACTCTTTGATATCAGCTAATGCTTGCTCACTAGCTGCTCCTTGGAAACCCTACACAGGGTCGCTATGGGTCAGAGTTGACTTGATGGCACTTAACAACAACAACAACAATGTTTGATTCACAGTCCTGGAGTGACACTGTGGGTTAATGTGCTGAACTGCAAAGTTGGTTTGAACCTCAAGGTCAGTGGTTCAAGCTCACCAGCTGCTCCTCAGAAACCCCATACAGAGTAGCTATGGGTTGGAACCAACTCGATGGCACAGAACAACAACAATGCTTGGTTCAGGGTCCTGGTGGTACAGTATTTAAAGCACTCAGCTGCCAGCTGAAAGATGGATAGTGTGAACCCACCAGCCCCTCTTTGAGAGAAGGATGAAGCAGTTTGGAAACCCTGTGAGACAGTTTTACTTTCTCTCTCTTTTTAAGTTTTTATAGTGAATTGAGTGATGGTTTACATTGGAGAGCATCAGTTCTACACTCATCCTGTTATATTTCATTTCATTGCAATGATTACAATCCCCTTCATACATCATCATTCAACAGTATTTGCTTCTATTTCCTCTGTGTGTGTGTGTGTGCATTTTTTTTTTTTTTTAATGTACACAAAACCACTCAGGATTATATAATCATTCAAGCAAAGGGTACATTCTGTAAGCCTGCCTCCTGGCTGCCAGCATACAGCCTTTCTCTATTCATTATCTGGAGTACTCAGCTGCTCTATCTTTCCATGTCATCACCTCTGCCTCCATCTCCTTGTGTTGCTGCTTCTCTGGTTAGAGTCCCAGGTTACACCTGTGCTCTTCTCCCTTGATGGTCCTAGGGTCCTCTGGTCCTGGATTGTAAGATTAACAACTCCCTCCTTTTTGTTACCCAACCTCTACCTTTACAGTTGTAACAGTCACAATTAGTCATAATGACAATTATTCATTATTGAATCATAAGAATCTTATCCCCATCTCCTTTCACCAGACCTGTCTAAACAAGATGAAAACTATTCAGTGGGGATTCTACCTTCCCCTGCACACTCTGAAACTAAACTCCCTCTTGAAAACTTGTAAGTCAGTCACTTGATGCCTTTATTGGCCACCCCCTCAATTTTAGGTAGCCAGTGTCTAAGTTGCCTGTCTCTAGCAACCCTGTGTACAGAGAGGATAGGATTGATCCTTGATTTTATTTTCTTTTATAGGACCATTTTGAGCCAGAATTGACTTAAGGGCAGTGGGTTTTGGATAATCCTTGGTTCATAATCAAATTTCCCCATTTGACTTCAAAAGGTATTTTATAGTTGGTTTGTTTAAACTAGGGTCCAAGTCAAATGCCATACATTGCATTTGGTTTTAATTTAGTAACATTTTAGATAGTGGTAAGATATGTTTCCCTTTTCTAGAAATATCAACAACAAAGTAATAAAAACAAAACATATTATGGAGAAGGAACTTACTTGAGACTGAAGTCATCCACTGCCATCTTGGCATTGCCAATGAGTAGACTGATCTGAGCATTGGCCATTTTACCATCTGTTATCTGTCAAACACACAGTGAGAGTCATTGTATGTGGGCACACTCACACAGGACACCTGCATCTCAGCCCTCTAGTTTCCAACCTCTACAGACTTATTAGCACAGACAACTTTTCTTTCTGGCAAGGAACAATGAGGAATCAAACCAATAAATGTTTACTGAGCACCTACTAGGTCTGAGGAGTCCTGGTGTGGCACTGGACTGCTAACTGCAAGGTTGGAGGTTAAAACCTACCAGCCACTCCTTGGAAACCCTATACAGGCTCCCTATGAATCAGAACTGACCCTACTACACTTAACAATAACTAGGTGTGAAGTACAAGAATGATTTTATAGTATGAAAAGATAGGGTTTGCAGTCAATTTGACCACCTCTTTTTATACTGATAATTTAAAAGATGGTTTCTAAAGGAAGACGAAAGAATAATTATTCAGAATAACTTTTGACTTTCTAATATCATGAATATGTCTTTGCATTTTGCTTATGCTTACCCACATCTGAAGAGGAAAAACAGAGTTTAAGCTGTGACCTTGGTCTTATGTTGAATATTAGCTCATATCTCCAAAGTAACCACTTTGTAATCATCGTAAGTTAACATAATTCTTCCTTGTTAAAGCATCATGTTTTTTTTATCAGTGTTATTAAAGAGTTGACAAACCAATTTTGGTTAGTTATTAATTTTAGATACCCTATTGGTTGTTTACTCAGGATTAAAATTTGACAAAATATTAGATCTGTAAAAACTATTGTCATTGTTTAGGTACTGTCAAGTTGGTTCCAACTCATAGCGACCCTATGCACCATGAAATAAAGGCCTGCCCAGTCCGGTGCCATCCTTACAGTTGTTATGGACAAAGAAATTTAAAATGTATTTCATAATAGTCATCACATAGCACACTCCCCCCGCCCAAGTTTCTACACAGCTGGACACATAACATGTAGGTATATGTGTGTGTTTGTAGTTTACTCTGTGATGCAAGTTCCTCAATGTAAGCTATTAAAATACACGGGGACTTAAAAAAAGTCCATGGAAACATGGAGTTAAAAGATAATGGGAATTTTTCCATGAACTTTTTGAAGCCTTCTCGTATTAATTGAGTCCCGGTGTGTGACACTGTAGGATAAGCACTGGATTGACAACTGCAAGGTCAGTGGTTCAGATCCCACAGCTGTTCCTCTGAAGCCCTCTACAGAACTGCTATGAGTGGGAAACAATTGACAGCATTTAACTACAACAACAGCAAGTCTTAGAAACTGGAATATTTCTTTGCCATCTAAAGAAATAACTTAATAATATTTAACTGTGTTAAAGTCTCCAGCTAAAGACTTTCAATAGATAGTTATGTACTTTTTTCACTTAAAAAGAAAAAGATTGTTGAAAATGTTTATCTAAGTGATTGTATATGCATATGTGATTTGTAAATTCTTTTAGTATATTGTGTTGTTTTTAAGTGCCATCAAGTCAGTTCCAACTCATAGCAACCCTGAATAGGCTTTCCAAGGAGTGGGTGGTGAGTTTGAACTGCTTGATCTTGTGGTTCAAACTGACCTTGCAGTCCAGTGCTTTATCCCACGGCCTCACACCAGGACATTTTATAGTATATTATAGCTGAGAAATAGTGAATATTTGATGTATGTTCGCTGTTTGTAGGAAAATGAAACAAAATTGTTTCAAGGTCAAAAGTATTACATCAGATAGAAGGTTAAACTAGGATCCTAAACAGCTGTTGGTTCTTGGATGTGTGTTACTGACCTTTGGTGTAACTGTGGGCTACTCACTGGACTTGAACTTTATCATCTATTAAATGAGCTGGTGCTAGCATAGAAACAAGCTTGGACTTCACAAGTCCCAGTTCTACCCTTTGCTAATTTAGTTGAAGCCAGAGGAATCCTGTGACATTCCATTGTATTTGTACAGTGAATGCCTTTATTTAGAAAGGATTTTCTTAGGACAAAGTTATACCTCCATACAAAGACACCTTTTAGAAATCTGTTCCCACTTAAAGCTTCACTGGCTTCATGGAATTTGATATCATGAATGCACAATTGCGGTATTCACAGGTGCTAAGGACTGTGGATCTGGATCCCAAAGAGTGGAGCTGGATGCTGCTCCCACCCATGAACTCAGTGACCTTATTTGAGTCTCCATTTCTTCCTGGAGAATAACAGCTGCTTCATCAAAGGGTTTTAAAAATGACATCAGAAGAGATTAAACAAAGTCATTTTGTAAATACTGAGCAAATTCTTGGCACACTTAGGTACTTAGAAAAACCTGTTGAAACTGAATTAGTTCAGAGGAATGTAAATGAAATCACTTTCTCTTTTAAAATCTAGCACTTTTGTAATTAGAACCAATATAAAACTATATACTAACTTGTGTACTGAGTTAGCCTATTTTCTGAAAAAAAAAACCAGCCTTTGAAAATCCTACCGTGCGCAGTTCTACTTTGACACACCTGCGGGGTCACCATGAGTCAGAATGAACTTGATGACAAATGGTTATGAGGTACTGATTGACATGCAGAAAAACCATGTACAATAAATACCATAGAACTGGAAAATTAAGACAATTTGACTTTGGTGAGTTAAACTGGTAACTTGTCAATTGCAAAGCCCATGTCAATAGTCTGATTTCCCAGGCCAGCATTCTTATAGTACATGAGTGGTGAGTTCTGCATTCATTTGATAATAGATCATATTTAAAAGCTATAACTATTCCCCGCTGTTTGAGCATACTTAGTATAATATTATAACAGTGGCACTATTTCTGAGACATCTTTTATAGTAATGAATGGATGAGAATTGATTGAGAAATAATATATGAGGCAGAGGTTTTACATTATATGTTGTAATTAATCACCTGAACTCTCCCCAAGGCTGTGAATTCATTCTTTTAAAAGATATACTTGGTATATTAATGCAGCATCATTTTGGCTGGGTGCATAATCTCCTACTAGAGAGAGGAAAATAGAATTTTTGAAAAAGAACCAAAATACCAAATACTGAGAGCCATTTAAGGGGTTTTAATCTGTAACATTCTGTGATATTTGTTGTTAGGCATTGCTGAGTTGGTTCAAACTTACAACGACCTCATGTACACATACTTTCTAACCATCTTGTTGGGGTCTTCTTTTTCACAGATACTCCACTTTACCAAGCATGGTAACCTTCTCTGTGAACTGGTTCCTCATGATAAAATGTCCAAAGTATGCCTTCTAAGGAACATTCTGGTTGGACTTCTACCAACACATCTTTGTTTGGTCTTCTGACAGTTGATGGAACTTTCAATACTCTCCTTCAACACCATAACTCAACTGGTCTTCCTTATTCACGGTCCAACTTTCACATGCACATGAGATTACTGAAAATACCATGACTTGGGGCAGGCACACCTTAGCCCTCACACTTTAAAGAGGTCCTGAGCAGTAGATTTGCTTAATCCAAATGCAAGGAATCATTTGATTTATTGACTGCTGCTTCCATGAGTGTTAATGGTTGATCTGAGCAAAATGACGTTTTTGACAACTTCAATTTTTCTCTATTTATATGGCTATTGTTTTTTGGTCCAGTGGTGAGGATTTTTGTCTTCTTTACATTGAGGTGCAACTCATACCGAAGGCTGTCATCAGTAAGTATTTTAAGTCCTGTTCACTTACAGCAAGCAAGGTTGTATCATCTGCATATCGCAGTTTGGTCAGTGAGTCTTCCTCCAATTGTGATGTCATGTTTTCCTTCAGATAATGCAACTTCTCAGATTTGAGGAAATACCGATTGATATATACAGATTGATTGGTGTGGCACTGTAGGTTAAGAACTGGACGGCTAACCACAAGGTCGGCAGTTCAAACCCATCAACTGCTCCTTGGAAACCCTGTATAGGGTAGGGTCGCTATGAATTGAAACTGACTTGGCAACAGCAAACAACAACAAACATTGAATAAATATGGTGGAAGGATACAACATTGGCACACACCTTTCCTGATTTTAAATATTCTGTGTTCCAGTCTGTGTTTCAAAGGGATTGACTTAATTTTTAAACTCAACTTTTTATGTTCTTCTTGAATAATATTTAAGATCCCCAAAAGAGGGAAGGAGTTTTTGTTTTAGCAAGGCTCAGGGAGGTCTTCCAGCATGCGGTAATTGTCTGTGTCTGTTTATTTGAGGGTCTTCTCTTCTATCATCTGTAAATGGGGTTGATAGACACCAGGATTTCAAAGAGTTGCCCTGGTTTCTAACACAAAGACAATATGACTGAAGTAGGAAAACCAGAAAAGAAGTATGTGTGGCATTTGAAGCTGAAGAAGCTGCACATTGAATCTTAGGGCCTGGAATCCTGGGCTGCCTGGAAAATGAGCCAGGTGTCCCTTCAGCCTCATCACCACCATTCACCTTTCTCTGCCCTGTTTCCAAGAATTTAGGCAACCATGTAGTCTCTGCTCATCTATAGATACCTACTTACAGAGTCGTGAGATTTAAGTGAGAAAATGTGTATGAACTATGCCTTATATGTTTCAAATGTCAATGCATGTATTATCTTTGTTAATAGTATTATTTATGTAGGAGATAGGCTAGTCAGCACCACATTGTAGTGGAAAGTTCCAGGTCTTTGGAAAGAGATCTTTGTTAGAATCCCACCTCTGCTTCTTGCTGGTGGCTTTGGATATCTTGGTTAATGTTTCTGAGTTTCAGCTTCTTTGGGTTGTTGTGTGAACTAAATCACAGTGCTTTCATCGCTGCAGAAAGCTCTACTGATATGCAGATTAAATGCCCAGCACAGTGCCTGGCACACAATAAATACTTCCCCTTTCTCTCTTCTGTCAGATAATAACAATTTCACCACCTCTTTTGGGAGTTATTTACTCAACTGTCCATTTTCAAAAGTCTTCTATTCTCTTCCTTCTAAAACCAAAGCACCTTCATTAAACAGCAAACATAGTGAAGATTGTTGAGTCATCTTGTTTTTTTTCGTAAAGACAACCATGCACTATATAGTTAAGGTAATTATCCAGTCAGGTATTAGGCTGATTATTCTATAATTAGGGTTCATTACGAGGACAGATTTATACTATCTTGATTGGTTCTTCCTACATTCAAGCAAGGACAACTGAGTGTTGTAAATATTAGAGACCTGTGGTGCCCTTTTGAAGGGTAGGTTAATCATAATCTTACAAAGAATGTTCTGGGAGTGCTTTATACAGGTGGAAATTTCCCATACACCCCACTGCCTCATCTCATAGTGACTTCATAGGACAGAGTAGAACTGCTCCAGAGGGTTTCTGAGGCTGGAGATCTTTCTGGAAGCCGACCGTCACTTAGCTCTCCTGGGTTCAAACCACCGACTTCTTGGTCAGCAGCCCAATGTGCTACCAGTTATAGTCTTAAAAATAACTTAGGGGGTGACTAGAGTGGCACTGTGGGATACCACACTGGACCGCAGGGTCGGTTTGAATTGCAAGGTTGGTGGTTCAAATTCACCAGCGGCTCCTTGGAAACCCTATGTTGTTAAGTGCCGTTGAGTCAGTTCTGACCCATAGCGACCCTGTATACGGTTCCCAAGGAGCAGCTGGTGAGCTTGAACCACCAACTCTATGGTTCAAACTGACTTTTCAGTCCAGTGATTTATCCTACAGTGCCAAACGAAGGCTCTTGGAAACTCTATACAGGGTTGCTATGAGTCAGAACCGACTTGACAATGCTTAACAGCAGCAGGTTTCCCTCCGCTTCTAGTCATTATTATGGGATGTCCCAGAAAGTGTGAGCTTAACTGTCTGATGTTTGGTTGGTAAGTTACTTCATTTTTAGAATAAGTACTTATTTAGTTGAAAAGTTCCTATTTTTTTTCAGAATAAATTTTTTTTTATCCACACCTATCCCAAGTGAGTCTTCAGATTCTGTAATTATGCTCATTTATTTTTTTCTAGAAAATATGCCATTCTTAGACTGTGAGCCCCTATTCTAGCAGCCCACAGGAATGTTAACATGGCATCTGCTAGTGGAGTGACAGCTTTTAAGTGTCATCTCCAAAGTGGTATAACTCAGTCTTTCATGGGTGGATCTAAGCACATTGCCTCTAGGTCTCTGAGGAAGGACCGAGAGAGGCAATGAAGAAGCCAGTCCTCAGCTGTGCCTTGTGCACTGAGGATGAAAAGTGGACCCTGGGTCTTGCCCCATTATTACGTCACTGGATCAGAAGTGATATTGGACATCAGCTCATTACTTTACACTTAAAAAAGTTTTTTGTGTGTATGAAAAGTCAAGTTACCTCATTTAAAAAACAGTCTTCTTAGCATTCCTCTAAGTTTTACTGCCTTCACTTACCACACAATTTATGTTTAGAAGATTAACTACACAAAACAGACTTGCCCAAGCCCAAATTTAAAGTGTAAATAAGAAAAGATCTTCAAACACCTTTGTGCACATTTGCACCTGCCATTTTCCAAGAAACTGTGATCGGTACTGATTGGCAGCTGTGTCTCCCTCCAGCCCCAGCATCACCCAAGACCTTACCTGCTCCTGCAGGTGACTGATGTTCTCTTCATAGTGTGAGTAATCTTGCTTCTTGCCGGGGTCCTTCTGCTGGTGCCACTTCAGGATGTGACTTTCCAGCTTCTCATTGGCCTCCTCCAGGGCACGCACCTTCTCCAGGTAGGAGGCCAGGCGCTGGTTGAGGTTCTGCAACATCGCTTTCCCATTCCCACCTACGAGGGACTCACTGCTTTGGGATCCCCATGACCCTCCTGGGGGTAGGCAGTTTGGCTTCATGAAGGACAGGGAGATACGGATGCCCCCTGCTCCACCATGAACGCTGGGGGCTCGAGGGAAGCAGCCCAGCCAGCCCTGGCCTCTTCCCGTGCCATGGAGGAAGCCTGAGGTGGTCTGGCTGAAGTTCTGGCTGGAGTTCATAGTCCCTTCTGCATGTGGAGCAGGGCTGGGTTGTGCTCTGCTCCCTGTCACCACAGAACTGAGTCGTCCCAGACTGCCCAGGATGGTTTTATGCCCTTTGCTGTCTGTGGGAGTTCCCTTCTCTGACAACTGTACCAACAAGATCATATCATTGTGAAACATGTGTTTCCTCTTGGTCAATCCACAGTGCCCCGGGCATACACACAGTGTTGTTGTTTAGAGCCACATCAATGTGCTAGTTTTCTTCCTCCCTTCTAGTTGTCACTGGGGGTGTGACCCACAGCAGTAGGTGGGTATTAGTCTCAGGTGTCTTGCTAATCTTTCAGTATAGTTTTCCCATTGTCCATCTACTTGAAACAAGATTAAAGTTCATGAAAGGGTTATTTGGTCTGCTATAGATTTCCTTATAAGAACAGAAACTAAGTACACACCTATTCACCCACACATATATATCCCAGCTTTACTGAAAGGGTTGGGGGAGAGATTCACAAGAGCACAGCCAGTCAGAACAGACCAGAATCTTAAAATTCTGGAATGAAAATACTCGTGCTGAGGAAATAGAGAATGGTTTGAATATCTGCTGTCTTAGCAACAGTTACTGTTTGATGGAAAGTAATTTCAAAGGAATCGCCCTTTAGAACCAACCCTCAATTGCAATTAATTAATTAATGGCTGTGCTTTCTACTTCCAGGGTGCCGTTCATCCCAGCACACCTCAAACCTAAACAAAGTTGGCTGAGCTCAGGACTCCCTTTGGCCTCTGGGCAGAACGCTTAACTGCCCAGCAGCCCTGCCCCATGCCTGAGCTTGGAATGGTTGGGCACCGTGGGTCTGCAGAAGGGATGGAGGAAAACAGGAAGCGTGCCATGGGCTGTCTATTGTTCTTGATTACTTTTATACTTTGTCAGCCAAGGTAAAGGTTAAGGATGAATTGAAAAGTAGGTTGGGAGTGGGAAGCCATGTGCTGGTTACTGGCAACTAGATTTTAAAGGGAACTTAAGAATAAAATGTCAGCATTGGAGGGGATTTCAGTGTCCTCCATCTAAGTTACTTATATTACAGATGAGGAAACTGAGGCCTGTGGAGGCAACATGGCATACAGCAAAGCTAGGGTAGGATTCTTTTTGCCACATAGTACTGTAATGAAGGTAAGTCAAAAAGTAAGGTTCCAATTCATACATGTACAGGTTTATTCCAAATGAAACACGTTTAAACACATCTCTTCGATCAGTGGATGACTGCAGACAAGTTCTTTCAGTAATACATTTGTCTTAATCTTAACTAGACTAAGTCTCCAATATAAGGTGTTCTGCGGGGCCAGTTAAATTCACGGCAAAGAGGTCAGCTTGGAAGATTATAGTAATGGTTATAGTGCTTTCAAAGGGATAATCTTGATAGGTTTTCTTGAAGGACACAGGAAGATTATGGGGGCTAACTAGGAAGAAGTTTTAGAATTTATTTTCCCTCCTGACAATATACCTGCTTATTCTTTGAGGGTAGCCAGGGCTGTCTAAAATCATTTAGCTAGGAAACCTTACCCCATCCACTTTACAGCTCTGATCTTGCCCTTCCAGATTTCTTTTTATTCTCAAAATTCAAAGAACATCGAAAAGGACTATGGTTTGAGTCCTTTGAGGATGCCTAAACTGCTATTTTGATGTGGTTCAAATAAAAAAGCACAGAATTCTGGGGGGAAGGGTAAGAGAGACGGAAACACAGTCTTTAAAAGTGTATCGACCTAGATGGAGAATATGTTCGGAAGCTATAGCTTTACATTTTGATATTTTGGTTGAAGGGTTCTATGATTTTGTAACAAAGTATTTTGATATACCCTTGTAACTTTTAGTTGAAGTTGACTTGATGGAGCCCAACAAGAGCAACAACAGGAATTTGTGGGAAAACGTGTTTTTTAAAAACTATCCGTTTAATGTTCCTGAGATCAGACGTGATGAACTCTCTTTCATTTCTGATATTAGTAACTGTGTCTTCTCTTTTATCCCTTGGTTAGCCTGGCTAGTAGTTTGACAATTTTAGTGATCTTTGCAAAGAATAAGGTATTGATTTTTTTTTTCCTATTTTTTTTAATGTATTATTTGTATTTATTGGGTTCTAATTTTTACTGTTTTTTTCTTTCTGCTTTTTATTATGATTTGATTTACTCTTCTAGTTTCTTAAGGTGGAAGCTTACCGGACTTCTGGTGTGGTGCTGTAGGATCAGCACTGGACTGTGAACCAAAAGGTCGCCAGTTCAAATCCGCCAGCTGCTTCTCAGAAACCCTATACAGGTGCTATGAGTCAGAACCACTCAATGGCACTTAACAGCAGACTAGGTGTAGAAACTTACATTTTTAAAATTTGAAATAGTTGTTCTTTCCTAACTTATATACTTAATGCAATGAATTTCCCTCTAAGCGCTGCTTTTTGTTGCATTCAGCAAATTCTTATAGGTTGTATTTTTATTTAGTTTAAAATACTTTAAAAATATCTCTTGAAACTTCATCTTTGACCCATGTATTTTTTTAAACACTGCTATTAGAGTTGAATCTTCAGAGTCCCTCACAATATTTCTCTTTTATAACGATAATGAAACTTCCTAGTGTATGCAGCACTTTAATATTCTTTATTGAATGTTCACAACAACTCTTGGCACGGACAGGCAGGTGTTACTGTCCTCATTTCATAGGTAAGGAATCAGGAGCTCAGAGAGGTGAAATGAATAAGAGCTGACTAGAATGTAATTCATCATGGGATTTCTTAGGTGTAACTGTCTTTGTGTTTCCTCTGCCCTGGAAGTAATGCCATTGCCTATGTTACCCAAGTTTCCCACTGCTGTCAAGTCATAGTTTAAGTGTTATTTCGCTTAATAGTAATTTAAAAAAATTCTCCTACATGACTTGGGAGTCCTGGTGTGGCGCTGTAGGTTAATGTGCCAGACTGCAAAGCCGTTTGAACTTCAAGGTCGGCAGTTCAAGCTCACCAGCTGCTCCTTGGAAACCCTATACAGGGTCACTATGAGTCAGAACTGACTCAATGGCACTTAACAACAACACATGACTTGGGTGTCTCTTACATGAGAAAAACTACTCTTCTGAGGAAAAAGGTACGCCTAACCCAAGTTAAATTTTGCAAAAGATAATCCAAAAATGGCTGCAAATTTACATTGACACAGAACTGCCAGAGGTTCAGTCTGGATTCAGCCGAGGACGTGGAATGAGTGATATCATTACTGATGTCGGGTGGATCTTGGCTGAAAGCAGAGAACACCGGGATGATGTTTGCCTGGGCTTTATTGACGATGCAGAGGCTTTTGATTGTGTGGGTAATGACAAGTTATGGACAACATTGTGGAGAATCAGTATCCCAGAATGCTTAATTGAGCTCATGAGGAACCTGCACATACACCAAGAGGCAGTTGTTTGAAAAGAGCAAAGGAACATCAAATGGTTTAAAATGAGGAAAGGTGTGTGCTAGAGTTGTGTTCTTTCACCATACTTACTCAATCTGTATGCTGAGCAAATAATTTGAGAAGCTAGATTGTATGAAGAAAAACATAGCATCAGGATTGGAGGAAGACTCATTAATAACCTGCGATATGCAGATGATAAACTCCTGCTTGCTGAAAGTGAAGAGGATTTAAACTACATGCTGATGAAGATCAAAGACCACAGCCTTTGGTATGGGTTGCACCTCAATGTAAAGAAAATAAAAATCCTCACCACTGGACCAATAAACAACAACCGTATAAATGGAGAAAAGATTGAAACTGCCAAAGACTTCATTTTATTGGGATCAACATCAGCGCTCATGGAAACAGCAATCAAGAAATCAAATGACATATTGCATTAGGCAAATCTGCTGTAGAAGACTTCTTTAAAATGTTCAAGAGCAAAAATGTCAGTTTGAGGACTAAGGTGTGCCTGACCCAAGTCATGGTATTTTCAATAACCTCATATGCATGTGATAATTGGACAGTGAATAAGGAAGACTGCAGAAGAATTGATGCTTTTGAGTTAATAGTGTTGGAGTAAAATAATAAAATTAACATGGATTGCCAGAACAAACCAATCTGTGTTGGAAAAAATAGAGCCAGAATACTGCTTGGAAGCCAGGATCCCAGACTTCGTCTCTCATATAGTTGTTAAGTGCCTTTGGGTTGTTTCTGATTCATAGCGACCCTGTATAGGGTTTCCGAGGAGCGGCTGGTAAGCTTGAACTGCTGACTTTGTGGTTCAAACTGACCTTGCAGTCCAGTGCATGAGCCCATAGTGCCATATTTTGGACAGATTATCAGGAGAAACCAGTCCCTGGAGAAGAACATCATGTTAGATAAAGTGGAGGGTTGGAGAAAAAGAGGGAGACCCCCAACTAAGATGGACTTGCACAGTGGCAGTAGCAATGGGTTCAAATGCAGCAATGATGATGAGGCTGCCGCAGGACTGGTCAGTGTTTTGCTCTGTAGTGCATAGGGTCACTATAAGTCAGCACTGACTTAATAGCACCTAACAACAACAACATATGTATGTGGAAGTTGGACAATGAATAAGGAATGCCATAGGAGAATTGATGCATTTGAATTATGGCGTTGGTGAAGAATAGTGAAGTACCATGGACTACCAGAAGAACAAACAAAGCTGTCTTGGAAGAAGTACAGCTAGAATGTTCCTTAGAAGTGAGGATGGTGAGATTTCATCTCTTTTCTTTTGGACACGTTGTCAGGAAGGACCAGACCCTGGAAAAGGGCATCACGTTTGGTAGAGTGGAGGGTCAGAGTCAAAGAGAGGAACCTTAACAAGATGGATTGAAACATTGGTGGCAATAATGGGCTCAAAACTAAAAGCAACTGTGAGGATGGTACAAAACTGGGCAGTGTTTATCCTGTTGTACACAGGGTGGCTATGAGTCGGAAGCGACCTGTTGGCACCTAACAGAAGCAACAGCAATTCTTCTGTAAGTGCCTTCAGGGGGCAGACAGCCTGGTATGGTCTTCCACACCCTTCACCATGGAAGCTGGGAGTCCCCATGGGGATGGAGCCTGCCCCTATCCTTTTGCTCCCAGTGGTGGTGGTGGTGTGCTGTGGAGTCGGTTCCGACTCATAGCGACCCTGTACAAGGTTTCCGAGGCTGTAAATCTTTATGGGAGCAGAAAGCCTCATCTTTCTCCCACGGAACAGCTGGTAGTTTCGAACTGCTGACCTTGAAGTTAAGTAGCCCGATTCATAACTACTATGTTACCAAAGCTCACAGTACTATACTGTATCCATTACTTTCCTATGAAGACCTTTTTGAAATCAGGTATGATGTCTTTCATCTTTCAGGCACCAAATTCTGGTCTCTTGTAAGTATTGTGAACTTTTTTAAGCCAGGATTTTAACTCGGGTCTTCTGATGCCACTGCCTCCTACACCTTTTAGGAGTGTGAGTAATAGAACTGTGGAGTAGAAAAAAGTTTCTCCAAACAGTGAACTACCCCTCCATAATGGTGAAACCATTTTAAATCTCAAGTAAAATCACCTAAGACACACATAACTCTACCTTGAGTACAAAATCTTGTAAAGGAGTGTCCTTTGGATTTTCCTCCTCTCACTGTGCACAGGCTAGAAAAGTTTAGTCAAGACTAGGAAGCCTTAGGGGCTGTTTAGAGGCATTAAAGGGACACTTAATCTGAACATGAGAAAAAGACAAAAGGGAGACAAGATAAAAATACAGTAAATGAGGGAATCATCAAGACTTGTTTGGGCCTGTGCTGACAGGCAGTGATCTGATGGATGTGGACAATTCTGATGACTTGTTTTGATACAAGGTTATAGTTGGATCTGGTTCTGTGCTGGTTCACATGAACCCAGCCCATGCCAGGGTCAGACTGCACTCTTTCCCCCTGAACTCTCTCACATGACTGTACAATGGATCGTTTTCCTGCTCATTGCAGGTGTGTCTGAGTGGCAGTGATGTCTTCAGCCCATAAGCTTTGCTCATGTATCATTTTATATCTTTTTGTGGGAAATTTAGTTTCTAGAAGTTATCTCTAGCATAGTGCTTCTTGTGTTAAAGCATGATTTGAATAGTGAAAACTTGATGGTGAGATTTTAATAAGAATGGGCATAAACAAGATCATCTCACGCCATCATACAGTGAATTTCCTTGTGACTTCTAATGTATGAAGTCCCATTGGATTTTCCTTGTGACTTCAAATGCATGAAGTCCCATTGGATTTTAAAAGAAATGATGTCTCTCTGGGATTTTTTTTTGGTAGAAATGATAAGTGCTTATTATAAAAAGTCATGTAATATAGGAAAGTACAAGAAAAAAAAAAGTAACGCTTTAAAAACCCAAATCCAACCACACTGGCATAGCCATTGGTAAAATCCAGTGAACAGAATTTAAGGTATTCTGTACGTGTATATCTATTGATAGACAGATGGATGACTAGAATAATTTCAGAAAAATGAGCTTATATGATTTATTGTATTTTAGAAAGAAATTAGTTAAAATTCTTATTGACAAATAAAAATGAAAGCTACTTCAGTAATACATTTTCTGTGCAATTTTAAAACTGTCATCATATTTTACATTCTTAAGATTAAAATTATCTGCAAACATCAATATTGGCAAAATCAGAACTGGAAAGGTTGAGACATCTTTTGTTATTCTGCTTTAGGTAGGCCAGCACCATATTGTTGAGTTTATTTTAAAATTATTTGTAGAGATTCAAAGATGAAGACTCCCACTGCATTCTCAGTAGTCAGTAAGCATTTTGCCTGTAATATGGTTACATGAATTTTTGGGTATCTCTACAGAGTTCAAATTATTCAGAATGTCTATTGTTCTTCTTTGCACAACTTTCTAATGAAATGATTTGTACTTGTATTTTTCACATTTAGCTAACCTTTCTGATGAACTCAGATGTCATCATTAAAATGGAGTGGCTATTTTATAGGAAAGGTTGGGTGGTGAGTGAATGCAGGGGGATTCCATGTGGGCATATAAGGAATCAGAAGGGCCCTCTACAACTGTTTGCTTTCATTAGCTGGGAGCACAGATTGTGCTTTTCAATGACCATCATTTCATCAGTGAAGCGTCCTATAGGCACACTGTTCCTTATAGTGAGAGAAGAGTGGTGAAAACCAATTCTCACATAGAATTTAACCATGCATGACTTTTCAGAGCAGATGAGTAGGAGATCTGCAGGCACAACGGCTAGGTCAGCATCCTGTAACTTAGAGGATTACATAGAAACATTAGTTATTTAGAGAACGAAATCACAGTTTCTGCTGTGACACCAGGTCAGACACTTTGTAAAAATATAATTTTACCAAATTGTGACCAAGTAGAAATAAAATAAATCATTTTCTCCTATTTGATTTGTCCAGGGAAAAAGGACAGTCCTGTTGGAGATTGGAGTTAAGTAATATTCAGTATTATAAGGAGCTCTGGTAGCGTAGTAGTTACGAATCGGGCTGCGAACCTTAAGGTCAGCAGTTCGGAACTACCAGTCGCTCTGTGGGAGAAAGATGAGGCTTTCTGCTCCCTTAAAGATTTACAGCCTTGGAAACCCCGTACAGGGTCACTATGGGTTGGAACCGACTTGATGGCACTTAACAACAACAACAACAATATTCAGTATAGTATTCCAGACTAGAAAAGGGAAAGAGTTAAAGTTGTTTCAGAATAGTGTCTGGATGTAGGTACTGGTATACAAAGAAACATTTTGGAGTCCTGGTGTGGTGCCATAGGATAAGCATTCTACCGCCAGGTCAGTTTGAACCACAAGGTCGGCGTCGGCAGTTCAAACTCACTAGCCGCTCCGTGGAAACCATTTACAGGGTAGTTATGAGTCAGAAGTGATTTGATGGCACTTAACAACAACAAACAAAAATAATAAAATACACAAATACAAATAAAATTAAGATTATAGAAGGAACTTTTCTCAAATAAAGATAATGATACAATTATTGTGGAAAGCCTTCTTTATTTGATTTTTAAAAATCAGAAAGAATTACGAAAGAATGCAGACATGGACAGAGCTTTGCAAGTGACCACAAATGGGTAGCATTTGGGACTTTAGAGAAGAACTAAGAAATTTGAAGAGGTGAAGACAGAAAGCAAACAACAGATTTCAGTGCCCTGGTGTGACAGTGTAGGATAAGCACTCAACCTCAAGGTTAATTTGAACTGCAAAGTCAGTGGTTCAAATTCACCAGCTGTTCTGTAGAAACCCTATAGAGGGTCACTGAGTTAGAACCGACACTATAGCACTTAACAACAACAGCAGTGGTCTGTACTGATGGACCTGTGTAGTCTTACCACTGAGAAGAGAGGGTGTTCCTGAAGACTGTATATAGACCTAGAGGCAGTTATTCGAACAGAACAACGGGATACCAAATGGTTTAAAATTATAAAAGGTGTCTGCCAGAGGTTCACCATACTTATTCATTCTGTTGCTGAGCAAATGATCTGAGAAACTGTATTTTTTGAAGAAGAAGGTAGCATTAGGATTGGAGAAAGACTCATTAACAACCTGTAGTATACAGATGATAAAACCATGCTTGCTGAAAATGAAGACTTACAATACTTACTGATGAAGATCAAAGACTATAGCCTTCAGTATGAATTGCATCTCAGTGTAAAGAAAACAAAAATCCTCACAACTTGATCAATAAATAACACCATGATAAATGGAGAAAAGATTGAAGTTGTCCAAAACTTGTTTGAATCCATAATCAATACTTATGAAACCAGCAGTCAAGAAATCAAATGACATACTGCATTAGACAAATCTGCTGCACAAGATCTATTTAAAGTGTTCAAGAGCAGACACATCAGTTTGAGGACTAAGATGCATCTGACCCAAGTCATGGTATTTTCAATTGCCTTGATGGCACTCAGCAACAATAACATATGTATGTGAAAGTTGGACAATGAATAAGGAAGACCTTAGGAGAAGTCATGCATTTGAATTATGGTGTTGGTGAAGCATATTAAAAGTATCATGGGCTTCAGGACAACTAACAAATCTATCTTGGAAGAAGTGCAGCCAGAATGCTCCTGAAACCAGGATAGCAAGACTTTGAGTCTCATACTTCAGACATATCGCCAGGAGGCACCAATCCCTGGAGAAGGCCATCATGCTTGGTAAAGTGGAAGGGCAGTGAAAAAGAAGAAGATCCCAACAAGATGGTTTGATACTGTGGCAGCAGCAATGAGCTCCAGTGTAACAACAATTTTGAGGATGGTGCAAACCTGGGCAGTGTTTCCTTCTGTTCTTCATAGGGTCGCTATAAGTTGGAACAGACTCCAAGGCACCTAACAACAACAATGCCTTGATAGGAATACAAGTAGGCTCCTACTCCGTATTAACATGTTGTTGTTGTTGTTAAGTGCCATAGAGTTGGTTCCGACCCATAGCGACCCTGTATAGGGTTTCTGAGGAGCAGCTGGTGAGCTTGAACCACCAACTTTGTAGTTCAAACAGCTTTGCAGTCTGGCTCATTAACCCACAGTGCCACATACTTGTAGTTAATTTGGAACATATTAAAAAGGAGAAAGACAATTGTCTGTGCATACTTTGTGTCAAACCATTGTCCAATTATCCCACCACTTAACTTTAAAGAAACTTAAAGGCCAAAGATACTGCCAACTTATCTTTAATTCTCCAATCCTTTCAGCTTATGGAAGGCTCTCTGTAAGTTCTTGTAAGCTTGAACTTGGGGAGGACATAAATTAGTAGTAGATTGTATGGGAGACATAATTGAAATAGAAATGAGAAACAGGGGAAATGATGTCAATAAGTGTAGTTAAGGAAGACAAACTCTCCAAAGGATGACTGGAGAAGGCTAAAGACTGAGACTTCAAGGAATTTCATAGTTTGTGGAAGCAAGTGGTCCCAAGCAATGACATCAGAAGGAATGGCTAGAAAGAAAGACAAATACTGTAGAATTTCCAAAATTCTGAATTGTGATGACTCCATCCTTATAGTATTTTAAAACATGTTTCTTAGAGTCCTACATTTCTGATAATGTATTTCTTCCAGAATGCTCCCTGGAAGCCAGGGTGACCAGACTTCATCTCTCATACTTCAGACATAATTGTCATGAGGAACCAGTCCTTGGAGAAGGTCATCATGTTTGGTAAAATGGAGGGTTGGAGAAAAAGAGAAAGACCCCCCAACATGATAGATTGGCACAGTGGCAGCAGCAGTGGGCTCAAATGTAGCAAGGATCTTGCCATCAAGTTGTTTCTGCTTCACAGTTACCCTATAGGACAGAAGGTTTCCCGTGCTGTACAGTCCTTACAGAAGCAGACTGCCATAGCATTCTCCTGAAGTGGGTTTGAACCACCGACCTTTTGGTTAGCAACTGTGTGCTTAATCATTGTGCCACCAAGGCTCCCTATCACAGCCTAGGAAACCCTATAGGGAAGTTCTACGCTCTCCTATGGGGTCGCTATGATTCAGAACCAACTCAACAGCACATAATGGCAACATAAAACATGAAAATCTGAAATGTGTTATTAACAACTAGATGAAAACAAAACAAAGGAATTGATGCGGTTTCATACTGTGGGATCCTGACTTTTCCTGTCAGTTTGTTTTACTGTGGTGGTTTGTGAGTTGCTGTGATTCTGGAAGCTATGCCACTAGTATTTTAAATACCACCAGGGTCACTCATGGTGGACAGGTTTCATATGAGCTTCCAGACTGAGACAGACTAGGAAGAAAGCGAGACAAGCTACTTCCAAATAGTTGCTGAAAGCCTTATGAATAGCAGTGGAACACTGTCAGCTTCAGAATATTGAATATTGAATATTGAAACGTAATGAAAAGCACCCGAATATTGTCATATATACTGTCAGAAAATGAGCCCCTCAGGTTGGAAGACAATAAAAATCATGATGAAATAGGGAGTCAGCAAAAAAAGAAGACCCCAATGAGATGGATTGGCACAATGGCAGCAGCAGTGGGCTCAAGTGTAGCAACATTGTGAGGTTGGTGCAGCACCGGGCAGTGTTTCGTTCTATTGCACATAAGCTCGCTATGGGTTGGTACTGACTGGATGGCACCTGACAACAACTACACACTTCTTTTGAAAAGTTAATGAAAGTTGGTTATAGCCTCCTCAGAAAAGTTGTCATATGAACAAACAGACAAAACTGTGCGTATATCTTTAGACATTTTACTAACTTCCTGAAATCTGCTATACTGAATACTTGGGTTTTCAGCTCGAAACAGACTTTCCAATGATTATTGAAGCTTAAGCATCCATGGTCAAGATGAGGTGATGACAAGAAATGGAATGATAAATTTTGTCAAGACTCTCTACAAAATATTCTTACCAAAAATATCATACCTAAGCTAAGGTAGTTTTTAGATGGGGTCAGTTGTTGTTAGGTGCCATGGAGTTGGTACTACCTCATAGCATCCTATGCACAAAAGCACAAAGCACTGCCCAGTCCTGGGCCAACCTCACTATTGTTAAGCTGGAGCCCCTTGCTGCTGACACTGAGCCAGTCCATCTCATTGGGGGTCTTTCTTTTTATCACTGACCCTCCACTTTACCAAGCATGATATCCTCCTCCAGGGACTGGTCCTTCCTGTTAATATGTCTGAAGTGTGAGAGAGAACGTCTGGCCATCCTGGCTTCTAAGGAACATTCTGATTGCACTTCTTTCAACACAGATTTATTTGTTTGTTCTTCTGGTAGTCCATGGTACTTTTAGTATCTTCTCCAATACCATAACTAAAATACACCAATTCTTCTATGGCCTTCTTATTCATTGTCCAACTTTCATATGTATATGAAGCAATAGAAAATACATAGCTTGAGATGTGTTGTTGTTAAGTGCAGCCAAGTCAGTTCTGACTCATAGTGACCCTGTATAGGGTTTCCAAGGAGCAGCTGGTGAACTTGAACTGCTGACGTTGCAGTTCAAACTGACCTTGCAGTCCTGCACATTAATCCTCAGTGCCACACCAAGACTCCATGGCTTGGGTTGTTGTTGTTAAGTACCGTTGAGTCAGTTTTGACCCATAGTGACCCCTTATAGGGTTTCCTTGGAGCGGCTGGTGAGCTTGAACCACCGATGTTGAGTTTCAAACCAAGTTTGCAGTCCAGGGCATTAACCCACAGTGCCACACCAGGACTCATGGCTTCGGTTAAGCCATACTTCAATCCTCAAACTGACATCTTTGCTCTTGAACACTTTAAAGATGTCTTTTGCAGCAGATTTGCCTAATGCAATATGTTGTTTGATTTCTTAACTTCTGCTTCCTTGAGTGTTGATACTGGATCCAAGCAAAATGAAGTCTTTGACAACTTCAATCTCTTCTCCACTTACTATGATGTTATTTAGTCCAGTGGTGAGGATTTTTGTTTTCTTTATGTTGAGGTGCAGCCCATGCTGAAGGCTATGGTCTTTGATCTTCATCAGTAAAAAATTTTAAGTCCTTTTCACTTTCAGTAAGCAAGGTTTTATCATCTGCATATTACAGATTAATGAGATAAGGTTTTCAATGGTAAAGCTTTCAGAAGTAATCTGCCTCTCCTTCTTCCTAGTCTATCCCAGTCTGGAAGTTCAGCTGAAATCTGCCTACCATGGGTGATGCTGCTGTCATTTAAAATGCTGGTGATAGCTTCCAGCATCACAGCAACCCACAAGTTACCACAGTGTTCAAACGGACAGAGTGTGAATATCGTGACTAATAACATACCATTCAGGCTTTCAAGAACTGTAGATATTGGCTGGGTTTTTTCCCTTCCCAATTCAGTACTCTGACAAATGATAAGCCCTCTCTTGGGAGGTCTGCTCTGGAGTTCTGAAGAGCAGTGATTCTTTTTTGTTGTTTTTCCCTGTTTACACCTTCAATTCAGAATCTCCAGTTGTTGGAGCAACAGAGCAGGTCTCATCTTCCTGGTTGCCAATGTCTCTTCATTTGTAGTGATGGAGTCATGGTTGTTTGAGGGACGTATTTGTCATTGAAGACCTTGGTGTAAGCCAGTAAGAAGAATGACCTGCCTATCCCATGACACTGGGAGTTGAGTCTCATTTATCATCTTCATCTTCCAAGAGGAGGCCCATCTCCTCCCTTCTCCCAACTTCCTTTTCAAGCTGACACCAAGAAAGAGATGTTTCGGTCAGATAACTTCTTTGAAATGAGTGCCAAGACAATCTGGTTTAAGCCTGATTTTAAAGAGTTCCTTAAGTCCGTTTGCATTGCCTTTTGGCATGCCACCAGGCCTGCTGAGGTGATTTTGTTCATTTAAGGCTACAAAAGAAAAACAGATACCCACTTGTGGGTGGGGAGTGCTAATGCAACACTAAAATGATTTCATTCTTCTTTTTTTCTCATTATTGTCACCTTAATCCAATGAACATGATAGGTAATCAAATAAATCCCTTATACAAAGACTGTTGTCATGAATAATCCTTGGATGAACCCTTACATTAGCTTCAGTGCTCACTGGGCACTGCTTTCTTTTGCAATATAAGGAAACATTTTGAGAAACTGGGGGCTGGTTTGCTGAGGCATCATCTCATACAACTGCTGGCATCTTGCCCTTGTAGGTTTTTGCCTTTAACCAGTGGGGCTCACAGTGTGGCGGGGCCCAAGTGTGGAGGCAGAGTGGAGAACTGTGCGTGGTCCTGGCACCTTCAACCTTCTTCCCCACTGGGCTAGCCTTGGTGCCCGGAACCAACATTTACTGGTTTGGTTCACCAAAGTACTACTTTCTATTAAAAAACAAAACTGAATATACTCTTTGTTCACTTTATTCAACCAATATTTACTGAATGCTGTGGATTGAAGATTGGGGGGCTAACTGAAAGGTTGCTGGTTCTAACTTACCAGTCACTCTGCAGGAGAAAGATGAGACTCTCTTCTGGGAAACTCTAAAAACCAATTCTACTGTGTCCTATAGGATCACAGTGAATAGGGATCAACTCGGTGGCAGTGGGCATTCTGAGTGACTGGCGTGTAGAGAGCTAGGGGCACAGAGCTAGGATGACGTGGAGCTGGTGATGCATGTAGGTTCTGGGTTGTTCGGGCTTCCTCAGCTCCACTAAATATTTTGAGCTGTGGAGAGCCACAGAAGGGTTTGAAGTGGGGAAATGATGTAAATAGTATCTGGATTTTGAAACAAAACAAAACAACTATGCTGCCTTGTAGAGAATAAATGAGAGCAAGAACAAACAACATAAGGGAATCAGCTAGGAAACTCTTGGATCTCTCCAGAAGAAAGTTGATGGTAGTTTAGTCGTGAGGTAGTTAGAGATATTAGAATAGTGGCCTAACCTCCATTTGTTTTCTGCTGTGAAAAAAGGAAGAGACCACATGACATTTTTATTTGCTATTTTTGTGGCACCAATAGTAAGCATGGACATGGACAACATTTGTCTATTCAACAAAATTATATAACAAACACAGTGTTAATTAAGTTATCTTAAATTGCACCCATTTGCTATGCATCCTAATTAATATGCTTTTAGACAGGAAGTAATCATGGACTTTGCTGAAGCAGTCTTTTGTTCAAGGCTCTCAACTTGTTTTATGGACAGGCAGCTACTATGACGAGCGAAGAAGAGCAGTGAAAGGAGAGAGGACTTGAGCCTGAGGTTGTCAGTGAGTCAGTGGCTGAAGTGTAACAGGTCCCAACCCTACATAATCACTGCCTTTAGGTTTCATCAGTGTGTTTATGGCGACGTCGTGCGCATTTACAGCGTCTTCCTACATTTATTTCTATGTTGTTCCTCATATTTGTACATTTGGAGATTTTTTTCTGCTTATTACTTTCCAAGGCATTGAGTTTTAGATTTGGAAATAGAGGTTTTTTTTTTTTTTTGGGGGGGGGGGGTTAGGTATGCTTGCTTTTTGGAGTTCTACCTTTTAATTTCCAAAAGCCTCTTCAACCCCCCCCCCCCTCTTTTTGTTTGTTTTTTTAAAAATTGTCCTTTTCTATATGCTTTCTATATTCTTTGTTGCAGTGGGGACTAATGGAAAGGAATTTGGGCTGGGGGTTAAAAGGCCCTGCTCTGCTATTCATCCACCCTGAGACCTCAGTGTCTCTGGTCTTCTTTGTTTTATCATTAAGATGACCCTAATAACAGCCTTCCCTGTGATTTACAGAGTTGGTATGTATGGGAAGCGAGTGAGTGAGTGCACACGCACGCGCTTTGTAATCTGTAGACTGTTGTGCACAGGTGATGATGGAGGATGATGCTGATTGTAGAGAGCCCTCATCTAGCCTGCAGCTAGGATTTGACAGAGGACCGGACAGGGAGGATGCCACTGAAGCTATCAGGAGGTCACAAGAGATGAAAGATGAAAAATCCTAGCCTATAAGGCATGCTGTGACTTCAGGTGAATTCAAAGATAAGCATGAATTGCAGGAGTTTACGTTTTGTAAGCACAGCCCATGTAAAGCCCAGTCTCAGTTTATACTGGTGCATATTCAGATTCCCAGTCCTACATTCTAATCCTTAATCTACTGTCTGCTGCCCAACCCCTCAAGGACTCTACCAAGAAAAATATTCACCCCTAATTGTTGTGAGACTTAGTCTATTCATTGCACATAAAAAGTGCTCAATAGTGTTAGCTATTACCAAGGTAAGTGAATGTGTTGGAATACTCTATTTTGGTAAAATAAACCTATATCTTTAGATTCTGGCTTTGGCTAAATTACACATTTCTCATAGACTGCTTTAAATTGATAAAATTTATTCTAAAATCCTCGGTGCCTTTTAAATTCTCACTTTTCTGAAAAATTATATCTCAAATATAATCTTTACAAAATATTGTGTTTTCAGTGAAGGTTTACAGTTTAGGCTCCTGTTCAACAATGTCCACACACAGCATTCAGTGACTTTGGTTACATTGTTCGTAATGTGTGACCATTCTCATTATTGCTGGTTATTCAGCTCCAAATATATTCTTAGAGTTATTGAATTTGTTTTGTTTCTTCAAAGCAGGCGAAAGCCTTCCTGAATGCCTTTTTTTAGATCTTATTCTCATTCTTTGCCCAGCACTCAGTCTTCCTTGTTCCATACCGACACCCACCCTCCCCATCCCCGATCCTCACTGGACTATACCTCTTTCTTTCTCTCCCATCTGATTCTTCCTATTCTGCTGATGGATTGTAGGAGAGGGCAGAGAAGTGTGGTCAAAAGTGACTGCAGGGGCAGGACCATTTCAGTTAGTTTTCCTTTTTCTTTCATATTTAGATCATAACATACCGATTTTGACATCAATTCTTCTTTTTCAATTGAACAGGTTTAATTTCTCTCTCTCTCTCTCTCTCTCATGCTTCTTATACCCAAGGGAGCCTTCCCATTCACAAAGGACCCACCCATGATGCACACTGTTTTCAGCATCCTTGGACAGGACTATATTACAAAGTGATATAAGAGAGTTTGGTAAAAAGGAGACTGCTTTACATGATGGCTAAAAATTCAGGGTCTGAAAAGTTGACTAATGGTTACCAAGGGCCAAGGAAAGGGGTTTGTTGTTGTTACGTGCCATCGAGTCAGTACCAACTCATAGCGAACCTATGCACAACAGAACGAAACACTGCTTGATCCTGGGCCAACCTTACAAGTGTTTCCACACTTGAGCCCATTGATGCTGCCACTTTGCCAAACCATCTCGTTGGGGGTCTTCCTCTTTTTTTCTAACCCTCCACCTTACCAAACATGATATCCTTCTCCAGCGACTGGTCCCTCCTGACAATGTGTCCAAAGTATGAGAGACAAAGTTTGG
>NW_006408525.1:26237125-26270379 GCF_000296735.1 Chrysochloris asiatica
GAAATGGGTGATGATTGCAAAACATGAGGAAAGCAATTGATGTCACTGAATTGTACATGTGAAATTGGTTACAATGGCAAATGTTTCATTATATATATATTTTTTACCAGAATAAAAACCAGTGTGGGTTCTGTCAACCTGGATTGTGACATTGTTGGACAGCAGTATGTTGAGACCTGGGGGCCCCCGAGCCCCTGGGCAGGGACATAGGCACAGAGGACTAGAGCAGAGAGTGAAGCATCCAGCTGATGTGAAGTGAGGGGAGATGCACAAGAACGCCCATACCTGGAGATAGTACCCATTTGACCTAGCTTCAATGGCTGGATGATCAGAACTTGACTAGAGGAAGAAAGAAGAGGAAAAAGAGTGTAATCTGCTACAAATGGATGAACTTGACCTATACTTATGGATGTAGTAGCTTGAAAGAGGGATCAAATCTTTACAGCAAGGATCAGTCCCATCCCCTCTGTACACAGGATTGACAGGAATGGGCAATTTAGACATTAGTTGTCCAAAATGGGGTGTGGGGGCACAGCAAAACAAAGGTATGAAGTGACTGGCTTACAAGTTTTCAAGAGGGAGCTTAGTTTCAGAAGGTAGAATCTCCACTGAATGGTTTCCAACCTGTCTAGATGGAACTAGTGAAAGGAGATGGGGATAAGACTCTTGTGGTTCAATAGTGAATAATTGCTTTCAGGACTGATTGTGAATGTTGCAAATGTACAGGTAGATGTTTTGTAACAAAAGGAAGGGAGTGACTGATCTTGTAGCCCAGGAGCAGAGGACCCTGGAACCATCAAGGGAGAATATCAGAGTGCAGGACCCTATCCAGAGAAGCAGTGACACCAGAGATGGAGGCAGAGATGATGACATGGAGAGATGGAGCGGCTGAGTCTAGAGATGGGGACTCTAGACTCAAGGAGGGAGAGGGGCTGTGTGCTGGCGGTCATGGGGCTGGCATGTAGGGTATACTCTTTGGTTGTTTGAATGGTTATATATTCCTGAGTACTTCAGTGTACATCCCAAAAAAACAAAAACAAAACCAAATGGATTGGAAGCAAATGTTGTTGAATGATGATGCATGGAAGGGATTGAAATCATTGCAATGAAATGAAATACGTACGATAGGATGAATGTAAAGCTGATGTTCTCCCATGTAAATGATCACTCAATTCACAATAAAAACTTATTGCCCCCTGCCCCCAAAAGAAGTGTGGGGTCTGGAATCACATGGTCGTGGTTTGAATTTTGAATCCTGGCTCTGCCACTGTCCATGTGACCCTGAGAATGGTGCTTCAGGCTCCTCATCCGTAACTGATGAGTGGTGCAGGAGATGCCTACAGAGTGTCCTTTATACTTTACCTGCACATTGTTGTTGTTGTTAGGTGCTGTCGAATTGGTTCTGACCCACAGCCACCCTGTGTACCACAGAATGAAACACTGCCTGACCCTGTGCCATCCCCACTATTGCTGCTATGTTTGAGTGCATTATTGCAGCCACTGTGTCAACACATCTCATCAAGGGTTCTTCCTCTTTTTCACTGATTCTATACTTTACTGAGGATTCCTGGTATGGTGCAGTAGGATCATCATTGCACTGTGAACCACGGGTCAGCAGTTCAAACCTACCAGCCACTCCTCAGAAACCCTATGCAGGGTCACTATGAGTAGGAATACACCCAACAGCACTTAACAACAACATACTTTACCAGGAGTCCTGGTGTGGCACTGTAGGTTTAGCACTAGACTGCTGACTGCAAAGGTCGGCCGGTTCAAACTCAGCAGCTGTTCCTCAGAAACCCTAACCAGGTTTGCTATGAGTAAGAACCGATTCAATGGCACTTCACAACAACAACAAAAAAAACATGTTTTTTCCAAGCAGGAAGTTCTCCTCCAAGGATTGGCCCTGATAGCGGGTCCTTAGTATGTGAGATGAAGCCTTGCAGTCCTCTCATGGCACATTCTCAGTGCTCAGTAAATGTTAGTTATTGTCATTGTGATTTTAAAAAGATGACTCCAGAAGGTTATGCACCATTCTTACATATTCAGACTATTAGCTAAGGTATAGCCTTAAATGTACTCTGTCTTAATTTCACTTATGTCCTTGAGGCTTGTAGTACAAAACAGAAACTTGATGGGTTGGCGTGTTTGGTGCTTTTGTGGAGACAATATGAATACATGGAATCTTGCTCTCTCTCTCTCACCCTTTCTTTCCTTTATTTAATTGTAGGAAAAACACTGGCCCAAAAAGATTTCCATGTTCTAATCCCTGGAACTTAATAATATGTTACATGGCAGAGAAAAGTTAAGGTTGCAGATAGAATTAAGCTTTCTAAACAGTTGACCTTAAAATAGATTATCCTGAATGGAAGGAAACCTGATGGTGCAGTGGTTGAGTGCTTGATTTAACCCAAAGGGTGGTGGTTTGAACTCACCCAGTGGCTCCATGAAGGCGGACCTGGTGCTTTACTTCCATAAAGGTGACAGCCTAGGGAGCCCTAGGAAACAGGTTCACTTTGTCCTGTGGGGTCACTATGAGCCAACAGAAAACAACAATACAGGTGGGCCCAGTGTAATCACAAGGGTCTTTAAAAGTGGAAGAAGTGGGCAAAGGAGTCAGGGTCAGAGAAGAAGACATGCCTTCTGACCACCAGAACTGTGTAAGATAATACATTTGTGTTGTTTTTAGCCACTGTGTTTGTGGGGCGGTTCTATTCTGCTCTATAGAATTGCTATGAGTTGGGATTGACTTGAAGGCAATGGGATTATTATTTAATGTAAGCAGAGATCAATATTGAAAAATATAAGGTTACATAAAATCAAGACAGTATTTGAAGATCCAAGACATGTAGGAATCATAATTGGGGTGTTGTTATTAAGTGCCATCGAGTCAGTTCTGACCCATGGCAACCCTGTATTGGGTTTCCAAAGAGCAGTTGGTGAGCTTGAACCACCAACTTTGTGGTTCAAATTGACTTTGCAGTCCAGTGCATTAACCATAGCACCACACCAGGACATAATTAGGGTAAAGGTGAATTATTTTATTTACAACTCTAATCTGTCTTCTGATATCACCTTTTATTCATAGCTTCTGAACTCCTCTCAGGACCTTCCTCCCAGATGTGCTATCTAGACCATGAGTCTCGCCATTTCTAATTATTGTTTACTACATAGACTGCATATTATTACTATGAAGAGATGATGCTCTAACTGGGGGACTAGGTGTGATGCTTTCAATCTGTTTACACTGTTCCCAGTTGGCTCATTTCATTCTTGTGATCCCAAACACATACAGGTTTTTCTCCTTCCTCCTTATTTTGTCTGTTCCTCCAAGTGCCTTCTCTGAATTCACAGATATAGCATCATCTAGTTCTACTATCCTGACCTAGTGTATTCTATTTCACTTCTGATTACTACCCCCACAACAATTTGTAGCCTTTATTAGCAAAAATCAGCAGTTTGAACCCACCAGTGACTCTGTAAGGAGCTCTGGTAGCGTGGTTATTAGTCGAGCTGCTAACCTCAAGGTCAGCAGTTCAAAACTACCAGCAGTTCCAGGGGAGAAAGATGAGGCTTTCTGCTGCCGTAAAGACTCACAGCCTCGGAAACCCTGTTGTTGTTGTTAAGTACCGTGGAGTCGGTTCCGACTCATAGTGATCCTGCACAGGGTTTCCGAGACTGTAAATCTTTACAGGAGCAGAAAGCCTCATCTTTCTCCTGCAGAACAGCTGGTAGTTTTGAACTGCCGACCTTGAGGTTAGCAGCCTGAGTTGTAACCACTACGCTACCAGAGCTCCTTCGGAAACCCTGTACAGGTTCGCTATTAGTGAGAACTGACTCCCCAGCACATCACTACCACCACCAGGGACTCTGTGGAAGAAAAGACCTGGCAAGCCAGTTCTGTAAAGATTAGTGTGTCCTATAGGGTTGCTCTGGTAGCATAGTGGTTATGAATCGGGCTGCGAACCGCAAGGTCAGCAGTTCAAAACTACCAGCTGTTCCGCGGGAGAAATATGAGGCTTTCTGGTCCTGTAAAGATTTATAACCTTTGAAACCCTATACAGGGTCACTATGAGTAGGAACCAACTCCATGGCACACAACAACAACAACATAGGGTTGCTGTGATTCAGAATGGACTCCTACCACACAGCAACAGTAACAATAAACAATATTAACAGGAAGCCTAGGAGTATCCTTTGGACAGTCTATCCCACCGCTCTTTTTCCTGTGAATTTCGGGAAATGTAGAAATGAGAAAATTCCCACTAGCTTTAGCAATCCATGATTATTCACGAAGCTGCCAGGTATCCAGGTTCCCAGACTGTCTTCTGGGAACCTGGCTACTTGGCCCTCATTGTCTTGACCACATGACCACCATGATTATTGCTAGGATTTAACCTGAAGACTATACTTTCCTGCTGCTTTTCCAATCTAGATCTTTTGGCTTTCTATCTAGTGGGACAGCACTATCCCGTGCCAATAATAGGTTTTCTTTTTTGCCCTATCTGAGTATTGGAGGAACCAGTTTGTTATATGAAGGCTGTTTGTCAAACAGTGTAATCAAGTTCATGTGACCCCAGTCTGACGACTGCAGTTCTAATGAGGAGAGCTAGAGATGCTGTCTAGTTAGGCCGTCTGGCCTCCAAGACAGCGAGCGTTTCAGAGGCAGTGCTCTGTGTGTGATCATCATGGTTGTCTTAGTTCTGGAGTGCTGGGCTAACAGAAATACCACCAGTGGATGGCTTTCACAGACAATTTACTTCCTCACAACTAGGAGTAGAAGTCTGACTTCGGAACACTAGCTCTAGAGGAAGGCTTTCTCTTTGTGTTGGCTTTGGTGGAAGGTCATTGTCTCTTTAGAACTTCCGCTCCTGGGAGGTCTTCATGTGGCTTGGCATCTCTCTTCTCTCACACTCCCATCTCTGCTTGCTTGCTTGTTTAATCTCAAAAGAGTGGTGATGCAAAACATTCCCTACACTAATCCTGTCTCATTAACATAGATAACTCAAATGGGATTATAACCACAGGTGTGGAGGTTAGGATTTACAACACATATTTTGGGGTGGGGAGGGTGTGGGGATACAGTTCAATCCATAACAGTGATCTATGTTTGTTCTCAGACCTGTGGACTCATAAACACCAGTTTTATGAATGTACCTAGAACCAAAGGGATTCTCAGAAACTGCCTCACACTAGCTTAACTCACAAGTGACAGATAAATAAACCAGCAAGCTAACTTAACTAGTTTAACATGAAGAAGCGATCTAGAGCCATCCTGCGACCATAAATTCCCATCTGCAAATAATAGGTTTTCTTTTTTGCCCTATCTGGGTATTGGAGGAACCAGTTTGTCATATGAAGGCTGTTTGTCAAATAGTGTAATCAGAAAAAAAGTATTGTGAAGTGTTAAGGACTGAGACCTGAAGAAAGTGCTCTGTGCGTTCATGTGCGTATGTGATTGTGTCAGCATTGCTCGTTCCTGGATCGGGCTGGATATTACATTGTCATGTTGTGATTTCAGAGCTCAGCTTCTGTAGAATTCCATGCTACATTATTTTTCATTTGACTATTCATGCCCTTCATTGGTGGTGGTGGTGTGCCATGGAGTTGGTTCCAACTCACAGTGACCCTAAATAGGATTTCTGAGACTGTAAATCTTTACAGGAGCAGAAAGCCTCATCTTTCTCCTACAGAACAGCTGGTAGTTTTGAACTGCTGACCTTGAAGTTAGCAGCTTGACTTGTAACCACAACACTTTTCATTAGACTACAGGTATTGCAAAATTTGAAAGATTAAATCCAGGGCATTTGGAAAATAGAAAGTATGAATCTGTTCCAATTTTGACTTTGCCATTGATGTGGTGCTGTAGGTTAATTCCCTGGACTGCAAAGTCAGTTTGAGCACAAGGTCAGCAGTTCAAGCTCACCAGCTGCTCCTCAGAAACCCTATACAGGGTTGCTATGGGTTGGAACCACCTCAATGACACTTAACAACAACAACAACAACAACTGTGTGATGCTGAGCAAGTTACTTATATTCTATAGGTTTATACATTAGTAATGTGTGGATTATAGCAGTGTGTGAGTAATGTAAGGCTGTTATCAAGACTGAGTGAGATCGTTCATGTAAAACAACATGGAGTCTGAGGTGTAATATTCAATCAATTTCATGAATAGAAGAAGCATTGCTCTTTCTACTCTTTGGTCTTAGGAGGCACCATGACTTCTGCACATAATTACTACTTTTGATTATGTGTTGACTGTACTATGTTAACTCTTGAGAGTTTTGTGAACTCTTTCCTACTACCTCTTCTGTTGATGCCATGACTTAATTCTAGAAAACATTCAGGTCATGAGAGACAAGGGAAACACATGTCGTACTAGAAGGGCCACATGAACTGCCCCGTCATCTCCAGACTCCACAGAAGTGATCCCATTTACAAAGCTGGCTGCAAAGCATCCTCCCTCTTCTTCCTGGACCATCTTCCTGGTATTTGCTGCCAAAGGATGCCAAGATTGGTAACTTACAGTCAGGATTTCAAACAGGTTAAATCCAGTTCAATTCCCAGTATACATAAGAAACATTTGGGGACTTTTTAAAAATGTTGATTATGATTCAATGTATGTGGAGTGGAAAATGCAAATTCTCAGCAGAGGGTCCAATTGGAATGGACTTGTTCAAAGCCCCGCTTATGGGGAGATTCCCACTAAGTTCCGTAAACCCAAAATCAAACTCATTGCCCATGAGTTAATTCCAAGTCAGAGTGACATTATAGAATATGGTTTCCAAGTCTCTAATCATTGGGTAAGCAGACCGCCACATCTTTCTCTCATGGTTAGTTTGAACCACCGACCTCCCACCTTTCACCTGGATGCTAAGAGTTGTACCTGCATGGAGTTTTCCAGTCTGGGAATTGTGCGACTCAACCTTCTCTTAAAAATAAAGTTTCCATCCTTAATCTAGGGCTTTCATTAATTATGCTATCAGGATGACTTTGCATGCCTATGCCATTATTAGTTAACTTATGTGAAATACTTCAGCTCTGGGCAATATTTTTGCCAATTGAGTATTAGTCCTCCAAACAGCACAATGAAATCATTATAACGACTTTACTGGGTCAGAGACATGCTCTAAGAGCTTTGCATGCACTAATTAACATAATCATCTCAACCCTATGAAGTAGGTGCTATTAATAACTGCATTTACAGATGAGGAAACAGAGATAGAGAAGTTAAGTAACTCACCCAAGGTCTCATAGTAGGTGGCTGGGCTGGGAATCAGACCCTGCTTGCCTGACATTAAGTACTGGTTTTTAATCGATGCTGCTTCTTAACTTCTTAAACAGAGACAGCCAAAGTTTTCTTCTCATGGTTTTTTAGTGCCCCATAGGACACCACTGGTTCTGAATTTTCACACTGGTTCCTTTAAATGAATCTGGTGTGGTGCTGTAGGATAAGCTCTGGACTGCAAGGTCATTTTGAACAACAACATTCATGGTTCAAACTCTCCAGCCTCTATAGAAGGTCACTATGAGTCAGAACCTACTCAACGGCACTTAACAATAACAACAACAGCAAATATTTTATTTACCTTCCATGGGTGAGACTTCTCTCTGTGCTCAAACAGGTTATCTTGGGCGTCTTTCTGGGGGCCAGTGGCA
This sequence comes from Chrysochloris asiatica, assembly GCF_000296735.1. Lineage (NCBI taxonomy): Eukaryota > Metazoa > Chordata > Mammalia > Afrosoricida > Chrysochloridae > Chrysochloris > Chrysochloris asiatica. The sequence continues at coordinate 26,244,786 of NW_006408525.1, forward strand.
AATGAGCCACTGATGTGCAGAGAGGAGACAGTTCAACTCTCATCTGTTCTTACAAACAAGCTGTGGGTAGGCAATTCTCTTCACGCAACTACACAGATTTGGAGAAATTTCTCTGGAAATGTGGTTTCTCCTTGGTTTGTTGGGGTCCATAGGGTTAAGTTGCTTCTCTGTGCATCACAAACATCAAGTGGGTAAATGCTATCCTCTTCCAGTGACCTGCCCACTAGACCACCTTAAGGGGCTCTAATCAACAGAGATTGTTGCCCCAAGATTAGAAGGAAACACAAACCTTCGTGTTTTTTGTCTTTTAGAGATCCAGAGAAGGGATATCCAAGCCTGTGGTTCTATTAGGTAATAATAGTAAGAGAACTTGTAACCTCAAATGTTTTTCTCCAGATACCAATGTTCCTACCTTGTTATGTCAATGCAGAGATGGAAAAGGTACACACACACAGACATAATCAAGAAAACAGGTCTTACTGGTAATACCTTTCTTAGGATGTTCAGAACATTGACATATTACATATTTTAATATTTTTATGTGCATGTAAAAAGCATCACCTGAGAAAGCCCTCCAAATATGATGATACTCACCCTGAAAGGATAATTTAAATCAAAATAAACCTTGCAATGTTGCCAAGCAGGGTTGCTCCCATTTGAACAGGCCGCGTGGGTTGTTCTTGTGAAGCTTGTGAATCATGCATGAATGCTCTGACCAGAGATTTCTAGCCAGCCAAACAGTCAAAGGATTCATTCCCTATAAAAGGCATGTGATTGCAGTGTTGAAACAATACATCCCAGGCTGGCTTGCACTGATACTAACCCACAGTTGGGCCATGAATACTGATTGCCTCGACCTAGAAACTCAGACTCATGTGGATGAAGTTCTCCTCTTCTTTTCTGGGACATTTTTCTTTTACCCTGAATTTCCAACTCTTTCTTCCTTCCTTTCATTTAGGGAGAAGATTTGCTTTGAAAATGCTATGAGTTATCCAGACTTCTACTTGTAAATCAAAGTAGACAGAATAAGGATAAACTTAGTCAGCAATGAGTTTGTTTCTGTCTAGTGGAAGATACTTTTTCCTTGATTGTTGGATAAATGGGAATAATGGGAATTAATAATAGTAGCCACATACAATAATTGGCTTCTAAGAACTTTAAGACCTTGTTGATATCATCTAATTGCCTTTAAAAGAAGAGAAAGAGAAGAAGTCGGAGGATATTATTTCTGGTATCTTCTCTTAGTTGCAGATGCAGACTATTCATGAAAAGATTAGTAACATCAGGGATACAAAGAGAAACTAAGGGTATTATATCACAAAAGTGCACGTGAGCATCTTGAATTCAAGAACAGACAAGCTAGATGATGTTCCTAATGGCTAGTGCTCAAGGCCGCTAGATCCCACCCCACCATTGCCCACTGAGGATTTGGTGGGCAGTGAGGTGTGGAGGATTCTTTCTACAGCTGTGTGGTCAGTCACCTCCCTCTCTGGGCCCTAGCTTTACTCTCTGATGTAAGAAAGACCATAAAAATATCTTTCCAATTCTTGGTTTTCCTTTCCTCATTTATCTAATTCTAAAGCTCTAGTAGTCTATGCATTTCTGGACAAAGAAAATCATCAGAGTTAATGGAGTCCTGGTGTGGTGCTGTGGGTTTATGCACTAGACTGCAAAGTCGGACAGAACCACAAGGTTGGCGGTTCAAGCTCACCAGATGCTCCTCAGAAACCCTATACAGGGTAGCTATGGGTTGGAACTGACTCAGCGGCACTCAGTAACAATGACATAAAGACTCCTTGGCTGGTTTCTCACTAGAAGCAGGGCAAACAAGCTAGAGAAGGGCAGTGGTGTCTCTAGGGGAGTGTGGGGGGTGCAGAGAGAGGGGGTGACACCAAAGTGACTGTATGTAAGATTTTTGTGCTGTTTTAGCAGAAGTCTTTATTTTCTAAAATTATCCTTATAGTTACTTGTAACCATTAACAATGTTTTTTCATAAGCCCTGCTTATATGCATGACAATAAATAGAAAGCTCTTACTACAAACTTATGGAAACCTTTATGAAACAAAAATATCAAAACGTATAGTTACCGTTTCCTGACATCTCTCCATCTAGGTCTCCGCACTGCTGAAGGCAGTCTTCCCATCTCTCTAGTCCTTTCCTGAGGAGTTCTGTATTCTTCGGGTTACACACATCTAAATGGCAGTTTGGGCATCCTTGAAGGACTCAAATTGTGTTCCTTTTAAATCTTACTGAAATGTTAGTAAGAAAAGTAAGTCTGAAGGAGCAAGATCAGGGCTGTAGGGTGGTGGGTGGGGTAAGGTTTCCCAGTGAAATTCTCAAAGGGCAGCCCTACTACCTTTGAAGAGTGAGCAGGTGCATTGTTGTGATGGAAAAACCTTCCAGGACACAACTTTCCTGGACTTTTTCTCATCAATGCAGTTTTCTTTCTTAAAACTTCTTCCTAATTAGACCCTGTGACAGTTCTGTGAGAAAATGGATCACATAATTTTCTGAGCTGACCTCTCTACCTTGAACTTAAGTGGCCCAGTAGATCCTCTTGGGGGCAACTGTTTTGATTGAATCTTGGTCTCTGTATAGAATAGAAAAATCCAAGACTCATCCCCAGTTATGACTTGTTTTACAAAAACTCAACTTTAGTTTTGTTCAAAAGATTGATACAAAGATCAGCATTTTGCTTTAGTTGATCTTCACACATGGGACCAAGATGTTTGTTTATAACTGAAAACACCAACCGTATGAGATTCCAACTTTTGTAGCTGACATTTCAATGAAATCTATGGTCTTCTTCTACCAGTTTCTGGACTTCAGCTACAGTTTCTTCATTTGTCAAAGCTGACAGTCTTGGCTCATTATTGAGGGCTTCCTGATCTTCCTTAAAACACTTGTTCTGTTTAGAAACTGTGTTTTATGTGGACAATAATCTCATAAATTTGTTAAGCTTCAATGATTTGGGAAGTCCTGACCTCAAAAATGTTTTTACCATGACACAAAAAGTATTTCTTTGTTTTTGAAGACAACTAATGAGTCCTGGTATGGTACTGTAGGATGAGCTCTGACCACAAGGTCAATTTGAACTGCAAGGTCAGCAGTTCAAATCCACATATCCATCAGCCGCTCTTTGGAAATCCTATACTGGGTTGCTGTGAGTCGGAACCAACTGGATGGCACTTACCAATAACAGCAATGAGATTAAAGTTACTCTGGTATTATAGTGGGTTATGAGTTGAATCAATGTGGAATTTACAAAACAGTTTTGTTGCTAGTATTTATATATGAATCTTAAGGTCAGCAGTTCGAAACTACCAGCTATTCCGCGGGAGAAAGATGAGGCTTTCTGCTCCCGTAAAGATTTACAGCCTCGGAAACCCTGTACAGGGTCGCTATGAGTCAGTTCTGACCCACGGCACGTAACCAACCAACCAAGGAATATGACATCTAAATAATTTGTAATATATTTGTCACATATCATTCAGTGATTAAAGTTGATGACAGACATCACTAAGGATTCTGTCTGGTCTGGTCTGGGAGGCAATGCCCCTGGAGAAGGGTACTTTGAAAAACTGAGAAATGATTTGTTGCTATTGTGAGTGATGGCTACTCTTTAAGGCTGATCATATCATGTGTCATGATATTTTGAACTTCCTAAAATCAAGGTACTTAACATTCAGTCTTATTCTTGTGTGCCGTTGGGTAAGTCAGCTTCTCTGCCAGTTTCCTCATCTATAAATGAGAACGCCCATTCCCTCACCTCAACCCCCTTTCTATTCTAGCTGCTGGCCTATGCAGAACTTTGTAAAAAGACACTTTAACTCCCTCCTGTGGCTGCATAAGATACGTATTTAACTTCCTGGTAAAAATTCAGACTTCTATTGCCTGTAGAGGAGCTCTGGTGGCAATGTAGGTTAAACAATGGATTGCTAACCAAAATGTCAACAGTTCAAACCCACCAGCTGCTCTGTGGGAGAAAGATGAGGCTTTCTACTCCCATAAAGATCTACATCCTCAGCAACCCTGTACAACATTCAGCAGATGGTTTTACCATTCCTTCAATACAGATAGATCCCTGGTTGCACAGTGCGTTAAGTGGTGGACTGCTAACTGAAAGGGTAGTGCTTCGAACCCACTAACCACTCTGCAGGAGAAAGAGGAGGCAGTCTGCTTCTGGAAAGATTTGCAGTCTTGGAAATCTGGAAACCCTCTGGAGGAATTGTACTCCGTTCTATAGAGAGGGACACTGAGTCGGAATTGATGGAATGGCAGTAGTTTTTTTTTGTTTCGTTTTGGTTTTTTTTTGGGGGGGGTGGGTTATACAGAGATGATACTTAAAGATATTTAAACCACTGAGTGGCCAAACCTCTCCACTGTGCATTTTTGCAATAACTTATTTTCACTAAGGAAGACAGGTGGAATACTTTGCTCTGACTGGGAAAAAGGTGTGCTGTTTCTGGGATAAATTGAGAATGGCATTGCTCCTGAGTCGAACCTGAGTTCAGTGAGGTTCCTACACCTTGAATTTGGTTGGAATCCGACGCTCAAGCTGACTGAGCAGCTCGGAGCTCCTGCCAATGGCTCTCTCTCAGTTGATGGTGTGCATTGTAGCCCCCTTCTGGCCCAACGGCAGACTCCGCTGTTGAGTCCCTTTGATTCAAGGTCGCACACACTGGTGGGTTGAAACCCAAATCTCGTGCTTTTCCTACATTAATATTCTGCAGTTTGAGATGCATGCAATTAAGTGTTAAATTGAATTGCCAAGATCAGAGATCCTCTGGGTGTTCAGATGAGAGAGAAATTATTCATAGGAAATAAAATCTTTCTGGGAGTTCTGAATTCCACTTGCTTGGTGTAAATTGCTACTCTTCTGAAAGTAAATGGCTGAACTATTAGACAATGCATGTGTCTTTGATGTGGTCATTGGACATTACTGATACTGCATACATACCCTGAGATTTCAAAAAATGCTTTATTGAGAAGAATTGTGAGTTTGATGGCAGGACATCCTTTTTTTTTTTTCTCCTTAGAGAAACACTATTAAAACACCATCATCATGACTGGATAATTAAGTCAGTGAAGAAATGGTTTTAACATGAGACAGTAACAATAAACTTAGGTCTGGGGTTGGAGTTAAAGGCAAAGCTTATATAAAAATAACACTTTATGCAGTGCTTTTCAGCCTACAAAGCAGTATTACATAAGCATTTCATTTGATCTTCACGACAACCTTGTGAAGTAGGCATGATCCTCGTTTAACAAAACAAGGAAATGGAATTTTATGAAGGCTGCTTTTTTTTGCCCAGTGTCACTGTTAGGAAAATGGAAATATAGAACTTCTGATTTTTTTTAAACTCCTTATTCTGCATATGATTAAGAATTACTTACTAAAATCTCTGTAAATATGAAATGATTTCTGTAGGAAGTGACAGCCTCCAGGACTGGACTGTAAGAAGCTATAATTCCTGGAGCGTATGTGGCACCTTCTCGTCTTGGCACTGCCTCATGCTCACAAGCAGCAGTTAATTATGATTCTCTGCAAAGCTTGTGGCTGTTAGGTCCATTTCTCTGTGACTGATAGAATGAAGCAGGAATCTAAGCTCTTTTTTCATTGTCATCCAGCCCAGGGAGATAAAGAAGCAGGGAGTGTGTCTTGAGAATTCCAGCTACGATGGCTGTTATCAAACAGGCAGAATAAATGCCCATTCCCTAAAGAATGAAACGAAATAGCAAATATTTAACAAAAGGATGCATGCGAGTTCTTCAAAATGCTCTAGATTTACTCCCCACAACAATTCCTGGTCCTGGGATTTGTGTTTTTACAAATCTCGCCGCTCAAATAATAATTGAGACAACAGAATTTAACAGGACTTAGACTGTGACGATCTATTCAAGAGAACTAAATATTAAATATCTTTACCCTATTCATATCTGTTTTCATATTGGCTTTCCTTCTCTATCCAAAGAAAGAGTCTAGAAGGGAAGGTTGTAGCTTTTCACCTTTATGTGCCATGGCCACAAACAATGCTAGAACTTGTTTGACTGGCTCTAGTAAGGAACATAATAAACAAGACCTGAGTAAACAAACGGGAAATCTGTGTCACCCGTGGAGCTCAGCAGTGTAGGCTGTCTTCCAGGGCATTTAACAAATCAGTTCCCGCCCTCAGATTAAGTGCAAAGGTACTGCCAGAGAAATGCAGTATATTACCATGTAGGTAGCATGATTTAGGGAAGGAGCAAAACAGAAGCTATGCTATCTGCTATAGTCGTAAGACACTAAGTACCTTCAAAGGATCAGGGAGATTTTAATCTTTATGGCAGGAGCATGTATCAGTCTCTCTATCATGAATGCAGGTCATTTTTATCACCTTGGAATGTTAGACTTTAGCAAGTCTGGTGATGTAGCATGGTTGTACATGCTCGTGAGAAGAAATGACCTTCCCGTCCTTAATCTCCTGGGTGGTGGTGCATATTTTGACCAGTATCCGAGGCAGGGATCTGCAGACGCTGCAGGGCTCATGTCCCGTAGTGGAGGCTGAGGATGCACAGCAGCTGCATGGCACATGAACAGGGGCTGTGCATTCTGTGGCTCTAGCCTTAAAGGATGTGCAAGTGCGAGCGTCACATTTGGTGGCACACGGGTTACAGGGAAGCCTAGGGAACAAAACAGAAATTTACCTGTGACTGCAGGAAGGCAACAACGGCTCTGGAGAGGAATGGCAGTGGTTAGTGTTTCAACGAATGTCACGCAAAACAAGGACTGGCAAACATTCATTTTGTACTATACCAGCTGTTGTTAATGGCTCTTGGGCCCAGTACGACTCACGGTCACCTCATGTGTGCAGAGTAGAACTGCTCTGTAGAGTTTTTCAAGGCTCCGACCTTTTAGAAACAGATTGCCAGGTGTATCTTCTGGGTGGGTTCAAACTGCCAATCTTTAGGCTAATACATGGGCAGAAAAAAATCAGACCAGATCCTTGGGAAAGTGGCATTCTAAGCAAACATACTAGGTTTAGAGGTATTAGGTTATGGAAACTTGCATTTCAGAAGCTGCAATAGTGTTGTGGGAAGAATGACATACCAGAAGCCTTCTCCTGAGCTTCAGCTATCTTATCTTCAGAATGGACGTAATAACAACAAACTTGTTGTTGGTGCTAAGTGCCATTGAGTTGTCTCCGACTCATAGTGATCTTGTCTGGGGTTTCCGAGGAGCTGACCTTGTGCTTAGCAGTTCAGTGCTGATCTACAGCGCCACACCAGGAACCCAATTAAACTCGTAGGTGTGTACAAACACACGAGGCTCTATAATGTTAGGGAGGAGTCCTGGTGTGGCGTGGTGAGTTAATGCACTGGACTGCAAAGTCGGTTTGAACCTCAAGGTTGACAATTCAAGCTCACCAGTTGCACCTAGGAAGCCCTATACAGGGTTGCTATGGGTCGAAACCAACTCAACAGCACTTAACAACAACAACAGCAAGTGAGTGGGATTCTTTTCTGAGGAATGGAAGTTAATCAAATATTTTTCTTTTTTCTCTAAATTTTCTTTGTTTTGTGGTTGTTTCAAATATATTTCTTATTGGAGAGGTAGTCACAACTGCTGAAGGATCCACAACACTTCATCAGCATGCCTTCCAGGTGTTTGTAATGAAGACTTTTTAGCGAATTGGAATAGTAAACAGAAGTAAAACCCTTGCAAAGTATCATCTATCTTTGATGATTACAGGCACTTTAGTGTGCTGTAGGACTTCAAGGTCATAACATTGGTTGATATTGTGTTACTGTGCTTAAAAGTTAAGAGACTACTGTGAATGGAGTTCACAGATTATTTGGAGGGAAGAAGACTTTCTTCACAATTGTAAATCTGCTTTCGAGTGTTAATTTTGAATGGAGTTGCTTCAAAGAGTTTGTGCTCCAAGATAATTCCTCATGGGTTAGTAGCTTCTTATTTTTTAAAAAAAATCACAAGTCTTATTTAAGAAAAAAAGATGCTGAAACACACATAAGTACACATTGCTAGCTGCTGGTATCAAGTACCAGTGGCTAAACAGGGTTAGGGGTTAGGAACTTAAGCTCCCGCAGAGTGCTTCACCAAAGGGAGCAGGGTTCTCCTATTAGATCTCAAGAAAGAAGGTCAGACTTTTATTTCAGTGGGTAGAAATCTGGAACAATTGCCAGGCATGTTCATCTTTGGGGAAACCAGTTTCTTTTTTTCTAGTAATTTTCAAAACTCTAAGACACTAACCCATCTATAAGGAATTAACCGGTCCACTGGCTCTTCAAAACAACTCCGTTCAAATAACACTTCAAATGTTGACTAGGTTATAATTGCAGACCTTCCCATCACTGCCAAGAAGATCAAAGCACTTGAACCCTGTTGCCAGTGGTTGTGCATGCACACATGTGTGCTTTAGCATCTTTCTCATAGGAGTAGTTTTATCGTACTTACTTGCCGTCTGAGCTCTCCAGAAGACTGCGGTAAGTGGCAATCTCACACTCCAGTCGGGATTTGACATCCAGAAGAATTTCATATTCTTGGTTCTGTCTTTCCAGGGAGCACCGGATCTCTGCCAGCTGAGCCTCCAGGCTATTGATCAGACACTGGATCTGGGCCAGCAGGGTCGTGTAGCGGGCCTCCGTCTCCGCCAGCATGCATTCCTGAGAATCTCTCTACCACGGAAGAAGAAAGGTAGGGTTTGTAATGATGACTCCTTTAAGCTCAGCTCAATGTATATCACTTATGATCTTCTTGGGTTTTGATGGTAGTTTTTTAGAGACAGGTTCTAATGGATCTCCAAGCCCTTTTATTACTTCCTAAGCAAATGGAGTTGCTATATAGGGTCATAATGAGTTGGATTAAACTCAACAGCAATGGGTTTGGTTTTTAAGCAAATCAAATCTATACAAAAAAATGATCAACTATGCTCAAGCTTACTTTCCTTTATCTCCTCTTTATGCCTTCCTTTAAGTGTTTTCCTCCTCTTCCTCTTTCTTAGTCCTGTGATAATCTCCTATCACACTCTCTTACCTGTGAGGGGAAAAATATTTCAACTCATTTCATATCCAGTCATTAAAATGTGTTATCACGGCACCCTATTCAAAGGAAGTTAACAACATTTAATCAAACACATTCTTTCCTTTCTGGATCAAGTACTCTATTTGTGAAATACGAGCATTGAAACTTGGATGATTAATGTTCGTTCCTGCTCTATTATTCGCTAAGTCTCATTTTACGTTTTAATACCCTATTATTTGCATGATTATTCACATTTTTATAGATGAGAAAACTGAGGTTCAAGAGGTTGAATGAATTGCCCGAGGTTCTATGATTAGTAGTGACAAAAGCAGTTCGGGGCCAGAGGTCTTCCTATCTGAAGATCCCCTTCAGATCAATTAGACACTGTCCTGCTTCAGAGAAGGCAGCTTAATGAGAGGCAAAGGTAGCACTAGCTTTGGAATCTGACTTTTGGCTCAGCCTCTTCTTTTTGTGACTTTGGAAAAGTTGTTTAAAGTCTTAAGATCTCAGGATCTCTACTTATAAAACAAAAGAGATGAAACTTTGTGATGGCTTTGGCTTGGGAAAATCACCTTTACTATCTGAGACTCATCTGTAAAATTGGTTTAATAATTATGCTAGTTCATTAATAAGATTGTTTTGTAAATCTAATGCGATTATTAGATGTGAAGATTATCTACCCCCTATCCCTCCAATGTTTCCCAAAGTATACTCCATGGATCATTATTACCATGAATTGTTCTTTAAAAAGTGTTCTTGGTCAGATAAGTTTCTGAATGCTAAATACCATATATCTTTTCTTGGAGTTTGACCTGAAGGAAGGAAGGCAGCCCGTTTAGCCTTTGTTTAATCCAGCATTTCCTAGACCTACTTGACCTTTTTTTTTTTTTTTTTTGGTGATAGTCCCTTTAACACCAGAGGAACTGGTGGTCTGGTGGTCTGAGGAACAGAGTTTGGGGAGCATTGTATTACGTAGATGTCGGGCACTGTTGACGTCATTGCTAGGATTGGTAAGCTTTGTGGATACCATTCGATGCTGGGCCTGCAACTCAATCTCCAGCGTGTTCACGGTACGTCTCAGTTCAATGATCTCCTTCTGGCAACACTGCTGCTGTTGGGAGCTTGTCACCACCTGTTGGTTTAGCTCCTCCATCTGAAACACAGTTAAAGACTGTTGATATTATGACAGGGAAACACGTCTTTGATTTAGTGGCTCCTGGAAATGTGATACCAGTTGAATACTTTAGACTTTTCTGCTCTTCCCACCTGCATGTTGAACCATTGTTCCACGTCTCTGTGGTTTGTTTCTATAATGGACTCATACTGGCATCTCATTTCTTGTAGAACCTGGTTTAAGTCAACTGAAGGGGCAGCGGTCACTTCAATGTTGAGTCTGTCACCAAGCTGACTCTGTAAGGAATTGATTTCCTGTAGAAAGGAAAAAAAGACCAAAAAAAAAAAAATAATGAACAAATGACCTCCTTAGTAGACTTTTGTCATTCTAACAGCAATAATTTAGCTTAATTGTGTCTGACAAATAGCCCACAATAAGGGAATGTGTGTATATATATATATATATATATATGATTTATAGGTGCTATTGAGATATTATAAAATAACTTAAGGCTATTTCCCGTATGACCTTGTACATAAACTATATGCAAAGCTAAAAGGAATTGGCTAGCAAGATCAAGGTTTTAAAGAATTTAAACAATTCTAGGCATGGCTAATGGGTGAAGTAGCAAAGAGTTGGAATTTATAATGAGAGGTCATAATCCCTATGATGCCAAAATGGATTTGTGCCCATACTGACTTGTACTGATACGAGGCAGTAGAAGTCCATGTAGGGATATCTACAAAAAGGTAGGAAACCTATGATGACAAGAAAACTGGCTTTCTGTCTCCTTCATGAGAGGAGCCAGTGGATGGAGGCTTTTCTGTCCCATGTGACTTTCGGTGCTGAACGCGTGGCAGCACCCATGGGAATTTATTACCAGTGCTAAAAGCCAGAGCAGCATGTAGTTGTAAAGTTCAACTCAAAGGAATTGCTGCTCTTATTAGAGGCTTTGCTTGGGAAGATTCTCTTGGTCTTTGACTCACCTCTTTATGGTTGCTTTTGAGGCAGAGGAGCTCCTCCTTCAGAGACTCCATTTGGGCCTCCAGGTCTGCCTTTCCCAGGCTCAATGCATTCAGGATTTGCTGCAGGCCCTTGGCATCTGCCTCCACCAGCTGGTGTAGGGACACCTCCGCTTCGTACCTTTAAAAATGAGACATGAAAAGAACATCCGTGGTTAAAAGGTAGATGAGAAATCAAGTCAAACAGAACTCCCTTCTGCATTTTTCTCTGCTCTCTATTTTACTCTGTTTCTTTCTATTATGGATTTTGTTCCCTTTAGAGATGAAAGCATTGGATAAACAGGACCACTGAATTATTATTCATAAATATTTTCCAGGCTGCTGCGATGTTGCTAATTCTTTGAGATGATGCAAGTTTTCCTTTTCCTGCCCTTAGAATTAGCTCTGTATAAGTAGGAAAAATGCCGATGACTTAGAAATCCTGGTCCCACATTTTGGTTCTGGCTTGTACTAGTTGTACCCCTTTAGATAAGTCACTTAATTAAGCCAGCGTTTTCTCATCTTAAACAGACAGCAATATATTGTTGTTGTGTATCATGGAGCCAATGGTGACTCTTAGCTACTCTGTATGTCCCATAGGGTTTCCTAGGCTGTGGGTTAATGTGCTGAACTGCAAGGTTGATTTGAACCACAGGGCCACTATGAGGTGGAACCAACTCGACAACGCTTAACAATAACAAGAAGCCTGGTCTTTTCTTCTGCAGAGCAGCTGGTAGCTTCAAACCACTGACTTTTTGACTAGCAGTCAAGTGCTTAGGTTTTGTACCAGCAGGGCTCCTTTAAACAATATACAAAAGGGGCTTCAAAAAAGTTCATGGGAAAAAAGTTCATTATCTTTTAATTCCATTTCTCCACAAACTTTTTTGAAACTCCCTTGTCTTAGCCCCTACCTACTTGTGCAGTGATTCATTTGGTTGAATCATTGCACAAGAAGTAAGATGGCTTCATAATTAGAAACTACAGGTTTTATATATACATAACTGTTATTAATCCTAGTTCATTATTGAATTTGAATATCTTTTCTGGGTTAGTGCTAACAGGGCCTGGGGACTGAGGGATCCTCGTATCGGCAGTGTTTAGTGTGAGACTCAGGGTGAATTCTGTCATGCATGGTGGTATTGCGGGGGGGCTTACTTGGCTCTCAAGTCATCAGCAGCCAGTTTGGTGTTGTCAATTTGTGAGACCAGCCTGGAATTCTCAGCCTTGGTACACAAGATCTAGAATTAAGAAATTGTACACACAAATGAGACAAACACCGAATTTCCTATAAGAACCAAGGGTCTTGTGTATTTCAGTTGATAAGGGAAGACTGGTTGGGGTTTTCATTAAGCTTAGTAAACTTGAGACACTTTGGAAAGTCAAAATGTTTGTGTTTTTCTTAAAAGATTGGTACAAATCCCCCCCAAAACCCATCCTAAAGTTTCATAGCACACCACAATCCATTAGAATGTAAACTGCATGAGGACAGGGGCTTTTTAATTCACGATTATTTTCCCAGATTCTAGAACAGTGTCTAGTAAATTACTGTTGGCATTCAGTAAATTTTTGAACTAATAGCTGAATAAATCCAATATGTGTAATAGCATTGTATCAGCCTGAATAGGAAACCTAGCTCTGGTGTGGGGAGAAACTATTTAAGCAATGTGGAGGTGATGAAATAAGCCTAAAAGGAAAAAAAAGAAAATAAAAAAGGAGTGGAGCAAAATGAATAAAAACCAAGTTGCTTAGGAACTTCTTAAAACAAAATGCATGTTCTCAGATCCACATTTTCTTATTTTTTGATAACAGTAGCAACAGTTTGTTAACACATTTTGATCCTGAGTTAACTGCTTATAATGATAGATCATATCTGGGAAAATGAAGAGCTATAAGACTCTGAATATTATAGCAAGATGACACCTTCACTCCAGAGATTGGTCTTATTTTACAAAATACTTTTCACCATAAAACAAAATTTAAAATATTAAAGTTTAGCAAATGACTCTTTCTTGAAGACCACCCATTCACAATTGGATTATAAGGTTCCTGAGAGCCTTACCTTCTGCTGAAGCTTCTCAATGATAGTGTAGTAGGTCAGGTATTCAGGACAAACAATAGGAACTTCTTTGTTACACTCCTCCTGGATTTTACACTCCAGATCAGCATTCTCTCGTTCCAGCATTTGCACCTTTTCCAGGTATTTGGAAAGGCGATAGTTCAAGATTTGCATAGTTTCTTTCTCATTACTGTTGATACCTTCACCACACCAGTTGCAGTCGTCCAGAGAGACGCAGGTATTGAAGGTGCTTGGTAGGCAGATGGGCATGCGACAAAAGCAAGGAGTAGTATGGCAGCTCTGGGCCTGGGGATTTCTGAGAACACAGCTAGTTGATTGGCAGCTCTTGGTTTCAAGACAAGTAGCATGGCAGCTTTTGTTTGGAGAGATGGTCTTCAAATTTGTAATCCTAGAGCAGTTTTGGAGAGTAGTTGATGAAGAATCGGTTGTACAGCCCTTGGTATCCATATATGTGTCCAGCTTTGGTTTTGTTTCAAGTCTGTGTTCCCTTGATGGAAAGCTCAAACCACTTGGACTGCGTCTAACTACCAAGCCTCTTGGGTTCTCTTTGAAGTGCTTATATAGCCTTCCCTCTCGGTGTCACAACAGGCAGGATGTTTTCCTTTCTCAGGTTTACATCAAATCCCATAGGAACATCTTATTAGTCTACTTTTTACTCGCCTGAGAAGAGTTACTTGTCTCATAAAAACGTGCATTTAGGCTGTTACTAAGTTATTACCCATTACAACCATTATTTGTCATTGGACCCAGAGCTTCGCATTGTATCTTCAAAAGGAACTGACTGTCGTCACAGTTCTGACAGCATCCATTATTAAGCAGGTGTGAGTTTATTAATTTCATTAAGTCCTTGTTGACCTCTCCACCTGGCATTGCACTTGACCAGGAGTGAATCCATTGTTCCTTTCCTTTCTTCTCTAGAAAAGGGAAACCGTGAATATCTAATCATTATTGGTGAACTTAAAAAATGCGATTTTATTTTGTTCTGCCCAACTAATTTTCTCATTTTCATTTTTAGGACGTTGTATGTGTGGATTAAAATTTTAGCTTTAGATAAGGTGATTGCTAGATTCATGCTTTAGTCTTCTAGGCAGTGTATGATTGTTAATAAGAAATCTCTTGGGGAAGACTGGCTACCTTTGCTTTCCCTATGCTCACATTTTACAAAAGTTTTCATGTTCAGTATTTGGTTGTGATATTACATGAGTTAAAAATTTGCTATGGTGGTGGTTTACATTTGTTGATTGAATATCGTCTGCTGAGAAGAATTAATTTTTTTTCTCTCTGAGGAACAGCATTTTCTTAAGAAAGTTGCTTACTTTGATCCTGTATATGAACTAAAAGGAAGTATTTAATGAGTAAACTTAAGAGATGTATATGTAATTTAAAGCAACATCAATGTGGCAACTGTTTACGTCAGAACAGCAGCAATAACAATAAATGTTTCTTTCTTGGATGCACAATGAAAAATTTCCCTTTTCTAATTGGAGAGAAAATATATATATATAAAAGGGGGCTTCAGCAAGTGTCGGAGAGAAATTCCCATTATCTTCTAATTCCATTTTTCCATGAGTTAAAAAAATTCCCTCATAATACATATATTATGTTGAATTTTTTGAACCCCTCACAATGTATTCTGTTATATTTTGCACCAGTTGTTGTTGTTAGGTACCATTGAATCTGCTAGTTGCCGTAGTCTGCTCCAGTGACTACTGTCTATTTGTTGACACTAATTTTGTTCTCCTGATGTGTAGAAGACGTTCAGCTCACTGCTGTTGAATACCCAGGGTCTGCAGATGGAAATCTTGAACCTGTTGCCTCACCCACTTCATAGGTCACCATTCTTTTAGCTTCTGTCGTCCTTTTCCAGCCCTTTAGGCTGACACTGAACTATGTTCTTGCCTCCTCAGACACTAACCCTATTAAGAGGCATTAGTGATGATTCCCACTTATTAAAGAGGAAACAGAAGCACAAAGGGATTGAATAGCTCATCCATGGTTACACAGCTCGTCATTGGTCAAGCCATGACTCAACCCTTACCATCTATACCCATCACAGCTCAGTGTTTTTTCACAACCTTTATTTTTGCTCTTGAAAATAGCCTTGGTTTCTCTTGATCCTTTGTAAAATTTCAAGAAAAATGCAGTTGTATTTTTGACTATAATTTATTAAAATCGATGGATGATATGGGGAATAATTACCCTATGCTTTCAGTACTGGGTCTTCACCACCATTACATGAGATGCTGTTGTTGTTGTTGGGTGACATCAAGTTATTTCAACTCCCAGTGACTCTCTATTGACTCTGTATTGACTCTCTATTGGATTTCCAAGGAGAGGCTGGTGGGTTTGAACTGGCTGACTATGCAGTCAGCAGTCCAATAGAACTCTATTTAGTTTGCTCTCCTGTATGTCTTTCAGATTTTACATATGCTTGTATTCTTAGAAACCATATGTTGTTGTTGTTATGTGCCGTGGAGTCAGTTCCGACTCATAGTGACCCTGTACAGGGTTTCTGAGGCTGTAAATCTTTATGGGAGCAGAAAGTCTCATCTTTCTCCTGCGGAACAGCTGGTAGTTTTGAACTGCTGTCCCTGAGGTTTGCAGCTCGATTTGTAACCACTATGCTACCAGAGCTCCTTTAGAAACCATGTAGTTATTGTTTTTTTTGCTGTTTGTAGGTACCGTTGAGTCAACTCCGGCTTCAATGCAACCTACACACACAGAACAAGCACTGGCCCATCCTATGTTATCCTCATAATTGCAGTTCTGTTTGAGCCCATTGTTGCTGCTCCTGTGTCATCCCATCTCATTCAGGGTCTTCCTTTCTTTGCTGACCCTCCATGTTTCCAAGCATGATGTCCTTCTCCAGGGACTGATCCTTTCTGACAACATGTCCAAAGTACGAGAGACAAAGACTTGCCATTCTCCCTTCTCAGGAGCATTCTCCTCACTGGATTTCTTCCAACACAAATTTGCTCATTCTTCTGGCAGTCTTTTGCACTTTCAATATTCTTCGCCAACACCATAATTCAAATGTATTGGTTCCTCTTGTTTATTCATTGCCCAACTTTGACATGGATATGAGACAATTAAAAATACCATGGCTTGGGTCAGACACATTTTAGTCCTCAAAGTGATATCTTTGTTCTTGTGTAGCAGATTTGCCTAATTCAATATGTCATTTGATTTTTTGACTGCTGCTTCCATGAACATTGATTGTGAAATGTTTTTGATAACTTTGATCTTTTCTTCATTTGTCATGATGTTATTTCAATAATTTCAATTGATTCAGATGTGAGGATTTAAATTTTCTTTATATTAAGGTGCAATCCATGTTGAAGACTGTAGTCTTTAGTCTTAATTGGTATTGCAAGTCCTCTTTGCTTCCAGCCAGCAAAATTGTGTTATCTGCTTGTCACAGGTTGTTAGTGAGTCTTCCTCCGATCCAGATGCCATGTTATTTGTCATATAATCCAGCTTCTCAGAGTATTTGCTTAGCATATAGACTGAATAACTCTGGTGAAAGGAAAAAAACCTGACACACTGTGAATTATTTCCTGTGTCTCTTCTAGCCATAGCTTTTGTAACTCCCACCAAACAACTCTTTTCCTGGTGAATCTGGGTAAAAGAAGATGGAAGAAAATGTAGATAGGATGATATGATGCAGAATGACTGTCAACAGAATTAATTTTGGTTTTGAAAACTCAGATGGCTATAAAATGAGCTATCTCAGAAGCAGGAAGGGATATTTCACTATCATCAAGAAGAAAGAGTCAGGAGTGGAGGACATCATTTGGACCCTGAGATCTCTGTGCATTGAAGCACAGGGACAGAAAACTGTGACACCAGAGCAGTGGAAGAGGAGCAGCAACCGCATAACTAAGAGCCAGGACACATGGCAGAATGAATGGTGGACTTCCTGGCCCATGGAGCAAGGAAAGTTGAGTGCTGTTGGAGGCACATTTGTAGATTGGGGTGCCTCCAGGCACTTAATTGGGAGAGTTAGATTTGCTGACTCATGGAGCTAGAACAGAGTGCCTTCGGGCTAAGACTTATAAGGAAGTGGAGTGCCTTTTGGGCATTGATCAGCAATAGCAAAAAAGCTCTGTAATATTGCCTTAGCAGAGCAGAGGCCAGGCCATGGGACTGAAGGCCAGAGAAAGAGATGTGCCTGCAGGCATAGCAGAGAAGAAGCTGTCCTATATCTTGAGCATTTTCTGATCCTGCATTGTTACCTGTTCATTTCCCTAAGAAGCCCCATAATCATGAGTATTGTTTCTGAGTTCTGTGTGGCCATTGTAATGAATTATCTGTCAAGCCCTGCTGAGTAGACAGTGCCTTCCGTGGGATAGTACATCCTTGTTGATGTACTGCTGCAACTGCTTTTGAACTTCTTTGCAAAATTTTACATATGTGTGATATTAATGATTTTTTTGTTTTTATGATTTTCATATTCTGTTCTTTGGAATGGGCACAAATATAGATCTCTTCCAATTGGCTCACCAGATAGGTGTCTTCCAAATTTCTTGGCACAGATGAGTGAGTGCTTCCAGTACAGTATCAGTTTATTGAAACATTTTGATTTGTATTCTGTCAAATCCTAGATTTGTTTTTCACAATGCCTTCAGTACAACCTGGGTTTCTTACTTAAATACCATTGGTTCTTGATCAAATGATATCTCTTGAAGTGGCTTAATATCAACCAATTCTTTTGGATGCTGTTACTCTGTGTATTCCTTCCATTTTCTTTTGCTACTTCCTGTGTCATTCAATATTTTGCCCATAGAATAAATACTTTAATATTGCAATCTGACCCTTGATTTTTTTTTTTTTTTTCTTTCTTCAGTTCTTTCATCTTGAGAAATGCTGAGTGTCTTCTTCCCTTTGGTTTTCTAGTTCCAGGTCTTTGCACATTTCATTATACTTGACTATGTCTTCTTGAACTACCCTTTGAAAGTTTTTGTTGCTTCTGTTCTGTTATCATTTCTTCAACATTTCTGTGTTCAAGAACAAGTTTCAAAATCTTCTGACACCATTTTGTTTTTTTCTTTTTTTTCCTATCTTTTTAATGACCTTTTGTTTTCTTCATATATGATGTTTTTGATGGCATTCCACAAGTCTTCTGAACTTTAGTCATTAGTGTTCATTGTGTCAAATCTGTTCTTGAGATGGTCACTAAATTCAGGTGGGGTATACTCAAGGTTATATTTTGTCTTTCATGGACTTGATTTAATCTTCTTCAACTTCAGCCTTACTGACATATGTCCAATTGATGGTCGTCCCACAGTCGGCCTCTGGCCTTGATTTGATTGATGATGTTGCGCTGCTCCATTGTTTCTTCCCACAGATGTAGTCAATTTGATTCATGTGTATTACGTTTGGTGAGGTTTGTGTGTTTAGTCACATTTGCAATGAAAAAGTCCGTGGTCTTGAAAAATTCTGTCATGTGATCCGCTGTCTTATTTCTCTCACCAACACTATCTTTCCCAATTACCATTCCTTCCTTTTCCCCCTAACTTTTGAATTCCAATCACCAGTAATTATCAATACATCTTGATTACATGTTTGATCAGTTTGTCACTGAAAAAAAATTCCTCAATTTCTTCATCAGTGAATTTTGTAATTGGTGTGTAAATTTGAATAGGGTCGATTAACTGATCTTCCTTTTAGATGTATGGATATTATCCTATCACAGACAACATTGTATTTCAAGATATGGTTTTGAAAAAAAATTTTTTTTTGACAATGAATGTAATGCCATTCCTCTTCAATGTGCTGTTCTTGGTATAGTAAATCAAATAAATGATTATCCAATTTAAAATGGCCAGTTGTTCATTTCAGCTCAAGAATGCCTAGGGCACCAATCTTTATGTGTTCCATTGTGTTTTTGACAATTTCAATTTTCCTAGATTCATATTTCATACATTCCAGGTTCCAATTACTAATGGATGTTTGCAGATGTTTCTTTTCATTTTGAGTTTTGCCCCATCTACAGATGAAGGTCCCAAAAACTTTCCTCCATCTACATCATTAAGGTCAATTGTACTTTGAGAAGGCAACTCTTCCCTGATTATATCTGAGTGCCTTCCAAACAGAGAGACTCATCTTCTGGAATTATATGAGACAATGTCTTGATGTTGTTCATAAGGGTTTCAGTGACTAAACATTCAGAAATAGTCTGCCTCTCCTTCTTCCTAGTCTGTTTTAGTCTGAAGCTCTGCTGAAAATTGTCCACCATCAGTAATCCTGCTGGTATTTAAAATTCTGGTGGCATAGCTTCCAGCATCACAGCAACACATAAGCCACCACAGTACAACAAACTGACAGATGAGTGGTACTTAATTTCTTGGTGTATGATGTTTCCTCTTCTCCCTTCCCCCCAACTATAACTAGTTTTTGACTTGTGTATAGGAAGTTTTGGCACACTTGGTAAAAATTAATTGGCCATAGATGTTTGGGTTTATTTTTGGACTTTCAATTCTATTTCACTGGCCTATTGTTATGCTAGTATTGCACTACTTTGAGACACCTGGCAAAATGGCAGACTAGGCTACAGAGACCCTCTACAGCAAAGATATGAGAGACCAAATTAAACAGATATAGATGATAATCCTGGAACCCTGAACTTCAGAGGAACTGATTACTGACTAGAAGAGGCTGAACAGGGATGGTGAGAAAGGAGACAGATGGGTGAACAGTCAGCAGGCCTGCACGGCCTGGCTTTCCTCCATGTCTACAAGCATTGGATTCAGAGGGTGTCCTGACAGTGTAGCTGTACATCAGTGGCTAATGATGAAAAAGGTATGATTCTCTTGTTTTCCAAACTTTGCTGGTGACCACCCTCACCCATCCTCTGCACAGTCCCTGCTCTGCCAGAGGTTGGAGCTATGCTGTTGTGCATTGGGCCAAGTGTACCACCTCTGCATCCGGAGGCACATGGATTCTGTCTTTTCAGACAAGCAGAATGTGCAGAGCCAGTCTTGGATCAGCCTGGGAACACTAGGAACTCTCATAATCAGCTGCCCTACCCCAGCTACCCTCTGGGCCTGATAGAATTCCTTTTGGGAACAAAAAACATAACCTCAGCACCATTAGGAACTGCTTGAACTACTTCCAGATTAGGTGTCCTGACCATAGACAACACCTAGCCCTAAGGATCTCCGTCTAGGGCTATGCATGCCATCCTTTCATCTCTACCCCTCCCACTTCATGAGCATCTTGGTTGACAGAGGATATTAACCCTTACTGGATTCCTTGCCTTCCACAGTTTTCTCCTCTCTCAGCCTGGACCTTGCTCTGGTTTTTTCCTTTCTTTCTTCTTCTCTTTTCTTTTCTTTGCCTTATTTCTTTTCTTTCTTTCGTTCTTTAACTTGTTCATTCTCCACATTTCTTTTTTCTTTTGCTTCTCTTTTATCCCCCATGCTACTTCTTAGTTCCCTCTGTCTTGATTTTTCTTTGCTATTCTATTATTTCTTTCTCTTTCCTTCTTCTCTCTTAGTTTATTGTTTTTTCCTTTATTTTCCCATTTTATTTTCCATATTTTTCCTTTGGTCTTTTTCATTATTGTATTCTTTTTTTTTGCTGTTGTTTGTTGGATTTTTTTTTTTTTTTTGCCATTATTTCATTCATTTTTTTTTCAACTCTTTGTTTTTTGTCTCTTGTGAGTGTGTATATGCTTCCTTCTTTCCCAGCCCAATGGATGATAATAGCAAATGTGTCCATACAGCATAGCCACAACTGTATTCCTTATAGCCCCACCCACCAGGCAAGAGCCACTACCATATACTGTACCACTTGATCAGTGATAGACAGCAGCCAATATCAGTCAAGTCAACCCTGAACTACACTACACAAACTGTGAACGGAGAACTGTGCATATACTTCCATTCTCCATCAAACCCACCAGAAGGTAGGTGGTGAGAACCTAAGGACATATCAACATACAATCATCAATTAAATACAAATAAAGAAGCACCACAATGCCGTGGAGACTACAGACAATTTCAGTTCACCACCATTCATCTGTCAGTTGTGCTGTGGTGGCTTGTGTGTTGCTATGATTCTGGAAGCTATGCCACAGGTATTTCAATACCAGCAGGGTCACCCATGGTGGACATATTTCAGCTGAGCTTCCAGACAAAGATAAACTAGGAAGAAGGAAAGATGGTCTACTTCCGAATATTTAGTCACTGAAAACCTTATTAATTGCAATGGAACACTGTCAGAGAGCACCAGAATATTTAATATTGCAACATAATGAAGAGCACCAGAATATTGTCAGATATACTACCGGAAGATGAGTCCCTCAGGTTGGAAGGCACTGACTGAGGAAGAGCTGGCTCCTCAAAGTAGAGCTGATTGTAATGATGTGAATGGAGTAGATCCTTCGGGACCTTTACTTGGTGATGGGGCACAACTCAAAATGAATGCAGACAGCTGTAAATATACATTAATAATCAGAGCATGGAATGTACAAAGTATGAATCTAGGAAAATTGAAAATTGTCAAAAGTGAAATGGAAAGCATAAACATCAATATCCTAGGCATTAGTGAGCTGAAATGGACTGGTATAGGCCATTTTGAATCTGACAATTGCATGGCTTACTATGCCAGGAATGACAAATTGAAGAAGAATGGTATCACATTTGTCATCAAAATGAGCATATCAAGGTCTGTCTTGAAGTACAACATTATCTATGATAGCACTTACAAGGATGACCAGTTAATATCACTCTTATTCAAATTTATGCACCAACCACTAAAACCAATGATGATGAAATTGGATAATTCTACCAACTTATTCAATCTGAAATTGACCAAACATGCAATCAAGATATACTGATAATTACTGGCAGTTGGAATGCAAAGGTTGAAAACAAAAAGGAAAAATCAATCATTGGAAAATATGGTTTTGGTGATAGAAATGATGCTGGAAATCACATGATAGAATTTTGGAAGACCAATGACTTCTTCATTGCAAATACCTTTTTTAAAAAACATAAAAGACGATTATACACATGAACCTCACCAGATGGAATACACAGAAATCAAATTGACTACATCTGTGAAAAGAGAAGCTGGAAGAGCTCCATATCATCAGCTAAAACAAGGCCAGGGCCAGAAATTGGAACAGACCATTAAAACAAGCCCATGAGAGCCAAAAATGTATCCCTTGAATGTATCCCATCTGAATTTAGAGATCATCTCAAGAACAGATTTGATGCATTAGACACTAAAGACCAGAGACCAGAAGAGTTGTGGGATGACATCAAGAACATCATACAGGAAGAAAGCCAAAGGTCATTAAGAAGACAAGAATGAAGGAAAGGATGAAAATGGATGTCAGAAGAGACTCTGAAACTTGCTCTCCAGCATAGAAATGTTAAAGCAAGTAAAAGAAGTGAGGAGGTACAAGAGCTGAACAGAATTTTTCAAAGGTCAGCTCAAGAAGACCAAGTCAAATATAATGATATGTGCAAAGACTTGGAGTTAGAAAATCAAAAGGGAAGAACACACTCAGTATTTCTCAAACTGAGGGAACTGAAGAAAAAATTCGAGCCTTGACTTCCAATGTTGAAGGATTCTATAGGCAAAATATTGGATGATGTAGAAAGCATCAACAGAAAATGGAAGGAATTTGGTACAGAGTCACTGTACCAAAGAGAAACGGTCCATGTTCAACCATTTCAAGAGGTAGCATACGAACAAGAGCAAATGGTACTGAAGGAAGAAATCCAGTGTTCACTGAAGGCAATGACAAAAAACAGGATGCTGGGAATTGATGGAATACAAATTGATATCTTTCAACAAACTGATGTAACACTGGAGGCACTCACTTATCTATGCCAAGAAATTTGGCAGACAATTACCTGGCTAACTGACTGGAAGAGATCCATATTTGTGCCCATTCCACAGAGAGGTGACCCAACCAAATATATAAATCATCAATATTGCATGAAAGTAAAATTTTGCTACAGATAATTAAAAATGACTGAAAAGTGTACATTGACAGAAAACTGCCAGAGGTTCAAGTCAGATTTAGACGAAGATGTGGAACAAGGGATAGCATTGCTGACATCAGATGGCTCATGGCTGAAAGCAGAGAATAAGAAAATGATGTTTACCTGTGCTTTATTGACTATGCAAAGGCTTTCAGTTGTATGGATCATGACAAGCTATGGACAGCACTGGGGAGAATGAATATTCCAGAACTCTGTATTATGCTCATGAGGGACCTGTACATAGACCAAGAGGCAGTTGTTTGAACAGAACAAAGGAACATTGAATGGTTTAAAATTAGGAAAGTTGTGCACCAGGGTTGTATTCTGTCACTATACTTATTCAATCTGTATGCTGAGCAAATAATATGAGAAACTGAGGAAAAAGATGACATCAGGATTAGAGGAAGACTCATTAACAGCCTGTGATATACAGATATACAGATGATATGACCTTGCTTGCTGAAAGCAAAGAGACTTAAAATACTTACGGATGTAGGTCAAAGACCCCAGCCTTCGTATGGGTTTCAACTCAATGTCGAGAAAATAAATCCTCACCAATAAATAGCAACAAGATAAGTGAAGAAGTGATTGAATTTGTCAAAACTTCATTTTGCTCAGATCAACCATGTTTACACTTATGGATGCAGCAATAAAGAAATCAAATGAGGGATCGCATTAAGCAAATCTGCTGCACAAGATCTCTTTAAAATGTTCAAGAGCAAAGATTGACATCTTTCTTTTTTGAGGACCAAGGTGCACCTGACCCAAGCCATGATGTTTTCAGTAACTTCATATGCTTGTGAGAGTTAGACAGTGAATGAGGAAGACTGTAGAAGAATTGATGCATATGGAGAAGAGTATCAAAAGTACCATGGACTGTCAAAAGAACAAACAAATATGTGTTAGGTAGAAGTACAGCCAGAATGCTCCTCGGAAGCCAGGATGGCCAGAGTTCATCTCCTATACTTCGGATATATTATCAGGAGTTACAAGTCCTTGTTTGGTAAAGTGGACAGACAGTGAAAAAGAGGAAGACCTATAATGAAATAGATTCTCACAGTGACAGCAAGAATGTCCTCAAGTGTAGCAAATATTGCGAGGTTGGTGCAGGACCTGACAGTGTTTTGTTCTATTGTGCAAATGGTCTCTGTGAGTCAATACCGGCTTGATGACACCTAATAACAGCAACAAATGAAGAAACAAGAGAGTGGCTCAAACAATTGACCAAAATACAGAGCCAGAAAAAATTTCTGAGGAAGACAATGTATTCCAATGACCTAATACATAATTCAAAAGACTGATATTTAGGTACCTTCAATGTATTGAGAGAAAGACAAAGAAAGGTGCAGATGAAAGCAACGAGAACCTGGGGAGCAGGGGGGCTTTCAGAAGAATTCAGGAAGCACTACTTGAACAGATGGGCAAAATAAATGAAAAAAAAAACCCTAGGCTCAATATTAAAACAGCAAATAAAATTCCAGCAGCAGGCATTCTGGGATATATGAGGCAAAAAGGTGACGCACCACCGTGTCGTTCCTTGGGTCTTGATGTTCTTAATTGGTCTGACTTCTCTTCACTTTTCAGGGTTTTCTTGTGTTTCTTCTCTATATACTGCCCAAGGTTTTAGTTATAATTAGTAGGAAGAATTAGGGGAAAAAAAAGGCATGCCTCCATGCCTACTCATCATTTCTCCACCCATCCTTTGGTGATTTGTCATACTGTGGTGATTTGCATGTTGCTGTGATGCTAGAAGCTATTTTTAAATCCCAGCAGAGTCACCCATGGTGGAAGGTTTCAGCAGAGCTTCCAGATTAAGGCAGAAGGAGAGGCACACTGCTTCTAAATGTTTAGTCACTGAAAACGCTATGAATAGCACCAGAATGTTGTCTCATACAGGGCCAGAGGATGAGTCCCTCCTATAGGAAGGCACTCAAAATATAACTGACGAAGAGCTGCCGCCACAAAGTAGAGTGGACCTTAATGATGTGGATAGAGCAAAGCTTCTGGGACCTTCATTTGGTGATGAGACACCAATAAAATGAGAAGAAATGCCTGCAAACAGCCATTTCAGTGGAGAGTCAGCAAAAAAGAGGAAGGCCCCAATGAGCTGTATTAGCCCAGTGGTAGTAACAATGGGCACAAACATAACAACATTTGTGAGGAGGGCACAGCACCAGGCAATGTCTCATTCTATTGTGTATAGAGTCTCCATGAGTCGGAACCAACGCCACGTAACCCAACAGCAAACCCATCTTTTGGGAAGTGAAAATCCTTTATGTGTAAATATATAGATATATATATATATTCCACCCCCCACCCCCAGCTTTTATTGTGAATTGAGTGACAGTTTGGAAACACTGGGTTTGCATTCATCCTAT
>NW_006408525.1:26271076-26271743 GCF_000296735.1 Chrysochloris asiatica
ACCTTGCAATCCAGTGCTTATCCTACAGCTCCACACCATGATAGCATATTATATGTTGTTGTTAAGTGCTGTCGAGTTGGAGCTGACTCCTAGAGACCCTATATAGGGTTTCCAAGAAGCAGGTAGGGGGTTTGAACTGCTGACCTTGTGGTTTGAAATGCAGTGCTGACCCTTCAATGCCACAGCAGGAGTCTGTTATATACTACTAAAATACTGGTTACAAGACAACATTATGTTTTTATTAAGAAGTGCTTGTATGATGTAAGTGAAAAAGTTATATTGCCCAGCGCTATGGAAGTATAATTATAACTATATGGAAAGCCCTATTTTGAGAAAGAAAACTGGAAGGAAGTTATCCAAAATATTGACTGTGTATGTTTGTAGTATAGAATTATGAGTCATTTTTTCTCCTTTCATATGCTGAATTAAAAAGAGAAAGTGTAGTACTTTTATAATGAAAACTAAAATAAAATTTATCGTATTTTATTTCTAAATTTATTTTCAGAAGAGTCACACAATTATCTTCCATTATATATGACATTTTGCTTAGATGAATCTATTTGCATTTGTTGAAATAAAAGACTCTCAACCTAGGTTTTCGGAAATATCACACTATGGGCCTAGGTTTAGAGCAGGGCTGGGGAATGTATGTTGTTGTTGTTGTTGT
>NW_006408525.1:26273288-26304900 GCF_000296735.1 Chrysochloris asiatica
CTACCAGAGCAACTGTAATAAACTACCAAGCTATATCTACCATCCCAAAAGAATGAAATACACTTTATTTGGAGGTGAGCAAGAAAATCTTATGTATTCCTAGAATACCACAAATAAGCAGGCAGGAGAGGAAATGATAAAGCAGAAATATATACGACAGGCACTAGAGAATAGCGTTAGGATATGGAAATCTTCTCGACATGGATTTCAGGCCTGAGTGTCCTGGGTTGAAACCCCATTTCCTGTGTAGGAGGCTGACGTCATGACTCCTCCATCAGCCCAGCTTGGCGTTAACATTCATGCACAGCAGGTTTCAACTGTGCATAGCACATAGGCTGTGCAGGACTCACAGGGGTCACTTGACGTACATGTTGTAGAACCTGGGTTAGGAGACATTCTGGGGAAAAACAATGTCAAACGAAGCTTAACAAGGACACATTTGATCAAATGTCAGCTGGGGAAAAAATCATGCCGAAATTTGCCCTTACAAATAACGTTCTCAAGAAAACTTCAAAATAACATTTAAGCCTATTTGATTCCTGGCTCCAGTATTGCCCCTTCTCGCTCACTGCAACCCTGCCTATTAAATCATATCTTACACGTTTTCTTCATTTTTCAAATGCCTTATTAGTTATGTTCCTGAAAATGATAGCAGAGGGAGACTCCCAGCATGGAATGTTAAGTATGATGTTTATTCTGCTTTGGAACTTTAGAATCTTGCGGAAATTTCTATTGTCATGTGCTTATTTATTCGCTTTAGCTGCTTTTCAGAAGATCTCTTAACGCATTCTGGAGATTGGACCTTAGCCAGAACCTTGAGACCACAGGGTTCTCTGACATTAGCTCTTCACTTTCAACTTTTGTGACTCTGGGGGATCTTACGACTAACTTTGTGGTACTTGCCTGTCATCTTCATTCTCGAGGAGGCCCCGGTATGTGTTGATCTCACATTCCAGCCTGGCTTTTGTGTCCAGCAGCACCTCGTACTCCTGGTTCTGCCGTTCTAGGTCACAGCGGATGTTGGCCAGCTGGTCCTCCACGTTATCAATCAAGCACTGCATCTGGGCCAGCTGGGAGCTGTACTGGGCCTCAGTCTCTGCTACAGTGCATTCCAGAGAGTCGGTCTGCAGGAGAGAAAACAAAGTCCAAACGGCTATAGCACAGTCTCCTGGCCTAGATTGCCTGTGTTTAATTTAAATCCTGGCTCAATTCTTTTCTAGGTTTGTGACTTTGGGAAAATGACTCAGCTCCTCTAAGCCACGCTTGTATCAGAAACAAAATGGAGAATGCAGAGCATGTACCTCATAGGATGGTTGTGAGGACTAAATGGATTAATATTTTATCTGGGAAAAATTTAAGTGTTCACAAAATGTTTGCTATTACTACCATCACTGTTGTTGTTAAGTGCCGTCGAGTCGGTTCCGACCCATAGCGACCCTGTACAGGGTTTCCGAGGGTGTAAATCCTTACGGGAGTAAAAAGCCTCATCTTTCTCCCGTGGAGTGACTGGTAGTTTCGAACCGCTGACCTTAAGGTTCGCAGCCTGATTCGTAACCACTACACTACCAGAGCTCCTTACTACCATCACTACAACTCCCATAACCTATAACATAGTTCTGTAGCTTAAGAAGGATGATTGACATTTGTGAGGAGTGCTGAGCATGGGCTCCTAGAAGGGAGAGTCAGCTCAGTGTGGTTACCAGAAGAGTCTCTAGGACTGAACCACCTGAATTCAGGCCTCACCTTTGCCTCTTGAAGTTGCATGACTCCCTGCTATCTGAGCCTTGGTTTTCCTTATCTGTAAAATGGAAGGAACCCTTGTAGTGTAGTGGATTATGATCTGGACTGCTAACCACAAGGTCAACAGTGTGTATCTACCAGCTGCTCTGTGGGAGAAAGATGAGGCTTTCTGCTCCCGTTAATGTTTATAGTCTCAGAAACCCTACACAGGGTCGCTATGAGTCAGAACTGACTCGATCGCACACCACAACCACCACCAAAATGGAGTTAGTGAAAGTATTTACTCCATCAGGTTGTTGTGCAAGGATTAAATTAACATCATGAAACTCCCAGGAAGAATGCCCAGCTACTACACTCATCTAGTCATTCTCTCTAGCACTAATATGGCGGACACAGGGATGTTTGATGCATGTTATTCTTGTTCCTTGCTTGGTTGGGGTGTAGTGAAGGATTAGGTTGAGGTGTGAATTGATCCTGGGCAATTTAGCATAGTCGTAGGGAGAAAAGTCTGAAAAACTATTCTTCCTTTGAGATACGCTGGTGAGTCTGGAAAATTAGCCTGAATCAGAAGATAACCGAAACTCATTGGCATGCTTAGAGCCTTTGGTGTAGAGGCCTCTGTCTCTCAGTGCTCCTGTTCTCTCTCTCCTTGTCTCTGGAAGTGCTGTGGGATCATGCTCAAGTCCAGGAGGGAGGCTCAGGCACCTGCTAGACCAGTACAAACTACTGACCTGTCATTCCTGCTTTTAGCTGGGTATATAGCAGTGACCAGGAGGGGCACGGAAATGTAATCCCTGCCAAGTGGAAATTCAACCCTTTGCCACATGAACGGTGAGTCTCTCTTTTGTATTATAAAAGGGAGAGTATCTCAGGGTCTGCTTTGTCTCTTCCTTACACACCAAGTTTTGTTGGGCTTGGAGCTCAATCTCCAGAGTGTTGGCTGTGCGTTTCAGTTCTAAGATCTCCGTCTGGCAGCCCTGCAACTGTTCCGTGCTGCACATCTGCTGCTGATTCAGCTCCTCCGTCTGAAACACAGGCTCAGTTAGAAAGCAAGTGAGGCAGAAGTCTAAAAACCTGCTATTGGATAGCTGTGGATGCTGACCTGAACGGCAAACCATTCTTCAACGTCTCTGCGGTTGTTGGCAAGAACCGTTTCATACTGACAACGCATCTCATCCAGGACCCTGTTGAGGTCCATTGTAGGGGCAGTTTCTAGCTCCACATTGAGTTGGTCACCAAGCTGTCCGCGAAGTATGTTGACCTCCTGGAAGTAGAAATGGGATAAGGAATGTCACAAAGTGATGAGGAAAATTAATTTGACAGTATTCTACCGCAATGGCATCCTATTTCTGTTTGTTTGTTTGTTTTTTCTTTTTCTTTTCTTTTTTGGAACAGCGACTAAAAGTGTGCAATTTAGATTCAGGTAGTATGGGCTTGAATCTCTTGTTACCACTTATAAGTGCCTCAGTTTTTTTTCATCTGAGAAATAAATATAATAATCGTCTCTTTTCCAGAAGTATATGAGTAAATATACATATGTTGTTGTTGTTAAGTGCCATCGAGTCGGGTCCGACCCATAGCGACCCTGTACAGGGTTTCCGAGGGTGTAAATCTTTACGGGAGTAGAAAGCCTCATCTTTCTCCCGCGGAGCGGCTGGTAGTTTCGAACCGCTGACCTTAAGGTTCGCAGCCCGATTCGTAACCACTACGCTACCAGAGCTCCTTGGGTATAACTTAATCCTGAATATATAGCAAGTTCTCAATAAATGTCAGGTAGTAGTATCATCAACATGTGCTCAAAGAGAAAGTTTCTTTGTTACATTATTCAACTTGTAATTTTTCTCTAAAGTATAGAGCATTTAAAATCAAGTAGAAATAGTTCATGGCTATTGTCTTTTTGAAGTGGACTTTGTAATTGGCATTTAACAGTCTTGTTTTCGTATCTTTTGGATTGATGCTGTTATGTGCCATGGAGTCGGTTCTGACTCATAGCGACACTGTATAGGGTTTCTGAGGCCGTAAATCTTTACGGGAGCAGAAAGCCTCATCTTTCTTCCATGGAACAGCTGGTAGTTTCGAACTGCTGACCTTGTGGTTCGCAGCCCAATTCATAACCACTACGCTACCAGAGGATTGATGTTAGGGATTTGGCTTAAAGCCTTCAAAGGCAGCATTGTGATGTTAGGGAGTGGCTTAAAGCCTTCAAAGGAAGCATTTTGTGGAGTTACTCACTTCCTCCAGTAAAGCAATGACAAGTGATGAGTTTCGTTCCTCTATATGGTGCTGGCTAGCGCTGTTTCACATCTACAGCATTCAGAGACACACTGAATAGTAAGAGTTGCCATGAGTAATTTTGTTCCAATGTAAGCAGTATCAACCTAGTTTCAATTTCTATACTTAACGTGCCATCCATGACTTTAATTCTGCCACCATCCTCACCTCCTCATGGCTTTTCTGAAGGCAAAGGAGATCTTCCTTCAGAGATTCCACATGGGCCTCCAGATCAGATTTGCACAGGGTCAGCTCGCCCAGGATCTTGTGCAGGCCACTGATGTCAGCCTCCACCAGCTGGCGAAGTGACAGCTCATTTTCGTACCTTTCACAGAAGAAGAGACACCCAGTGCTTACTCTGCTGGGCACTGCGCCAGGTCCTGGGGGGGCAGTGATGAGTGACCCAGGGATTCAAGCTACCCATATCCCAAATAAGTACAAAATTGCATTTGGTGAGTCCTTTTAGCTTACAAGTGTGACATAGAGATTTTTTGTGCCAAGTGTGCCTCGTAAGAGACAGAAAAAGACAGAACAAATGAGCAGAGAGGGAAAATCATAAATTATTTCCAAATTCAAATGAAACTTACTTTGACCTGAAGTCATCGGTAGCCAGTTTGCAGTTGTCAAGTTGTACAGCTAGTCTCGAGTTCTCTGCCTTTGTGCACAGGATCTGGGAAGTAAATTATTAGGTAATGAAGGAGTTTTTGGACAAATCTAGGTATCTATTAATTGAATGGCTATGTAAGTATCCTTTAAATATCCAGAAGAAAATATAAAACAGCTTTCATTCTGTTCTTCTGATTAATGATGTCACTCATGAAGAAACAGTGTCAATTTAACAACAAAACAGAAATAAAAGGGCTTATTTATTTATTTATTTATTTTTTACTATAAGACATTTTGCAATATTGCTTGGCATTTGAACCCAGTTGCATTTTCCTCTCTAAGTAGTCTTTATTATGATTGTATAGAAATTAATCCATTAAAAAAGAAAATGGCCAGCAGGTGAAATTATATAATTAAAAAGATGATATTTTGTTTTCTGTACCATGTTGTTGTTGTTGTTGTTAAGTGCCGTCGAGTCGGTTCCGACCCATAGCGACCCTGTAACAGGGTTTCCGAGGGTGTAAATCCTTACGGAAGTAGAAAGCCTCATCTTTCTCCCACGGAGCGGCTGGTAGTTTCGAACCTCTGACCTTAAGGTTCGCAGCTCGATTCGTAACCACTATGCTACCAGAGCTCCTATCTATAAACAATGTTACATACAAAGTAATTTTAGATATAATATAGTTTTCCCTCATTTCATAAATGATAAAGATCAAACCTATGTAGTCATACTTTTTTATTGTCACTCATTTAATTAGTTACTGCACTGGGACTAGTGCTGACGTTTACTGACTATTTGTAAAGACATTAGCTTTCCTGGCATGCTGCTGTAGGGTGATGAGCACTGGACCGTAAGGTCGGTTTGAACCACAAGGTCGGCGGTTCAAACTCACCAGCTGCTCCTCACTGTGAGTCGGCGCCAACTCGATGGCACTTAACAACAACACATCAGCTCTTGGAATGCCTCTCTCCCTTGACTTTCTTTCATGTCTAAAATACCTTCTTCCAGTGGCTCTGTAGAATCAGCGCTGGACCACAAGGTTGGCAGTTCAAACCCATCAGCTATTCCTCCGAAACCCTGTATCAGTTTGCTCAAAGAAGGAACCAACTGGACGACATTTAAAAACCAACAATAACAGTGTAAAAATAGAGCAAATGCCAGGTTAGGAAAACAGAGGAATTAGGAGAATGGGATGCCAGACCTTTTGTTGGAGATCTTCAATGGTGTTGAAGTAGCATTGGTAATCAGGACACACCAGTGGGATTTCCTGTTCACATTGTTCTCGGATCCTGCATTCCAGCTCTGCATTCTCCTCTTCCAGGCCACGGACCCTCTCCAGATAGTTGGCAAGCCTGTCATTCAGGAACTGCATTGTCTCCTTCTCATTGCTGTTGAATGCTCCCTCCTCACACCAACCAGGGTTCCCCACCAAGCATGGAATATTACAACTCCCAGCAAAGTAGCATGGTGTGAGGCAACCGGATGACAAACGAGGCCTGGATCGGAAGGTGGGGGTCTGGCATCTGGATGTAGCACAGACACTAGGGAGACAAGTCTTTTCCACAGAACAGGTTGAAGCAGATGGAGAATCGGAAGACCTGGTAACAGATGCAGAAGAGCAGCCTGTGGAAGAACAGTCAGAATTCATGTTATGGGACGTGCAGAGCAGAGACTACTTACAAAACTCCTTACCTGACTCCAAAAGTCTTTTTCCTTCCTAAGGCTTTTATATCGCTCCCCACCCCCACCCCCATTAATGGGTGTTTTCAGACTGCTCCGGATGTTTTCTTTTTCATTGTTGGTGCCAGTTTTCCTGAGAACACTTCATTAGCCTTGTTTGTTTACTAAGGAGGAGTTTTATGCCTCATAAAAGAGGGATAACTTCAGGTTACTAAATCAGGACTTATTCCATTTCCATGCATACGGAGGAGAAAAATCCTTGTTTCAGAAAGTGCATAGAAGGCATTGTCCTTTTGAGAGACTATGAGAAGAAAGGGAGCATTTGGAAAAATCAATAGTTATACATATCATGGATTACAAGGAAAAGAATATTTGTATAAATTTTGATCCTGTGCAATTAAAATTATGTCTCCTTTAAAATTATATTGCAATATTGTGGGGGCAATTTCTAACTGCTCCACACTGAGTTAAATGCTATTTATTTGTACCGCCCACCATAAAAATGTTCAGTGTGATTAGCAGTCTTTACAATGGTTTTTATGATCTTAACTTAGTATTTGTGTTTACATGCCAGAGTAGTGACATATATATTTAGTTTGAAGTATTCATGTGCATGTGTGTGTGTGCACATGTACATGTGTATGTACATGTGCGCACACACATGTACCTGTCTCTCTATGTGCAAATTGAAAGATCATGGTAGAGAACTGTGGTGTGTAATTTGTGCCCTTAGCGTAGTGGTTACAAATCAAGCAGCTAATCTCATGGTCAGCAGTTTGAAACTATCAGATGAGGCTTTCTGCCCCCGTAAAGATTTACAGCCTTGGAAACCTTGTACAGCGTCACTATGAGCCAGAACCGACTCCACGGCACATAACAACAACAACAACAAAGCCCAAATATCCACCACTTGCCTGACTCTTTGTTTCCGTGATTCTGGAAACACACTACTTGTAGTTTACCTACCAGCAGGGCCACCCCTTATGGAAAGGTTTCTGTAGAGCTTCGAGACTAAGACAGACTCAACAGGAGGAGAGGGTGGACGGCTTCTGAATAAACCTATACATAAATCAAGAGGCAGTCATTTGAACAGAGAAAGGGGGATACTGAATGGTTAAAGATCAGGAACGGGAATGGCAGCAGCGGGAAGTGGCTGGCAAGCCCGGGCCCCGCCGGTACCATGCTCTCCTTGTCGCTGCTGAAGACTGCCCAGAATCATCCCATGCTGATGGAGCTGAAGAATGGGGAGACCTACAATGGGCACCTGGTGAGCTGTGACAACTGGATGAACATCAACCTGCTGGAGGTCATCTGCACGTCCCAGGATGGGGACAAGTTCTGGAGGATGCCTGAGTGCTACATTAGCGGCCGCACCATCAAGTATCTACACATCCCAGATCATCGACATGGTCAAGGATGAAGTGGTGGCCAAGGGCCATGGCCGTGGCGGCCTGCAGGGGCAGAAGCAACAGAAGGGCCATGGCATGGGGGTGCTGGGGGTGCTGGAGGTGCTGGGCGAGGTGTGTTGGGTGGCTGTGGCCGTGGCCATGGTGGGATCCCAGGCACTGGCAGGGATCAGCAGGAGAAGAAGCCTGACCAACAGGCTGGCAAGCAGTGAGCTTCGCCTGTCGCATCCAAAGACTTGGGGGGCCTCAGCTCAACCTAGCCCACCCCGTGGCGGCAACTTCTGCCCAGTGCGAACAGCTGTTCAGA
Organism: Chrysochloris asiatica; assembly: GCF_000296735.1. Taxonomy (NCBI): domain Eukaryota; kingdom Metazoa; phylum Chordata; class Mammalia; order Afrosoricida; family Chrysochloridae; genus Chrysochloris; species Chrysochloris asiatica. Next base: position 26,281,300 of record NW_006408525.1, read on the forward strand.
AGAAGGGGTGACAGGTGTCCAGAGAGTCCCACCAGCATTTTCTCTCAGATCCTCTTCCTTAAGGAAATCCATCTTTGGTTTTTGGTTTTTAAATCAACAGTTCCAGTTGCACTATTATCTCCTTGTTTTTGGTTTTGCGGAGTAGCTGTGGGACCGCCCCCTGAGTTCGTGGGAGGTCCCGAGTGTGATGTGGCCTCGAATCCTAGTCTGTTTCTTGGTCCTGCATTTGGAGCAATTCTCAAGGCCTCCTTCAGTTCCAGGCATAGGTCCCTGTGCAGTGGTAAGGGGACCTGGTTTCTTTTCAGTTGGGCGGCCCCAGATAGCCTTTTCCAAACTCATGGAGACCAAAAGGTGCCCTAGGACAGGGTCTAAGGATCCCACGTCGTGTTTTTCCTCAGAATAAAGTTGGAGACAGCACATCTAGCTCCCTCCTAGCCCTTGAACCAAGAAAAAAAAACCAGGAATGGGGTGTGATTGGTATATTCTTTCACCATAGTTACTCAGTTTGCATGCTGAACATGTGATCCAAGAAACTGGATTCTATGAAGAAGACTGTAGCATCAGGATTAGAGGAAGACTCATTAACAACGTGTGATATACAGCTGACACAACCTTGCTTGCCAAAAGCGAAGGGGACTTAGAGTACTTACTAATGAAGACCAAAGACCACAGCCTTTAGTATGGACTGCACCTTAATATAAAGAAAACAAAAATCCTCACAACTGGACCAATCAATAGCATCATGATAAATGGAGAGAAAATTGAAGTCGTTAAAGACTTCATTTTGCTTGGGTCTACAATCAATAATCATGAAGCAGCAGCCAAGAAATCAAATGGCATATTGCATTAGGCAAATCTGCTGCACAAGGCCTCTTTAAAGTGTTCAAAAGCAAAGATAGCAGTTTGAGGAATAAAGTGTGCCTGACCCAAGTCATGATATTTTCAGTAGCTTGATACGCATGTGAGAGTTGGACAATGGAGAAGGAAAACCATAGAAGAATGCATTTGAGTTATGGTGTTGGAGAAGAATATTGAAAGTACCGTGGACTGCCAGAAGAACAAACAAATCTGTCTTAGAAAAAGTACAGCCAGAATGCTGATTAGATGCCAGGATGGTGAGACTTCATCTCACATACTTTGGACATGTTGTCAGGAAGAACCGGTCTCTAGAGAAGGACATCATGCTTGGTAAAGTGGAGGGTCAGTGAAGAACAGGCTGACCCTCAATGAGATGGATTGGCACAGTAGAAGAAGTAGCAATGGGCCCCAGTGTAACAATTTGAGGATGGCGTAGGATCAGGCATGTTCTGTTCTGTTGTGCATAGGGTCCCTGGGAGTCGGAACTGACTTGATGGCACCTAACGGATAACAACAATAAACCAAAACATAAATTGTTATCAGGACCTGAAGTTGTAATCCTTGATTTGCTGAAACTTGCCTTCTCCATTTTTCGTGTCTCATTTTTGGATCAGAGCTAATATTTTTTGCTTTGCTGTCATTAGCTTCCATTGAGTTGGCTCTGACTCATGACGATTCCATGTGTAACAGAAGGAAATGTCGTTGGGTCCTGTGCCACCGTCATGACCGTTGGTACATTGGCCATCTGTTGTGGCCATCTTTGTGGTCAGTCCCTGTCATGGAGGGTGTCCACTTCCCCAGATATGATGTCCTTCTCCAGAGGTTGGCTCCTCCTGATGCTGTTATCGAAGTAAGGTATTTGAGAATCCTGTAGGTTTTTTTAATACCTATAGGATTCTAGTATTTGTAATAGAAATAAAATATAGGTTATTATTTTTAGGTACTTGACAGATCCTTACAGATTGCTTGTTAGAATAGGGAGAAAGAAAACTACAAAAACACTTTTCTTCTGAGATACTGAGTCTACTTTATCTTACTTATTTTTCTGACGGTTTTAATATTATGAAAACTAAACATACTGGACCTTGAAAAACAAAAATTCTACACTATGGGTTCCAGACCAATAATTGAATGAAATCCCTGGTGGAGTATCTAAGGGAATGGGACTTAAGATGTAACTTTTTTCGATTCTCTTTTGAATCTCATCTTCATTATTTAGCATAATTTACTCAGTCCTGGTGTAGTGCTGCAGGATAATGTGCTGGACCACAAGGCCAGTTTGAACCACAAGGTCAGCAGTCAAACCCACCAGCCACTCCTTGGAAACCCTATGCAGGCTTGCTATGGGTCGGAACCGATTCAATGCCATTTAACAATAACACTCAATTTTAATTGCAATCATCTATTTCATTTTCAAAGGCAACACAGGGCAAATCTTTAAAATCTTTGAGATCTTTGTAGGAAAAAGCATTAAACATTTCATGATCCAGAACAAACTTAATTATTTCTAACTCTGAGCATACCTTTCTATGTATCTGATAATGGAGAACAAATGTCGGAGACCTTCTCTAGGGTGAATTGAAATAGTCTTTTAGGATTTACGATTTAGTGGACAGAATTGGATTTGATTTTAGTGATTCTAAAATCAACACTTAGGTTAAAGTGTTTAGTATATCGATATATTGGTATACTGATGCTATCATGCATGAACATGAATCCAAGATTTAAAACAAATTTAAAATTACAACTATGCCAAAGAGTACTACAACCCTCCACTGAATGAATAAAGAGAAGAACAGCTTTAAAGAGAATCCACACCTTTGTTGTGCATCATCTGGTCTACTTAACTAAAATGCATCAATGTATCATTATGTTAAAGTAACAGCAGGTAAAGTAAGTCCTACTTCCTTTGTCTCAAGCTAATTTCTGTTTGTAAATGTTGACTGATGTTTGTTGTATACATACAGAGGGAAGAACTGTTTATTTTGGCCTTGATTGATTAGTACTGTGTTGTATGACAGACCATCTGTGGGTGCAGTTTTCCTATTAGAATGTGAAAATTGCCCAGTATTTGTTTTTATAGCATATCATCCTCAGAATAAGGGAACATTTAACCAAACCAAGACCAAAAATCAAACCAAATCAGTTGCTGTTGAGTTGATTTCAACCGTACATGCTGCAGAGTAGAATTATATTCTGTAAACTCTTCACGTTGGGGACTTTTGGAAACAAATTGCCCAGACTTTCTTTCGAGTTACCTCTGGGTGAGTTTAAGCCTTCAGTTAATAGGTGAGTGCTTAACTATTTGTGCCACCCAGGGACTCTAAGAGAATAAAATGACATGAAAAGTCATGATAAAAATGTCAGTTCTTTCGTTTTGTAATATACTTTACCTCAGAGCAAACACTGCTGTCAGAATCCTTGGTCTAAAATACATGTCCACATTTATCACTCCGCAGGTATAAGCGCCGAACTTCAAGTACGACAATCATGACCTTTCTCAATCTGGTGCCACTCTGTCTTTCTAGGCTTTTCCCTGATCTCCTTTGTCACAAACCCCAGACTCCAGTCATACCGCCAGGCTTCGCAAGCACTGTTTCCTTGGTCTAATGCTTTTCTGTCATTTCTTTCCTGGATGGACTCACATGTCAAGACTCAGCTGAAATGGCATGCAACTGCTTCATGTTGAGATGGGGACACTTATAACTATTTGTACAGACCCCACTTTAGCAGCCGTTGTGTTGCGATGCAATTTTTGTGTGTGTGTTTTTTAATGTTTATCATAATTGTGGTCCTTGCTCTTTGGGTATATCCTTTCTGGAACATGAGTTGAGTGTGTGCAGTTTTCCCACTCTGGCTGGGTTGGAACTTTAATGTTTGTTAGTACTGAATGTTGTTGTTACTGAGTTGATTTGAATCACAAGGTTGGTGGTTGAAGTTCACCAGTCACTCTTTGAACACCTTATACAGGGTCGCTATGGGCCAGAACCGACTTGATGATACTTAACAACAACTACAACAACAACAATGAGATTCACAGAGTGGCTGCAACAATGAGCTTAAGGACAGCAATTATTGTGACATGTTTAAAAACAGGACTAGGTAGTATTTCACTCTGTTGGACACAGGGTGGCTACAAGTCGGCACTGACTCGATGGCTCCTAACAACAACAACAACAACACATCTTTCGTGGAGCAGATCACCAGGATTTTTTTCTTTCCCCTAGAGCCACTGGTGGATTTGAACCGCTGACCTTTTTGTTATCAGCAGAGTGCTTAATCATTGTACCATAAGGGCTCCTTATTCATTCTGAACGAATGTTGGTTTTGCCATTTAGCTCTTAATTCTCCAACAGCTAGTGTCTGCTACCTCATGGGATATCTTGCATGCATACCGCCCAGTCTTCTGCAAGGATGTGAAGGGATCCCGTGCACAGCTTTCTGTTCTCTTCTCCATACGTCATCTTCTTTACTAACAGTCTGACACATGTGCATAAGACACTTGTGCCTTGAATTTGGCATGTCTAGAGCAGAACACAATATTTCCTTCTGTAATTCCTTCTTCCTTCTCTGCTCCCAGGTGTAGCTGGTGATATAACCACACTGCCTACTGGTTTTGTTTGTTTGATTTTTGCACCTTCTTCTTCATATGGAGTCCTGGTGTGGCACTGTGGGCTAATGTGCTGGACTGAAAGGTTGTTTGAACCACAAGGTCGGTGGTTCAAACTCACCCACCAGCCGCTTCTTGGAAACCCTACATGGGGTTGCTATGGTTTGGAAACCAGTTAACAACAACAACTTCTTCATATCTCTTTGATCTACAGCCCTGGACTCTTACATCTTTCTCCTCTTCATCCCCATGGGAACGATATTGTCTCAGCTTTAGGGTCCCAAAGTACTTTAATAATGCTTATTATATTTTTTGCTATACCATATTTATTTTCATTCAGTAAAAAATTAACTGTATGAAGGAATGTGTATTGGAATTGACTGGATGGCAATGGATTTGGTTTTAGTTTTATGATGGAGTGAATGGATGTTCTTCATGTATCTCTTTCACTTGCCAGATTGTAAGGTCATTTAGAGTAGGGACAATAAAATATAGGACCTCCTGCAGTTGAGTTGCTTCTGACTCATACTGACCCTTTTGTACCCAGTAGGACTGCTCCGTGGGGTTTCTGAGACTGTGACTCTCTGCAGGAACAGACAGCCTCATTGTCTCATATGGAGAGGCTGACAGGTACGAACTAGGGGCTTTGTGGCTAGCAGCCTAATGATGAACCCTCTATACCAGACCCATAATAGGTATTTAATAAATGTTAGGTAAATGAATGGTGACATTATCAAATTTTAATATAAATGTGAGAGTAAGTAAAAAAGTATTGCAACCAAAGCACAGAAAACTTTGCTAAGCAAAAATATAATAATATGAAGTTATTATCTTTTAACATATCCTCTATGTAAGTCTGTATACTTCTGAAGGTGATGTTTTCATCATGCTAACCTTTCACCAAAGAATTCTGTACTCTTCAGATTATAGCACATCCAAATAACAGTTTTGGAATTCTCAAGAGACTCAACTCATGTTCTGTCTCAATGTTCTTTGAATTTTAGGAAAAAAAGGAAGTCTGAGGGACCAATATCAAGGCCATAAGGTGAATGGAATAAGGTTTCCCAACAAAATTTCCATAGGACAGCCCTTGCTACTGTGAAGAATGAGCAGGTGAATTTTTGTGTGTGTGAAAAAAAGAAAAAATTCCTCAGAGCAACTTTCCTGCCCTTTTTCTCACCAATGCAGTTTTCATTTTTAAAAAATTAATTCAATAAACTCCTGGATCGTCCTGTTTCCTTAAAGAAAATCTATCAAGATTATCCCTTTGGAATTCCATCAAACAATCACCATACCTTCTGAGCTGACATCTTTGCCTTGAATTTAACTGGCCCAACAGATTCCCATGGAGGCTACTATTTTGATTGGATATCTTTTTGAAGGCATCCTAATGAGACTAATAAAAGTGTACTACTGAAAGAACTTGTTTGCAGGCATCCAGTGATTGCAGAGACATGTTTAAACACAGTTTGCTTGGAATAAAGCCATAGACATATGAACTGGAACCTTCGTAGCAATACATTTTGACTTATCCTTGTAAATGAGGTCACCTGGATTAGTTGGTATGTTTTGTCATATTTGGTCTTTGGGTCATCACAAGTATACTCCAACTTACCTGAAACCATTTTTGGGGAGGTCGAGTTAGGGAAAAGCCTACTTTCAAGTATGCCAACACCATCTTTTATGCAGCGGTATTTAATTTTTTAAAAACAGCAAGAATATCAAGACATATTTGTATCTACTGCCACCATTTTTGGTTTCCTAAATGTTCCTAGTTTCTCTTTAATTGCTGACATTTGGAGTTAAGATAAACTTAATGAATGTACAGAAATAAGCAAAAGTAGTTATAGACATTTATGCTATGCCATAGATGTAAAATTTATTAGGATGACCATGAAGAGCCTCTTCAATTTCCAGAAAGATACCCAAGACTGGAAACAGAATTCCCAAAGCAATCAAAGAAAGATATACGTTAATACGAAGGAATTGAACAAGTTTAGGAAGCCTACAGCATTCCACCTGTTCAAGTTGCAGTTATTGATAACAGCTACATGGGCTTAGAAAGTCTCTTGGTTTCCTTTTTGGGGAGGTTGTCAGTGATAGTGCCACCCCGCGTCCGATTTCTAAAGCAAAGTCAATTAGTTACAGTTACTAGGCCAGGTGAACACTAAAACTTGTTAGTTGACTCCTTCAATGTCAGCCATAGGCCAGAGCAGCCATCAATCAACAGCAGCATGGGCGGCAGGGGTCACAGCCAGGCTGAGTGAAAACAGTGAGGTTGATGGTCTCCAGGCCTGGGGTTGGCTGGTTGGAGTTGAGCAGGAAGCAGGTGGGCACACAGGGCTGAGGGATGTGGCAGGGTGGGGGAGTGTTGTCACAGCAGGTTGGCTCCAGTAACCAGGTTGTGTGTGGGCAGGTGCTGGGCAGGCAGACTCCGCATCGGCAGCATTTGTCAGAGGAGCAGATGGTGGTGGCAGGGCCGGTGGGGATACTGCAGCATCGGGGAGCACAGCAAGCCATGGCGTTTGGAATCTGTGGTTTTACTGGGTTGGTTGAAAAGAAAGATGAAGCTTCTGATGTGTGAATGTCTCCTTTTCATACTGGGGCTCTTATATATCCTCCCTAATGGGTGTTGGTCCAACCAGGAGGCTTCTTTCCTGGTTCTTGTTTATGTTAGTGTAATCATTATCCTTTGATTGGTTTGCCACTTAGATGCCTGTAAAGAGTCTCTCTTCTCCTAATTAACTTTTATTGGAGTTCTTTGCTAAGTCTAAACTGATTACTCTTGTTATTTGTCACACTACAACACAACTTTATGAGGTATCGCCAAAGACTTCTGCTATTATCATTCCAACACCATCCCTGCTGGGGAATACTGAGCGACAGTAGGCAGTAGACCTAGTGTGTGGGCATCCTTTCTTCCGCTGCTCAGTTTTGTTTTTTCTCTCTTTACCTTTATCTATTTCAATTTGTCTGATAAAAGAACTCTTTTTCTCGTTTAAAGATCTGTGCTTCATTATAGTAACTTTCTTTTAGGTTTGAAGTTTCTGAAAATCCAGTCAAATTAAGGTGAACAAATATGCTCTTGAAATATATGGACAAAAACACTTATTCCCTTTCCTGACTATAAAATATTATGTATTCATTTTGAAAATTTGGAAAATACAGAAAAGTATAACGAAAATGACTTACCCATAATATTACTATTGAGAGAAACTTGATGTGTGTGTAAATAGACAGACAGACAGATAGACAGGTCGTTGTTGTTAGGTGCCGTCAAATGGATTCCAATTCATCGACTCTATAGACAACAGAAGAAAACACTTCCTGTCCAGTGCTATCCACACAATCACTGCTGTATTTGAGCCCGTTGTTGTAGCCACCACGTCAACTTGCTGACCTTCACTTTGTCAAGCATGATGTCCTTCTCTAGGGACTGGTGCCTCCTGATAACGCATCCAAAGTATGTGAGACGGAGTCTTATGCTTCTCACTTCTAAGTAGCATTCTGTGCAGCTTGGATGTCTTCCTTCAGTCCTTTAGTGCCATGGGTTCTTGATCATATGCTACCTCCTGAAGTGGTTGCTTTATTTTTGGTACAGTAACTCTTGTATAGGGAGCTTCATATGATAAACACTGGGCTGTGAACCACAAGGTCCACAGTTGGAGCCCATCAGCCCTTCTGAGGGAGAAAATAAGGCTTTCTGCTCCCTCATTGATAAAAAGCCTTGGAAACTCAAAATAGGGTCACTATGAGTCGGAATTGACTTGAGGGTACTTAACAACGATAACAACAATGCTGTATTCCTTCCATCTTCTTTTGATGCTTTCTGCATCAGTCACCATTGTCCATAGTATCCTTCAATATTGCAACTTGATGTTTGAATTTTTTTCTTGTTATTTTAGCTTGAGAAATGGTGAGTGAGTTCTTCCTTTTTGGTTTTCTAACTCCAGGTCCTTGCACTCCAGGTTGAGATACCCTTGGAAATCTTCTGCTATCTTATATCATTATTTTTTCCATTCACTTTAACAAGTTTACATTCAAGAGTAAGTTTCAGAGTCTTTCTGACATCCATTTTGATCTTTTCTGTTTTCCTGCCTTCTTAGCGATCTTTTGCTTTCTTCATGTATAGAATCTTTGATGTCATTCCACAATTTGTCAGATCTTTGTTAAATATGTCAAATCTATATTTGACATGATCTCTAAATTTAGGTGGGTTATACTTTAGGTTGTGCTTTATGGACTTGTTTTAATTTTCTTCAGCTTCAGCTTGGGCATTTGATGGTCTGTTCTGTAATTGACCCTGGCCTTGTTCTGACATACTGAACTATGACTCTATTATCTCTGTCCACAGATATGGTCAGTTTGATTCCTGTGTATTCCATCTGATGAGGTTCATGGTATACCTGTCATTAATGTTATTGAAAAAATGTATTTCCAGTGAATCAGACAATGTTGATCTTGCATAATTCTATCATCATTTCTTACACCAAGGCCATATTTTCCAACTACTAATACTTCTTTGTTTCCAACTTTTGCATTACAATAACCAGTAATTATCAATGCATCTTACCTGCATATTTGATCAGTTTATTATTCTATTACTGACAGGGTCATACTTCAGAATAGATCTTAAAATGTTTTTTCTGAAAATGAATGTGAAACTGTTCCTCTTCAATTTATCATTCCCAGTATAGTAGGCCATTTTTTGTTGTTAGGTACCATTGAGTGCGTTCCAACTGATAGCAATCCTGTGCACAACAAAACCAAACACTGTCTGGTCCCACGTTATCATCACAATTGTTGCTACATTTGCACCCTTTACTGCTGCCATTGTGTCAGTCCCTCTCATTGGGGGTCTTCCTCTTTTTCACTGATCATCACTTTACCAAACCTGATGTCCTTCTCCAGGGACTGGTCCCTCCTTATTACATGTCCAAAGTATGAGAGATGAAATCTCGCCATCCTGGCTTCCAAGGAGCATTATAACTATATGTCTTCCAACACAGATTTATTTGTTCTTCTGGCAGTCCATGGTGCTTTTAATATTCAGCCACATGATGGTTCAATTCAAAATGACCAATACCAAAATGGCCATTTCAGCTCTCAAATGTCTACAATTAATGTTGGTGGTGCTATAGGATAAGCACTGGACTGCTAACCACAAGGTTGATAGTTCAAACCCATCAACTGCTCTGTGAAAGAAAGATGAAGCTTTCTATTCCCATAAAGATTTACAGCCTCAGCAACTCTATACAGGGTTGTTATGAGTTGGAACTGACTTGATGGCACCTACAACAATATCAGCAATGCCTAGAGTAATCATCTTCAAGCATTCCATTTCATTTTTATGTAACTTTCAGTTTTGCAAGATTCATACTTTATGCATCCATGTTCTGATTATTAATGAACATTTGTAACTGTTTGTTCTGGTCATGCTACACCAGCAAATGAAGGCTGTAAGAGCTTTCCTCCATCTACATCATTAAGACTGGCTCTATTTTGAGAAGGTTGCTCTTTCCTAGTCCTTTTTTGAGCGCCATCTAACCTGAGAGGCTCATCTTCTGGCGCTGTTTTTATTGTTAAGTGCCATTGAGTCAATTCCAACCAATAGCGACCTTGTATAGGGCTTCCAAAGAGCAGCTGGTGAGTTTGAATCACCGACCTTGCAGTTCAAATGACTTTGCAGTCTGATGCATTAGCCCACAGTGCCACACCAGGACTCCTCTGGCACTATAGCAGACAACATTCCTAAGGTTTTCACTGACCAATTTCTCAGAAGTAGATCTCCAGGTTCTTCTTTCCAGTCTGTCTAAATTTGGAAGATTCTCTGAACTCTATCTACTGTGGATGATCTGGTGGGAATTTGAAATAGCAGTGGAATAGCTTCCAGCATCACAATAGAAGGCAAGCCACCAAAGTCAGACAAATGGACACATTTGCTAGAAGTCCAAATTCAGGATTTATCTCTGAATTTGGATACAACCTTGACGCACACCTTTCCTGATTTTAAACCATGCAATATCTCCCTTTTTCGCTCAAATAGCTGCCTTTTGGTCTGTGTACAGGTTCTGCATGAACTCAGTTGAATCCTTCCTTGTTTAGCCCAGCTTCTAGAAGCTGCCATCAATTCTTTGAGTTCTTGGGCTTACCAATGTATCTGTCTTCATCATTTGCCTCCTTCTTGCCTCCCCACACCCTCAGTGTGTGCATGCATCAAAGAGATGGATTTGCTGTTGTTGTTGTGAAGTGCCGTCAAGTTGGTTCCGACCCATAGTGACCCTGTATAGGGTTTCTAAGGAGCAGCTGGTGAGCTTGAACCGCCAAACTTGTAGTTCAAACAGCTTTGCAGTCTGATGCATTAATGCACAGCGCCACACCAGGACTCCAATAAAGAGATGGATAGATAGATAATATATATTAATATAGCTAATGTAGGGCAATAAATAACAAAGGCCTTAAAAATCTTGATAATTAACATTTGCACCAATAATTCTGCCCAATAATTGTTACACAGCACTCCAAAGTGCTTCTGTCTACATTCCCACCAGTTGTGCTGAAAACTTCCATTAGCCTATATCTTTGAGGGATACTTTATTTTAGAAATCTTTGCCAACCTGATGGGTGAAAGTGAAATTGAATTATTGTTTTAGCTGTATTTTATAACTAGTTCTTTTAAACAGTTCTTCTTCTTTTGTTTTTAACTAGGCATTTCTCTTTTGAGAGAAAGATGAGGCTTTCTGCTCATTTAACAACTTCCAAAATCCATACAGGGTCACTATGAGTTGAAATCAACTCCGTGGTGCATAACCTCCACTACCACCACCATCTTTCTATTGATAACTGGCTTGCTTTGTTTCTGTCACCAATAAATATGGGGAAGTTAAAATTTTAGCTGATGTGTACACAGATTAAGTAAAAGGAAAATTTAAGATGTTGTTGTTGTAAAGTATCATCGAGTTGGTTCTGACTCATAGTGACCCTGCATAGGGTTTCTGAGGAGCAGCTTGTGGGTTTGAACCACTGAACCATGATGTTAAAAGTTAAGTAAAATTCTTGCTTTTGGTGGAAACTGAAGGCATTGACTGAGTTCTTTAGATGAATCTGTAGGCATTTGATTTCATTCACTTTTTATTTCAGTGTAATGATATTTCCCCTTAAAATTAAATGTAATTATGGCAGGAAAGATCTACTTCCATTTAGATGTGAGGCATATTTAAGAGAGAGCATATGAGGAATTCCTGACCGGTGTCAGTGTTAAAGGATCTGTGGTAGTGTGGTGGTGACGAGTCAGGCTGCTAACTTCAAGGTCAGAAGTTCTAAACTACCAGCTATTTCACAGGAGAAAGGTGAGGCTTTCTGCTCCCATAAAGATTCACAGCCTTGTAAACCCTATGTAGGGTGGCTATGAGTCGGAACCAACTCCACACTACCACCACCACTACCATCAGCCTTAAACCACTCAACTTTGACTCAAATATTCTTCAAACCTCTTCTTCTGTGGGAATCACTCTCCTTTTCTTATGAATTAGAATAATGAATCCTCCCCTGGACAAGTGAAATCATTTGACTAGATGACCAGGTGACTGACTTGTTAAAAGCTAAAAGCAAGACCTGTGAGGACTGAGCTACCTTTTATGTGGTTTTAAATAGAAGCTTAAAAAATGTGTGCCAGATACAATAAGCATGATCTGTTTTTATAAACAAAGAATAAAATTTCCCTTTAATTGAACGAAGGAACAGCCTGGTGATTTTTTTTTTAGATGGCAGATTTTCAAAGTGTTGAAAAATCCACACATTCCCCCTCCTCCAAGAACGTGCCCAGTTTTAACTACACGTTTCTGTAGTCAAGAGCCCTCATGGTCCAGTGAGTGCCTGCTGGACTGCTAGACTAAAGGAAAGCGGTTAGAGCCCACCAGCCACTCCAAGGGAGAAGGACGAGGCAGTCTGCTTCTGTAAAGATTTACAGCCTTGGAAACGCTATAAAGCAGCTGTAATGGCATATGGACACTTGGAGGCAGTGGGTATGGTCAATCAGAGATTGGGGACAGTGAAGATGTAAATAAAAGATAGATCATTAAAAGAAGCAGAAGAATGCCCTGACTATTAGTCCCTTGTGTAAAATCTCTCATTGCTCTGAGGTTTCAGTCCAAACCCCTTTGGTGGTGGTGTGCCATGGAGTCGGTTCTGACTCATAGTGACCCTGTACAGGGTTTCTGAGGCTGTAAATCTTTATGGGAGCAGAACACCTCATCTTTCTCCCATGGAACAGCTGGTAGTTTCGAACTGATGACCTTGAAGTTAGCAGCTCAATTCATAACCACTACGCTACCAGAGCTCCTTTGGAGAACCCCAATCCAGGTCTTTTGCATTTCTTTCTCCTTGCTTCATCCTTCTCTTCTCCTATTACTCCATTCATTCCAAACTGCCTCTTGCTGTGTAAAAACTCCAAACTCTATGATGCCTTCTTGATTTATTAAATGACTACCTGTGCCTTCAATAAATGCTCCCCTGGTGTTGTAGGATGAGCACGGGTCAAGGTCGCCAGTTCAAACCCACCAGTTATTCCTCAGAAACCCTATATGGGGTCAACTATCAGTCAGAATTGACTTAATGGCACTTAACAACAACTTTTATCTTATAATGTTTAGCCTGGGCAGCTGGAAGTTTCCCACAGCAACTCCTCATCTCTGACACTCTCGGTCACTAAATAAGGAGTGTTTGTTCCTCTTTCTGCTACTATACCATAGTTACAGCAGGAATCATACAATATTATGAGTGTAAGTGTATATGTTATTTGTTGTTGGTAAGTGCCCACAAGTCGGTTCCAACTCCATAGAATTTCTGAGGAGTGTTTGGTGAATTTGAACTGTTGACCTTGTGAATCAAACTGACTTTTCGGTCCAGTGCTTATCCTACAGTGTCACACTTTTGTTGTTGTTGTTGTTGTTAAGTGCCGTCGAGTCGGTTCCGACCCATAGCGACCCTGTACAGGGTTTCTGAGGGTGTAAATCTTTACGGGAGTAGAAAGCCTCATCTTTCTCCCGCGGAGCGGCTGGTAGTTTCGAACCGCTGACCTTAAGGTTAGCAGCCCGATTCGCAACCACTACGCTACCAGAGCTCCTTAGGATGCCTGAATTTTATATAGAACACATATAAAACACATAGATGCTCTGATTATACGATTACTTGTTTGCCTCTATCACCAGGAGAGAATCTTGAGGGAATGTTAGGGATTAACCTTTCTTTTCTCCTTCTGCTGCGGGCATAAATATGGTGCCAGAGGAAACACTCCAGAAATGATGGCCATCTAATTGGTGACTTTTAAGTTTTGTTCACTTGGAAGTTGAGCTACTAATAAACCTTGGGATCCTGTGTGAAATCCCTCTCTGAAGAAATACTTCTTCCCTTCTTATCCTACTTTTTTGTCTACAAGCATTGCATTCTTTTGGTTTTAACTCAGTGATTTTTTTGACTTTTTTTTTTTTTTTTGACTTTATGCATATATATGGTGATGGTGGTTATGTGCCATGAAGTTGGTTCTGATGCCCAGCGGTCCTGTATAGTGTTTCCGAGACTGTAAATCTTTACAGGAGCAGAAAGCCTCATCTTTCTCCTGCAGAACCTCTGGTAGTTTCAAACTGCTGACCTTGAGATTAGCAGTCTGACTCATAACCACTATGCTACCAGAGCTCCATATACATATATGTTGTTGAGTCGGTTCTGGCCCATAGTGACCCTGTTTAGGGTTCCTGAGGAGCATCTGGTGAACTTGAATTGCTGACCCTATGGTTCAAACTAACTCTTGCAGACCAGTGCATCAGCCCACAGCACCACACCAGGACTCCTGTATGTATGTATATATGTATTACCATATGTATGTGTATTACCATATATTATGTATATGTTTCCACATAACATGTATATATATTACGGTAATATACATACACATATACATATAATATGCATATACATATGAGCATATGCATATACATATTATCTGTTTGTATTACATAATCTCTAGGCTGAAAAAAGGGATCATCTATACAAGGTAAAATGAAGTAGGGTGGCATAGTTAGTCAGGAATTCAACTTTACCTCTTAGTCCAGCATTGAATAGTACTCACATTCTATTAAATACTGGGGCAGAACTTCCGTGCTGAGTTATGGTGACAAGTCTTGCTTATAGAACTGACCTCTTTAGTTTCTCTCTAAAGGAAAATGAAGTGAAAATTGGCAAAGCCACTGAATGACCCAGATTTTAGAATTGAATACCTTCCATGAGTTGATATCTATGAGTTGATAATCTATGAGTTGATATATTATTTTTCCATTACACCTGGATGTGATGCTTAAAGAAATTTATACTTCATTTCCTTTGGAATATTTTAAGTTACTATCATGCTGTGTTCATAAACTTCTGTTAGTATTGGAGGCTATAGGGTATGTGGTAGAAAGAACTGGACATCAGTCAGACATACAAGAGATTTAATTCTGGTTTCCTTAGTAACTAACTTTATGACTTTTATAATGCTGAATGACTCATACAGTTTTATTTTTCTCATCATTTAATGCTGTTGCAATGACTAAATGAGTAAATATGTGATTTGCCTAGCAAAATATAGGCAAATGTTGACTTGTCCCCAAAATTGTATTTGTCTCAGATATAAGAGAGAAGAAAAGGTGAATACAATAATATTTAATAGTGAATTTAAAGTTAGCAGCTAGTGGCAAATTACTCTGTTAATAGATCCTTTTAAAAAATAAAGCAATTACTATATATATATTTAAGGAGTTCTGGTAGCATAGTGGTTACGAGTCGGGCTGCTCATCTCAAGGTCAGCAGTTTGAAACTACCAGTGGTTCCACGGGAGAAACATGAGGCTTTCTGCTCCCGTGAAGATTTACAACCTCAGAAACCCCATACAGGGTCGCTATGAGTTAGAACCTATTCCACGACACATAACTACCACCATATATATATTTAATAAAATAAAAATTCCCAAAACTCTGAGCAAAGAACACATAACAAAGAACACATGGCCAGAGATTAGATTTATTGGAAAATCCATCAAGAAATTATTTCACCTCCATGAAAACTCCTAATATAAGAAGTACGATACAAGAAACAAGTGACCAAGAAAATATAATTTGAGGTTTAAAAGATTTCAATAGAGTATTTTGATGATCATTGATATTCATCTGCCCAAATAAACCAAACAGTTATTCAGCCAAATAGCCATGAAAAATACCAGGGTTCCCCTTATTAGAAATTTAAAAAGACTAGAATTTCTATCTTTGGAGCATCTGGTCTACTTTGCAACATCTGATAAACTACTGAGGCAGATGAACACTGCATAGACAGCTTCTGAATTCTTCATTCTCAGGCACAGGCCAAAGCAGCCATCAATCAACAGCAGCATGGGCGGCAGGGGTCACAGCCAGGCTGAGTGAAAACAGTGAGGTTGATGGTCTCCAGGCCTGGGGTTGGCTGGTTGGAGTTGAGCAGGAAGCAGGTGGGCACACAGGGCTGAGGGATGTGGCAGGGTGGGGGAGTGTTGTCACAGCAGGTTGGCTCCAGTAACCAGGTTGTGTGTGGGCAGGTGCTGGGCAGGCAGACTCCGCATCGGCAGCATTTGTCAGAGGAGCAGATGGTGGTGGCAGGGCCGGTGGGGATACTGCAGCATCGGGGAGCACAGCAAGCCATGGCGTTTGGAATCTGTGGTTTTACTGGGTTGGTTAAAAGAAAGATGAATCTTCTGATGTGTGAATGTCTCCTCTTCATACTGGGGCTCTTATATATCCTTCCTAATGGGTGTTGGTCCAACCAGAAGGATTCTTATCCTTATTTTCATTTATGCCTTTTCCACTAAGATTCTCTAACCAGTTTGGTATTTGTTTGCCCATTAAGAGTTCCAATCTTTATTAAATGAGGCTTTTGACTCATTGACCTGGCATTTTTTGTCATATGATTATCACATTTTAACCTCAGAGGGTCCTGGCATGCAAAACCTTCATGACTTATGGGTAATCAGTTCAAATGAAAATTCAACTATAGTTTTTGAGGCTAAACTTTTCTCTTTGTATTGTTAAAATTTTTTGAATAGTATGCGTGACATGGTGTGACTTTTCATTACTAATTTCAGAACAAACAACTCAAATGACTAATGGGAGCATTTTCTTCCCAATAAAGTC
Organism: Chrysochloris asiatica; assembly: GCF_000296735.1. NCBI lineage: Eukaryota > Metazoa > Chordata > Mammalia > Afrosoricida > Chrysochloridae > Chrysochloris > Chrysochloris asiatica. Next base: position 26,297,962 of record NW_006408525.1, read on the forward strand.
AACAAGGATGTGGCTACTTACACATGAATGTGGCATATGACTTTGTGTATCTCAGGCAGATTTGGCTTGTTTGTTAGTGGCATAATTTAAGTTTTTGTGAGTAAGCTAAGTGACAGCCAGATGGCATAGGTGAAACACCCCTTTTTGTTACTCTTAAGAAATCTTTACTGAGTTCCCGAAGATTACATTACTCTACGGATCTGTTTTTTGAAGAGTCTCGATTGTCAAAGTTGTGTCAATATGGTAGTGATTTAAGGTATAAATTCTCTGTATTAAAAGATCCACCTTGTTACACTCCTTTTTAAATGCATCATTACAATTTTTATTAAATTTCTTGTCATTGATGTACATATTTTAAGATTTATCAGGAAAGAGAGCTGCTGAGGACTCTAGACTCATGGAAAGAGAAAGGCTGTGTGCTGGTTAGCAGGAGACAGGCTTGTAGAATGTGCCCTTTGGCTGTTTAAATGATTGTATATTCCTGAGTCCTTTTGTGTACATCTAAAAAACAAAACAAAACCGAGGGAATAGAAGCAAATACTGCTGAATGATGATGCACGGAGGAGATTGTAATCATTGCAATGAAACCAGGAGGGTAAAACCAATGTTCTCCCATGTAAACTATCATTCAAGTAACAATAAAAATTAAAAAAAAAAGGATAAGTCAGGAACTCAGGAGAAACTATGACATTTCCATTTGATCATCTCTCCAGAAAAATAGTGAAGTTTGGAAAGGGATATAATCCAATATAATGAATAGAAACTATTTTTCACTAACTTATTCCCAACCTTGCATGTTTGTTTTCATATCTTAAGCCTTGAGCTAGATTGTAAATTCCATCACAGGATGGATTCTTCGCTTCTGTTGGCCTTAATTTAGAGTGCTGAGGTGGTTCGCAGATGAGCTCTAACCGAGTCCTAACCCGGGTGGATTCCAGCATCTTTACGTTCATCCCCATGACTAGTACAAAACTATTCAGATAGTAGAATCTCAATGATATAATTTGTTGAAGGGCAAATAATTGTTGAATAAACACAAAATACAGATACCTTGATAGGCTGTTTCTAAGAGAACATTACAGAAAAACAATATAACCTGTTTAAAAGAGAAGAAAGCTGACTAAAACAAGTCAGTGGAAAATACAGATGTCATTAAATGCCATTGGTGAATCACATACATTTCATGTAAGAAGACCTTACTAGTGAAGTTGGTGTGATGTTTTGATGAAATATTGATATTAATCATAGATCACATGAAATAAAAATGAAACTTAGAGAATCTCCTAGGTACTTTGCTCCTCTGTGACCTTAGATCATTTCTTTGGCCTAAAATACCTTTTGATAGCTCTCTACCTCTCAAACTCTACTTATCTCATAAGCATCAGCTCAAACTTCTATAACCTTTGTAAAGGAACTTATGATGAGTTATCTACGTTTCTATTATTTTCTCTGCTCTTCCAGAATGTGTTACCTGTGCTTCTATCTTGCTCTTGTTTCATTCTGCTGTATATTGTAATTTACCATTTATATTTGTCATCCTCCCTACACAAGATTCTTCAAAGTGGGAATCATAATCTTTGTCTCTCTCAAGCACCTAGCATGAAGCCTGGCATATAGCAAGCATTTGATAAATGTCTATTGACTTTGATGAAATTAAAATACAGAGTGGACCAACAAAAAAGTCTTTCTTTTTAGAAGAGTTATGTATACGAACTCTTTACATACACAGTGATCTGTTCCATTTTTGAAGTGTTGTAGAGGTGTCAAACAGTTTTGCATTTAAACCGTCACCTAAGAGACCATGAAGAAATAAATCTCAAGTCAAGTTTTGGAGTCCCTTTTGTATGTTGATCTCTAATTCCAGTTTTGCAGCCTCTTTAAGGACATATGTAAGTTTATTTAAAGAGCCAGGGAAAAAATAAATTTAAAAGTAGATACTGAATTTGGAATTTAAAAAAGAACCAAAACTCAGCCTAAGATAGTTTACTAACTAGGCAATTTTCTTCAGGTATTTAAATACCCTGGTGAGTTCTTCTTTTAGCCCTAAGAGTTCCGCTGATGTCATCAGAAAGTGTAATTCTGCTGGATTTATTTATAGGTTTATGATGCATTTGTCAAGAGTCATTGCATAATTATGGTATTAAACATCAAGACAGTGCCTGGCTTGATAGGCAGTGTTTATTTTGTTTTAAAGTAAGGTAGTACTTTTTGCACTTTTCATGTAAAATCATCTTTCGAGCATGAAAAGACCACTTCAGAAAAACTAGAATCAGAACATTTCCTTTCAGGGTTTCCAGTGAATTATAAACAATTTACTTAACAGCCCATGATGACTATGAAAAGTTCTTGGGACAATGTGGCCAAGCTCCTTAAACATCCTTGGCTTGCAGCAAGGATGGTTTGCACTCACAGGGCTGGATGCACGTTGTGACAAAGATCCCACTCAGGTCTGGAGTCGGGTGGCAGCTGTTGAGTAGCCAGCACGATGGTACGTAGGAGTCAGGCACACAGCTAGGTGGGGGGCAGCTGTCACAATCGCAGGTGCGCTCGAGGAGGCTGATCTTATGTGGGCAGGTGCTGGGCAGGCAGACTCCACACCGGCAGCAAACATCAGAGGAACAGATGGTGGTGGTTGGGACACTACAGCATCCTTGGGGACAAGACATGGTGGCAGTGGATCACCAGATTGATGTGTTATTGCAAAAGATAATGGTCTTCTACAGAGTTGTCCTCTGTGGATCTTTTATATCCATCTGTCTCAGGAAACAGCTTCTCTCCCTCAGCAGGTTTCCTTGTTGTTGTTTGTGTGTTTCCACACAAATAGCTCACCAACTTTTTATTTATTAGCCACAGGATGGGCTCTCCTTTAGTTTTATTTGCTTGTGTTGCTACATTCAAACTTGCTTCCTGTTGTAGTTTCCAAGTGGTGTTTCAATTTACCCAATCGCATGTAAATATCAGTATCTACTCTGGTTTATTTTTACCAACCAGAATTGGTCCACAAACATCATTACTACTCAGTATAAAAAATCAAGGCCCTGAGAACTGAGATATGATCCTTTACAAAGTGTGCATCCTTAATATATGTGTATCTGGAAAATAAAAACCTATAGGACTTTTTTTCTTTTGCCATATTATTTTTGCTCTTTCTCTGTGGATTTAAGGGCATAAGTGAGTATTGAAGATATGCAAGATGATCTTGATTAAGAAGTGCAGAGACTTGACAGATAACTTTCTCCATCAATACACTGCATTATTATGCTTATAGTTAGGTATAAGCTTAATTGACTCCTCAGTCTTAACAAAGGAGTTTGGTTGTTTTAACTGCAAGTGAGAATGGATTAAATATAGGTTTATATGGGTTATTAAATGAATGAGCTTTCATTTCTTTGCAAAACAGCATGAAAAGTTCTTCCTTGTTAGAAAAATCCAAACTGCCAACCTGTCAGTTCCATTTTTAAAATCCATTGCTGAACCTGATTCCTGTGGAACACACGTGTACCTTAATTTTTTTTTTTAAATTTCTTCCAATTCAATTCAATTGTAGAATTACCTGCTACTGACATAGCTAGTAGGGGGCTACAGTAAAGGTGATGCTTTAGCAAATTCATTCATTATGAAGCAAATATTTATCGAGTCCCTATAAGCACTGGACTGCGAACTACAAGGTGCATTGTTCAAGCCCACCAGCTGTTCCACTGGAGACAGATGAAACTTTCTTCTCCCTCAAAGATTTAAAACCTTGAAGACCCTATACCGGGTCGCTATGAGTCAGAATCTACTCAGCGGCACTAAACAACAGCATCCTGTCCTGAACACAGCCCTGGTGTGGATAAATGGTAACAGCAAGGTTAGCAGTTCAGGTATACCCAACTGTTCTTGGAAACCGTATACAGGGTTGCTATGAGTCGGAACCGACTTGAGGCATATAACAACAGCAGCATGTTCTGAACAAGGAGCTCTGGTGGCACAGAAGGTTAAGCGCTCAGCTACAAAACCGAGAGGTCAGCAGGTCTAACCCAACAGCTGCTCTGTGGGAGAAAGATGCAGCAGCCAGCTTCCATAAAGATGACCATTTCTGAAAGCCTGTGGGGCAATTCCACTCTGTTCTATGGGCCACTGTGAAAGGACTGCATGGCAACAAACTCGTGGTTTTTTTTTGTTTGTTTTTTTTTTTAATGATCTGAAGTGTGTTGGAGACAGAAAAAGAGAAAATATGGTCCCTGTTCTCTAGAAGTACAGGATCTGATAGAAGAAGCTAGAAATCCCATTACATAGAAATCCTTAAACGTCATATAATTAGGTACTTGGAGTAGGCATTTCAGAGCTAGGTATAATTCCTGATTATAACTTTCAAGTTGTAAGAATTAGAGTGAGTTACTTAGTTTCTTTAGGCTTCAGTTATTTTAGCTATAAATTTGGGGAAAGTAATAATTACCAGCTATAGTTTTAATGCAAGAGTTAAATAGATATTAAATGAGATTATTTATGTAAGTCATTTAGAATTCGTGGTGGTGGTGTTTATGTGCTGAGTTGGTTCCAACTCATAGTGACTCTGTATAGGGTTTCTGAGGCTGTAAATCTTTCATGGGAGCAGAAAGCCTCATCTTTCTCCTGTGGAGCAGCTGGTAGATTTGAACTGCTGACCTGGAGGTTAACAGCCCAACTCATAACACACTATGCTACCAGAGCTCCTTCCATTTAGTGTGGTGATGTAGGATAAAGCATTGGGCTGCAAGGTCACTTTCAACAGCAAGGTTGGCAGTTCAAACCCACCAGTCGCTCCTTGAAAACCCTATAAAGGGTCGTTATGAGTTGGAACCGACTCGATAGCATATTTGTTGTTATTGTTAGGTGCCATCAAGTTGGTACCAACCCTACACACAGAATGAAACTTTGCTCGGTCCTGTGCCAACCTCACAATCATTGCTAAACTTGAACCTGTTGCTGCTACCACTGTACCAATCTATATTGTTGGGGTTCTTCCTCTTTTTCTCTGACCCTCCACTATACCAAATATGATATCCTTCTACAGCGACTATTCCCTCCTGATAATATGTCCAAAGTATGAGACATGAAGTCTGGCCATCCTGACTTCCAAGGAGCATTATGACTGTACTTCTTTCAACACAGATTGGTTTGTTCATTTAGCAGTCCATGGTACTTTTAATACTCTCCTCCAACACCATAACCCAAATGCATCAATTCCTCTATGGTCTTCCTTATTCACTGTCCATCTTTCACAAGCATATGCAGTTATTGGAAATACCATGGCTTGGGTCAGGCGCACTTTAGTCCTCAAACTGACATCTTTGCTCTTTGACACTTCAAAGTGGTCTTGTGCAGTAGATTTGCCCAATGCGATATGTCAGTTGATTTCTTGACTGTTGCTTCTGTGAGTGCTGATGGTGGATCCAAGTCTTTGACAACTTCAATCTTTTTTTCATTTATATGGATGGTGTTTACTGGTTCTTTGGTGAGGGATTTTTTTTTCTTTACATTGAGGTACAACCCATACCAAGGGCTGTGGTCTTTGATTTTCATCAGTAAGTGTTTTAATTTCTTTTTGCTCTCTAGAAACCAGGTTGTATCATCTGCAAATTAATTGAAGATTGTTAATGAGTCTTCCTCCATTCTTGATGCCATGTTTTTCTTCATATAATCCAGTTTCTTGGATTATTTGCTCAGCACACAGATTGAATAATTATGGTGAAAGAATACAACCCTGATGTACATCTTTCTTAATTTTAAACTGCTCAGTGCTCCCTTGTTCTGTACGAACAACTACCTCTTAGTCTATGTACAGGTTCCTCATGAGCACAATTAAGTGTTCCAGAATACTCATTCTCCATGATATGCTCCATAATTTGTCATGATCCGCCCAATTCAAAGCCTTTGTGTAGGAAATAAAGCACAGGTGTAAACATCCTTCTGGTAATTCTCTGCTTTTAGCCAAGATCCATCTGACATCAGCAATGATATCCCTCATTCCACGTCCTCTTCTTAATCCAGTTTGAACCTCTGGAAATTTTCTGTCAGTGTGTGGTTGCAGCTGTTTTTGTATTATCTTTAGCAAAAGTTTGCTTGCCTTCTATATTAGTGATATTGTCTGACAATTTCTGCATTCCGTTGGGTCACCTCTCTTTGGAATGGGCATAAATATGGATCTCTTCCAATCAGTTGGCCAGATAGTTGTCTTTCAAATTTCTTGGCAGAGATGAGTGAGTGCCTCCTGTGCCACCTCACTTTCTTGAAAGATTTCAATTTTTATTCCATCAATTCCTGGTGCCTTGTTCTTTGCCAATTCCTTCAATGCATTTTGTACTTCTTCCTTCAGTATCACTGGCTCTTGATCACATGCCACCTCTTGAAACAATTGAATATCAACCATTTCCTTTTGGTACAGTGACTCTGTGTATTCCTTCCATCTTCTTTTGATGCTTTCTGCATCATTCTATAATTTGCTCAGAAATTCAAACTTCGACTTTCAGTAACAAAAGTTGAGGTTTGAATTTTTTCTTCAGTTCCCCCAGCTTGAGAAACGCTGAGCATGTTCTTCCTTTTTGGTTTTCTGCCTCCAGGTCTTTGCACATTTTGTTGTAATATTTGGCTTTTATCTTCTCGAACTGATCTTTGAAATTTTCTGTTCAGCTCTTGTACCTCCTCATTTCTTCCATTGCTTTAGCATCTCTATGCTGGAGAGCAAGTTTCAGTGTCTCTGCTGACATTCATTTTGACTTTTTCCTTCTTTCTTGTCTTCTTAATGACTTTTGCTTTCTAACTGTATGATGTTCTTGATGTCATCCCACAACTCTTCTGGTCTTTGGTCTTTAGTGTTTAATGTATCTGTTCTTCAGATGATCTCTAAATTCAGGTGGGATATATTCAAGGTCATATTTTGGCTTTTGTGGACTTGTTTTCATTTTCTTCAGCTTCAGT
>NW_006408525.1:26305094-26323844 GCF_000296735.1 Chrysochloris asiatica
ATTTCTATCACCAAGGCCATATTTTCCAACTACTGATGTTTCCTCTTTGCTCCCAACCTTTCCAGTCCAATCACCAGTTATGATCAATACATCTTGATTGCATGTTTGGTCGATTTCAGATAGAAGAAGTTGGTAAAATTATTCTCTTTCATCCTCACTGGCTTTTGTGGTTGGTGCGTCTTCCCTGTAGGCGCATGGATATTATCCTATCACAGACAGCATTGTACCTCATGACTGATCTGGATATGCTCTTTTTGACAATGAATGCAACATCATTTCTCTTCAATTTGTCATTCCCTGCATAGTAAACCATGTGGTTGTCAGATTCAAAATGGCCAATACCAGTCGATTTCAGCTCACTAATGCCTAATATATTGATGTTTATGTGGTCCATTTCATTTTTGATGATATCCAATTTTTCCCAGATTCATACTTTGTACTGTCCATGTTCCAGTTATTAATGGATGTTTACAGCTGTTTCTCTTCATTTTGAGTTGTGTCCCATCAGCAAATGAAGGTCCCGCAGGCTTTACTGCCATGGGCTTTACTCCATTTGCGTCATCATGGTCAACTTGACTTTGAGGAGGTAGCTCTTTCCCAGTTACATTTTGAGTGCCTTTCAATCTGAGGGGTTCATTTTCTGGCACTATATTTGACAGTGTTTCTCTGCTATTCATAAGGTTTTCAGTGACTAAATATTCCTAAGTAGTTCATCACTCCTTCTTCCTAGTCTGTCTTTGTCTGGAAGCTCATCTGAAACCTGTCCACCATGGGTGAGCCTGCTGGTATTTAAAATACCAGTGGCATAGCTTCCAGAATCACAGCAACTCACAAGCCACCACAGTACGACAAGCTGACAGACGTGTGGTGGTTTAGTCCATAGACTCCTTCAATATTGCAAATTGAAGCTTGAATTTTTTCTCCGTTTCCCTTTGCTTGAGAAATGCTGAGTTTGTCATCTTGAACTGACCTTTGAAACGTTCTATTCAGTTTTGTACCTCCTAATTTTTCCATTTGCTTTAACATCTCTATGCTGGAGAGCAAGTTTCAGTCTCTTCAGGCATCCATTTTGGTCTTCTCTCTTGTCTTTTTAATGACCTTTGGCTTTCTTCCTGTATCATGTTCTTGATGTCATCCCACAACTCTTCTGGTCTTTGGTCTTTAGTGTCTAATGCATCAAATCTGTTTTTGAGATGATCTCTGAATTCTGGTGGGATATGTTTAAGGTCATATTTTGGCTTTCCTGAACTTATTTTAATTTTCTTCAGCTTCAGCCTGAACTTGGGTATGTGCAATTGATGATCTGTTCCAAAGTCTTCCCTTGACCTTGTTTTGGCTGATGATATGGAGCTTTTCCATTGTCTCTCTCCACAGATATATTCAATTTGATCTGTGTATTCTTTATGGTGAGGTTCATGTATTTAGTCATCTTTTATGCTGTTTCAAAAAGGTATTGGCAATGAAGAAGTCATTGGTATTGCAAAATTCTATCATGCAATCTCCAGCATCATTTATATCATCAGGGCCATTTTTTCCAATGACTGATCCTTCCTCTTTGTTTCCAGCCTTTGCATTCCAATTGCCAGTAATTGTCAATACATCTGGGTTGATGTTCGATCAATTTCAGACTAAACAAGTTGGTAGAATTATTAAAGTTCATCATTGCTGGCTTTAGTGGTTGGAGCATAAATTTGAATACTAGTGGTATTAACTGGTCATCCTTGTAGGCATATGGCTATTCTTGTCTCACAGACAGCATTGTGCTTCAAGACAGATCTTGATATGTTGGTTTTGATGATGAATGCAATGCCATTCCTCTTCAATTTGTCATTCCAAGCAAAGTAAACCATGTGATTGTCAGATTCACAATGGCCTCTACCAGTCCATTTTATTTCACTAATGCCTAGGATATTGATGTTTATGTGTTCCATTTAATTTTTGACAATTTCTAATTTTCCTGGATTCATACTTTGTACATTTCAAGACCCAATTGTTAATGGATGTTTGTATCTCTTTCTGTTTATTTTGAGTTACGCCCCATCAGCAAATGATGGTCCCAAAGGCTTTACTCCCACGGGCTTTACTCCATTCACATCCTCATGGTCAACCTTACTTTGAGGAGGCAGCTCTTCCCCAGTTGTATTTTGAGTGCCTTATAACCTGAGAGGCTCATATTCCAACACTATACCTGACAATATTCCGGTGCTCTTCATCATGCTTCAATATTCAATATTCTGGTATCAACCATGTTCTACTATTATTCATAAGATTTTCAGTGACTAAACATTTGGAAGTAGTCGATTTCTCCTTCTTCATAGCTTGTCTTCATCTGGAAGCTCAACTGAAACTTGTCCACTATGGGTGACCCTGCTTAGATTATTTAAAATATCCATGGCATAGCTTCCAGAATCACAGAAACATACAAGCCACCACAATACAACAAATTGACCAATGAATAACAACCACAAAATGGCAAAATAGAGTTATTCGATTAATGGAAGTTTCTTCTCTGGGTACCATGAAGATTCTCATAACAGGAAATACTATAAAAGAGAACTGATAACTGATGATGTATGGAGGGGATTATAATCAATGTAATGAAACAAGTCATATGAATGGTTGAATGTAAAACTGATGATGTGCCCTGTAAACTTTCAGTCAATCCACAATAAAAACCTTAAAAAAAAAAAAAAAAAAAAAAAAAGAGAGAGAAAACTGAGTGATCACAGAAGTCTTTAGGAGCATTTGGATTGAATTGTTTCAGACCAGAAATGCTTAGAAAAGAGATAAGTGCATTTCAGGCAAGGTATCAATTACTTCTATGACACTGTTCTTAGGACATTGTCCTTAAGTATTGCAGAGCAGAGATATCACTTTGAGGACCAAGTTGAATCTGACTCAAGCTCCTATGCCTGTGAAAGCTGGATAATGAATAAGGAACACTAGAAAATAATTGATGAATTGTAAATGTGGTGTTGGTGAAGAATATTGAAACTACCATGGACTGCAGAGAATAAACAAACCTGTCTTGGAAGAAGTATAGCCAGAATGCTCCTTGGAATTGAGAATGACAAGACTTTGTCTTACACATTTTGGATGTGTTTTTAGTAGGAACCGGTTCCTGCAAAAGGACATCATGCTTGGTAAAGTGGAGTATCAGTAAAGAAGAGGAAGACCTCCAATGTAATGGATTGACTCAGTGACTGCAACAGTGGGCTTAGACACAACGATTATGAGGATTCTATTGGGCAGAGTGTCATTGCAACTGGAAGCCAATTTGATGGCACCTAACAACAGTAACAACATGACACTGTTTTGCCCCTACTTTCAGTTCCCACCCCATTAGAATTACTCTGTCTTTCTTTTGCACCTCTGTTAAACTCCATGTTGTTGTTGTTAAGTGCTGTCAAGTCAATTCCGACTCATGGCGACCCTGTATAGGCTTTCCAAGGAGTGGCTGGTGAGCTTGAACCATGACCTTGTGGTTCCAACTGACTTTGCAGTCCAGAGAATTAACCTAGAACACCACACCAGGATCCCATCCAGCTCCATGTGCACTTATAATACTTTGTTGTGCCTCTCTTATTTTGAAACTTTTATTGTGAGTTGGGTGAAAGCTTACATAGCACATCAGTTTTCCATTCAACACTTCATACACATTTTGTTTCATGTCATTGATTGATTGTCATCCCCATAGTGTAGCATAGCATATCCCACTTCCTCACCGTGCTTCCATTCCTCCATCTTTCCTATTCCTGCCTTTTGAAATTTGCACTTAGGCAATGCTGTCCTTTTAATCCCAAATGGTTGATTAGTCTAAGGAGTGCATATCTCCCTCATGTTATTGTTCCTTTTTCAGACCTGTCTATTGTTTGGCTGAAAATTGATCCATGGAAGTGAGTTAAAGGTGACTAATAGACATAGTCTTGGGGCTCTACCAGTTTCTATCCATCCAGAAAGCCTAGTTGTTTTCTGATTTTGAGTTTTTCCCACTTTTTCCTCCCATTCTATCCAGGACCTTCTGTGAGACTTTTCAGAGTGGTTGGTTGTTGTTGGGAAACATCATCTAGTTATTCTGGTCTCAGGATGATGGAAGCTGAGGTTTGTGTAGTTCATTAAACCATTAGACCAATTGTGTCCATGTGCCTTTGATTTTCTTCACTCTTCTTTGCTCTAGATAGGGAGAGACTAATACTTACACCTTAGATGGCCATTCACTAGTTTTTAAGACCCTTGTTGATACTCACCAAATAAGATGAAGAATATTGTCTTTGTGGACTGTGTTTTGCTAAATGACCTTGGTGTCTCCTGAAACTATGATCTGGAGCTCCCAGGATGAGCAATTCATTGCCTGAAGGTGCTCGGTTAGCGTTAAGACGCTTTCATGACTTTATCCCCTACTTGCTCAGCTATATTTAGGGGTCTATTTGCTGCATAGGTAAATACATATGTAGAAATATCCTCTGAAAATCTCTCTGTATTTGAAGATTTAGTCCCATACTCCTTCACACACCTGTTTAACTTGCCTCCACTCATACCTAATTGTTATTGCATGTGGCTTTAACACTTGTTCTCCTCCCAGTGTCTTCCTTTGCTTCATTTTTTGCTGACCTCCATTTTATTATATATTGCCTTAAAGAATAGTGATGAATCTACAAAACACCTCATAACATGGATGATCTTGTAGGACATTATGCTGAGTGAAATAAGTCAATTGCAAAAGGATGCATATTGCATGAGACCATTATGACAAAAAGTCAAAACTTTTTATACACAGAACTCCCCCCCCCCCAGAAAACAAAAAAACTTTGATAGTTACCAGGAGTAGGAGGAGAAAATAGGATAAGTTTGCCTTGCCTTCATTTCACACATACTGATTTTCTTGACTAGACTATAATCCCCTTAAAGGCAGAGACCATGTCTTATTCATCTTCATAAATAGCATAGTCAAACAAATGGAATGAGTTAAATAAATATTTAAGAAAGGAAGAGAAAATAATGGTAACTAGTATTTGCTGAGTGTTTTGAAATCATGTTTAGTCAGGAAAATGAAAAACAAACAATTGAAAAACCACACAAAGTATTTGTATTTACTATAAGAAATTAATTAAACAGGTGTTGGAAGACTGAAAAAGCCCCAAATAAAACTGAGGTAACACAGTAAGCAGTTACTAGCTATAATTTGGGAACCAAGAGAAGAGGTTGGGGTTGTATCAACTTAGAAGCTCAGAAACATGGTTTTGTAAAGCTGAGCTTAGACCTCTCATGGGGTATAGTGTTGCCCAGTTGGTGATTTTACCTCAGAAGTTCAGAGGAAAAGTCTGATGGGAACATATTTTGTACTTGTCTACTTCTGGGGACTTGGGTGAGGGAACACCACTCGGCTGATGTTATTTTTAAGGAGGTGCAATAAGGTCATTATGGGGAATGCAGAAAGGAACTGGGGACTAGAATCAACTGGTTTAGGAATTAACAACTAGCCCACATTATTGTAAGGTCTGTATATGTTTTAATTAATTGAACATTAAATTTATGAGACACACACTGTTGTTCTTCTTCTTCAACATTTGTGGGACCCTCCTTAACATTTGAGGGGCTTGGAGAAATTAAATGATTTTAATTAAATAATTTAATTTAAAATTTGATTAGTTTACTAAGATTAAATAAGATAAAATAAGTTTATTTAGAGCAAGACAGTCTAGACTGTGTGGTTTTAGAGCTCACTCACTTAACCATTCTATAGGGAGTATTGTCCTGACTAGAATGTAGGTTACAGCTTGTTCCACAATTAGTAGCAAGTAAAATTTAATGAAAAGAATTAGAACAGATTTTGAGGGTCCTGAGAGTCATGTTAAAGAGTTAAGCCATTATTCAGTAAAAACAAAAATTTTGAGTAAGCCTAGAATTTTAAATAATTCAATTAATTGGTATTTGTAGATGGCCCTAATCCTGATCTTACAGAGACCTCGATGGGTGGTGGGAGTAGCACAGGATACTAGACTCAAGATCAGCTAGAAGACTAGAGGTGAGCAGGGGTGTGAGAGTCAGGGCTTAGATGAGGCCAAAGTAGTGAGGACACAGAGAAAGGCCTGGATACAGGAACGTTTAGAAGGAAAAGCAAACTAGTTTTGTTTCCATTTATTATCAAGGATAAACAATGATTAACTTTTAAGGTAGCTTGTTTTATCTTGACCTATTATTGAAGTTCATCAGAAAATTGGAAATTTCAGTGCAAGGGTAATGAACCAGTGAATATTTTTAGATGTGTTAATACTACTAATCACTATTGAAGTGTGACTTTAAAAAGCAGATAACTTGTTTTCACTTTAGAAACAGAAACAGTTAACTATTGTATAATTTGTCTTTAACTATAGTCACAGAGGCGGGAGAAAGATGAGGCTTTCTACTCCCGTAAAGATTTACACCCTCGGAAACCCTGTGCAGGGTCGCTATGAGTCGGTTCCGACTCCACGGCACATAACAACAACAACATAGTCACAGAGAGAGCTGAGTACTATATGCAACCAGATATAAATATAATTTTGAGGGATAATAGGGAATGTGAGAGGGATATCATTGCTGACATCAGATGAATCTTGGCTGAAAGCAAAGAATACCAGAAAGATGTTCACACCTGTGCTTTATTGCATATGGAAAGACTTTGAATTATGACAAACTATGGAGAACAATGGGCTCATGCGTGGCAACTGTAGTGAGGTTGGCCCAGGTTCGGGCAGTGTTTCATCCTGCTAAGCATAAGGTCGCTGTGAGTCAGTACTGACTCGATGACACCTAACAACAACAACAACAACAACAAATGGACAACATCGTGGAGAATGAGTATTCCACAACACTTAATTGTGCTCATGAGGAACCTGTACATAGACTAAGAGTCAATTGTTCAAACAGAATAAGGGAACACTGAGTCGTTTAAAATTAGGAAAGGTGTGTGCCAGGGTTGTATTTTTTCACCATATTTATTCAATCTGTATGCTGAGCAAATAATCCAAGAAGCTGGATTATGTGAAGAAAAACGTGGCATCAAGAATGGAGGAAGACTCATTAACAACCTGCAATATGCAGATGATACAATCTTACTTCCAAAAACTGATGAAGACTTAAAATACTTACTGATGAAGATCAAAGACCACAGCCTTTGGTATGGGTCGCACCTCAAAGTAAAGAAAACAAAAATCTTCACCACTGGACCAATAAACAGCGTCAATATAAATGGAGGAAAGATTGAAGTTGTCAAAGAATTCATTTTGATTTGATCAACAATCAATGCTCATGGAAGCAGCAGTCAATAAATCCAATGACATGAGTATTGGTTTCCTTTGCATACCATTATATAATAGACACTTGAGGGGGACAAAAAGGATAGCCAGAAATATCACCATAGAAAGCTTGTAAGTCCATCTTCTGCCTATAACTGATTGGAATACCTAAAATGGGGCTATAACTTGCCTAGTGAAGGAGGCTTCCTGTGGAGCCTCTGCATTACATAAGACCATAGGTGGAATCCTGAACCCCATCCAGAATTTTCTGTGGTGAGAAATTTCTAAGCAGTCTAGCCTGGAGCGGCTAGAAGAACAGAAAATACTTCTTGAAAGAAAGACTGACAGGAAAAATACAAAACAATAACAGAAGTCTGACTGATTACTACAAGAACAAGCAAGAGGCTCACCCAGGAGACATCAAGGCAAGTGGTCGGGTCCCCTCAGGGCAAACCCACTTCCAAGACTAAGACTCAATGGGAATACACGAGCAGACATGTGCTCTTACTGGTGACCACGTTGGTCACTGATAAGGGGAAGTGAGCGAAAAACAGCAATGAAGCTGTGAGCTAAGTCCTACCATGTTCAATAGACTCCTGTGAACCTGGGTGAAGACCTGGTTGGCCAGAAATATGGCAAGTCCTGGGAACTCCTGGGACCAGAATCAGTGAAATACCCACAGAGGATTAGAGTGGAGAGTGAAGTGTCTAACTGATAAGAAGAGAGGGCATATGCACAAGAATACACACACTTGCAGATAATACCCACATGACCTGGCTTTAATGGCTGGATGATCAGAACTCAACTAGAAGAAGAAAGAAAAGGAAAAAAAGAGTACTCTGATACAATTTGATGAACTTGACCTACACCTATGGATGCAGGAGCTCAAAAGAGGGAACAAATCTTTACAGCGAGGATCATTCCCACCCCTTAGATACACAGGGTAGACAGGGATGGGCAACTTGGACATTGGCTACCCAAAATAGGGTGGGTGAGGGGGCTACAAAGGCAAGAAGTGACTGGCTTACAAGATTTCAAGAGGGAGCCTAGATCCAGAGGGTGCGGAGGAATCTCCACTGAATAGCATCCAATCTGTCAGGGTGAGGCTGATGAAAGGAGATGGGGATAGCACTCATGTGGTATAAGAGTGAATAATGTAAAGGTAGAGATGTTTTGTAGCAAAAGGAGTAAAGTGGTTGACTTTGCAGTCCAGGAGCGGAGGTCCCTGGGACCATCAAGGGAGAAGAACGGAGTGCAGGACGCCAGAGATGGAGGTAGAGCTTGAATTGCCAACCTTGCAGTTCAAATGGCTTTGCAATCTGACACATTAATCCACAGTGTCACACCAGGGTGCCATTAGCCATTGTTGCTGTTGTTGTTAGGTGCCATCGAGTTGGTACCAACCCACAGCGACCTATGCACAGCAGAAGGAAACACTGCCTGATCCTGGGACAACCTCACTACTCTTGCCACGTTTGAGTCCATAGATGCTGCCACTTGGCCAATTCATCTCATTGGGGGGCTTCCTCTTTTTCTCTGACCCTCCACCTTACCAAACATGATGTCCTTCTCCAGCGACTTGTTCCTCCTGACAATATGTCCGAAGTCTGAGAGCTGAAGTTTGGCCATCTTTGGACCAGAAGGTCTCTGGTTTGAGTCCACCAGCTGCTCCTCAGGACAAAGATGAGGCTTTCTGCTCCTGTGAAGATTTAAACTCTATACAGGGTCGCTATGGGTAGGAACAGACTCAACAGCACTTAACAACTATTACTAATGAAAGCAGTAAAGTAATAAAATGTGTTAGGGCTGGTTATTATATGTAATATTTGTTACTTATATGTCTCTGAATGATCTAGAATCATTGAATGTTAAAACTGAAAGTGACTTTTGTGGGGATCTGTTCAGCCAACCCATTTTAGTGATTTGAGAACTGAGACTCAGAGCTTAACTTGTTGTGGTATCCATAGTTATCTTATATTAATTCTAAAACTCTCCCTTGTACTTATATATGTTGTTATGAACAGAAATGAGGTAATGAAAAAAAAATCATTTAAAAAAGCCATTTGGAAAAAGCACATACAAAGGGACTTCAAAAAGTGCATGGAAAAATGGAATTAAAAGATAAAAATAAACAGTATGAACTTTATTTTTCAACATAAGCTCCATCAAGGTCAAGACACTTTTGTGAGTGATGACACTAGCCATTTAGTCCTTCCCTAAAGAGCTGAGGTTCTTGGAAATTTAGCCATGTCAATGCATTCCTTTTATATTATGAACTGAAGAAAAATGGGTACCCTTAAAGGATTTTTAAAGATTAAGAAAAAAATAGAAGTCAGAAGGAGCCAAATCAGGACTGCAAGGTGGATGCCTAATGATTCCCCTTCAAAGCCTTCAGAAAAGCGCCCTTTTGGATGAGAGGAACGAGCCAGAACCTTGTCTTGGTGAAGAAGGACTCTCTCTGAAACGTGTACGCAGGCCGGCGCTTTTCTGCTATAACTTTGGCTAACTTTCTTAAATAATAAGCAGATGTTACTATTCTTTCATCTTCCAGAAAGTCAACAAGCAAAATGCCTTGAGCATCAAAAAAAACCTGTTGCCATGATTTCTGCTCTCTACCAATCTACCATATATATGTGTGAGTGTATATATATATATATGCACATACATACATATATAGTGAACTGTTTTATCTATATCTTATATCTATATCTGTTTATCTAAGGATCTCTGGTAGTGTAGTGGTTACAAGTTGGGTGGCTAACCTCAAGGTCAGCAGTTCGAAACTACCAGTGGTTCCGCTGGAGAAAGATGAGGCTTTCTGTTCCCGTAAAGATTTACAATCTTGGCAATCCAATGCAGGGTCACTATGAGTCGGAACTGACTCCACGGCACTACCACCATCTATCACTCTATCTAGTCTTTTTTGTTTTTGTTGTTAAGTGCCACCGAGTTGGTTCTGGTCCATAGTGACCCTGCATAGGATTTTCAAGGTGCTGCTGGTGAGTTCGAACTACCAACCTTGTGGTTCAACCCAACTTTGCAGTAACATGCATTAGCTCACAGTGCCACACCAGGACTATATATATATAGAGAGAGACAGAGAGAGTCCAGTGTGGCATTGGAGGATAAGCACTGGGCGGCTAACCACAATGTTGGTGGCTCAAACCCACCAGCCACTCCTTGGAAACCCTATACAAGGTCACTATGAGTCAGAACTGACTCGACGACACTTAACAACGTGTGTGTGTGTGTGTGTATGTGTGTGTATTTGTTTCTATTTGGTGATGTTGAGTCAGTTCTGACTCACAGTAACCCCAAGTTGTTATTAGATACCATCAAGTCAGTATCAACTCATAGCGACCTTATGCACAGCAGAACGAAACACTGCCCGGCCCTGAGCCAACCTCACTACTGTTGCCACGCTTGAGTCCATCGATGCTGCCACTTGGCCAATGCATCTCGTTGGGGGGTGGTGTGTGTGTGTCTTCCTCTTTTTCTCTGACCCTCCACCTTACCAAACATGATATCCTTCTCCAGTGACTGGTCCTTCCTGACAACATGTCCAAAGTATGAGAGACGAAGTGTGGCCATCTTGGCCTTCAAGGAGCACTCTGGCTGCACTTCTTCTAAAACGGATCTACTGGTTCTTTTGCAAAATGCTTCCTGGCCCTGCATCCTCCTCACAACTGTTGCTGTGTTTGAATGCACTGTTTCCACTGTGCTAACCCATTTTATTGAGAGTTTTCCTCTTTTTTTGCCGACCCTCTACTTTATTAGGAATGATGTCTTTCTTCATGGATGGCTCCTCCTCCATACATGGATAGTATGTCCAATGTACATGAGTCAGAGTCTCACCATTCTGACGCCTAAGGAACATTCTGACTGTACTAGCAGAAGATATGTCTTCAACATATGGCTTTTGAAATGTATCTAGTAAATAAAATGTACCTATCAGAGACCTGGTGTGGCACTGTGGGATAAAGCCCTGAATCACAAGGTTGGTGGTTCAAGCTCACCAACAGCTCCTTGGAAGCTCTTTACAGGGTCACTATGAGTCCAAAGTGACTGTACGACACTTTGCAGCAGCAACAACAACATTAGAGTCCTGAGGTAATACACACAATGAAGTGCTTGGTTACTAACCAAAACGTTGGCAGTTGGAATATACCTAAAGGTGATTCAAAAGGAAAACCTGGCGGTCTACTTCTGACAGGTCAGTCATTGAAAATCTTCTGTGCAGTTCTACTCTGAAACCCACGGGCTTGGCACGCAGTGGAATTGACTTGTCAGTATCTTGTATACAATGACTTACTACATTTTTCACATTTCAACATAGCACAAAGGGCCAATATCTTATTTTTCAGAAATTCCACCATGAGAGCTCTTATTCTGTTGGGGTAAACCTTGGGTAGTGTGCTAATCAGTGGTCTAGACACTGAACTGCTAAATGCTAGTTCAAATCCACCAGCCACTCTTCAGGACAAAGATGAAGCTTTCTGCTCCCACAAAGGCTGGCAGGATTGCCATGAGTCAGGATTGACTCAGTGGCAATGGGTGTAGGTAGGCATTTACTTTACTTGGAAGAAACATGGAAATAAATAATCACTAGGCTGTATTTGCTAAGCCAGAATAAAGTTTATTAGCTAGTTAAAAGAATGATTTCTCCAAGAACAGTGAAATAGCTCAAAAGACAGAAAGAAGGTCTTCCCACAGGAGCAGAAGAATGGAGAGTTTGAGCATCTTCATGAAAGCATGGCTTGACAGTTAGGATGGATTTAGGCAGTAGCGAGTGTTGAAGGTCGATGTTGAGCAGCCATGTCACTGAAGCTCTGTAAAGTGTCACTGGTTAACAGCAGGGTGTGCAGGGGTTTTGGCAACCAGGCTGAACGTGGGTTGTCAGGTCGATGCCATACAGGCCAGGGGTGGGCTGGCAAGAGTTGAGCAGCCAGCAAGTTGGCACGTAGGTGTCAGGTTCACAGCAGGGTACGGGGCTATTGTCACAGCAAGTGGGTTGAAGGAGGCTGATATCATGTGGGCAGGTGCTGGGCAGGCAGACTCCACACCGGCAACATTTGTCAGAGGAGCAGATGGTGGTGGCTGGACCAGTGGGGATGCTGCAGCAGCGCTGGCAAGTGATTCCACAGCAGGACATGGTTTCAGGAGTTGGGTTTTGTTTGGTTGAGAGGAGAAGTGTCTTGGTGGTTCAATGCTCCTCTTCTCTGAGCTGGCCCTTATATACCCACCTCCCTGGGCGTTGGCCCATTACCAAGATTTCTTTCCCCATATTTCAGTATATAGCAATCTCCATAAAAACTATCTAATTACTTAAGTGTTTATTACCTGAGACATACTCCTCACTTCATAAAAGAGGTTTAGGTTGTTTTGTTGTCAAATTAAGACACTTCACAATGGCTGTTTGTCACTGCACAGAGAGCTTCATTTTGGTCTTCAAAGGCACTGAGTCATTATCTTCTATTCATTAAACCTCCTTAATGATCAGTTGGTATGCCAGGTATCTGCAAATCTTTGCCATTTTTTTGGTCTACTTTTCAGATGAAGTGATAACTAGGCTCTTTAATTACTCTTTCACCAGAAACCAAAGATAGTATATGATAACTTAAGCCCTCTGCCTGGAAAAGCGAAATAATTTTAGATTTATTCTTTGTGACTCCAAAAAGCTAAGATCAATGGATAAAGTCTATACAGAAATAGATTTTGGTTCTTTGCAAAGAAATACTTTCTAACAAAATTGAAAATGATGATTTCTACTCCATCACTTTTGAATGATAACTGGGCATGTAGAGGAGACTCAAGGCCTGTGTGGGTGATAGTGGTAGGTGTCTCTCATTCATTATTTTTGTTTTGGTTGTTGTTGTTGTTGTTAGGTGCCATCAAGTCGGTACCACCTCATAACGACCCCATTCATTCAACAGAATGAAACACTGCCTGGTCCTGGGCCAACCTCACAATTGTTGCCATGCTTGAGTCCATTGATGCTGCCCTTTAATAGATGTCCTTTAAAATCCCATCTAATAGAACACCTCTAAGTCATAATCAAACACCTCAGGGGATGGTCTCCTTGGTTTGAAGGATTAGTACAGTTATCGATCTCTACTCATTCAGAGTGAAAGAGAAAGAAAGAAACCTGACTCAGAGAAGAAACTAGTTTACAGGACTAATTTTTTAGATTATGTGAATCATGGATTTCATCTACTCTGAGATCAGAATCAGTACCAGGCTACCACTACCAACATTCTAATATGGGCCACAATAAATAGACCCTGATGAAATGAAAGAAAATTGTGGAATCAAACTTCAAATACACAAGAAAACAAAAAACCCACACTGACTGAACTGGATGAGATAGGAAGACTCCCTGAGCCCATTGCCCTGAGATACCATTTAAAACTTGAACTGAAATTAACTCCTGAGGTCACCTTTTAGTTAAATAACAGATTGACCCACAAAGAAAGGATACTACTCTTGACTACTATGTTCCTTTAAAAGCTCACTTGTATGTGAGCAAATGTATTGACAATTAATTTAAAACAAAGATAAGAATATAAGAGGGTAGGGAAATGAGATTCATGGAAACAGAACCACCAGAATGGAAGTATTGAGAATGTTTATGCATTGTGAAGGATGGAACCAGATGAATAATTCCCCCTACCCACCCACCCCCAATCATGACAATATACCTGCTCATTCTTTGAGGGACTGTCCTATGACAATTTCATTGAGATACCTTACCCCATCCAACCTACAGCTCTGATCTTGACCCTTCCGATTTCTTTTTGTTCCCCAAACTCAAAGAACATTTCAAAGGAACATGCTTTGAATCCCTTGAGGATGCCCAAACTGTCATTTTGACATGATGTGAATCTAAGATCACAGAATTCTTTGGTGAATAGTTAGAGAAAAGGAAACAGTTCCTTCAGAAATTCATAAACCTAGATGGAGGGCTTGTTGAGAAATAATAATTTCTCATTTTGATAGCTTATTTAATAACAATTTCTGTGATTTTATAGCAATACTTTTTAACTTTCCCTTGTATTTTTGCGCCTATTTTCAAAAAAGTAGCTCAGCTTCTAAAAATAAGTAGAAAGTTACACAACGTAAGGGAGTCTGGAGCCAAAGTGATACAAATAAACAAAATTATGGCTCCAACTATGCTAAACATTAGAGCTGATTTTATTTTAGCCATCCTCTAGTAGAATGACTTTGTAGTCTGGGGTTCCTATGATAGAATTTAGGAGCTCTGGTAGTGTAGTGATTATGTGTTGGGCTGCTAACCTCAAGATCAGCAGTTTGAAATTACCGGTGTTTCCATGGGAGAAAGAAGAGACTTTCTGCTACCATAAAGATTGATAGACTCAGAAACCGTGTGCGGGGTTACTATGAGTCGGAACCAACTCCATGGCACGCCACCACCACCACCACCACCACCACCACCACCACCACAGTAGAATTTACCATTATCTCCTGTTATCTTGGTGCGGTGATGTAGGATAATGTGCTGAACTACAATGTTGGTTTGAACCGCAAGGTCAGTGGTTCAAACCCACCAGCCACTCCTTGGAAACCCATGAGTTGGAACTGACTCAAAAGCAATTGACAACAACAACATTGATTAAGTAGATTTCTTTTAATCTGGTAGAACGTTCATTCATTGATTATTCCCTGATGCCAAACATTATGCAATAGGAGAAAATGGATTTTGCCCTTGAGGAGGTCACTTGAGGTCTCTTGAGAAGAAGAAACATAGTGGAGTAATCTTGAAAATGACTGCACAGGGTTCTATAATCAAGCTGCCAATAGGAAAAGCACCATACTCTGGTAGCGTAGTGGTTACGAATCGGGCTGCGAACTGCAAGGTCAGCGGTTCGAAACTACCGGCTGCTCCACGGGAGAAAGATGAGGCTGTCTGCTCCCATAAAGATTTACAGCCTCGGAAACCCTCTTCAGAGTCGCTATGGGTCAGAACTGACTTGACAGCACTTTAACCACCACAACAACTAACCAAAAAGTCGGCAGTTCAAACCTACCAGCCACTCCTTGGAAACCCTATGCAGGGTTGCTATGAGTCAGAACTGACTTGACGGCAATTAGCAACAACAACAGCATGCAATGATGCAGAAGTCTAAAAAGGTGCCAGCCACTTCGTGTATCTGGCAATCCAGAGAACACTTCACAAAAGGGAACATTTGTGTGGGTCTTGAGGGATGAACAAGAGCTTGACAGATGGAAGAGAAAGGAAGGAGATTTCAGCAAGTAAAACCGTTTGAAACAAAATTTGGACATGATGTGTTTCATGGGATGTTAAAAAAGTGTTGGTTGGTTGAGTCACCAATGCTGGATCTGATTTCAGGGAGATTTTGGAGAGCAGTGATGAAATATGAAGTAGGGACTGTAGGTGAGAGCCATAGTATGGAGAATTTGCATTGAGTGTAGTATCCTACACTTAGGATGTTGAACTGTATTCTATAGGCAATGGACATGAATTACAAGCTTTTGAACAAGGACAGGACTGAATTTGTTCTGCAGAAACATGACCGACTGTACGTTCTGAGTGGAGGTTTATCATCTCCTTCACTTACTGGGTTTCAGCCACTGTGCTGAATGCTTTACATGGATCACTTCAGATAATTCTCATAACACACTTGTTGTGAAGTACCATTGTTGGTTCCGACCCACAGCAACTCTGCATAAGGTTTCCTAGGCTGTACATACTTATGGGAGCAGAAAGCCTCATCTTTCTCCCTCAGAATGGTTGATCTTGTACTTATCCTATGGAGCCACCTCACTCCCATAGCAAATTCTGGTGCATGTGATCTTATTGCCCTTGTCATGTAGCGGGTGAGGAACCTGAAACACGGAGCAGCTCAGTAGCTTGTGAGAATGTGATGGATCTGACATTTGAAACCAAGAAGTGGTCAAATGCTCACCTGGTAATGCAAGGTCAGTGGCTAGAAGTCACAAGCTGCTCTGCAGGGGAAAAGACATGGCAATTTTCTCCCATGAAAGTTACAGTCTAGAAAATTACATGGGGGCAGTTCTGCTCTGTCCTGTAGGGTCATTATGAGTCAAAATCAACTGAACTGTGTACAGAACATTGGGGCTGTTGTTCTGCCTTGAGTGAATATGATCCTCAAGATTGTTGCTGTTAAGTGCCGTCGAGTTGGCTTGACCCATAGTGACACTGTATAGGGTTTACGAGGAGTGGCTGGTGAATTTGAAATGCTGGCCTTGCGGTTCAAACTGACACTATGGTTGAGTGCTTATCATACAGCACCGATTAGATGGGTGTAAAATTCGTGGGGAGGATGAAAACCAGATTATGAAAGGTCTTAAGACCACATGGTAGTTGAATTTAGAACTACTTATTAACCAAAGTACTATGCTGTAGAGAGGAGATAATTTGAAGACAGAAGCTATTTTGATGTTCTGGACTCCTGGGGTGGCGCTGTAGGATAAACACTCAGCCTCAGGTTGGCTTGAACCACAAGTTGGCTGTTCAATCTCATCAGTCGCTCCTCGGAAACTCTATACAGGGTCACTATGGGGTAGAACCAACTCCACAACTCGTAACAACAACAACAACAACAACAACAACAGGGTAGTGGTAGGGAACTTGGTAGTTCAGGGGTTACAGTAACCTAACTGAAACTTAAAGCTAACTGAAAGGTCAACTGTTGGAACCCACCAGTCACTCCATGGGACAAGGAAGTGGCAATCTGCTTCTGTAAAAACTCCAGCCATGGACACCCTGTGGGACAGTTCTCTTCTATCTTGTAATGACTCAGGAGCTACAGGGTTTTTATTTTTGGTTTTATTCTTGTTCTTAGGGCAGTGGTGAGGCATTTTCTGCTGTAGAAAGTACCAGAGTTAAATGGGAATAGAGAAGAGGGGCCATATGTGGGATTTTTAATCACACCACTCAGTTTTCAGGGGACCACTATCGAGATAGAATATCAGTTTCTACAAATAGTCTTGTTAGTAAGATAGCCAGAACATGGTAATCTTATCCTTTACTAATAACTACCATGGCTGCCTACTGCAAGGTCAGAAGTTCTCACCCAAGCTACTCCACAGGAGAAAGATGAGTCTATTGGTTCCCGAAACATTTACAGTCTCAGAAGCCCTATAGAGTCGCTCTGAGTGGCATCGACTTGTTGGCAGTGGGCTTGTTTTTTGGTATGGGATGTATACTGTTCGGATGGAATTGTGCTGCCTTAAAATCTGTATTGTAAATCCCAACCTCTAGACAGACCTCTGGTTATAATCTCACTTGGAAATGGGTTGTCTCTGTTATGCTAATGAAACAGGGTGCCAAGTCACATGGAGACCTCCAAGGAGCCCAGAAACAGAAGTTGAAAAGATAGTCACCTTCCCTCAGAACTGACACAGAGAGAAAACCTTCCCCTAGAGTTGGCACCCTGACTTCTGACATCTAGTCCTCTAAAGTTCGAGAGAATAAATTTCAGTTGGTTAAAGCCCTTCACTTGTAGTCTTTCTGTTATAAAGTACTCCAAAGAACTAAGACAGACATCATGTGGCAGGCATGGTGCTAAGTGTTTTGTGCACATCCTCCTTATTTCTGAACAGCTCTGTAAGATCAGAACTATGAATGTACCCATTTCCCAGATGGTATAACGTAGACTAATGATTCTAAAATCACACAACTAACAAATGGCAGGGCTTTTCTAACAACACCAGTAAGATTTACTAATAACATCAGCATTTTTGTGCAATTACATTTTATGTAGTGGTAGAGGATGTTAATTCCCTCATGCATGTGTTTGCTTATTTATTTATTCAACTAAATGCTTAACACTGTGCTGGAGCAATGGAAGATCAGATAAGGTCCTTGTTGTCAGATTTCATTCTCGTGTGGGGAGGGGACAGACAATAAACAAGTAAACAAATTAGTGAATACGAATCTAAGAGAGTGTCAGCTACAGAAGGTGCTGAAGCAGGGTAATGTGACACAGAGTGACTGAGGAGGGAACACGGAGAGGGGAGTTATGCTGTTACGGTGTTCAGGGAAGATCTTTGCTAAGGTGCCTTGAATATAGAGAAAGAGGAGGTGATGAGATGCTGCTGTTGTAGGTACCTTCAAGTCAACTCCTATGCACAGCAGAAGGAAAGCAGGCAGGGTTGTGTACCATCCTCACAATTGTTGTTAGGTTTGGAGGGAGATAGATGAGATCAAAGGGAGAGGGGCGAGGCCCAAGGGATTTTGTAGATGATTGTATAGAGTTTAGATTTTATTCCAAGGACTCAGAGAAAACACTCGATGGTTTAAGGCAGGGAGTGATAAAATGTGATCTATGTTCCATAGAAAATGAACTGCAGCAGGGCCAACGTGGAGGCAGGAAGGATAATATGTGGTCCAGGAACAAGGCTGAGCAGTGAGTGATATCATTGGTGGATGAGTCAGTAAGAAGTGGGAGAGTCTGGGAGATGTTTTTTT
>NW_006408525.1:26324583-26325063 GCF_000296735.1 Chrysochloris asiatica
CTGTAAAGATTTGTTCCCTCTTTTGAGCTACTGCATTCCTAGGTGTAGGTCAAGTTCATCAAATTGTATCAGATGACTCTTTGTTCTTCTAGTTGAGCTCGGATCACCCAGTCATTGAAGCCAGGTCAGGGGGGTATTACTGGGAGATGTTTGGATATACTAATTGAAGGAATGTGTGAAGAGGGAGTGTGGGACAAAGAGACCAATCCCAAGGTCCAGAGCTCATGCTCAGATCTCCAAGCAGCCTGAGACTGTCTAGCAGACAGGTGGATGGATACACAATTCTGAAGCCCATTCGAGGGAGCAGGACTGGAGGTGAAGAACTGGGAGACTCCAGCATACAGAAAGAAAATCTGCTTATAAGAACCAAGTTTCTGAGATGAGAATAAGATGATCTGTTTTATGTATATTGTTGTTGTTGTCATGTGCCATGGAGTCATAGTGACCCTGCATAGGGTTTTCGAGGCTATAAATCTTTAC
>NW_006408525.1:26325163-26326510 GCF_000296735.1 Chrysochloris asiatica
TTTCCGAGGCTATAAATCTTTACGGGAGCAGAAAGCCTCATCTTTAGGCTGGTAGTTTCGAACTGCTGACTGTGAGATTGGCAGACCGATCTAGAGCTCCTTTTTATGTGCATTAGTCACTGTTTATTGTGAGCCTTTCTGTGCCTTACTGACATCCCGACAGCTCAGGGGAGTTCTGGATTATTGTTGGAACGCCCTTCCACTGAGGCACGTCCTGAGTCAGCAGGAATGTCAACGAAGGGAGATTTCAGAGTCCAGAGCCACTCGGTAAGCCTGGTGGAACACTTCAGACCTTCACAAACGCAGGATAGAGGAACTTTTTCAGTTTGTCATCCTAATAAAAATGCCTGTATGTAAACCTACTTCAGCTTTATTTCCTGAATTGTATGGTATTTTAAAATTCTGATGAACCCACAATTGACTCTGAGGGAGACAGATGTGTCAGTCTGCTTCCTCAAAAACGTACAGCCTTGGAATGTCTGTGGGGACAGTTCTACCCTCTCCCACAGGTTAGCTGTGTATCAGAATGGACTCTACGGCAGTGTGCAGGAGTCTAGTTATCAGAGAGTTCAAGCCATTCACTGCAGAATTTACACTTCCTTTTATTTTTTCTGAGCTTACAGGCAAGGGATTCTGGATTTGGGTTAAATGATGGACTTTGGGAGTCTTTTCTAGTTGCAACAAAATACTTTCTCTGGTGTGTGGTTATAGTTGCATGTGATCCAACTCCTGCCAACTTACTAGCCTGCACTGAACATTGCTCTGGAGTTGGGTTTCTTTTAAATGGAAGTTGTGTTGTTTTGCAACATGAGTTATAGCTGTGTTTGACCTTTGTGGGTGACTCTGTACCCTGTTTTATGTGGAAGGACATAATCCCATTGCAAATCTCACAGCACACAGTGACGGGGCATACACAGCGTTCCTGCTCCTTGATGTTTAGCACAGCTTCTGTTGACTGGAAGCACTGTTTATTTGTTGTTGTTTTTGCTAAGTCCTGGGAAGTTTTTTCCTACTCCTAGCAACCCACCAAGGAGCAGCTGGTGGATGTGAACTGATGGTTAGCAGTCAAGTGCTTATTCTCCAATGCCACACCAGGACTTAATTTTCTTAGGACTCTAGATTTTCAGTTCAAGTCTCATGTGCTATTTATTAGTCTGTGAAGGATATAGAAAGTAACAGAGAATTATACACAATTAAGTAAGATATAAGGAGTCCTGGTGGCACTGTAGGATAAGCACTTAACTGAACTGCTAGCCTCTAACTTCAAGGTCAGCAGTTCAAACCCACCATCCACTCTGTGGGAGAAAGAAGTTTTCTGCTCCCATAAAGATTTGTTGTTGTTGTTGT
>NW_006408525.1:26327946-26338559 GCF_000296735.1 Chrysochloris asiatica
GCCAGATAGTTGTCTTCCAAATTTCTTGGCAGAGATGAGTGAGTGCCTCTTGTGCGGCCTCACTTTCTTGAAATATTTCGTTTTTTATTCCATCAATTCCTGATGCCTTGTTCTTTGCCAATTCTTTCAATGCACTTTGGACATCCTTCCTGAGTATCATAAAGATTTACAGCCTCAGAAACCCTATACAGCATTGCTACGAGTTGGAATGGACTTGGTGGTGGTGGGTTTGGTTTGGGTTTTGAGTAACGTATATGTTAGATTGTAGTGCTGTAGCATCAGCACTGGACCATAAGGGCAGTTTGAACTTCAAGGCCGGCTGTTCAAACTCACCAGCCACTCCTCAGAAGCCCTATACAGGGTCACTATGAGTCAGAAAGGACTCCATGGCGCTTAACAACAACAACAGCAACAACAACATGTGTTAACTAAAATGAACCTGGTTGGCAAAGTGGGTGTTCAATGAAATTTGATTGCTTAATGATTCTAGTCATTTGGAAACTGTAATTTCCATCTGCCTTTTAAGTGAAATGTAATAGTGAGCAATTCAAATTTATAAGTATTCCATAGTAAAGTTTGAATTTTGTATTCTCAGAATTGTTTGCTAACAGTAGGTGTCCCTATAATTCTATTTGGAGTCACAGATGCAGAGCTCACAATAGGCTCTGACTGCAGCAGGATTGAATTAAAATTTCTTCCCAAAGAGCACCTGCAGTGCTGAAGTTGTTTTTCATTAGGAGAGTTCAGTGTTTCAGTATTTAAACACTAGCGGTCATTATGTCTTTAAAGCATACTTTGAATTGTTGGCATAGTTGGCCTGTTGCCCTTGAGTGGGTTCCAACTTATAGTGACTCCACAGGGCAGAGCAGAACAGTGTGGAGCTGCAGGTTAATGCACCAGACTGCAAAGCCATTTGAACTGCAAAGCAGGCAGTTCAAGCTCAACAGCTGCTCCTTGGAAATCCTATACAGGTTCGCTATGGGTTGGAACTGACTCGATGGCACTTCACAACAACGTTTAAGGATGCAGACTGGCACCTTTTTCTTCCATGGAGCAGCTGATAAGTTCAAACCACAAAGCACTCAACCACTGTACCATCAAGACTCCTTTTTACTAAATATACAGCTGATGATGCTCTGGTAGCGTAGTGGTTACAAATTGGGCTGCAAACTGCAAGGTCAGCAGTTCGAAACTACCAGCTGTTCCACGGGAGAAAGATGAGGCTTTCTGCTCCCGTAAAGATGTACAGCCTCAGAAACCCTGTACAGGGTCACTCTGAGTCAGAACCGACTCCACAGCACATAACAACAACAATGTAAAAACAGCCAAATCTTATATAACCTTTGCAGTGTAATAGATATGGTTCTAAGTGCTTTGCACATGATCCTGACACCATCTCTGTGAGATAGCTATTATATATAAAGAAAAAGGAGGCTCAGAAATGTTAAGTAAGTTGCCCAAGGTCACATAGTTGGCAAAGTAGTGGAGTTGGCATCTGAACTTAGGTTGTCTGGCCCCAGGACCTGTGTTTTTAATCACTGTGCTGGCTGGCTGGCTGGCTGTGTGCTGTGGAGTCGGTTCCGACTCATAGTGACCCTGTACAGGGTTTCCGAGGGTGTAAATCTTTACGGGAGCAGAAAGCCTCATCTTTTTCCCACGGAACAGCTGGTAGTTTCGAACTGCTGACCTTGCGGTTCGCAGCCCGATTCATAACCACTACGCTACCAGAGCTCCTGTACTAGCTGTGCTAGCCTATAATTTTTCATATTTTATTCATTTGCTTTATTCCAATCACTCTTTTGAAGACTTTTAATTTTGCTTGCACTAAACTAGAATATATAGGACATTCAAGGATGAGCAAGACCCAGGTGGACTCTCAAATACCTCAGAATCTCCTGGAGTTCACAGGAACACACAGGACTCTGGTACCAGCTAGAGGCCACTGCAGCCAGTGGAGGCCCACTTACTAGAGCACAAAGGGAGGTCGGGTTTCCTCAGCTTTGCTTTGCTGGAACCCTATTAGGCCATAGGAAGTAGTCGGCTTTGGGTTACCTTCTGCCTCACCCTCTGTTTCTCTGTTGAATCCCATTCTGCTCTGCAGGAACAAAACCTTCTAGCTAGTTTATGTTAAGTCAAACTAGGGCTGGATGCTAATAGACACTTTCCTCTGGTCACTATTGTCTGCTTTCAAGAAAAGGGGATGGGCTGTGATCTAGAGTGGGGATGATGTGCATTGCTTCAACTCTAACATAGTCTGACACCAGCAAGAGCTGCAGATGGTTACTTAGAATCAGCACATTTCATTCGAGTGAGTGTTGTCCTTTCTGACATCACAGAGACCAATTCCTTATGAGGAAAGAAACTCTCTTCTAATATCATGACTTTGACCCTCACTCTTGTGTTGTTTTTCTGAGATGCAAAGGTCACAGCAGGTGGGCTGAAAAGCTGATTGTGTTGTGGACAGGTGCTGGGCAGCCTTTGTCAGAGGAATAGATGGTGGGGGTAGGACCACTGGTGACACTGCCTTAGCTGAAGACCGTAAGATGTACACAGGTCTAGTCAATAACCTTGTGTCCTATTTGCCATTTGACACGTGGGCTCCAATCCTGGGATATTTTGCATGTTCCTCCTCATACCTATTTCCACAATACAGCATTTCAGTCATCTTGGGAAAAAAGAAATATGTCTAAGGAAATGCTTTATTTCATTGATTGTCAGGTACAAAATCATCAGTATGACTTTTCACCGTATGAGTAAGAGCTTCATGTTGCCTTTTGAAAAACCTGCTTTATTGACGTATGATTCACCATGTTACCATTAAGCAATCATAACAGCCTCAGGCAAATTCATGATCAGTGGGAACTGCGGCGTGTATGTATTACCTTCAGTACTGAATTCTCCCTCATTCTTTATTTATCAGTAGTATCTGGGATGAAATTCACGTTTAAGCATAGCTAGAGAGTATTGGGGTAACTTATAGTCATAATTACTATTCCTCAATGGAATTGAAGTCTCTTGGTCAATTGGCAAGAATTATGGCCAGAATGAAAGGAAAAGAGGAAGTGTGAAATGAGAAAACAATTCTGACAAATGTTGAGTATTTTGATTAAAATAAATTAAAGAAGTCACCCTAAGTAGCCCGCTTCCTACTTTTCCCAGAAGTTTCCCACCCTTGTATATCCAGCTTTTCCTATCTTCCCATGGCTCAACAGGCTTTTCTGCTCCTAAAGGAATATACTTTGAAGGAAAGAAGAGAGACAGAAAGAAAATAAATTATTTATTGAGCAACTACTACTTGTCAGCCATATTAATATTATCAGCTGACACAGATATTAGAATTCATTTGATATACAAGATAAAGACTGAAACTCTGAGAAGTTATGACTTGTCTATGGTCACACAGAAGGTTTCCATGCTACTCTCTCTCTTCCTGAAGTTACAACTGTCTTCTTAGAGTTATCAAACTCTACTCAAATACAGCACAATGGATTGTTTTGTTACATAACACAGTTTTAAGAATTGCCTCCAATTTCAACTTCCGGTTCTCTTTCATTTCTATTCCAAACCTTTGGTTCTTTTTCATTTTGATCTTTTTTAATCACTAAAACATTAAGTTGTACAGTGGTTTGACAGCACTAACCTTGGACTTTGCTGAATTCTGTCTTAGGATATTCTTGACTTCACCCCACTGAATGGAGAACCTTGCATTCCTGATGCTCTGAGCTCTTCGTGGACTTTGTGGACTCTGTCTCCTCTGATCTTCTCAACCTTCTTCATGCTTCATGCCTTCATTCACTCTAAAAATTTAAATTCTTTTACCTCTTCACTCCACAATAGCATCAACCCACTCTGATCTTATATTTACTCTTAACCCATTGAGATCAAGACTCCTCTGATCCTTTTAGAAGATGTTTTGTGTGTCTTTTTTCTCCAGCTAAAATGAATACTATATTTAAAACAAACTAAGAAAAGAAAAAGGTTTGAAATTGTGTATTTTAAAGATTAACCAATTAAAAGTTAGAAATTTTGATTTTAGGGTCAGACAGTGTATGAATCCTGTTGTTTTTGTTTCATATCCATAATACAGAAACAAAAAAGAGAAAAAGGGAATGGAATGGACTCGGAAATGAACAGGCACAATATGAACAAATGCTTGGTGCTTTGGAAGAGTGGCACTCAACCTCATAACCATTTTACTTAAACTCTCAAATCCCTAGTCGTACCCAATGCTTTCATGCTTCAGTAGATGTGATGACTCAACATTTTTTCTCTTAAAGTTTCTCAAAATCCCTTTGTGTCCTTGGGATTTAAAAATTAATTTTGCCTTCTGGTATTTAATGGAATAACCAAGATGAAAAGCAGAGTTATGGTTTTGTGGGATAAATCAGTAATTAACAAAGGGCTGTCTGCCTTTAGATCTCACTCACTGATACCGCCCACTTTGCTGCATGGGGAGCTTTTCATAAAAACGGTGACATTTTCTTTTTCTTTTAAAAAAGTTTTTATTGTGAATTACGTGATAGTTTACATGGGAGAACATTAGCTTTACATTCATCCTATTGTATTCCATTTCATCGCAACGATTACAGTCCCCTCCATGCATCATCAGGTGACACTTTCTTAACTGCAGAACTAAATGGTGCTGAGTTATCTTTCTAGTTCTTCAGCTACATTCTATCAGGTTAAAAATACAAGGACAAATCAGAAATACTGCTACACAATCATAGAAACTTTATTAACTAAAAATATCAAAATGTGAAGCTATTATTTCTCTTCAGCCCTCCATCTGAGTTATATCTATTCACTCTGAAGGTGCTGTTTTCATCTCCCTAACCAAGGACTTCTGTACACTCGGATTCACACCACATCAAAATGGCAGAGTGATTCAACTTGTATTCCTTTCCAGTGTTCTTTGAATTTTGGGAACAAAAATAAATGTGAAGGGACAAGATCAAAGTTATAGGGTAGGAAGGGTAAGGTTTCCCAATGAAATCCTTGTTAACCTTGAAAGAATGAGCAGGTACATTATCTTGATGGGAAAAATATCCCTCACTGTAAGTTTCCTGGCATTTTTCTCACCAATGCAGTTTTCAGATTTCTTAAACTCTCTTTCTACTAAGTCCCTGTGATCCTTCTGTGTCCTTAGAGAAAATGTATCAAAATTATCCCTCTTGGACTCCCTGAAAAACAAAACAAAAATGAAACAAAAACACAGTTGTCATAAACTTCAGAGCTGACCTCTCTGCTTTTAATTTATCTAGTCCAGCAGATGCCATTGGAAGGCACTGTTTTGACTGGACATTTTTTGAAGGCAACCTAATAAGACTAGGGCAAGTATATTACTAAGAGAAATTGTCTACAGCCATCTATTGATCTCAGACATGTTTAAATACATTTTGTTCATACATGCACTTGTCTTTCTGAATTAGCCATACTTTTTGATTTTCTCTTGTATTGTAATTGTTTGGCTTCCACCTCGGGGACAAATTCTTCCCATAATCAACTACTATGATTAACCAAAGGGAGTAAGTGAAAAGTTTGAAGAAATGGTTCACTTAATCATATGAATTTTTTAAATTTAAAAGACAATAATCAAGATCCAGTTAAAAGACAAGAACCACACTTGTTACTTGAATAGAGTGATTTTTATATGAAAAATCTTTACGTTTTTAGCTAGGTAAGTGAAAGGGTAAAAAGAGGACCATCACCAGCTAGCTACTCCTTGGACACCCTCTACAGGGTCGCTGTGAGTCGAAACCAATTTGATGGCACGTAACAACAACAATGATTTCACAATTGTAGCAAGCCCTTGTTGTTAAGTGCCGGTTTTGACTCATAACGACCCTATGTAGGTTTTCCAAGGAGCAGCTGGTGGGTTTGAACTGCCAATCTCATGGTTAGTAGCCCGGTTCTTATCTTACAGCACCACACCACGACTCCAGGAAGTCCTATGAGCTGTTTTAAAAGAAAGAGGAAAAAAGTTAAATAATGAAAACTTAGAAACTTAGAGAAGGAGTTGCCCTACAGTGATGAAACTCAGACTTCTTAGAGCTGGTTGGCTGGAGTCTGTAGCTCTGAGGCCGGTGCACTGAGGCTGTTTCTACAAGTAGTGGGAAAACTGCTAACTGAATCCAGGTACTGCTATCGAAAGCGTCTGCAGGGGTGAAGAAGTGTTGCTGGGGCCGATACTCAGGGCAACCACTACCAGACAGAAAGTCTCAAGTTAAGCAGAAGGAAGCAAAAAAAGGACCGTGTTCCTTCTTCCTCCTTCAGCTTTATGGTTTTCCTCTATCACCCCCTAGTGGCAAAGCCCAGCAGAGCAGCTGGCACAAAGAGTTACTTAAATCTGAGTCATCTTTAACTCCACTGTGCTACCCTAAACCGTTCTTTACTTCCAACTTCTTAACTATATTGACTCTCATAAGTTTGGTGTCAGAGGGTTTAGATTGCAGTTTTTACTTATGTAAGTAAGCTATTTAACACTTTTTTAGATTTAATTGTTCTAGCTACAAAATTAAGTAACACAATTATGTCACTGGATTGATGCAAGTATTAAATGAAATAAAGTTCATGCTAGGCAATTTGGCCTATGGTATACCATTTGGTACTGAGCTTGGGAAGGAGGAAAGAGAAGGGAAATAAACAAGGAAGAAATGCACATTGTTTTAAATTCTTTGTGTCTGTAACTGGTCACAAGGCAAGTTGATAAAGATAACTTTCTTCTTCCACTAGTCATTTCATGGTTCCTTTTCTTTCAATCAGTTCTTCAGCTAGTTATAGTTCTTTACCTGGTGGGGTGATTTAAAACTTTATTCCTGAATGTTCTGAATACACAGAGATCTTGTCTTTGTTGGTTGCATTTGTTGTTGCGCGCTGTCTACTGGGTTCCAACTCATAGCATGCATAGAGTTTTCAAGGAGCAGCTGGTGGATTTGAAATGTTGAACTTGTGGTTAGCAGTCCAATACTTATCCTATAGTGCCACACCAGGACTTCAGTAGTCGTCCATTAGCTTTTACAATTGGACTCTGAAGACCAGAGGGTCCCCTACATTCCAGATTTAGTTCTCTTTGTCCTCATTGTATGCAAGCAACCCAATTTCCTCTTGGTAATCAGGATCAATTACAAGAGCTAAGTTAAGTGCAATCAAGACAGTTTCAACTCATAGTGACCCTGTATAGGATTTCTGAGGAGCGGCTGGTGAGTTTGAACCACCGACCTTGCAGCTCAAACTGACCTTGCAGTCCAGGGCATTATCCTGAAGCACCACATCAGGACTTGCACTTTTTCTTGACCTGTGGGTAAATGCTTTTGTAGCTCTTATTTTCAAGTGCCATAGAACTAGTTCCTCATAGTGACCTGAAGTACAGCTGAACAAAACACTGCCTGACCCTGGACCCTTCTCACAACTGCTGCTATGTTGGAGCAGTTTCTGTGTTCATCCATCTCATTGAGGGGCTGCCTCTTTTCCCCTGGCTCTCTACTTTGCTGAGCACATTGTCCTTTTCTAGAGACTGATTTCTCCTGGTAACATGTCCAAAATCTGGGAGACAAAGTCTTGCCTTCCTCACTTTTAAGGAACACCTAACTATACTTTTTCCAATAGATTTGTTCTTTCTTCTGGAAGTCGATGGTATATGCCACATTCTTCACCAGCATCATAATTCAAATGCACTAATTCTTCTTTGGTCTTCCTTATTTCACATGCACATGTGAAAGAAGCACCACATCAGGACTGCATGTGCATATGAAAATACCATGGCACGTATAAGGCACACCTTAGTCCTCAAGGTGATTTTCATCACTTTAAAGAGGTCTTTTGTAGCAAATTTGCTTGATGCAATACATTGATTTCTTAACAACCATGGGTGTTGATTGTGGATCCAAGTAAAGGGAAATCCTTGACAACTTCAATATTGTCTCCATGTATCAGGACGTTGCTTACTGGTCCAGTTTTGAAGATTTTTGTTTTCTTTATATTAAGGTATAATCCATACTGAAGGCTGTAGTGTTTTATTTTCATCAGTGTTTCAAATCCTCTTTACTTTTGTCAAACAAGGTTGTGCCATCTGCATGTTGTAGGTTGTTGATGAGTCTTCCTCCAATCATGAAGCTGCATTCTTTTTCATATATTCCTGTTTCTTGGATTACTCAGCATACAGCTTGAATAAGTATAGTAAAAGGATACAGTCCTGACACACACTTTTCCTAATATATCATGCAGTTGTTCTGTTTGAACAACTGCCTCTTGATCTATGTACAGATTCCACACGAACTTACGAGTGGTATGTTGTCAGGTGCTATTGAGTTGGTTCTGACTCATAGTGACCCTATGCACAAAGGAATGAAATATTGCCCAACCTTGTGCTGTCCTTAAAATAGTTGTTAGGTTTGAGCCCATTGTTGCAGTCACTATGTGACTCTGTCTCATTACGGGTCATCTTCTTTTTCAATGACCTTTACTTTACCATGCCTCATAGCTTTTCCTGGGACTGGTCCCTCCTGATAATGTATTCATAGTATGGGACACAAAATCTTTATAGTTTCCCTTCCAAAGAGCATTCTGGCTATATTACTTCCAAGACAGATTTGTTTATTCTTCTGGCAGTCCATGGTACTTTCAACATTCTTTGCCAACAACATAATTTAAATGCATCAATTCATCTCCATTCTTCCAGCTTTCATGTGCATATGAAGTGATTGAAAATACCATGGCTTGAGTCAGGCACACCTTAGTTCTCAAAGTGCCATCTTTGCTCTTGAACACTTTAAAGAGGCTTTGTGCAGCAGATGTGCCCGATGTAATACATCCTTTGATTTCTTGACTGCTGTTTCTGTGAGTGTTGGTTGTGGATTCAAGTAAAATGAAATCCTTGACAACTTCAGTCTTTTTTTTCTGTTTATCATGGTGTTGTTTATTGGTCCAGTTGTCAGAATTTTTGTTCTGTTTACATTGAGTTATAGTTCATACTGAAGGTGGCATCAGTTTGTTGAAACATTTCAGTTGATATTATATAAATTCCTGGAGCCTTGTTTTTCACTAATGTCTTCAGTGCAGCTTGGACTCCGTCCTTCAGTACCATTGGTTTTTGATCAGATGATGCTATATCTTGAAATAATCGAATGTTGACTGACCAATATTTTTGGTGCAGTGACTGTGTGTATTCCTTCCATCTTTTTTGGTGCTTCCTGCATCATTTAATATTTTGCCTGTAGAATGTTCAGGGTTGTAAGTAGAGGTTTGAATTTTTCCTTCAGTTTTTTTCAGCTTGAGAAGTGCCAAGCGGGTTCTTCACCTTTGGTTTTCTAACTCCAGTTCTTTGCACATTTCATTGTAATATTTTGTCTTCTCTAGCTGGTCTTGGAAATTTTCTGTTCAGTTATTTTACTTCATCATTTCTTCCATTAGCTTTAGCTACTCTCCACTCAAGAGCAAGTTTTAGAATTACTTTTGCCATCCATTTTGTAGTTTCTTCCTTTTATGTTTTTTTTTTTCTCTCCTAATATTCCTTTTCATGTATGATGTTCTTGATGTCATCCCACAACTTGCCTGGTCTTTGTTCATTAGTAGTCAATGAGTCCATTCTGTTTTAGAGATGTTTCTAAATTCAGATGAGATATACTCTTGGTTGTATGTAGGCTCTTGTGAGCTTATTTTAATCTTCTCCAGCTGCGGTCTGAACTTACATTTGAGCATTTGGTGATTGCTCTGCAGTCTGGCTCTGGCCTTGTTTTGTCTGAGAATACTGCGCTTCTCCATCATCGCTTAACATCAATGGAGTCAATTACATTGCAAACACACATGCAGTATTCCATCTGGCTAGTTCCACTTGTGGAGTCACCATTTATGTTGTTGAAAAAAGGTATTTGCAATAAACATGTCATCAGCCTTGCAAAATTCTATCATGCAATCGCCAGTGCCATTTCTATCACCAAGGCCATATTTCCCAATTACCAATTCCTCCTCTTTGTTTCCAACTTTCACATTCTAATCACCAGTAATTATCAATCCATTTTGTTTGCACATTTGATCAAATTTCACACTGAAGGAAGTTGTTGTTGTTGTTAAGTGCTGTCAAGTTGGATCCGACCCATAGCGACCCTATACAGGGTTTCCAAGGAGTGACTGGTAAGCTTGAACCACTCACCTTGCAGTTCAAATGGCTTTGCAGTCTGGCGCATTAACCCACAGCGCCACAACAGGAAGGAGTTGGTAGGATTCTTCAATTTCTTCATCACTGGCTTTAGTGATTATTGTTATTGTTGTTAAGTGCCATCAAATCAGTTCCAACTCATAGCAACCCTGTATCAGGTTTCCAAGGAGCAGCTGGTGGACTTGAACCAGCTGTAGTGATAGGTGCATAAACTTGAATAATGGTTATATTAACTGGTCTTCCTTTAAAATGTATAGATATTATCCGAAGACAGACAGCATTGTGTTTAAAGAGAGATCTTGAGATGCTCTTTTTGATGATGAATGTGATGCCATTTCTCTTCAATTTGTCATTCCGGCATAGTAAACTATATGATGGTCAAATTCAAAGTGGCCAATATCTATTTCAGCTTACTACTAATGCCTAGGATATCAATCTTTATGTGTTCCATTTCATTTCC
>NW_006408525.1:26339184-26340758 GCF_000296735.1 Chrysochloris asiatica
CCCTGTGTACAGAGGGGATGGTAATGATCCTTGCTGTAAAGATTCTTTCCCTCTTGGTTGGTATTTTAAGTTACTACATCCATAAGTAATAGGTCAAGTGGTCAAGTTCATCAGATTGTAGCAAGTGACACTTGTTTTCTTTAAAAAATAAAAAAATAAAAAATTCCCCTCTCCTCTAGTTGGGTTCTGAACATTCAGCCATTTAAGCTAGGTCCAATGGATGCTATCTGCAAGTTTGAGTGCCCTTTTGCATATCCCCTCACTTCATATCAACTGGACACTTCACTCGCAGCTCTAGCCCTCTGTGGTCATGTCCTTGTTCGTGGGCTCAGGAGTCCCCAGATCTCACCATACTTCGGGCCAACCAGCTCTCACCATACTCCAGGTTGATGGAGGTCTATGTTACTTGGTTGGACTCAGCCCACCTCTTCATTGCTGCTTTTCCCCCACTTCCTCTCACCAGTAGACCAACATGGTCACCAGCAAGCTTACATGCCTGGTCATGTATTCCCTTTGAGTTTCAGTCTTGGGAGGGGGTTTGTCCTGAAGGGACTTGATTGCTTGCCTTGATGGCTCCCCAGTGAACACCTTGCTTGTTCTTGCAGTAGCCAGACTGCTATCTTTGTTTTTCCCTGCTGGTCTTTCTTTCCAGAAGTATCTTCGGTTTTTCTAGCTGCTCCAGGCTGCTTGCCTTTTCAAGTGGGAATTTTCTATCACAGAAGGTTCTGGATGGGGTTCAGGATTCCACCTAAGATCTTATACTGTACAAAAGCTCTGCAAGAAGTCTCTTTTGCTGGGCAAATTCTAGCACCCCGTTTAGTTATTCCAACCAGTTATAGGCTGAAGGCGGGCTTACAGCTTTCTATAATCATGTTTCTGGATATTCCTTTCTATTCCCCTCAAGTGTCTATTTTACAAATATTCATAAGACAGTCAAGCATCTTAACATTATTTCCCCTCATTTACCCGTTCAGACTATGCCTCAATCCCTGTATCACAGAGCCCTTTTGTTCCAAGGTTGAGCATACATCACTATTTACTTATGTCCCATTTAGCCCATGCAAACCTGCCAAAGTGTTCTCCTATCTACTTTGTTCTTCTGTCCCCTCCCCGTTTGGGTGTATTGCCCACCCCAACACCCAAACTGTGATGTGTCTATACCCTACCCTGTGCTCTATCATCCCCTCCCTCTGTCCCCTGTCCCCAGTAACCAACAAAGAGTTTTTCCTTTTTTCATTTTTATTCCTTTTAGTGTGGGTATCTTTTCTTAAGCTTTTACAATAATGGTCTTATGCAATATGTCTCCTTTAATGACTGACTAATTTCACTCAGCATAATGTCCTCAAGGTTCATCTATGTTTAGTGGTGGCTTACAGCTACCTTGTTATTCTTCAAGGTAGCCTAATATTCAATTGTGTGTATAAGCCTCAGTTTGTTTATCCATTCTTCCATTGATGGGCACTTAGGCTGGCTCCGTCTTTTTGCTATTGTGAATAGTGCTGCTATGAGCATCGGTGTGAATATATATACTCATGTTATTGCTCGTATTTCTTGTGGATATATACCAAGTAGAT
>NW_006408525.1:26341903-26354967 GCF_000296735.1 Chrysochloris asiatica
ACAGGGTTGTATTCTTTCACCATACTTATTCAACCTGTATGCTGAGCAAATAATCTGAGTAGTTGGGTTATATGAAGAAAAACATGGCTTCAGGATTGGAGGGAGACTCATTAACAACCTGTGATATGCAGGGTGGTGTTGCCATGTGTGTCAACCTCTAGTTGTTGTCTGTTCATGTTGGTTTTCAGTCCAAAGAACTCTCTTTAGGATGAATTCAAGTGCTGGGTTGGCTTTGACAAAGTCTCTTATCTTCTGTTTATCCTGGAATGTTTTGATTGCACAGTCATATTATATGACAGCTTTGCTGAGTAGATGCTTCTTGGTTGGCAGTTTTTTCTTTTAGGGTTTTATATATGTCTTCCCATTACCTTCTTGCCTGCATAGTTTCTGCTGAGAGATCAGAGCTTAATCTGATTTGTTTGCCTTTATAAGTAACAATTCTGTTTCCCCTGGCTGCTTTTAGGATTCTTTCCTTGTCTTTGATTTTGGAGAGCTTGAGTATGATATGTCTTGATGATGTTCTTTGGGGTCTGTCCTTTCTGGGGTTCATTCATCTTCTTGAATACTTATTTTCATCCTTCAAGATGTTAGAAAAATTTCTTCCAGAAGTTCCTCAACTGTCTCCTCTGTGGACTTTTGTGATTCTTCCTGTTCCAGAATGCCAATAATTCTTGTTATTCCTCTTCATGTTATCCAGCATGAATCTTAGAGTCTCTTCAGATTTTTAAATTATTTTTTCTGCTTGTGGATGTGTTCCAGAGATAGGCTTCCCTTTTCATGTCTCTTATTACTCAACTGTGAGTAATCTTAGCAAGTGTTAGTTATCTATGTGATGTGTAGCAGCTGGTATTGGCTCCTGCCCAGATGGTGGGGAATTATAGGGTATGCTTGTAACTTGGCTATATGGCTACGATTGCTGTCTCTTCTTGGGTAATGTAGGGAGAGGAAGCTCCCACCTCAAGGAAAAAAAGTAGGACCAGGAAGGCAAGAAGCATAAACAAAAGTAAAAGCAAAAACAAAACAAAACAAAACAAAAAAAGCAACTGCAACAGCAAAAAAGTAAAACCCATAGCAAATTAGTCCAGTGTTGTTT
The DNA here is from genome assembly GCF_000296735.1 of Chrysochloris asiatica. Lineage (NCBI taxonomy): Eukaryota > Metazoa > Chordata > Mammalia > Afrosoricida > Chrysochloridae > Chrysochloris > Chrysochloris asiatica. The sequence continues at coordinate 26,342,997 of NW_006408525.1, forward strand.
GCTTAGGAGATCAGTGTGCATGCACAGCAAAAACCTTCAGGGGTGAGTGGGGTTGTCGACTTGCACAGGAACCCCCTCTAGTCACCGCCGTGGTAAGTGCACAGAGAATGAGAAATGAATGGAAGAAAGATTGTTCCCACTTTTTTCTCTGATGATTAGTTAGGTCTCTCTGTATCCATAGCATCCTTCTCCCTTTAGTGTGTTTTTAACAGGTGTTGGGTTTAATTGCTGATCTTGTATTTCATAGTTGGTGTTGGCTCTTGAGTTTTATGTTGGGGTTTTACAGGGTGCAAATATGGCTCAGTTGTATGGCCAGACTTGCTGTCCCTTGTTAGATAAGGCAGGAATAAAAGATCTCACCCAAGTAGGAGTCCTGGTGTGGTACTGTGGGCTAATGCATCAGACTGCAAAGCCATTTGAACTGCAAGGTTGGTGGTTCAAGCTCACCAGCTACTCCTTGGAAACCCTATACAGGGTTGCTATTGATCAGAATCGACTCGACAGCTCTTAATAACAACAACAACAAGTAGGATAGCCGACTTCCAGGCTAAATCCCACAGTCAGAAGTCATAAGAATCCACCGGAGGATTAGCCTCTGGACTTTCAGATACTTTGTGCCATGGGAAAATTGTGCCCTGTGTGCACAATGCTGGACCCATTTGGGGGTGTACCTCCACCCATGTGAAGACAACCGGGCTGGGCAGAGAGGGTGTGACAGGGCAGAGCACAAGAGTTGAAGGAAACATAGAAAAAGAAGGGAAAAAAAAAAAAAAAAAGATCACACCTCTTTTTCCATAAGTCGATGGGTGGTTTTTGCTCCCTAGCTGCTGGCTATGGCCCTGCCCTCTGATCTCTGCCCAGACTGTGGGTTGGAGGCAGAGTCCCAAATGATTCAGAAATCTCTGTGTTCCTTCTTGCTCCATTAGATTTCTCTGCTGGTAGGCCCCCAAAACTATTTCCCCTTACTTTATATTGAATTGAACTCTCCAGGATTGCCCTGGCAAAACGTTTTTTTCTGGCTTTTCTGCAATTCCACCTAAGAGACTTTTTCCTGAGTCCCTTTTGCTTCCTCCACCCACAAACCAGAAATCTCTCCATTTCATTTGTGAGAACTTCTACTTTTTCTAGATTCATACTTTGTGTATTCCATTTTGATTATCAGTGGATGCCTGCAGTTGTTTCTTCTCATTTTGAGTTGTGTCCCATCAGTAAATGAAGGTCCTGAAAGCTTTGCTCCATCCACATCAAGGTCAGCTCTTCTCTGAGGAGGCAGCTCTTCCCCAGTCTTATTTTGAGTGCCTTCCAACCTGACAGGCCCAACCCACTATACCATTATGTCTATTCTACATAAGTTACATCCCTGCCCCCTCCATAATGGAAGGATTTGAAGGTAAACAACTTATATCTGGTCACCTCTGTCAATGGTGCCTTATCAAGAGCTTATTGTTGGTTTCTGCTTTTGGCAGGTTAGGTAGTCATTAGCAGGGGTTTCCAGGTCAACAGCAGGGAGAGGAAGTCTATGCTTACTAAGTTCATGAATAACCTCTATCATTGTCAGCATAACCACTTTGTACTTGGGCCTATTGAGTAAGTAAGCACTGGGATAGTTGGGGTAACGGATCGAATGACACTCATAGGTCATGCTATTTAGTCCACTTGATTATTGAATGCCTCATCTGCTGTGGTTGCCCTTGGTAAAATTACACCAGGGATGCAAATGTCTTTTTCATACTGTGTTCCTTATGGGAGTGCACCAACAAAAATCTCTTCCCTAGATTTCCTTATCACCAATCTTCTGTTTTTCCAAGCCTCTGACTGTCCAGCATATTCTTATAAATCCATTTTTATACATGTAACTATCTTTCATTCCTGACAGAGTGAACAACCAAAATTATAACTCAAAGTTCTACTTACTGAGATAATTTCTCTTTACAGTTGCTCTTCATGGTCATTCTTGATTGGCGTTATAATGATGATGCGATGCATTTTCAGTTGGTGCCAATATATCATTAACAACTCTCTATAAACTGGACATTTTTTCTTATCAACAAACTGTTTACAAGGAACTACCCATGAAGTCAAATATGTAGATTGAGAAAGAGTAGATATTTTAGCAGGGGCTTCTCAAAAGAGTCTGCTTACTTAATTTACATATACCTTTTGGATATGCTGAGGTCTTATATCTTACATGCCATTTCCACTCTCTAATAGATTGCTCTTTATAGATACCTAAAGGAGCTCTGGTAGCATAGTGTTTATGAATCAGGCTGCAAACCAAAGGTCAGCAGTTTGAAAGTACCAGCTGTTCTGTGGGAGAAAGATGAGACTTTCTGCTCCTGTAAAGATTTACAGCCTTGGAAACCCTGTACAGGATCGCTATGAGTCAGAACTGACTCCACAGCACACCACCACCACCATAGACACCTAACCTATGGCTTGGTGGGCTAGAGAACATCTAGTCCATGATAAGAAGTTCAAGTTGTGTGGTCATCTAGTCTCTCCCAGGGTCCACTAGAAAGCTAGCAGTCATTTATCAAAAGGAGAATAGTTATATATAAGAGCGGACACAGATTTCTTCCCAAACCCCACAGGGTCTTTCCTTTATTCTACTGGCACTTGTTAAAGACTCCATGGTGGTAGTGATGGCTTTGTGTCGTGGAGCTGGTTCCGACTCATAGCTGGTAGATTTGAACTGGTATGGTTAGCAGCCCGGCTTATAACTCACTATGCTGCCAGAGCTCCATAAAGACTCCATATAGAAGCCATATTTTCCATTGGCACTTCACATATTATTAAATCTCCTTGGAAGTAAGATTGAAATGGAAGGGCAATCTGCACTGTAGCTCAGACTTTTCTTCAGAACTTTCTCTTGCTCTTGCCTCCTCTGAAAACTAGCAGCATTTTGGGTTATTTGGGAAAATGTGTAGAACTGGCATGCTCAAATATGGTGTATGCTGACATTCACTCTCGACTCCCCTCTCTTTCCCTGTTCCTGTAGTGTACCTGGGAAGGTGAAATACTCACTCTCTCACCCTCCCTGTCAGGACAGCCAGTAAGTCAAGATTGAAGAAAGATCTTGTAGTGTGCTTAGCTGTTAGGTTGGTAGATTATAGAATGTTTAAGCTTTATTTGAATCTGAAATAAATGTATTGATTTGTCTTCATCCATATCAATTCAAACATGTTTTCCCCAAGGTTGTTCACAGCTGATGTGTAGAGAAGGGCACTAAAGTCATTGTGGTCGGTTGGACTCTTTTATACTCCCTCTTTACGTCCCACTTAGAATGACCTTCAAGTCCCACCTCATAGGTGACCTGCCTGGTGAGTCCTTCCATGACTCTGCTCTCACCACCTAGCCCCTACTAATCCTCAAATGGTGTCATCCTTTTTGAACTCATGTTTATGGAATTCTTTGCAGTCCACATAACTGAAATATTACTTTCCATACACAGTGGCAATATAAAATCTCCTCATAATTTCTGCAAATTCCTGAGGGGCTATTTTCTTGTGATTCTTGCTGTCTCTAGCTCCTGGGCTGCCTGTTTTCCCTTTAATGAACCCAGACATGAAACTCAGCCCCTTCACTGAAAATTTTCATGAGAAAGTGTACCCCCTAAAGGATTTTGTGAGTTTGATAATTTAATGGGGAGGATGGAAGTTATATAGAAAACCCCATAGCCTCTGACTAGTCCTCTTGACTCTTCTCTTTTCTCCCCACTTCCTTTCTAAAATAAAAATATTCTTCCTTTTTTGTTATCCAGGTATAATTATTTCATATTATTCTCATAGGCTTTTGTAGTGGACAACATGCATGTCCTGTGGGGATTCACTACAACCTGGTCTGTTAAGATGTATTGACCAAAAGACATCTAGCCCTTAAAAGAAATTCCACTAATTGCTAAGAGAATGCAGTTTATCTCACCATACTTTATTTAGTTATGTGGCTATTTTCACAGCTATGTTTTCTCTTTCTGGATACTAAACTCTTCAAGGATAAGAATGATTTCTTTTCCATCTTGCTGATCGCCATAGTCTCAGTCTTAGAAGTGGGTGGTCAATAACTTTTTATTGATTGAGTGAATGGATTCACTATATATAATTTCAGTCTGTTAGAAACAAACTTACTTCTTTCAAGTAGACATTCTTGAAATATAAGCAGCTAGTCCATCTTATATACAAGTCAAAACACAGACCATGGTTCATTGTCCTGTACATAACATTTATTAGGAACTGATAGGAGGCACTGTATTATAGATATTATTGAAGTAACCAAAGGTAAGATAATTATGATCCAGAAGATGAAATAAGATGTTGAAAAATGGAAACGTCCAGCCTACTACTTAGAAGCTGAACGTTGGGTGAAAAGTCTCCATTTTCCATTGTGAGATGGAGAGATTTCCTGTAGCTTAATCTCTGAGACCTTTGGTGTTGGAGAAAAAATATAGGCAAATAGAAACTTAAAAGTAGATCACAAAGAAAGCAAATATTAACCCTGTGATCAATTCTCAAGGATAAATTTTATAACATGCCAGTAATTTTCAATCCTACAGGCAAATCTGAAATAGTATATCCAAAGAACTGTGATGACCAGCTAGTAGATTCACATAATTTCGGTATCTACAAAGGAAGGTCAAGGTATCTGCTGCAAAATGGAATCAGGCAGGACTGTATGGCTCATATATTTGGGACCTGCCACAGTAAAAACCGAACTAGACATCTAAAAAGTTGTTAATGGCCCAGAGGTGGTTGAAGAGATGATAGGTTTAGAAATACTGTGCCCTTGGCAAATTGAAAACCAACAACCTGGCCTTTAGCAGATGGGCTCACAGCAGGTGGGCTCACAACAGCTGGGCTGGCAGCAGGTGGGCTGGCAACAGCAGGCTGGGCGACAGCAGGACTGTCCACAGTAGGAAGGGCGGCAGCAAGAGGCCTGGGCATGGTGCAGCTGGCAGCAGGTTGGGGGAGTGCAGCTCACCACGCAGCAGGGGGGCAGGCAGGTACCCTCAATGCGGCAGTCTGGGCGGCACCACCTGACACGGCAGGTCATACCTCCAGAGCCACCCTCCTGGCCACAGCCAATGCCACTACCAAGCCCACCGCAGCTAGTTTGGCAGCAGGTGGGCTGGCAGCAGCTGGAGCCACAGGTCCCACCAGTGGAACAGCTGGGAAAGCCACAGAAGCTAGTTTGGCAGCAGGTGGGTGGGCAGCTGGGCTGGCAGCAGCTGGGCTGGCAGCAGCTGGGCTGGCAGCAGCTGGGCTGGCAGCAGCTAGGCTGGCAGCAGCTAGGGCTGCAGGTCCCACAAGTGGTGAAGCTGGGAAACCCACAGAAGCTGGTTTGACAGCAGGCCATGGTGTCAGGAGTTGGGTTGCTTGGGGAAATTTCTGAGATTTGCCGGTGACTTGCACCTGGGGCCTTTTATATATCTTGGTCAGCTGCTGTTTGTAAAATTCTCAACATATCTTCCTTGTTTTTGTTTAAATTTGTTCCTTAGTGGTCCTCTGATTGGCGTACATTAAAATACTTGCGATGCATCATGAGTAGCAGTTTGAAAATTGCTTTGTTTTATAGTTTTATTAGGATTCGTCATATCAATCATTTACTCTTTGGAATATGTTTGTGCTTTTCCATGTTCAAAGAGTCCTTCCATAGTCTAAGTCAACACCCTCATTTTGTATACTCATCTCATGTGACAGTATGTCCATATGCTTAAATTAAGGGTAATTGTGCTCTTGTTTTTAACTACAGTTTTTTCTCCTGCATATAGAGATTGGATTTTCCTGAACTTAGAATGGCATTACATCCACTGAGTTGAAGGAATACCTTTGGTCATGCATGATTGAAGTTGCCAACTCATTTACTCCAACATCAAATCAAAATATCATTCTAGGTTCCATGCTTTCTACTAATTTGAAATGTATAAAATATGAATTGTGTTTCACAGAAGAAATCTTTTCTTATGAATAAAATGACAAAGTCTAAATGAAGATTTTCATCAGGGTGTCTAACTTGTGGTAGAAACTTAATAAATGTTTATTGAATCTGTTTTCAAGAGGGTGGAGTAAAGGCGTGATTCATGGATACCTATATAATTTATAAAGTTATAAAGTTAAATAGAACTTTCAAGGTGTAGTACCTCTCATGAGGGAGAGTCCTTGTTATTTCTTGTGAAAGAAAGGAAGAAAGAAAGAAGGAAAGAAAGGAAGAAAGAAAGGTTAGTGAATGGTGAATTCTTTCTGTTTAGACTTAATAGTTGACTCAAGGACTAGGAAAACCAACCAACCAACAAACAAGACATCTCTGAGTCATAGCACTTTGAAGACTATACTGCCATCCCATTTTTCGTCTCTGAAGTTCTTGTTCTTGCATGTGATCCATGATTACACAATTAAATGACACAGGTAAGTGCTGAGAACTTAGAAAATATTTTTCTCAAAATGTCATAGCCCATTGTATCTTGTACATTTCATACACGGTTTCAATGATGAACTGAAAAAGCCCTTGTTTTTTGTTGTTGTTCTACATTTGTGTTGACTTCTTATGAGATATTTCTCAAGCTGGGTTGTAAAGTAGAGAATGTATCAGCTGCAGATTTCTGGAGAATCTGTCCCACAAATGATGATGGATGAACCTAGTACTCTCCATATTTGTTCAACTATCATTCAGACCAGAGACATACCTCATACATGCTTATAGGAAAGGTAGGTCAGTTTTGGAGTTGAAGTATAGAAAACAATATGGACAATAGTGGGAAGAATGTGATAGGCTAAGGCATGGGAAGAAGTTAAATGCTCTTAGAAATTGTATCTGGTGTCTGTGCTTTCAAAACTTGTTTTGTTGTTAAATGCTGTGGAGTCAGTTCTGACTCATAGAGATCCTGTGTAGGGTTTCTGTGGGCTGCCTGGTGGCTTTGAAGCACTGACCATGAGGTTAACAGTCTAATGCATATTCTACAGTGCCACACCAGGACTCCAAAAATTTGTTTATGTAGTAGGTAATAAAATTTCTTATGATTTTGGGTACGCACTAAGGAGAACATCTAGTATGGTAAAGGGAAGAGATTAAACATGGTATCATAACATATAGGTAGGAATCCCATAGCTTTGATCAACCTGAAAATTGTAACTAAAAATGGCCTTATCAGTCTAGACCTAATTGTAATATGCTAGAGCATGTGAGCATTTGAAGAACTATAAAGACTATGTAGTACACAAAGAATTTTACTAACTGATGGACTCAAGCATAGTTCAATTTATATTGAATTTAAAAAAGAATGTTTTTATTGTGAATTGAGTAAAAGTTTACAGGGCAGATCATTAGTTTTACATCCAACAAATCATATATCTTGTTTCATTACAATGATTATAATCCCCTCCATGTACCACCAGTTAACAGTATTTCTCTCTATTCATTTTAGCACCTTTTTTTTTTTTTTTAACACTCAGGCATATATAAGAATTACACTACCGAAGGGCACATTCTGCAAGCCTGTCTGCTGGCCACCAGCTCTCAGTTCCTCTCTTTCCATGAATCTAGAGTCCTCAGCTGCTGTCTCTATCCATGTCCACATCTCTGCCTCCATCTCTAGTGTCGCTTCTCTGAATAGGGTCCTGCATTCCGCTTATGCTCTTCTCCCTTGATGGTCCTAGGGTTCTCTGTTTCTGGACTGTAAGATTAACTACTTCCCTGTTTTTGTTACAAAACTTCTACCTTTACAATTGTGACAGTCTTAATTAGTCATGATAACAATTACTCACAATTGAATCATAAGAATCTTATCCCCATCTCTTTTTATAAGACCCATCTAGACAAGATGAGAGTTATTCAGTAGGGACTCTTTCTTTCCTCACACGCTCCTAAACTAAACTCCCTCTTGAAATCTTGTAAGCCAGTCACTTTGTGCCTTTATCGCTCCCTCATTTTAGGTAGCCAATGTCTAAGTTGCCCATCCATATCTACCCTGTGTATAGAGGGGACAGCATTGATACTTGTTGTGAAGACTCCTTCCCTCTCTGTTGTTATTTAGAGCTCCTTCCTCCATGAGTATAGGTCAAGTGCATCAAATTGTAGCAATTTACCCTCGTTTCCTTTATCAAAAATTGTTTTTTATCTTCCTCTAGTTGAGTTCTGATCATCAAGCCATCGAGGCTAGGTGAAATGGGTATTATCTGCAAGTTTGGGTGTTCTTGTGCATCTCCCCTCACTTCATATCAGCTGGATGCTTCACTCTTAGCTCTAGCCCTCCATGGCTATATCCTTGTCCATGGCTCAGGTGTCCCTAGGTCTCACCACACTTTGGACCAACCAGCCCTTTCTCTTCTCTCTCTCATCTCCAGGTCAACAGGAGTCCGTGGAACATGATCAAACTCAGCCCATTTCTTCATTGCTGCCTTTTCCCCTCTTCCACTCACCAGTAGACTAACGTGGTCGCCAGCAAGCTCACGTGCCCTCTCATGCATTCCCTTTGTGTTTCAGTCTTAGAGGGGGTTTGTCCTGAAGGGACTTGATTGCTTGTCTTGATGGCTTCCCGGTGAACAACTTGCTTATTCTTGTAGTGGCCAGTCATACTGCCATTTTAGTTTTGGGTTTTTCTTGATGATCTTTCTTTGAAGATGTATCTTTTGTTGCTCTAGCTGCACCAGGCTGGTCTGTTTGTCCTTTCTAGTGGGAATGTCCCACCTCAGAAGGTTCTGGATTGGGCTCAGGATTCCACATAAGGTTCTATACACTGCAAAGGCTCCACAAGAGGCCCATTTCACTGGGCAAGTTGTAGAACCCCTTTTTGGAATACCAATCAGTTATAGGCTGAAGACGGGCTTATAAGCTTTCTGTAATCATGTTTCCTGATATTCCTTTCTATCCCACTCAAGTGTCTATTTTACAATAGTAGGCAAGGGAAACCAAAATTCATAAGACAGTCAAGCTTCTTAGAATTATTTCCCCTCTTCAGGCTATGCCTCGATCCCTGTATTAAAGAGCCTTGTTGTTCCAAGGTTGATCATGCATCACTATTTACTTCTGCTCCATGCAAACCTGTTTCAGTGTTCCCCTATCTACCTTGTTCTTTCAATTCCTCCCACTTCTTCTGTATTGCCCTCACCAACACCCGAACTATGATGTGTCTGCGCCTAACCCTGTGCTCTACCATTGCCTCTCCCTCCACCTTCCCCAAACCCCTCACCCCACCCCTCTAGGTAACCAACAAAGATTTTTTTTTCCTCCTTAGGATGGGTATCTTTTCTTAAGCTTTTGCAATAATGGTCTTATACAGTATTTGTCCTTTTGGGATTGACTAATCATCCATGCTATGCGGTGGCTTGTAGCTTATATTGAATTTTTTTGGTTTATATTTTATATATATATCTGCCTTGATATTGTCATCAAAATGCAGATGCACTCTTCTTGAATTCCAGCTGTAGGTAGACAAGATTAAAGGTAGAAGGACAGTAACTCAATTTGCTTTGCACATTTAAACATTTTATTTGCAATTAACAGAAGATATCAAGAAGAAAAAAGGTCTGGAAATATGTGGTGATGAAGAATCTGGAAGGAGGTCAGGAATGTCACTGAAATGCAGAACTGCTCCTCCTGGTCTGTGTTGATGCCAGGCGGGACACTCTGCTTGGTGTGTGTTTTCAGCGCGTTATTGAAGCATATCCAGTTGGCTCTGAAGACTTTTGTTAATTCTGATAAGAATACTTGGCATTCAAATAGAAATTGAGTACTTCAGATGAACACAATTTTGCTCCCCTTCTCCTTCCATTTTTAACTGATCAGCAACCTGGCCTTTAACAGGTGGGCTCACAGCAGGTGGGCTCACAACAGCTGGGCTGGCAGGTGGGCTGGCAACAGCAGGCTGGGCGGCAGCAGGACTGTCCACAGTAGGATGGGCGGCAGCAAGAGGCCTGGGCATGGTGCAGCTGGCAGCAGGTTGGGGGAGTGCAGCTCACCACACAGCAGGGGGGCAGGCAGGTACCCTCAATGCGGCAATCTGGGCGGCACCACCTGACACGGCAGGTCATACCTCCAGAGCCACCCTCCTGGCCACAGCCGATGCCACTACCAACCCCACCGCAGCCAGTTTGGCAGCAGGTAGGTTGGCAGCAGCTGGGTTGGCAGCCGGTGGGCTGACAGCAGCTGGACACAGAGCAGCTTGGCTGACAGCAACTGGAGCCGCAGGTCCCACCAGTGGAGCAGCTGGGAAACCCACAGAAGCTGGTTTGGCAGCAGGCCATGGTGTGGGGAGATGGGTTGAGAGTTGAGTTGCTTGGAGAAGTCTTGGAGAAGATTTGGTGGCTGACTTCTGCTTTGGGCTTTTTATATATTCCCCAGAGCTGCATATTTCCCTCACAATTAACATCTTTCCTTGGTACCAATGGCAAAATCAGTCTCTGATTGGCTAACACCAGAGTTGTTTAGTAAAGTTATAAATAGTCTTTTAATCCCCTGTGTTGGTCATTGCTCAATTAAGTTTCATTATGTTTCTTCTGTGCCCTCTGGACAAAGTGAAGTCTCTTCATGGAAGTCAGTTATGACATCACCTCTTCATGCAAGTCACATGAGAGTTTAGACCACTGGGCCGAGTGTTGCTCTGACTCTTTGTCATACGTGTCCTTTTATAACCTTCAGGCAGAGTTTATCTAAATGGAACATTTCCTTTCTAAGTGATTGCTATTTAGAATGAACACTGGACTGCAAACCACAAAGTCTACAATTCCAGCCCTCTAGCTGCCCCTCAGGAGAAAGATGAGACTTTCTGCTATTGCAAAGATTTTCAAAGCTTCAGAAACCCTATACAGGGCCGCTAAGAGTCAGAATCAACTCAAGGGCACTGAACAACAAGTGGATACTCAATTAAGGATCATAACTTAACAACATTTTGTTCAGACTTGGAAAGACTAATATTATTTTCATTAAAAGATAAAGTTTCAGCATGCAAAGGAAATATGCCTTTCTGTTTGCTTGGTGAGCTATAGGATCATTCGAGCTATAAATAGTTTTCTTGACTTCACTCATCATGCATGTACACCAAACAAATATTTTCAACAGAAACCTGTGTGACTTTTGCGTGTAGATTTTTTTGACTTTACTTAATTAAAATATATATTCTAGTAGTAGATGAAGTATCATTCGTGGCACAATGGTTAAGTGCTCAACTTCTACCAAGAGGCCAGTGGTTCAAGCCCACCAGTTGCTCTGTAGAAGAAAAGATCTGGTGATCTGCTCCACAGAGATTGTTGTTGTTAAGTCCTGTTTCTTCAGTTCCGACTCAGAGAAACCCTCAGTAGGATTTCTGAGGAGCAACTGGTGGGGTAGAACTGTCAACTTCTCGGTTAACAGTCCAGTGCTTATCCTACAGTGCCATACCAGGAATCCCCATAAAAATTGCAGCCTAGGAAACCCTATGGGGTAGTTCTACACTATCATATAGGATCATTATGAGCCAGAATCGACTTGATGGCACATAACAACAACAGTAGTGGATGTGTATTGTAACAAGCCCAACAGTACAGAGGCATATAAAGTTAAATCAGTATCCAAACTAATGCTTTGGAGATCATCAATCTTAACTGCTTGGTATACATTCTTCAACTCCTTTCTACATACTTCTGTAAATATAAATCAGAATATAGAAACAAACATCTTCAATTTCAATAAAATTTGAGTCTACTATACACATTGGAGTTCTGGTGTGGCACTGTGGGATAATAATGCACTTGAACATCAAAGTTGACTGTTCAAAATCACTAGCTGCTCCTTGGAAACCCTATACAGTGTTGCTATGAGATGGAACTAAATCAATGGTGCTTAACAAAAATACCAACAACATGGAAATGACTTATTCTTTTTAATAGTTGTACAGCATTCTAGAGAATGCTCATATTATAATTTATTCTATCATCCCATCACAGTAGTTTTCAGTTTGTGTGTTTGAATGATATATTTGTTGTTTTGTTGTTATGTGCCGTGGAGT
>NW_006408525.1:26355607-26363760 GCF_000296735.1 Chrysochloris asiatica
GTGCCTCTGTATGATGAGCACTAGACTGCAGTTTGAGTTCACCAGTTGTGCAGTGGTAGAAAGATGAAGCTTTCTGCTCCTGAAAAGCTCTGTAGCCTCAGAAACCCTATACAGGGTCACTTTGTGTCTCAACAGCACTTAACAACAACATCTCTATCTATATACACATACATACATATGTATAGATATAGATATTAAGTGCTTTTGAGTCAGTGCTGACTCATAGTGACCCTGTATAAGGTTTCCAAGGAGCAGCTGGTGGGTTTGAATGCCAACCTTGTTGTTCGAAGTCCAGTGCTGATCCTACCATGCTTTATACAGATATAAAGGAGGCCTGATAGTGTAGTGGGTTACGAGTTGGGCTGCTAACTGCAAAGTCAGCAGTTCGAATCTACCATTCACTCTGCGGGAGATAGATGAGGCTATCTGTTCCTGTAAAGATTTACAGCTTTGCAAATCCTATAATAGGTCAATATGATTTGACTCGACAGCACATTACCACCACCACCACTATGTGTGTGTGTGTGTGTGTGTGTGTGTGTATGTGTGTGTGTGTGAGAGAGAGAGAGAGAGAGAGGAATTTTGAGCTGAAAGGGAACATAAGTAGGTAGAGGTTTAGGTGATTAGAATGGGTTACATGGTGTAGGGGATTAAGCTCTTAACTGTGAATTAAATTAATTAAACTACATGGACTTCTGAAACTGGGGTCTACGTTTAATTGACTGTGTGACCTGAGACAAACCACTTAATCCTGCAGAACACTGGTTTGTTCTTCTCAGACACCATCCAAGGCTAAAACTATGTAATTGCTTGACTACATTGTTCTTTCCTGAGGGCATGAACTGCCCAGGTCTGATCTGCCTTGGTATCCAACATAGCATCTTCCATACCACCCTGCTTGAAGAAACCCAACAAATGCTTGCTGAATAAAAAAAATGAATAGTTAGCAGTGTCTGAAAATGACAAAAAGCTAAATTTTCCTTTTACCAAGGGCATTTGACATTTATTTTATTTTTTAACAGGAGCATTTAGGTGGTTTTCATAGATCCAAAGGGGCAAGAGGACAGAATGTGTCTCCATTTCTATTCTGTGATTCAAGAGTAATTCCTGGATTGGATGTTATTTTCAGGAATTTAATTCTTTACTTACATGCCAACTTTTATTTAGGCTTTCTAATCCCTACCTTTTCATTAACCCTTGAATTAATAAATCATTGTAGCGTAGTGGTTAGCTAATATTTTCGTAAGCATATACCTTCAGTTCTGTGAGTTGGACCATTAATTAACCCTGATTCTGTCTGGAAATTTATGAAATATTCACTCTGTTTAAACATATATAAATTTATTTATTTTAAACTTTTTATTGTGAATTGAATGAAGATTGGCTGCTGGTTGTGATGTGCTATGGAGTCGGTTCTGACTCATAGCGACCCTGTATAGGATTTCTGAGGCTGTAAATGTTTCTGGGAGCAGAAAGCCTCATCTTTCTCCTGCAGAACAGCTGGTAGTTTTGAACTACTGACCTTGAGGTTAACAGCTAACTTGTAACCACTATGGTACCAGAGAGGATTAAGCATGTTTAAATTTAATGTGTATGTGCATTGCATATGAATGCACATTTATATAAAATAAATATGTGTATCTGTTAGGTAATCATTTTAAACGAGATATGTTTATTCTAAAATAGAGTAAACCTTTTGCTTCTTATCAAGACGGTGAGGGAAATATGTTTGGAGTAAAAAATCTTCTTGAGGGCATATTTTCCCAGAGAGATTCTCTCCCTTTTATTTCTTACTTTCCCCATAATGCTGCATGTGAATGGACAATGTTATTCATTACATAGTATACAATGAAGATCGTCTGAAAGACTATTCCTGTAAGTGACAAAAACAATAACTAATATCCTGCCACTAGATTCAGAGGTTCTGGCTTCTGTAACTTTCTGGTTGTGAAAAGTGCTGTGTGAAATCAGGAAATGGTAATGGACCGTCTGCCCCTGTGAGATCCTCAGGAACCACATTCGGTGTATCTTCCATGTGGATGAGCCTCCACTGAACCCAATCAAATTTCTTGGCCTGGAAACTGAAGCGTAGTGTTGGGTATCAAAAACAAATTAAAATCATTCACGTGACTTTATACAAACTATACATCATGAGCGCATTCAATGAATAAAAAAAGATATGTTTGCTACATCAAATTGATAAAATTTATTAGATATTGGTATGGTATTCCCATTTCATAGGAAATGTAATTTGCAAGATGTTGGGGTAGGAGAGGTGGAGGTGTCTGAGAAGGGGAGACGTTTCCTGTATATTTGGCAACACTGCATCTTAGCTAGCAGACCAGTCCCAAGGAAAATTTGTTTTCCTATTTCCCTTGAGTCAAACTTATATTTTTACATCTTCAATAGAGAGATCATATAGTGTTAAATGGAAACAGATAGGTCTCTGAGGACCCATGGCAAAGCCAAATAAAAGTTCAAAAACGTTTCAGTGGTCCAGGGGTGACTGAGATCAGTTCAGAGATACTGTGCTCTGGGTAAGTTGCAAACCAACAACCTGGCCTTTAACAGGTGGGCTCACAACAGCTGGGCTGGCAGCAGGTGGGCTGGCAACAGCAGGCTGGGCGGCAGCAGGACTGTCCACAGTAGGATGGGCGGCAGCAAGAGGCCTGGGCATGGTGCAGCTGGCAGCAGGTTGGGGGAGTGCAGCTCACCACACAGCAGGGGGGCAGGCAGGTGCCCTCAATGCGGCAATCTGGGCGGCACCACCTGACACGGCAGGTCATACCTCCAGAGCCACCCTCCAGGCCACAGCCAATGCCACTACCAAGCCCACCGCAGCTAGTTTGGCAGCAGGTGGGCTGGCAGCAGCTGGAGCCACAGGTCCCACCAGTGGAACAGCTGGGAAAGCCACAGAAGCTAGTTTGGCAGCAGGTGGGTGGGCAGCTGGGCTGGCAGCAGCTGGGCTGGCAGCAGCTGGGCTGGCAGCAGCTGGGCTGGCAGCAGCTAGGGCCGCAGGTCCCACAAGTGGAGAAGCTGGGAAACCCACAAAAGCTGGTTTGACAACAGGCCATGGTGTGAGGAGGTGGGTTGAGAGTTGGGTTGCTTGGAGAAGTTTCTGAGTTTGGCCTGTGACTTCCACCTTGGGCCTTTTATAAGCCTTGGACAGCTACTGTTTACATAATTCCCAAATTGTCTTCCTTGTTTATGTTTAAATAATTTGCTTCTGAATGATGATTGGTCTGCCTTCTGAAAGCCTTTAAAAGTTTATTTTATTTGCTCTTCAATTAGGATTCTTCTTCATGGTCAGGTAGTCATTAGGACTTATTTGGTACATGCTTAATAGTCCACATTTGTTTAAATTTGCTTGTTACCCAAATAATTCTTGACTGATACTTCACTTGAGTGTCACTATTACTCAGTGTTGACCCTTATAATTGGGCTCTTGGGTCTCGCACAACAGGATAATGATCTGCAACATGGTTCCTGGTGTTGACTGCCTCTGCCCTACCATTCCCACATCCACTTTGATGCTAAGAGACTTTGTTTAGATTTCAGTTGACCACAAAGGGTCATTTTCTTGGGTGTTGGGAAATGTGAGTGAATTCTTATTGATAACCTCCCCCTTTTTTGAGCACTTATTATGTGCCTCAGTGGTTCTGAGAACTTTGCATGTATCAGTTCACTTAATTTTCATAGCAGTTCTAAGAGGTAGTTATTACTTCTACTTCTATTATTCATGTAAGACAACTGAGCAATTAGCAGAGTTAAGTAACTTGCCCAACTTTACACTAACAGGAGGTGAATCTGAGATTTGAATCCATACCATGTAACTCCAGAGAAAACGCTTTTAACTCCTGCAGTCAACTTCCCGTTTTGGGGGGTGTTTATTTATTTATTTTTTGTTTTTGAAGCTGGAATTAAAATTTATTTCAGAAAGAGAATTGAACAATTTGTACAAATATAGTGTGCGATTAATACAGATGGCCCTTCAGAAACCTGCTCGTGGGATGAAACCAGAGAGAAAGGAATCACAGCATTCATGGCTGTCGGAAGGGGATCGGGGGGGTTGACATATCTAAAAACACTTCCAGTATTTCAAAAATACCCTTCTGATGTTTTCCTGAACTGGTGTCATCATGTCCCTGTTTTTGACATAAGCAGCTGTTCTAGGGAAAATCAGAGAAAACTACCAGATGTGAAACCATTCCTGCCTTTTTGTGTGTGACATTTCTCTCTCTCTTTTTTTAATTGTGGTAAATATATAGGCAACAAAACATTTGCAATTTCTACACTCTTTATATATGCAGTTCAGTGACATTAATTATGTTCATTATATTGTTCAACTATCACTATTAAGCTTTTTTGTAAAGCTTTTTATCACCCTTAACGCTGCTCAGTGTCGCCTAAGCCTTGTGTCTTCCTTTTGTCTTCCATCTTATCAGTCCCTGGTAACCATGACTCTTGTAGACAGTTTTGACAGTAAGGGGAAGAAACGCAGGGCTTAGAGTGAATCATAAAGCTGTTTATCTGATATTTTCATATCCCACATCAAATTTAAATTTAAAGTTATAGTTCACAGTCAGTTTCTTACTTTGATCAGCACATTCTTCACTGATGAATTCTTAAAGAGTATTACAATCTCAGGAGCTATTGCTATCTAAAATCAGCAGAATATTTAATACTAAGATTTGTTAACTCACCTCAGGCAACTGAGGAATTGAAAATCCCATATTGACCAGAACACTGGATATAGTAGCATTGTATAATGGATCACCATTCTGGGCTTTCCTCTTGTGGTACTGTTTTCAACATCTACTGCAATACAGAGTTTAATTAAATTTTGATGTTTCTAACACCTTTCATTGTATTCTTTCACCATACTTATTCAACCTCTATTCTGAGCAAATAATACAAGAAGCTGGGTTCTATGAAGAAAAACGTGGCATCAGGATTGGAGGAAGACTCATTAACAACCTGCGATACACAGATGATACAACTTTCCTTGCTGAAAGTGAAGAGGACTTAAAACATTTACTGATGAAGATCAAAGAGCACAGCCTTTGGTATGGATTACATCTCAATGTAAAGAAAACAAAAATCCTCACCACTGGACCAATAAACAACATTCTTATCAATGGAGAAAAGATTGAAGTTGTCAAGGACTTCATTCTTCTTGGATCAACTGTCAACACTCATGGAAGCAGCAGTCAAGAGATCAGATGACGTATTGCATTAGGCAAATCTGCTGCACTAGACCTTTTTTAAAGTGTTGAAGAGCAAAGATGTCAGCTTGAGGACTAAGGTGCACCTGACGCAAGCCATGGTGTTTTCAGTAACCTCATATACATGCGAAAGCTGGACAGTGAATAAGGACGACCATAGAAGAATTGGTGCTTTTGAGTAATGGTGTTGGAGGAGAATATTGAAAGTTCCATGGGCTGCAAAAAGAACCAATAGATTTGTTTTGGACAAAGTGCAGCCAAAATGCTCCTTGGAGGCCAAGATGGCCGAACTTTATCTCTCATACTTTGGACATATTGTCAGGAGGGACCAGTCACTGGAGAAGGATATCATATTTAGTAAGGTGGAAGGTCAGAGAAAAAAGGGAAGACCCCCAGCGAGATGGATTGGCAAAGTGGCAGCATTGATGGACTCAAGCATGGCAATAGTAGTGAGGTTGGCCCAGGATCGGGCAGTGTTTCGTTCTGCTGTGCATAAGGTCGCTATGGGTCAGTACCGACTCGATGGCACCTAACAACAACAACAACACCTTTCTAATATAGGCATACCTCATTATAGGGCGCTTCACTTTGTTGTAGTTCGCAGATATTGCATTTTTTTTTTTTTAATTGCAAATTGAACCTTTGTGGCAATCCTGAGTCAGGTAAGTTTGTCGGTGCCATTTTTCTATGTGCTCACTCAGATCTCTCTGTTTCTGTCCTTCAAACTTTTTCATAATGCTATTGCATACTTGGAGTCCTGGTGTGGCATTGTGGGTTAATGCGTCAGACTGCAAAGTTATTTGAACTGCAAAGTCGATGGGCAAGCTCACCAGGTGCTCCTTGGAAACCCTATACAGGGTCGCTATGTGTCAGAATTGACTCGATGGCACTTAACAACAACAACAACAACAACAATAGCATATTTAATAAACGCAGCAAGATAATGCACAGGACTGCAAGCTCAGTTTGAACCACAAGGTCGGCGTTTCAAACCCACCAGCTGCTCCTTGGAAACCCTATACAGGGTCGCTATGAATCAGAACCATCTCAACGACACTTAACAACAAGAACAAACACAAAATAGGACTCCTGGTGTGGCACTGTAGGATGAGCACTAGATTGTGAATTGTAAAATTGGCAGTTCAAACCCATCAGCTGCTCCTTGGAAACCCTATACAGAGTCGCTATGAGTCGGAACTGACTCTCTGGCCCATAGTAACAACAGTAACCACAAAATAACATGATGGCACGTAACAACAACAACCACAAAATGCTAATCTGAACATTCTCTCACATCCCAAATAAAGCAAGAAAAGAAAATGTAAGCAGAATCCTGTCTTATACCACTTAAATTAATTTTTTCTTATTTGGTTCCTACAAAGAGTGTTAAAAGTGTCAAGTATTCATGATGTTCCTCTGCATAGATTTTCTTTTCTTTTCAAATACTCGGTGCCCCTATCCTTGGTCTTCTTGGTGAGGGCAAACACCAGTCCCTTTATATTAAAATTTGTTTTTACTCTGCTTGTTCGCCTTAGCTTTTCATCGCTTTGTTTAAATTATGGTGACCAGACCATTCCAGTACCTTAAGAAGAAAGGATATGTTGGTCATTCTTAAATATCTGACTTCTCTTTATAGATGTTGTTGTTGTTATGTGCCGTGGAGTTGGTTCCGACTCATAGCGACCCTGTACAGGGTTTCCGAGGCTGTAAATCTTTACGGGAGCAGAAAGCCTCATCTTTCTCCTGTGGAGCAGCTGGTAGTTTTGAACTGCTGACCTTGCAGTTTGCAGCCTGATTCGTAACCACTACGCTACCAGAGCTCCTTTCTCTTTATAGATAGTACTGTTTTCCTTTAAGATATCAGAGTTCCTGTTTTCTAGTTATGCATTATAGAGGTTCAGCCAATTGTTGTTGTTGTTGTTATCCAGTGTCGTCAAATCAATTTCCACTCACAACGACGGTATAGGATTTCTGAGGAGTGTCTGGGGAGTTTGAACTTCTTACTTTTCAGTTCAAACAGACCTTGCAGTCCAGTGCTTATCCTACAGTGCCACGTCAAGACTCCACCCAATTCCTTGTTGTTGTTGTTAAGTGCCGTCAAGTCGGTTCTGACCCATAGCAACCCTATATAGGGTTTCTGAAGAGCGACTGGTGAGCTTAAACAACCGACTTTGCGGTACAAACTGACTTTGTATTCTAGAACCTTCATCCACAGTGACTCCCATTCCTTAACTTCCACTTTATCAGTTCTGTAACCCAGTTGCCTCTGCCCTACTCAGATTTTTGAGAGATAAGACATGACTGAAGCCAAATGTATACACCATTCCTCCCTTGAGTTTCTGTTGACTTACCATTGGAATCTCTTCAGCTATCAGAATAAGAATGGGAATGGTGTATGACCAGTACCCTATTCATGTAAATTCCTCCCTGAAATTCACACGTATCTTCTGCTTCTTAAGACATGAGAGGATTTTATGGGTATTAACAGTGGTTCTATTCCCGATCATCACTTTTCGAAGTATATTTTGAAGAACCCTGTTGACAGTAGTCGGTTTGGCATGGGTTTTTAGTTGTGTGGTATGAATAGACTTTAAACTAAGAAGATTCCTTGATTAAATTCGTTTTGGAGTGATAGTTATAGAAGTTCTTTTATTTCAGGATTTAAAATTTCCTTTTGACACTCTGATGTGCTTTGTCAACTTCCAAGATGGTGCTAACACAAGCAAGAATATTGGACTATTTGCTTATTATTTGTTTGGGGCCATTTGAAGGCGCTAACTATTGGTAGAAGATCCCTGGTGATGTAAATGATTTGCACTCAACCTCTAACATAAAGGCTGACAGTTTGAACACATCCAATAGTGCCACATAAGAAAGTCCTGGTGATTTGCTTCTATAAAGATTGTCAGGTGCCATCGAGTCGGAACC
>NW_006408525.1:26364670-26365923 GCF_000296735.1 Chrysochloris asiatica
CAGTGTTCCCATGTTCTGTTTGAACAACTGCTTCTTGGTCTAGGTTCAGATTTCTCAGAAGTACAATTAAGTGTTCTGGAATATAAAGATTATAGCCAAGGAAATCCCATGTGTCCGTTGTTCTCTGTAACACACGAGATCACCATGTGTAGGAATCAACTCCATGGCAGTAGGTGTTTTTTAATTGTCAATGGAGTGCTTATTGAGGAAAATTTTAATTGTTAATGGAGCATTTACTGAGGAAATGGTGGTGGTGGTTGTGTGCCGTATTGAGTTGATCCCAATTCATAGTGACCCTATATAGGGTTTCTGAATCTGTCAATCTTTATGGGACCAGAGATCTACTATCGTATACTGGGAAAGGACATTGTAAGTAATAAAATTCAATTCTCTTGCTTTCCAGTTAGAAATAGTGCCCAGGCAGGTGAAAAGAGTCGCTCAAGAATTCATGCAACGTTAGTTACAAAGCTGAGACTAGAACTCAGGCCACCTTTACATTTTCTTTCAATAATTTAACTGCTTGAGTCTCTCTAAGTGTTGATTATAAGCAGACTATATCCTTGATGACTTCAGTATTTGGATTCTGCACAGAGTAATATATGGATAAAGTGAGTGGATCTGGCAACCTAGTTAAGAAGCTAAAGGACATGAAATTCCTTTTTGTCAACTTATCTTCTAGAAGATCTAATCCCTATCTTACACAGGCCTTCAGAAAATAGGGTTAGCGTCTATGTATTGATGTGTCTTTTTATTCATCTGCTTGGGCTGAAGAATGCGGGTAAACAAAGAAATGTCATGTTAAAAAAACAAAGAACTCTTTTTAAAAAAGGTAAGAAAAACCATAATACAATGCTAAATTTATTGAGAATTTGAAAAAGCCCAGTACTCCAATATCATTAAGACAATCCAAAGGAAAAATGTGTCAACAATGATTTTTATCACTATAGATCAGATGAGAAATTTAAGAAAATCCAAGTCCCAATAAGTTGCTGAAATACATCAGATAATATTTTTTATATAAAACATTTACACATCTCTTTTCACACTGTGGAAGTTCTGTTGCTATCCAGTTGTATGAC
Organism: Chrysochloris asiatica; assembly: GCF_000296735.1. NCBI lineage: Eukaryota > Metazoa > Chordata > Mammalia > Afrosoricida > Chrysochloridae > Chrysochloris > Chrysochloris asiatica. The sequence goes on from NW_006408525.1 coordinate 26,365,750, forward strand.
AGATTCTCAGTCTTCCATTACACGGGGATTGACATCCTAGGGAACTTGGTACTTGCAAGCTACCAAGGTTGCAAGCTGGGCTATGGGCACTGGAGCTCAGAAGTTTATTGGGTTAGTTTTGAAGTGTTTTTCCTTCCTCAGGATTCCCATCAGAAGAGGGCTTTCAACAGGTGG
>NW_006408525.1:26366268-26391238 GCF_000296735.1 Chrysochloris asiatica
CTAGTTTGGCAGCAGGTGGGTGGGCAGCTGGGCTGGCAGCAGCTGGGCTGGCAGCAGCTGGGCTGGCAGCAGCTGGGCTGGCAGCAGCTAGGGCCACAGGTCCCACAAGTGGAGAAGCTGGGAAACCCACAGAAACTGGTTTGACAACAGGCCATGGTGTGAGGAGTTGGGTTGAGAGTTGGGTTGCTTGGAGAAGTTTCTGAGTTTGGCCTGTGACTTCCACCTTGGGCCTTTTATAGGCCTTGGCCAATCCCTGTGTTTATGAAGGACATTTTAATCTTGCTACTCTTTAGCTTTTCTGGGGCCCTCTAAGTTATTTTAAGAATATCTGAAAATAATTTTTTCTTTATTGCCCAGTTAATACTCACCAAATGTGATCGTCCTTAGAAGAAATGTTAATGTTTCATTTTCAAACAATGCTGTCATTTCTACTCAAGCCTTAGCCTCAGCTCTACACTCAGGTCATGCATGTCACCTGAGGAGGTGACTCTCACATATAAGATGTTGTGGTTTGGGGGTCATAGTCACCAAACCTCAAGTCACCTCATTCCCAAGGAAAAACAGCCACTGACTATGCTTCATGGAAGACTGACTTTAGTTTATTTATTTTTAGATTTATAGGATTATATGGTCTACTATCAGCCAGATTTTCTTGATAAATTCTACAGTTATAGAAGTCCTGAGAATTTCTTCTGTGAGCTCTCCTAAACTTTAGAAATTTAAACTTAAGGAAGCATTTATCATTTGGGAGGAAGTAAAACCTCTTCCATTCCAATTCACTGTGAATAGTCTCTTAGCACAGATTTAAAAGAAGGGGTTAATATTCATATCCAAAATATAAGTAAAACTGATATTTTCTTTGAAAAAAAAATCATCATTGCTTTGTGGATTATCTGGACAGTATTTGCTTCTCAAAAGTGGAATTTATTGTCAATTTGTGCTATGCTTATATTACTATACCTTGTGCATTATGAAAGGATAGTATGTAAACGAGAATGAGCGTGATTTATGAAAGAGAAACAATGAAAGAAGCAAGATCAGGAAATACTTGTTTTAGATCACTGTGCTTACAAGGCAGGTTAGGAAACGGATGAGCACATTGAATTCAATAGGTCTGAAAGCAAAGAATTTATTATAAATTTTGGTAAAATGAAAATAACTCCTGGTGATAACCAAAAGAAAGAATATGTTTTTCCACTGGAAGCTTGGGATCACACAAGGGAAGTTAAAAAAAAGATAAGATGGTCAAAGAAACATACTATTACTGCATACAATAGAGTTACTTGTTTATTCCTTGAAATCATGAATGGAATGATAACACATAGCTTTATAAGAGGTTGAAGTATTGGCTTGTGCAGTAATAGAACTAAATTGGAATATGATTCATGCCTAGTCCAATAAAGATGTTCATATGGCAACCGTGACTGCAGGAATGAAGTTGAAAAGGAGTTATATGGAATCATCAAATATTAAAGATCAAAGAAACATCATAAATCATCTTGTCTATAATTTTCTATCTATAATTTTGTAGATGTAGAAGCTGAGATAATTTTTATTCTAAATACAACATGTTTACTTAATCCTAGTATACACAAAGCATCGAAAGGTTTTGCAGAAAGTCAGATTCAACTTCTTTGTCTCGTATCTTGCTCTAGTACACAAAGCTGTATGGTACCAAGAGGAGGGACTTATCAAGGAAAAAAGTTGAATATAAGTAGAGTTTTAAAGTGTTAAATTAGATGCTGATGTTATGCTATGAACCAATTTTAATTTTCCTTCAGCATCAGTTATGTTACAAAAAAAGCTTGAGTCTGGGAATGGCTACATTTTGCTAAGTTTAAGTGACTTGCTCCAATTTTACAGTACCCAGCTAGCAGATCTAGGTATAAAATTCCTATCTCACATTCTTAGACCACTTCTTTTTATTTTAGACTATGCTGATTTCTAGAATAATGTAGTGTAGTTGAATCTCTTTGTTTCATGTTTTTAAATAAATAAATAAGTATATATAGCATGTTGTTGTTGTTAAGTGCTATCAAGTCAGTGCCAACTCATAGCGACCCGGAATAGGGTTTCTGAGGAGCAGCTAGTGAGTTTGAACCAATGACCTTATGATTCAAATAGACCTTGCAGTCCAGTGCATTACCCCACAGCGCCTTACCAGGACACACATACACTTTATCTCTACATACCTATATACACACACACCAATATGTTTGTTCTTTTGGTAGCCCATGGTAGTTCAATATTCTCCTCCAACACCATAACTCAAAAGCATCAATTCTTCTACGGTCTTCCTTATTTACTGTCCAACTTTCGCATGCATATGAGGTTATTGAAAAAACCATGGCTTGGGTCAGGCGCACCTTAGTCCTCAAGCTGACATCTTTGCTCTTCAACACTTTAAAAAGGTCTTGTGCAGCAGATTTGCCTAATGCAATACATCGTTTGATTTCTTGACTGCTGCTTCCATGAGTGTTGCTAGTTGATCCAAGAAGAATGAAATCTTTGACAACTTCAGTCTTTTCTCCGTTGATAAGAATGTTGTTTATTGGTCCAGTGGTGAGGATTTTTGTTTTCTTGACATTGAGATGTAATCCATACCGAAGGCTGTGCTCTTTGATCTTCATCAGTAAATGTTTTAAGTCCTCTTCACTTTCAGCAAGCAAGGTTGTAACATCTGCATATCGCAGGTTGTTAATGAGTCTTCCTCTAATCCTCATGCCATGTTTTTCTTCATGGACCCCAGCTTCTTGGAATGTTTGCTCAGCATATGTTTGAATAAGTATGGTGAAGGAATACAATCCGTTGCACACCTTTCTTAATTTTAAACTATCCAGTGTTCCCATGTTCTGTTCAAACAATTGCCTCTTGGTCCATGTACAGATTCCTCATGAGCACAATTAAGTGTTCTGGAATACTCATACTTCGCAATATTGTCCATAGCTTGTCATGATCCACACAATGTATCTCATGTTGTTGTTGTTGTTAAGTACCGTGGAGTCGGTTCCGACTCACAGTGACACTGCACATCGTTTCTAAGGCTGTAAATCTATGCGGGAGCAGAACGCCTCATCTTTCTCCCATGGAACTGCTGGTAATTTCGAACTGCTGACCTTGAGGTTAGCAGGCCGATTCGTAAGCACTACACTACCAGAGCTCCTAATGTATCTCATAGGTATTATAAATATATCCATGAACATAGTAGAGCACACAGGGGGCAAAGTTGTGAAAAGTTCTTAGCTATAACTTTAAGGGAATGACTTTCTGGGTCTTGGAGGACATCAAGGTCTGTTTGCATAACAAAGCCCACAAAGACTTTGTTCTACATCCCACTTTGATGAGTATGGGCTGGTCTGGACTCCTGGTGTGGTTCTGTAGGATCAGCACTGGACTGCAAACCACAAGGTCAGGAGTTCAAACCCACCAGCTGCTCCTCTGAAACCCTATACAGGGCTTCTATGAGTCAGAACGAACTCTATGGCCCGTAACAGCAACATCAGTGGCCACCTAAGGTGCTACTATTGTTTTCCACTGGTTCACAGCAAAGAAGAGTGAATAAAACCAAAAGCACATGAAAACAGTTAGTCCAAAGGACTGACTCAATCCTCACTCTCTATGACCCTGAGACCAGAAAACGTAAGTGGTGCCCAGCTACCACTGCTGACTACTCTGAACAGGATTTCAATAGAAGGTTCTGGATAGGGAGAAAAACGTGGAACATAATTCAAAATCATCAAGAAATCATGCTTACTAGTCTGGTAAAGACTTGTGTGATCCCCACAGCTATAGCCCTCAGTCACCCTTCAAGCCAAGAACTGAGTTCATCTCTGGGATTACCGTTCAGCCATATGATAAATAGGCCTATAAGGCGAAAAATAATGCCAGAAAAGTATGCACTCCATACAATAGTCAACTATATAGGAAATCAAAAGAATATCATTTACCCTTGGATAAAGCTCAGAAGGCAGGAAGGGAGATGGAAAAGGACAAATGGAAATGGGAAACACGGGAAAGAAGTAGGAAGAGAGTCATTACATTGTGGGAACAGCAATCGATGTCATGAAACAAATTGTATACGAATTATTGAGTAGAAAATCAATTTACTCTGCAAAGTTTCACCTAAAGCACAATAAAAAGCAAACACACACACTATAAATAAGCTTAAATCTATGAAACAATTTATTTGGTTATTAGTGAGGAAAATTTCTCCAGAATTGCAATAAGTTACATTTGTCTCCTTTTTTTGTTTCCCACGTTTTTGAATCAGTTACCACCTTCTGAACTTTTGTTTGTGTGCTACACCCACCCGTCTTGCCTCCTCTGTTCTGTTTCATCACCACCACCACCTTAATTTAGCTCCTGTTGTGTCTATCACAGAGGAGGTCAATGGCCTTCTGTCTTTTATATGCAGGTGCCATGGGAAACATCCCAGTGTCCAACCATGGTCATGCCAGCCCACAGCCCCAAAGCTTTCAACATTCCTTAGTATTTGGTGCTTACTGATTACACCAAGGACTAGTCCTCAAGGCACACACATTTTCAAAGTTTATCTTCCATGATTACTTTGTTGTTGTAAAGTGCCGTTGAGTTGGTTCCAACTCATAGTGACCTTATATAGGGTTTCCAAGGAGAAGCTGGTGGGTTTGAACAGCTGACCTTGTGGTTTGCAGTCCAGTGCTTATCCTACAGAGCCACTGTAGGATGCCTAACAACAGAAACAATATCCATTATTGTGTTCCCAGCCACACTGTCCTCTGAGCAACCACGATGATCGCAGCTAAGAACATCAGTTCCCTCAGATTCATATGCCAATATTTTAACCCTTAAATAATATTGGCTTGTCCTTTCAATGTTTTCTTTTTTCCAATCAATAGTAACTTCTCTATTGACACTCTACCACAGGTTGCATTTTTTCTTTTCTTATATTCTTTTTAGTAGAGTTATTGTGAACTTCATTTTTCCCTCTAAAAGGTCTCTAGAGATAAAATATTTGAAACTCAACTTTGATTTCTCATTATATGCCATGCAGGCTGTGGCTTGCAGATGGTAGACAGTCATTATAATTTTGTAGTGTGCAAATTTAATGAAAAAATTAGAATGAATGAATAAAACCAAAATCATGTTTGCTAGGGCAAGAAAGAACTGTTTATTAGAAAATAAACATGACACAAGACCTAAAATTTAAGATTAGAAGAAGGAAGTTGCCTCTGTAGGAAGACTTGGGGACATTAATAGATGAGCTGGTGCTGAGCCCTGGACCTTCATTCATAGCTGGGTTAGCTAGGGGGTCTCAATGGCTCTGGCAGGAGGTTTGCTAGGTCGAGAAATGGGAGTATGGATTATTCAGAAGAGATGTTGCTTGTTCCAGACAGGCAATGCCTTGCTCAGCAGCAGGAAGGCCCGCAGGTGGTGCGGCAGGGGGCAGGCTGGCAGTAGGGGGGTCTGCAGCAGGGGGACTGCACAGAGATGGGCTGGCAGCAGGTGCTGGCCCAGCAGCATGGTCTGCAGACCACGGCCGTGCAGGACGTGGGGCAGCAGGAGATGGGCCGGCAGCAGCCTTCCTGCAGGCTGCATGGGTCACAGCAGATGGGCTTGGGGCAGGGCTCACAGATGGGGCGTGTGCAGTGGGGCACGCAGGTCACGGGGCGGCACACGGTGGTCTGGCAGGACACAGGGCGGCAGCAGCAGGGGTCTCTGCTGCAGCAGGGCTGACAGCAGCCTCCCCCACAGGAGGAGAAGTTGGAGCCACAACAGGAACCGCTCATGGTGAGGTGTGGGACTGGTCTGGGTGAGGTTGTTGAGAGCAGGTGGGTTTTCTCAGGTGTGAATGTCTTCCTCTTCCTCTGGGCCCTTTATATACCCTGACCAGGTGCAGCTCACTAGCCTTGTTTATCTTTTAACCAATTAAGTAGAATTTTGTTTTGACTAATGTTTACATTGCTAATGACATACTCATGACCTCATTAAATAACTCTTATCCCCAAATATGAATGTGTTCATGAAGTTCTTCATTAAAATCTAAGAATGCACAGTCATTGAGATGATAGTAGCTGTTAATTCTTATTTTGAGTAGATAACACCAGTGAAACCTAGGTGAAAATAACCCTAAAGGAATTACCATCTTTAAAGGTACAGCGATGCCTAGAGCTGTGACTGGATATAATCCTGGGACCCAGTAGGTCCTTAGACAGATATTAGACATGCCTTTCTCTGTGCATCTCAGAGATGTGTATTCACAGGTTCCTTGACATAGTACAGTGTACTTATAATGTGTCTTAAATAGGATATTGTTGTTGTAAAGTGCTGTACAGTCAGTTCTAACTGATAGTGACCCTGTATAGGGTTTCCAAGGAGCAGCTGGTGAGTTTGAACTGCTGACCTTGCAGTTCAAACCAGCCTTCCAGTCCAATACTTATCTTATAATGCCATACCAAGACTACTTAAATATGATAGCTCATATAAGGGAGGGACAAAAATTTATTTTTTTGTAGACATTGAAAGAAAACATTCAATATAGTCATGGGCTTTTTAATTTGTCCAGATCAGGCTGTGTGCAACTCTGGTTCTTTTAGCCACGCTGTTGTTGTTAAGTGTTATGGAGTTAATGATGACTCAACAACCCTTTATAGGGTTTCCAAGGAGTGACTGGTGGGCTTGAACTGCCAATCTTGAGATTAGCAGTCTTGTTCTTATTCTAGGATGCCAGCTTTGTTTCTGAGCTATAACTTTTCTTTGTGTGTACGATGAAGTTGTAAAATAAGCAGGTTTCTTTCATACCTCGACATGGGTGCCATGCCCATGGAGTGACAAGATGGAGGATTTTTCCACCCACATCACAAACACAAGCAGTACATTGGTCAGGGTGGTGTTTGGGGAGGCTGCAAACTGGTTCTGCTCTGGCTCTGTTAGGGGTGTGCAGGACACTCTAGTCAGGAAGCATCACCATAGGCAGTTTAGGAATTATGTGAGAAAATAGTCCCATCACTTTTCAGGCTAAAGCTGACTCATCTGACCTTGTTTTGGATCACTTTAGTCATTTTTATCCAAAAGAATGGGTCTCCTGACCCTGAAGCTAATGCTCCCCCAGTGGAATTTCAAACATCATTTCAAAACATTAAAAGGAATGTTAAATCGACAGAATGAAATGCAGTGTGTAAAAGCTATACCCATTAGGTACAATTAAGGAGACAGGTGGAGGAGTGGGGAGCCAAGGGCAGGCTCATCGCTGCAGCATGTCACGTCTCTCACAGGTCTCGTTCTGTCCCTTGTCCAGACGCACATGGCAGTTCTCAGAGGGTAACTGGTACCAGATCAAAAGGTGTACATTTGGTTTAATTTTTCTTCATGTGGGCCTTTATACTCATATTTTACATAATGGGAGCTTCTTTGAAAGACTTAAAAAACAAAAAAAAACTTGTAAAGTTAACAGTAAGTTTTCTTCTTTGAACACATCTTACTGAAAGTTATTCCAAAGAGATTTTTTTTTTCCTTTTTTTTTTCTCTCACCTTCCTAAAGATCCAGAAGGATGGAGTCTATGATCCCTTCTTAAGCTCTTTTACTGTCTACTCAGTCTAGGAAACTCATCACCACGTCATATCCAAACGTCATTTTCAGACAGAGAAAATATGGGTTATTCTCAGTAATTTACGGTACAGGGCTCTGTCATTTGACATTGGTGGCAGTTATATGCTGTTTTCCAATGGCCTTTATCTTAAAACAAGATAACCCTCGCTGTGAAAGCTTTGACTCTTCCTGGCTATGTGGCCATATTGTTTTTGTTGTTAAGTACCATCAAGTCAGTTCCAAATATGGTTTTGGTGGGTTTGAACTGCCGACTAGTGAGTTTGAACTGCCTGCCTTGTGGTCAGAAGTCTAGTGCTTATCCTACAATGCCACATCAGGGTCATAGGAGATGATAATCGTACGGATTTATCAGGGTTGTTGCTGCTAATGGTAAATGGACAAATGTTTGTAAAGTACTAAGTACGGCACCTGGCACTTTGTGACTTCCAAGTCTTTGTTGACTAAATGAATGTTTGGAAAGATCATGCTAGATCGGTGCCATGTTTTATGCAATAAACTCTAAATTTTGATTTTAGAAAGAACAACATGTTTGATATGGCAAGAGACAAGTTCTCTATTCAACTACTACAGAATACACATTAACTAAAATTATTCAGTGGTGGGTCTTATTAATAGCATGAAACAAAATAAAAATACTTGAAAGGAAGAGCTAGCACTCCAACTCTTGGGGCATGGATCTCCTTAGAGAGGTTTCAAACCATCACGAACCAGTCCGTGAGGAAGTATTTGTGTCAGAATTGTGGGCAGTGGTACAAACCCTACTGAGAACCCCACAGTCCCTGCAACACAGAATGACGTCACAGAAAACCTTAAAAAAACCTAAAAACAACCTCCCACTAATTCAAATGTGCAGTGGCTCGCTAGGGTAAGCAACGGACTGAGAACCAAAAGGTGGGCAGTTCAAGCCGTGAAAGAAAGATGAAGCTTTTGGTTCCCACAGAGATTTATAGACTCAGAAATCCTAATCAGGGTTACCGTGAGTCAGAACCAACTCAAAGACACTTAACAAATATTGAAACAGATTCTTAATCTTAGTAGCCAACGTATTTTGTGTAACAACTACTGGGTTTTTGCTTAACAGTCACATTGTTTTTTTGTTTTTGTTTGTTTTGTTTTTTTATCTTCCTCTAGCCGAGAGTTCTGATCATCAAGCCATCGAGGCTAAGTCAAATAGGTACTATCTGCAACTTTGGGTGTTCTTGTGCATCTCCCTCACTTCAACATCAGCTGGGTGCTTCGCTCTCAGCTCTAACCCTCCATGGCTATGTCCTTGTCCATGGGCTCAGGTGTCCCCAGGTCTCACCTCTCTTTGGACCTACCAGCCCTTCCTCTTCTCTCTCTCATCTCCAGGTCAACAGGAGTCTATGGAACATGGTCAAAATCAGCCCATTTTTTCATTGCTGCCTTTCCCTCTCTTCTACTCACCAGTAGACCAATGTGATCACTGGTAAGCTTACATGTCTGCTCATGTATTCCCTTTGTGTTTCAGTCTTAGAGGGGGGTTTGTCTTGAATGGACTTGATTGCTTACATTGATGGCTTCCCGGCAAACAACTTGCTTATTCTTGTAGTAGCCAATCATACTGCCATTTTTGTTTTGGGTTTTTCCTGCTGATCTTTTTTTGAAGATGTATCTTCTGTCACTCTAGCTGTTTCAGTGTGCTTGTCCTTTCTGGTGGGAATGCCCCATCTCAGAAGGTTCTGGATAGGGCTCATGGTTCCACATTGCATCCTATACACTGGAAAGGCTCCACAAGAGGCCCCTTTTACTGGGCAAGTTGTAGAACCCCTTTTAGGTATTCCAATCTGTTATAGGCTGAAGATGGCTTACAAGCTTTCTGTAATCTTGTCTCCCCACATTCCTTTCTATCCCACTCAAGTGTCTATTTTACAATAATAGGCAAGGGAAACCAATATTCATAAGACAGTAAATCGTCTTAGTATTATTTCCCCTCTTCAGGCTATGCCTTGATTCCTGTATCACAGAGCCCTGTTGTTCCAAGGTTGAACACGCATCACTATTTACCTCTGTTCCTTTTAGCCTATGCGAACCTGTCTCAGTGTTCCCCTATCTACCTTGTTCTTCCACCCCTCCCACTTCTTGTGTAGTGCCCTCCCCAACACCCAAACTGTGATATGTCTGCCCCCTCCCCTGTGCTGTACTGTCGCCTCCCTCCACCTCCCCCAAGTCCTCCCACCCCATTCCCATCAGTAACCAACAAATAAATTTTTTCCCTTTAATATGGGTATCTTTTCTTAAACTTTTACAATAATGGTCTTATGCAATAAGTCACATTCTTTTTAATATAATTTTAATATTACAATGTTAACATGAAAAAATTATTGTGTTTCTAGTTCTTGATTATCTGTTCAAATGGAAAAAAAACCTACATGTAATCTGAAATGGCTACCAATTAAGAGTCCTTAATTTGGAACATTCCAAAATCCACCTTAGTTTATGCAACTGAGGTGTTCTTGTTGTTAAATGCCTTATAGTCGGTTCCGACCCATAACGACCCTGTATAGGGTTTCCAAGGAGCCTGGTGGGCTTGGACCATTGAACCTGTGGTTCAAACTGACTTTGTAGTCCAGTGTATTCACCCACAGCACCATACCAGGACTCCAAAACTGAAGTACTCCTTAGATATTTTTAAGGCATCAATACACATTTAAATGGAAAAAAAAATTTTTTTTTCTCACAAAATTGTGTAATATTTTACAATTTAATCCCACCCCCTGACACTAAATATATGCCATTGGCAATTGCATGGTGTTTTCTAGTAGGTTTGCAATCCTCAATATTTTAACTTTATATTTGCTGTTGTTAGGTGCCCTTAGGTCGGCTCCTACTCATAGAGACGCTGTACACAACAGAATAAAACACTGCCCAGTCCTGTATCATCCTCACAATTGTTGTTCTGCTTGAGTCCACTGCTTCTGTCACTATGCAGTCCATCTCAGTGAGGACCATCCTCTTCTTCTTTGACCCTCCACATTACCAAGCACAATGTCCCTACTGACAACATGTCCGAAGTATGAGAGATGAAGTCTCATCATCTGGCTTCTAAGAAGCATTCTGGCCGTGCTTCTTCCAACACAGATTTATTTGTATTTCTGGCAGTCCATTATACTTTCAGTATTCTTCTCTAACACCATAACTCAAATGCATCAATTATACCACCTTCCTTATTTACTGTCCAACTTTCACATTTATATGAGGTAATTGAAAATACCATGGCTTGGGTCAGACACACTTTAATCCGCAAACTGATGTCTTTGCTCTTGAATATTTTAAAGAGGTCTTGTGCAGCAGATTTGCCTGATGAAATAAGTCATTTGATTTATTGACTGCTGCTTTCATAAGAATTGATTGTAGATCCAAGAAAAATGAAGTCTTTGACAACTTCAATCTTTACTTTATTTGTCATGACGTTATTTATTAGTCAGCTGAGAGGATTTTTGTCGTCTTTACTTTGAGGCACAATCCATACTGAAGACATTTCGAGTCTTCTTCACTTTCAGTAAGCAAAGTACATATATATATATACACATTTATCTATAGTTAGATAAATAGATACATATATAAATAGATAGATAGATGTATGTCTGATGCTATGGGTTAATGTGCTGCACTACAAAGTCAGTTTGAACTGCAAGGTCAGCAGTTCAAGCTCACCAGCTACTCCTTGGAAACCCTACACAGGGTCAGTATGGGTTGGAACCAACTCAACAGCACTTAACAACAGCAATAACTATATATGTATGCAGATACTGCTCTCCTGTGTCTATATTGCATATGTACTATTTGGCATTTTCTTATTACTACCTCATCTCCCTAATAGGTTATACCCATTTTGAAATGAGGGCTGGTCTGTATTTATTTATATTTTCCAAAGGAGGTCAACTCAGTACCTTATTTATAGATGTTGTTAAGTGCCATCGAGTCTGTTCCGGCTCTTAGTGACCCCATATAGGGTTTCCCAGGAGCTGCTGGTGAGTTTCAACTGACAGTCTTGTGGCTGAAACAGACCTTGTGGTCCAACACATTATCCTGCAGCACTACACCAGGACTCCTTACTTACAGTAGGTACCTGATAAGCATGTGTGAATTGACTGCAGGTGATTAATTTGCTTGGGGGAACAAATGCATTAATGTGCAAAGCCTAAATACCAAGATAAGCAGCCTTTTGGAGCCAGTATGGGTTTATCATCCACAAGAGTGGACATTGTGAACCATCTTCTACCAAATAATCAAATCTATAACACAGTAAAGGTAGTGTATGACTTGAACCAGCAGCTACAATTGGGCACAAGAGAGAACAGAGCACAACTACTTCAGGCAGATATGCTCATGTCTCCTACTGTACTGAAGGGAAGCATTGGACTTCAAGGTCTGTCAGGAGGCTCACACTGACCCTCTGGACCTCTTCTGAACATCAGTAATCATAATAGCTTAGTTAGTCTTTCATTTCTCATTTTTCTTCAACTTCAAAAGCAGAGGTGACTGTCCAGATGTCAGCTAAGGGTCCTTCTGCCTTGAACACAGCGGACTTTCTATGTTGGGCTAACAGTTTTGTTAGTTCAGTATACACAATCTATCAGAATGGGAATACAGGTTATCAACCCAGGAAAACAACCTTCTAATGTGCTCATTGTTGAAGGACATTGCTCAGGGGCATGGCAAGGCCCAGGACTGTGGACACATGTTTCTTTACATATGAAGCTGTTCTCATGATCACTTTCCTCTGCTACTGTACTATGCCAATGCCATTTACAGTTTTAGCAAGAAAGCATCACAAACTCCTGTTATTTTAGAACTCAATTTAGAGGGCGATTCTGCATCTTTCTTTGAATGCCTCTGGACCAAACAGCAAGATAGAATTTACTGAAAGGAAATATCACAAAAACCATGACTTTTATGCTGTGAGAATTAAATTTATTAGAAAATACACAACATGACAGAATAATGATGATAGTGTATCTTCATTAGTAGTTCATAAGAAAAGGTGTCTTCAGTATGTAGTGCAGACTGGTTTCAGAAGATGAGGAATGGGTTGCTCAAGAAAAAAAGCATGTTCTGCCTTGAAGCTGTGAAGGATAGTAGGGGATCCTCGGCAAGCTACTAGGGAACCCTTAGCATCAGTGGGCTCCTCAGCAGCAGGAGGGCCCACAGGTGGTGCGGCAGGGGGCAGGCTGGCAGTAGGGGGGTCTGCAGCAGGGGGACTGCACAGAGATGGGCTGGCAGCAGGTGCTGGCCCAGCAGCATGGTCTGCAGACCACGGCCGTGCAGGACGTGGGGCAGCAGGAGATGGGCCGGCAGCAGCCTTCCTGCAGGCTGCATGGGTCACAGCAGATGGGCTTGGGGCAGGGCTCACAGATGGGGCGTGTGCAGTGGGGCACGCAGGTCACGGGGCGGCACACGGTGGTCTGGCAGGACACAGGGCGGCAGCAGCAGGGGTCTCTGCTGCAGCAGGGCTGACAGCAGCCTCCCCCACAGGAGGAGAAGTTGGAGCCACAACAGGAACCGCTCATGGTGAGGTGTGGGACTGGTCTGGGTGAGGCTGTTGAGAGCAGGTGGGTTTTCTCAGGTGTGAATGTCTTCCTCTTGCTTTGGGCCCTTTATATACCCTGACCATGAGCTGATGACCCCCAGGACTCAAAGTCATTTCCCTGTTTTTGTTTATTTGTTCTGAGATGACACAATCAGGTTAGAAATTTCTCTAGACATCTTTAGTTACACAGGTAATCATAAAAGGCCTTTGTTTTCCTTATTTAATGGAGACTCATTATGTTTTGCTATTTATGGCTCAAATATGAACTTAATGACCTTAACTTCAAAGTCTCCAATTATCTTCATAATTCAGCTATGTGTGTGCCAGTTGATGTTTTGATATCACAAGGTAGCAGTCATGCTGTTAGAATTACTTAGGAACCAAACCGAAAGAAAAGCCATTGTCATCGAGTCAATTTCTGCTCATAATAGTAAGGCTCCGTAGGGTTTCCAAGGCTATAGATCTTTACAGAAGCAGAGAGCTACCTCTTTCTCCTGCTGAGCAGCTCATGGGTTTGAACCAGCAACCTGTCAGTTAGTAGCTGAGTGCTTGGCTTGCTGTGCCACCAGTACTCCTTTAGTTAGAAACAATGAAAGTACAGTTCCCAAGTTCTCAGTGTCTGCTAAGCTTTCTGGGCAAAACAAGTTAAAAAGAATTCTATTGTTAAGTGTTGTGGAGTCAGGTCCAACTCATAATGACCCTGTATAGGGCTTCCAAGAAGCAGCTGGTGGATTTGAACTGTCGACCTTGTGGTTTATAGTCCAGTGCTGATTCTACAGCACCACACCAGGAGTCAAGAAGTAGTTTTAAGGGCATGATTGTCAATAAACAAAGAGTATTCCAGATCAGTTTGGGGAGTTAGTGGGCCTCTATCAGCAGTGGTGTTTGCCTTAGATTTATACTCATTGATTTCTATTGTATTTTTCCAAACCAAGACGGATGTCATCATTTATAATCTTCATAATGGCCAATACTATTGAGCTCTAACTATGTTCTACATATACACTAAATGAATTAAATGTGTTAATTTATAATCCCACTTAGTGTTGGAACTATTGCTCATTTGAAAAACATCTGTGGGAATATTACATTTTTGAAAAACTCAGGAGTTGAGGAATAGGAATGTATCATATTCCATGTCTATAAAGAATGCCTGTCTTATTTAGTAATTTTAATCAGTGAGTTCATTTTTTGAAACAATTGCTGTTTATCCAAAGACTTTTTTTTTTTAGAATCATCTGAAAGAATTCTGTGTCATAATAATATCCTCAGGAACTGGAAGAATTATTTCCCATATAGCTTTTAGAAAATTCCAGTACATACCCTAAGGGGACAGTCTCATAAACCCCAGAAAACTAACCCTGTTGCCATCAAGTTGATTCCAACTCATAGCTGTCCCTTAAGGGTTTCCAAGGCTGTAAATCTTCATGAAAACAAACCGTCACATCTTTTTCCTGAGGACTGGTTATCAGCTTGAATGACCAACCTTTTGATTGGCAGTTGAGCACTTAACCATTGAGCCACCAGGGCCCCTTGATAGTCTCATTTATTTTTGTCAAGTTCTGACTCATAGCTACCCTGTATAGGGTTTCAGAGGAGCAACAGGTGGGTTTGAACTGCTGACCTATGGTTAGCAGTTCAGTGCCAATCCTACAGCTCCACACCAGAACTCCATGTTGCTGTTGTTCAGTACTGCCTAGCTGGTTCCACTCATATAGGATTTCCGAGGAGGAGACACAGCTAGTGCATTTGAACCACAGCAGACCTTTTGTTTAGCAGTCCAGCACTTATCCTACAGCATCACACCAGGACTCTGTTGTTGAACATAATTAAGTGATCATGGGGCACAATGAACAGTCATCAGTATGGACAAGAAGTCATCAGTATGGACAGTCATCAGTATGGACTTTGAAGTCTAGGTTACCGTCTATCAGCATAACAAAACTCCCAGGCTGTGATGCTGTCTCTTGCCTTACCTTACTCTTCCTCCAACTTCTGCCCATGCTTTATGCTGGACTCCATTCCTGCTTATCAAACCAATTGTGATTTCACCATTTCACACTGTTGGGGTCTGTAGGAAGTCATCACTCAGCCATTTTGTAACCTCTGCCTCCAGATTGACATGACCTGTCTCTGTTCAACTAAGTCTGTTCTGGTTGAAATCTTTTTATTGATCGTGTGCTTGCTCAGTCCCATTGCATTCCTACACAGAACATTACCAACTGTGGAGGTAACCAGGGCGTGGAGTTACTATGGAAACAAACAGGATCCAATAGCAATGATAAGCTTGGGAGAAAGCAAAGCACTCTGTTTCTGAGAAAATGATGTAAGATGAGGAAGTCTCTAGAAGGCTAAGAAGAATTGTTCTGAGAGGAAGCAAACAGACTGGTTAGAGAATTTTAAAAAATGATGATCAAGAGCATGTGGAAAGGGAGATCAGAAGATCTAGATGGTGTCCAGCTGCCATCACTGACTAATCTGACTGGGGGCACAGTAGATGATCCCAGTTAGAATGAGAGAAAAATGCAGACCAAGACTCCAATTCTTTAAAACAAATAAAATTAACTGGACTACCTGAGACCAGAGGGCTCTGTGAGACTATTGCCCTGGGACACTCTTTAAACCTTGAACCAAAACTATTCCCTAAGATTACCTTTAGCAGAAGAGCAGAATGACACTCAAAATCAGGTTACTACTTGTCAGATCAACACTCTACTAAAAATCATCTGTCTGAGTCCATATGGTCAACATTTAAGGCAAAGCAAAGACGAGAAGCTAAGGAGAAGGGTAGCTTGGAGATGGAACAACCTGAACACAATTCTAAAGAATGTTGACACAATGTGAAAAAATGGAACTAATGGCATTGATCAGTTTGTGTGGAAATTGTCCAATGGGAACCTAACATGCTGTGGAAATTCTCACATAAAACACAATAAAATATTAGTTTTTTGAAAAGAACCTGTGGGGGAATAAGAAACAGGCATTAAGTGGTATGGATGATGTTGCATTGAGGGGACTGAAATCATTGAGATGAATGAAGTTTTGATTCATTGAATGTAAAATTAACGATCTTCTCTGTACAACTTTACTCAATTCACAATAAAAAGTTGTTTTTTTTAAAAAAAGAAAATGTGGAAATAAGTCAAACTTGTGAATTTATTAATTGGCCAATGATCAAACCCTTAATAAAGAGAACACTCATTGTATACATATTGAAAACTTTAACAAGTTTTTAATTTAATGGACTTCTTGTTGGGAAATTTTTGCTGTATTTCAATAAAACATTTTCTTCTTGATGTTTTTCATTGTTTGATTGTAAAAATTCACATGTCCAGACTGAAGGATGATAGAGCCTTTCTTTATTCAGCCCCCTTAGAATTTATGAATTCAATACTAATCAAGTAATTACTGATTATTTACTATGTGCCAAGTCATGATGTTTTTGAGTTATGGTGTTGGAGGAGAATATTGAAAGTACCATGGGCTGCCCAAAGAACCAACAGATCTGTGTTGGAAGAAGTGCTGCCAGAATGCTCCTTGGAGGCCAGGGTGGCCAAACTTCATCTCTCATACTTCAGACATATTGTCAGGAGGGACCAGTTGCTGGAGAAGGATACCATGTTTGGTAAGGTGCAAGATCAGAGAAAAAGAGGAAGACCTCCAGTGAGATGGACTGGCAAAGTGCAGCATCAGTGGGCTCAACAAGCGTGGCAACAATTGTGAGGTTGACCCAGGATTGAGCAGTGTTTTATTCTGCTGTGCATAGGGTTGCTATGAGTCAGTACGGACTCGATGACACTTAACAAGAACAACAAATCATGTATGGAGTTTTGGTGTGGCGCTGAAGGATAAGCACCTGACTGCCAATTGTGGCAGTTCAAACACACCATTCACTCCTTGGAAACCCTATACAGGGTTGTTATGAGTTGAAACAGACTAGCCGGCACTTAACAACAACAAAGTAATGTACAGATCAGTGGGAAATCTAACAGTGAACAAAGTCAGCCAAGGTCCCTACCCTCACAAAGCTTGCTTTGCCTGACTCTTTTCAGGGGCCAAGCTGTTGTTCTTAAGCATGCAGACAACACAGCCCCAAACACTGTAACTCATATATTTGGAACACACATTGAACAAGGAAGCAACTGGTTAGTTTTCCCGTCCAGTTTAAAAGTGTTTACTGGCAAAAACAAAAACATATCTAATGCAGATTAATATTAGCACTATTCCCATCACACTGGCATTGTTTCAATAATAAAATGTGTTTAGTTACATTTCTCCCTCTCTGCTCAGCAACACTGACTTAACTAGAATCACATTGGTGCCGGCAGCAGTCATGGAGAAAATGGGATAGTGGAACTTCCAGCATGGGGCGTTCCTGGTTAGGGAAGCCAAAATACGGATTGACATCAATCACTGCACAGTTTTCTAGATTGGAGAACCAATGGAGCTTAATGTAGGTTCCCACCTACTTCTTAGTGTGTGTATGTGTGTTATTAATGAGATTAATTATTATTCTCAAGTTCACGATGAGAGACATGCTGTAGTCTTACTGTTTCCTCAGCACCCCCACAAAGTCTGTGACTTGAAATATGAACGTTTCACATGAGAAGGCCTGAATTCTGTTAATTACTGTTGAAATGACAAACATTGCACCCAAGTTTTTTCAATTTTAAAGCTTCTAAAATGGTCCTTGGAAAATATTTCTTCCTTTTTTTTTTTTAATCAACTTAAATTATGGAGTAAGAAATGGAACTCCATTTCTTTATAACATAATTTAAGTTGCTTAAAAAGAAAAAAAAAAAAAAAGAACTTCAGTGCTGTGGGATAAAGGGTGCTTTGAACCACAAGGTCAGTGGTTCAAACTCACCAGCTGCTCCTTGGAAACCCTATGCGGGGTTGCTGTGAGTCAGAACTGACTCCAAGGCATTTAACAAAAACAAAGTAATAATGAATGAGAAATGCATTTGCTTCCTCAGAAATAAAATTTTATTTTTCAACATGCAAAGAACAGCATACAAAATATTTATCTTGGAAAAATCTCCAATCTACGAACCCTTATAGGAAGGAAATGCTGAAGAGTTGGTATGATAGAACTCTATTCAAGAGGAAGTCTGTGTGCTCGTTTGTACACAGAAACTCAAAGCATGGAAGCTGGAGTCTTTTCAAGATTGTCAGGATTTTTGAAAGGAGGGTAAGGGTTAGCTGCACAATGACACGGAAAAGGGACAGGCAGTTACAGTTGAGCCAGTTGCTGAAAAGCATGTAGATTGCAAAGATGGTTTCTCTCATCTGATCTGACAAGAGTGGGCAGCGTTTGCACATGTTTCAGCACACCTGAGATGTTTAGTGAGGAGCTGTTCAGCAGCAGGAGGGCCCGCAGGTGGTGCGGCAGGGGGCAGGCTGGCAGTAGGGGGGTCTGCAGCAGGGGGACTGCACAGAGATGGGCTGGCAGCAGGTGCTGGCCCAGCAGCATGGTCTGCAGACCACGGCCGTGCAGGACGTGGGGCAGCAGGAGATGGGCCGGCAGCAGCCTTCCTGCAGGCTGCATGGGTCACAGCAGATGGGCTTGGGGCAGGGCTCACAGATGGGGCGTGTACAGTGGGGCACGCAGGTCACGGGGCGGCACACGGTGGTCTGGCAGGACACAGGGCGGCAGCAGCAGGGGTCTCTGCTGCAGCAGGGCTGACAGCAGCCTCCCCCACAGGAGGAGAAGTTGGAGCCACAACAGGAACCGCTCATGGTGAGGTGTGGGACTGGTCTGGGTGAGGCTGTTGAGAGCAGGTGGGTTTTCTCAGGTGTGAATGTCTTCCTCTTCCTCTGGGCCCTTTATATACCCTGACCATGAGCTGATGTCCTCCAGGACACAAGATCATTTCCTGGAGTTATGGCTGCCCAGTGAAATGAGCCTCATGATTGGTGGGTTTAGTTACTTGAGGCTGCAGGTCCAACATTACTGCTTTTCCCCTTGAAATAAATACTTGATGATTTATATAATTGGCAGAATTACTCATTCACCAGCCAACCTTCTCGTCTTATATCATGTGACAAGTTGAAAGTTTGAAGAGCCCAGTGTTGTCACCATCACACTTTCCTCATGTTCACCTTCCGTGACTCAGAGTTAGACTAACAGCTCCATGATGTCACTGGTCTGGCTTTCGATGGACCTCGTGATGAAACAAGGTCTTCTAAACAACAAAAATGGCTCATAAAGAGGAGATGCGTCCCTATTCTTCTATGGCAAGAATAGCCTAGGGCAACTATAAAACAGCTTACTTCTTTCCCTTGTTTTTAGGGAAACAATCACTCAAGACATTGGGGGGAATTTTATTAGTAAACTGATTTGACCCATAACTCACAGTCATTTATGAGACCCTTATAATGTAAACAATGCCATCTTCTTTGTGTGGAGAGGGAAAGGAAGGGAATCTAAAATAAATATTGAATACTTGCCTAGCCACACAATGATTACACCTTTCAGGAAGGTAGAATAGAGAAAGATGTAACAATTAAGACAGAAGAACCTTTCATGGGGCAATGAGGTTAAACAGAATGAGGATTTTATTATTTATTTTTATATCAGTACCCTTCCTCTGAGTATGGCCTTGCAAATAAATATTTCTTGCTTTCTATGAATAACATAGCACTTTGTATTGAACTATTCAAAACATAATGAAAACATTTATAAATGTAAAAAGAATCTACTCTAAGTTGATACTTTGACTTGTTGTCTAAGAGTTTTGATTGCTTAGGAGTGTGAATTACAAAAGAAACCAGGGAGACTAAATGAGCTGTTGACTGATAAGATAGCTATGCTTGTTTTAATTTTTTTAGCAGGGACCACTAGTGGCACTGTATGATTATCACTGGACTGCGAAGCACAAAGTCGGCAGTTCAAACCCATCAGCTGCTTCTTGGAAACTCTATATAGGGTTGCTCTGAGTCAGAACCGACTTGATGGCACTTAACAACCACACCAAGGAGCTCTGGTAGCATAGTGGTTATGAATCAGGCTGCAAACCTTAAGGCTAGCAGTTCGAAACTATCAGCCGCTCCGTGGAAGAAAGATGAGGCGTTCTGCTCTCGTAAAGATTTACAGCCTCAGAAACCCTGTACAGGGTCGCTATGGGTCGGAACCGACTCAACGGCACATAACAACAACAACAACAAGGAGTCCTGGTGTGGTGCTGTAGGTAAGTACTCCACCACAAGGTTGGTTTGAACCACAAGGTCATAGGTTCAAACTCACCCGCCATTCCTCAGAAACCCTATACAGTGTCACTATGATTCAGGACCGACCCGCTGGCACTTAACAACAACAACACAGCAAAGAGAATGTGGGTATAGGAAGTAAATTTAGAGTTAGAAAGTAGGTTAAACATAATATTATCCCAGAATTGCTGATGGCCTTCTTCTCCTGTGTTTTGTGTGATCATGTTTTACACACTCTGTAGTCTACCGTAGTTCTGATACTTGAAGACATTTCACTGTATCTATCTTAGTCCAGGTGTGGCATTGTAGGATAAGCACTGGACTACTAATCACAAAGCTGGCTGTTCAAACCCATTGGCTTATCCTTGGAAACCCTATACAGGGTTGATATGAGTTGGAACCAACTCGATGGCACACAACATCTTAGTCCATCACAGTATTTGGAAGACCAGATTTGTGATAAATTTCTTCCAAGTCTTCAAAGTGTGACAAATCTCTTACCACAGGTCTTCTGTTAGGTAAAACATGCATCACAAATCCCTATTCTTTTCTTAGTCATTTCAAAATAGTCAACGTGTGGTGGTTGTGGTAGTAGTTGTGTACCGTGGAGTCAGTCCTGACTCACAGCAACCCTGCATAGAGTTTCCAAGGCTGTTAATCTTTACGGGAGCAGAAAGCCTCATCTTTCTTCTTAAGATCATCTGGTAGTTTCAAACTGCTGACCTTGAGGTTAGCAACCCAACTCATAATCACTATAGTACCAGGGCTTCATCAGTCAACATGTAGCAATACTTATTAAAAAGTTATCCCATTTAGTGAAATAAAATAAGAACTTGATTGATTTATGGTTTAAACAAACAAGCAAACAAACAAAATGTCCTTGAATAGGTTCCACTGATTCATGGTGGACCCATGAGTTTTAGAATAGGACTGTTGTCCATAAAGTTTTCAGGACTGTGACCTGTTGGATGTAAATCACCAGGTGCCTCTGGGTGGCTTTGAACGACCACACTTTTGGGTATATATAAGTCATATTCTTAATTATTTGCACCACTCAGGAGATCCTGTTTATGGTATAGCTTGTTGGGTTAGTTTTGGTTTACAAACATATAGTAGTGGTGATGATGTGCCGTGGAGTCAGTTCCGACTCATAATGACACTGCATCAGATTTCTGAGGCTGTAAATCTTTACGGGAGCAGAAAGACTCATCATTCTCCCATGGAACCTCTGGTAGTTTAGAACTGCTGACCTTGAGGTTAGCAGCCCAACTCGTAACAACTATGCTAACAGAGCTCCATTAGGAACATATACAGAGAGCTAAATATTGGAAATCATTCATTTGTTCAAATGATACTGAAGGAGGAAGTCCAAGGTGTATTGAGGAACTGGCAAAGAACAAGGCACCTGGAATTTATGGAATAAAAATTGAAATCTTTCAAGAAAGTGAGGCAGCACAGAAGGCACTTACTCATTGATGCCAAGAAAATTGGAAGACAACTAGCTGGCTGACTGATTGGAAGAGATCCGTATTTGTGCCATTCCAAAGAGAGGTGACCCAACAGAATGCGGAAATCATTGGACAATATCTTTGATATCTCATGCAGTAAAGTTTTACTAAAGGTAATACAGATACGGCTGCAAGCATACATTAACAAAGAACTTCCAGAGGTTCAAGCCGGATTCAGAAGAGGCCGTGGAACAAGGGATATCATTGCTGATGTCCATTGGATCTTGGCTGAAAGCAGAGAATATCAGAAAGGTTTTTACCTGTGCTTTATTGACTACACAAAGGCTTTTGATTGTGGGGATCATGACAAGCTATGGACAATATTGCGAAGCATGAGTATTCCTGAACACTTAATTGTGCTCATGAGGAATCTGTACATGGACCAAGAGGCAGTTGTTTGAACAGAACATGGCAACACTGAATGGTTTAAAATTAAGAAAGGTGTGCTACAGGGTTGTATTCTTTCACCATATGTATTCAACCTGTATGCTGAGCAAATAATCTGAGAAGATGAGTTATATGAAGAAAAACATGGCATCAGGGTTGGAGGAAGACTCATTAACAACCTGCGATGTGCAGATGATACAACCTTGCTTGCTGAAAGTGAAGAAGACTTAAAATATTTACTGATGAAAACCAAAGAGCACAGCCTTTGGTATAGATTGCATCTCAATGTAAAGAAAATAAAAATCCTCACCACTGGACCAATAAACAACATTCTTATCAATGGAGAAAAGATTTAAGTGGTCAAGAACTTCATTCTTCTTGGATCAACTATCAACACTCATGGAAGCAGCAGTCAAGAAAGCAGACAACGTATTGCATTAGGCAAATCTGCTGCACAAGACTTTTTTAAAGTGTTAAAGAGCAAACATGTCAGGTTGAAGGCTATGGTGCACCTGATCCAAGCCATAGTATTTAAAATAACCTCAATCCATGATATTTTC
Source organism: Chrysochloris asiatica (assembly GCF_000296735.1). Classification (NCBI taxonomy): domain Eukaryota; kingdom Metazoa; phylum Chordata; class Mammalia; order Afrosoricida; family Chrysochloridae; genus Chrysochloris; species Chrysochloris asiatica. Next base: position 26,389,072 of record NW_006408525.1, read on the forward strand.
AATAACTTCATTCATATGCATGCATGTGGAAGCTGGACAGTGAATAAGGAAGACCGTAGAAGAATGGATGCTTTTGAGTTTTGGTGTTGGGGGAGAATACTGAAAGTGCCATGGGCTGACAAAAGAACCAACAGATCTGTGTTGGAAGAAGTGCAGCCAGAGTGCTTTTTTGAGGCCAGAATGGCCAAACTTCATCTTTCATACTTTTTTCATCTCTCAAACTTCATCTCTTACACATATTGTCAGGAGACACCAGTCGCTGGAGAAGGATATAATGTTTGGTAGGGTGGAGGGTCAGAGAAAAAGAGGAAGACCTCCAGCAAGATGGATTGGCAAAGTAGCAGCATAAATAGGTTCAAGTGTGACAACAATTGTGAGGTTGGCCCAGGATCGGGCCATGTTTTGTTCTGCTGTCAGTACCAACTCAATGACACCTAGTAAGAACAAATATCAGAAATATTAGAAATAGTACTGTTTGTGAGCCCACTGTTAGGTTTATTAATTAAAAATAAAACAACCCATGGCATTAAAAACATTCTTGTTTTCTAAAATTATAGATTGTCTGAATTTTTGTTGTTTGAAATCAGTAGTAAGGGAACATCTCAGTCTTGCCTGGACAGGATCTTAGACACTTTGAAACCGAGAAGCAACCTCAATATCCACCCCAGGTTTGGAATTTCAAATATGAGACTTTCAGAGGTAACACTCCCTATTCATCTCACCTTAGTAGTTTTTAAGGGCACAGAACCCAAGTTGGTTCCCAGCCCAGTTTTGATGTGAATCCTTTTACTCCCAGCTGTGTGTAGTTTGGATCCGATGAAACAACACTTTATGTCATTTCCCAAATTTCTATTGACGTCCTTCCTCTCCCTTTATTTGGTGGGCTGTCCCATGGTTCCTTGGCTGTATTCTTGCTGCCCCTGAGCTTGTTGGACTAAGAGGTGTGTCCCTGGACTTTATGACATGCTTGTTTTATGCGGTATTTTTTAAAAACATGTTTGTTGTAATAGAATTTGACCTGTGCTGCTAAAATTTAAAATCTAAATTGGTGCCAGAATGCTTCTTCATTATGCCTTCAGCCGGTCAATTGAGTGAAAATGGTAATGCTTATCTGATGTACTTTTTTTTTTTTTCTTTAACTAAGTTTTTATTGTGAATTGTTTGATAGTTTACTTTGGAGAACATCAATGTTACACCATCATTTCATGGCAATGATTACAGTCTCCTCCGTGCATTATCATTCAACAGTATTTGCTTCCATTCCCTCTGTTTTTCTTTTTTTGTGGGACTTGGGGTGGGGCAAAATGTCCACAAAAACACTCAGGAATATATAAGATTTAAACAACCAAAGGGCACATTCTGTAAGCCTGCCTCTTGGCCACCAGCACTCAGTAGCTCTCTTTCCATGAGTCTAGAGTTCTCAGTAGCTCCCTTTCTCCATGTCCTCATCTCTGTGTCCATGTCTACTTTCACTGCTTCTCTGGATAGGGTCCTGTATACCACTTGTGCTTTTCATCCTTGATGGTCCTATGGTACTCTATCTCTGGACTTATCACATATTTTTTTACTCATATTGTTTAAGTTCCAAAAATACTCTAAAAGTTTAATCATCAGAGTTGGAAAAAAAAATCAATGTAAACTTCATTGGTGAGAAATTGTAGGGTTTTTGTGGTTAGAAAGGAAAAGAAGGTATTAACTAACCTCTTCTGTTGATGAGCCATGTTGTCACATTAAATAACATATGTCGTGTTTTCTTTGGAATCAGTTTGAGAACTATTGGATGTTGAAGAAAAAAAACTATAAACTTCTGCAAACACAGTATGCACTGCCTAGAGGACTTATTCTGTGAAATGATCTTAAAATTGTCCTCCATTCCAAGAATAAGACTCAATGGGAATACACACTCTGATTGGTGACCACGTTCATCATCAATAAGGGGAAGTAAAGGAAAAACAGCAATGAAGCTGTGAGCTAAGCCCTACAATGTTCAATAGACTCTTGTGAACCTGGGTGGAGACCTGGTGGGCCAGAGGTGTGGCAAGACCTGGGGAATCTTGGGCCCAGAGTCAGTGACATAGCCACAGAGGACTAGAGTGGAGAGTGAAGCATCCAGCTGATAAGAAGAGAAGGCATATGCACAAGAACACCCACACTTGCAGATAATACC
>NW_006408525.1:26391338-26392706 GCF_000296735.1 Chrysochloris asiatica
ATCCGATGAAACAACACTTCATATCATTTTCCCTAATCTCCACGATTTCCCAAATTTCTATTGAAGTCCTTCCTCTCCCTTTATTGGTGGGCTGTCCCATGGTTCCTTGGCTGTATTCATGCTGCCCCTGAGCTTGTTGGACTAAGAGGTGTCTCCCTGATCTTAATCACATGCTTGTTTTTGTGTGTGTGTGTGTGTGTGTGCTTTAACTTGTTTATTATTTATTGTAATAGAATTTGACCTGTGCTATTAATGTTAAAATTTAACTTGGTTGCAGAACTCTTCATCATAATGGCTTCAGCCAGTTAATTGAGTGAAAATGGTAATTTTTAAAAATGTTTTTATTGTGAACTGTTTGATAGTTTACTTGGGAGAACATTGGCTTTACACCATGTTTCCATTGTAATGATTACAATCTCCTCCGTGCATTATCATTTAACAGTATTTGCTTCCATTCCCTCTGTTTTGTTTTGTTTTTTGGAAGGGGGATGGGGAGATGTACACAAAAACACTCAGGAATATATGATAATGTAAACAGCCAAAGGGCACATTCTGCAAGCTTACCTCCTGGCCGCCAGCACCCAGTCCCTCTCTTCTATGAGTCCAGAGTCCATAGCTGCTCCCTCTCTCCATGCCCCCATCTCTGCCTCCATCTCTCCTCTCACTGCTTCTCTGGATAGGGTCCCACACTCAGCTTGTGCTCTTCTCCCTTGATGGTCCTAGGGTCCTCTGTCTCTGGACTTATCACATGCTTTTTTAGTCATATTGTTTAAATTCCAAATGTCTCTAAAATATAATCATCAAAGTGGGAAAAAATCAAGGTAAACTCCAATGGTGAGAAATTGTAGGGGTTTTTTGTGGTTAGAAAGGAAAAGAAGGTAGTAACTAATCTTTTCTTTGGAACCTATTTGAGAACTATTGGATGTTGAGGAAAAAACTATAAACTTCTGCAAACACAGTATGTATTGCCTGGAGAACTTATTCTCTGAAATGATCTTAAAATTGTCCTCCAATCATGAGTCAGACATGGGGTTGAGGGCGAAAGGCCTGAGGGAGATGGTACCATGTTAGATGAATGTTATTCCTCCCATTCAAGCTGTAGAGGCTAGAAGGAAAAGTACGGACGGACACATGAAGGTCAGTATCCTTTGTGTTTGGAAACTTTTCTGGGCAGTGCTTGTTAAACTCCAAAGGAGTTTTAATCCACGTCTTCCTCCAAGATTGTTGCTGCTAAGTCCTTCAAGTCAGTTCTGAGTCATAGCAAGAAACAACTGGTGGGTTTGAACAACCAACCTTGTGGTTAGCAGTCCAATGCTTATTCTACGGTGCCACAACAGGACTTCTGTCAAGATAGTGATTCTGAAACTC
>NW_006408525.1:26393266-26412470 GCF_000296735.1 Chrysochloris asiatica
ACTTCTGTCAAGATAGTGATTCTGAAACTCTAGTGAGCACGAGAATTGCCTGAAAGTGATGATTAAGAATGAACATTCCTTGTCCCACCCCTAGAGATGTTGATTCATTACATTTCAGTTGAGGTCTAAGAATTTTCCATTTTAATAGGGGTTCTAGGAAATTCTGATATGGGTGATCTGGGGACTACTCTCTGCAAAGCACACTAGGAGATGTGGTAGGAAGATGAGAGGAGAAGAACCATGGGTGCCAGCTATATGCTAGAGGCCACTCTCTCTCTTCTGGACCTGGTTTATGCTTCTCCCTCTGTTTTTCCACCTCTTCACTGATTCTGTGTTGACATCACCAGCTAGCCCATTAGACAGTGTGGTGCTTGCATGCAAGGATGTGGCTTGTTCAGCAATGATCAGGCCGTGCCTGCCCACTGAAGGTCCCTTGGAAAGTAGTTACTGAGTGATTACGTAAATGCAACTTCACCAGGTGTATGGATAAGGTTGTGGTGTGCTGTAGGATACGTACCAGACTGCTAACCACAAAGTCAGAGGTTCAAACCTAACAGCCACTCCTCAGGAACTGTTGTTGTTAAGTGCTGTTTAGTTGTTAAGTGCTATTTAGTTGATTCTAACTCATAGCGACCCTATACAGGGTTTCCGTAGAGCAGCTGGTGAGTTTAACCACCCAACTTTGTGGTTCATAGTCCATTGTTTATCCTACAACTCCACACCAGGTGTTCCCAGCAACCTGAAACAGGATCACTATGAGTCAAAACTAACTTGAAGACACTAGACAGCAATAGCAACAAGGACAAGGTTTTCTTAGATGACGCTTTGGATCCTTTGTGCAGAATCTAAAATCCTGCTTATCTGTACACACTGATGAGCACACACTAATGAATGGGTCAGATACCACATCAGTTTTCTATGCCAGTAAAAATGAATTTATTAAAAATAAGTGAGCAACATGATACAGAAGATGGTGATGAGGGTTTCCATGGTCTCTGGAATTCAGCAGGGGTTTTCAAAGTGTACTCCAAGGACTCTGAAAGGTAGCCTCACCTTCAGTGAAGATTTCTATTAATGTAGACACCTGGGGATTCGACTGTGGATGGTGCCATCTGCTTATGTGTGAGACCAATCAAACTGGAGAACCTAACAATGACCATTGTCACCTGATGATGTAGAAAAGGTGCTTACACTCTAGGGAGTTGCTCTCTGGGGACAATGGCTCCTCAGCAGCAGGAGGGCCCGCAGGTGGTGCGGCAGGGGGCAGGCTGGCAGTAGGGGGGTCTGCAGCAGGGGGACTGCACAGAGATGGGCTGGCAGCAGGTGCTGGCCCAGCAGCATGGTCTGCAGACCACGGCCGTGCAGGATGTGGGGCAGCAGGAGATGGGTCGGCAGCAGCCTTCCTGCAGGCTGCATGGGTCACAGCAGATGGGCTTTGGGCAGGGCTCACAGATGGGGCGTGTGCAGTGGGGCACGCAGGTCACGGGGCGGCACACGGTGGTCTGGCAGGACACAGGGCGGCAGCAGCAGGGGTCTCTGCTGCAGCAGGGCTGACAGCAGCCTCCCCCACAGGAGGAGAAGTTGGAGCCACAACAGGAACCGCTCATGGTGAGGTGTGGGACTGGTCTGGGTGGGGCTGTTGAGAACAGGTGGGTTTTCTCAGGTGTGAATGTCATCCTCTTCCTCTGGGCCCTTTATATACCCTGCCCTGGTACGGATCATTCCAAAACACTGGTCATTCCTTGTCCATCTTCTGGCCAATCAAATAAGGATATAGCATTGACTAATAATGTTTTGATTACCCCTCTCCTCATATACTTGTATGCCCAAATGTAGACATTGGATTGGATTCTGATGAATTTATGTCAGAAATATTTCTGATCTATAAAGGAGAAAAGAATGTGTTTTCTAAACTAGAATATTATGTAACCACTTTGCCCTTTGGCTCTAAATTTAGAATTGTATTTCTTGACTTCAAAGACTTTTGTAATTGCCATCCAAGCAGAGACTTGTCTTATTCATGCCCACTTATGTGACCGTAACAGGTTAATAGCATCACTTTAGTTTGGACCAATAGTCATCTGCTTCCCAGAAGTCTCTTTCAAGGACTCATTGAAGGGTCGGTTTGTGGTTTTTCATATGAGAAGGGACCACATGGGAATCCTGTCTTCCTGACAAACTGGTTTAGTTACTCTCCCTTGAATAGGACATAGGCTTTCCTGCTCCGACTATTTATGTCTCCTCATGCACCTGGAATGCCCTCAACATCCTTCTAAACCAAACCCCACTACTATCTTGGTTGTAAAACTCTCCACAAAGATCTACTGAAGATTTAATCTTTTTCACTTTGGGAATTAGTCATTGTACTTGTAGAATTGAAGAAGGTACTATAGAGAGTACATAGTGTGGCCCCTCATTCTACAGAAAGGAACCTGAGAGCTCCTCATGGTCACATACTGAGCTCACAGCAAGAAGTAGTGGGATGCAGGTCTTCTCATCACCAACAAGCATCTTCTGTTATGTATGAGTTTGTTTATTGGACTCAGCAAACTATGGTCTTTATACAAGAAAGACAGTACTTCAAGTCTTAAAGCACGTAGCAACTTATTTCTTTAATTTTTACAGTATCATTAGTGATACTGGAAGAGAATTATGGAAACATTTACCCTAATGACAGGTACTCTTGGACAAGTTTTGCTCTTGTCACAGGAAAATTAATCCTATTTTTTGCTTTGATAATAACACCGAAGATTTTATAAATGTTAGTTTCTTCATATTTATCCTTTATTATTTCTCATGTCAAGATTCTTACGTGGCTCCTGTATAATTTTAGATGATTTTTACTGTACAGATTAATAATTCCCTGAGGTTATGTGGCTAGAATTGCATGCAATATTCTAGGCAAAGTCATATTATGATTTAGTATAAATGCATTGTTTTTTTCTTTATTTGCAAAGGGTCATTTTATTTGTGACCAACTTTCTGTGGATATTTTTGGTTTAAACAGTCTTTTGAGTTGATGTCTTATCTAACTAGTTCTTATCAGAAGCTTAGAACCATTGTTTTCTAAGAACAGTTATAATAATTCTTTCTAAATGTGTTATCTTATTCTTTGATGCTGGATCTCACCTGCCATTTTTCTGTCTTCCATGTAAGAAGGTGGGAACATGGTGGCTCTAGAGAATAAACACTGGACTTCGAACCATAAGATTGATGGTTTGGACCCACCAGCTGCTCCATAAGAGAAAGATGAGGCTTTTTGCTCCCGCAAAGATTTACAGCCTTTGAAACCCTAAACAGGATTGCTATGAGTCAGAGCCTACTCAATAGCACTTAAAAACAACAACATGCATGAAGTTAACATTTAATGATTTGGTATGTTCCAGGATGGGTACTTTACCTATCCTACCTTGTTAATTATCATAACAATCAATTGTTGTTGTTAAGTGCCATTGAGTTGTTTCAGACCCATAGCGACCCTGTACAGGGTTTCCGAGGCTGTAAATCTTTACGGGAGCAGAATGCCTCATCTTTCTCCCGTGCAGCGGCTGGTAGTTTTGAACTGCTGACCTTAAGGTTCGCAGCCCGATTCGTAACCACTACGCTACAATCAATTGAGGTAGGTAATATTCTTCCCAGTTTATAAATGAGGAATCTGAAGCTTGTTCTTGTTATAAAGTGCTGTCAAGACAATTCTGACTTACAGTGATCCTACATAGGGTTTCCAAGGAGTGACTGGTGGGTTTGAACAGTTAACCTTTCAGTTAGCAGTCCTATGCTTATCACTGTACCAGGACCGGAGATATTAAATAACTTGCCCAAGGTTTCAAAGCTTTTAAATAATGAAGTCCCAATTCAAACTCATGTGTGTCTGACTCTTCAGCATGTGTTTTGAACAAATATACTTAGAAAGCCTGATGTGATCTTCCTCCAGTTTAACAGACAGGTTCACTTTGTATTATCCACCAGAACTTAGTTTCATCTATAAACCTGGAGATTAATTAACCTATAGCTTCCAGAATGCTTATATAAATGTAACATAAATTCAACCCTGTCACAATCTTGGGAACACCCTTATTTTTCTTTTATCTGTAGAAAAGTATATGCTTTTCTTTGTGCACTAATTGGTATGTTAATAACCCTTTCATTACCAAATTGTTTTTTGTTTATAGGATTTTGTAGATATCTTTTTTGCTAATGGAATGCATGCAGAATCATCAAGTGTTTAAAAAATATGGATACGTATAATGAATTTTGACACATATCATGTGAGGCACATTTGTCCCAATGGACTCTGGTGGCAAGCCAGGTGGGACGAAACTTGAAAAATGTATTCACTGGACTGTTCATTGACTCTGAACACCACACCTTTCCAATAGCACACAGAAAGCTGTAAATACCTTACAAATGTTATCTCACTGTGCAGAAGCCCTAAAAGATACGTTTATACAAGAACTCCAGGATGCACCACCTCAGACAATTCCCTCTCACAGCAATGAATCCCCTTCTAGTTTATGCAATTGTGCTATCCCCCACCCCAATGCCAGCACATATGTGGGCAAAGTGCCTCCCAAGAAACCCCAGAGGCAGAAAACATAAGTGGCATATATATGTGCTATGGAGTGTGAAAGAGCTAAGTTAGTTTCTCATTGCCACCACAGATGAATAAGCCAGCTATTGCTGCATAACAAGCAGCCATCAACTACCACTGATGGCTTACGGAAGCATTTAGATAGTGATCATGTGTCTGCAGGTCACTTGGACTTCGACTAATCAAGGCTGAGACTGCTTTCTGGTCATGATTAGTGTGTGTTTCCTTCTGAATTTGCCAGGGTAAGCAAATAAAATTACAGGCCAAAACAAACAAACAAAACAAAACCTGTTCCTATAGAATTAATTCTGACTCGTGACCCCATGTCACCCAGTTAAATTTGAATTTCAGATTAAAAACCCAATAATTTTTTAGTCTAAGCCCAAAGTCAGGTAGAAGAGGAGACTTCTCCCAGGGAGGTGGGAGGAGGAAAGCGTAAATATTAATGAAGAATGATCTAGTTTCTCAGTGTAGGAAATCAATTATTTAAATAATGTTAATTGTGAAACTTGGAAAAGACTTTTAGAAAGTCAAATTAGATTATATCCACTGGGATTCCTTTATTGATATGGGCAACTTCTGCTTCCCTTCCTCTTCCTGGATGATGAAGAAGAGGCATTGTTTAGACAGAGGCTGCCTGCTTTCCCTGTAAGTAATTAATGTATTGTCTCAGATTCACTTATATTTGATTAGATGTTCAAAAGAGAAACAACAACAACAGGGTAATAACATTGGTTTTATGAACGTACATAGCTATTGATTTAAGTAAATATTTCATTAGAAATTGTAATCATTGCCTGATGTAAAATAAATGATTACAGTGATTGATGAAATTGTAGCTTGGGAAAAATATAATTGAGGGACTTCAACATAGATATGTTGAATATAGAACAACAAGAGGCAGTTGTTGGAACAGAACATGGGAACACTGAATAGTTTAAAAAATTAGGAAAGGTGTGCAACAGGGTTGTATTCTCTCACCATACTTATTCAACCTGTATGCTGAACAAATAATCCAAGAAGCTGAGTTATATGAAGAAAAAAATGTTATCAGAATTGGAGGAAGACTCATTAACAGTCTGCAATATGCAGATGATACAACCTTGCTTGCTGAAGGTGAAGAGGACTTAAAATACTTACTGATGAAGATCAAAGACCATAGGCTTCAGTTGAATTGCATGTCAATGTAAAGAAAACAAAAATCATCACCACTGGACCAATAAACAGCATTCTTATCAATGGAGAAAATATTGAAGTTTTCAAGGACTTCATTGTTCTTGGATCAACCATCAACACTCATGGAAGCAGCAGTCAAGAAATCAAACAATGTATTGCATTAGGCAAATCTGCTGCAGAAGACCTTTTTAAAGCATTAAATAGCAAAGATGTCAGCTTGAGGACTAAGGTGTGCCTAATCCAAGCCATGGTATTTTCAATAACTTAATATGCATGCAAAAGTTGGGCAGTGAATATGGAAAACCGTAGAAGAATTGATGCATTTGAGTTATGGTGTTGGAAGAGAATATTAAAAGTACCATGGACTGCCAAAAGAACAAACAGATCTGTGTTGGAAGAAGTGCAGCCAGAGTGCTCCTTGGAGGCCAAGATGGCCAAAAGTCGTCTCTCATATTTCGAACATGTTGTCAGGAATGACCAGTCACTGGAGACAGATATCATGTTTGGTAAGGTGGAGGGTCAGAGAAAAAGAGGAAGACCCCCAGGGAGATGGATTGGCAAAGTGGCAGCATCAATGGGCTCAAGCGTGGCAACAATTGTGAGGTTAGCCCAGGACTGGGCAGTGTTTAATTGTGTTGTGCATAGGGTCGCTATGAGTCGGTACCGACTCGATGGCAATTAACGACAATAATAACAACAACAAAAACATAGGTATTAAACTAATACCAATTTCTCCTTCTGAGGGATTGAGTTTTGTGTGTGTATGTGTGTGTTTATAAGTAACACATTTCTGAGCTTAATAGAAAATAAAAATCCTTAGTTGCCTGTCCCGGTGTGGCTATGTAGGATAAGCACTGGACATCAAAGTTGCTTTGAACTGCAAGGTTGGCAGTTCAAACTCAGCAGTTGCTCCTCAGAAACTCTATCAGGGTCGCTATTAGTCAGAACTGACTCAACAGCACTTAAAAACAATGACAGGTGCCAGAAGGCAATGGAAACTCAAGACCAGATTGTTCAGTCTTTGAGCTAATGCAGCATCTTGCTGAGGATATAGGTTAATGGTTTGGAGTTATTGTCAGCATTTTTGTTTTTTTCTAGATGGCTTGAACTTTATTTTTTTGTTTTCCTTTGTTATGTAGTTTAGGTTTTACAGAACAAACTATTTTTCCATTCAACGATTTATACATCTTTTATTGTGTGACACTGGTCACAAATCCCTCAGTGTAATAGTACTTCCTCCATGGGCTCCTTGATTTTATTTGTCCTTCTTTCCTGTCCCTTCCTATCTTCTGAGCTTTGTTTTTGGGCAAATATTGCCCTTTAGGTCTTATATGAGAGATTTTACTGAGGAATATATTCCTCCCTGATGTTATTTTTTACTTTATAAGCCTGTCAATTATTTGGCTGAAAGTTGATCGCTGGGGGTGATTTCAGTTCCAGGCTTGATGTCTAAGGAAGGGACTCCTCTGGTCACTGTCAGACCAGTAACTTGGAGATCTAATTTTAATTCCTACATGGAGATATTACTTTGGGGCTATGAAAAGCTGAGACTCTGGAAGGGGTTTCCCCTCTGAAACAGAACTTGAAGCATTCAGCCTACTGAACAAGAGAAACCCAATGAATCTTGTTCTTTGGGGAATGTTGATGAAAGAAAGAAAAATCTACATTCAGAAGGGAAAGTTTACGTATAAATGAATTTGGAATCCAATTTTAGACTTCTATATGGTGTGAGAATCCCAAGGTAAGAAACTAATTTTCTCAGATCATAGAATTTCTTATCTATATTTGATGTAACATTTACTTTCAAAATGTCTTTAACGTGGGTTGTTTGTCTTGTATAATTGTCTACTTATGGAGTCAAATGATTATAAAAGCCACAGAGAACCATACCAATGAATTCCTACTTGAGGAAGCGTTTATTAGACAGCAGTTAAATTACAAAGCATAAGAACTGCACTCTAGGATAAAATGTGGGCTATAACTGGACCCTCAGGTCTGGGGGCTGGGGGCCCATTAAATAAGGGAACCTATAAGTACTGCTGGTAGCTTCCATCTGTGGAACAAAGTAATCTGGAGTTCAAAAGGGAAATGGAAGAATGAAATTGTAGATGATAGAAATAATTTCTTAGCTAGTGGATAGGAGATTAGTTCATATTTGGTGTTAGCATGGAAGGGAAAAGATAACAAGGGAGAGTTTAGACTGAACCAGATGTGCTCGCAGTCAGTGGTCCAGAGGTTGGCTTATTACATTGGTGAGCCCATCCCCATGAAACAATGCTAAACAGTATCTACACATCCTAAAGATCAGCTCAAAAAGGGGCCAGAGGTAAAAGGATACAGGCACTTAGCAGCAAGGGGTGGCACAGCAAGTGGGGCGGGGGCAGGTGGAGATGACACAGGTTGGGCGATAGCAGGTGGTTTGACAGGAGACTTGGCCACAGACTGGGCGGAGGCAGCAGCAGGGGCGGCAGCAGCTGGAACCACAGCAGCTGGAGCCACCGCAGGAGGGGCGGCAGCAGCTGGAGATGCAACAGCTGGGTCGGCAACAAGTGGGCTGGCAGCACTGGGGCCTGCAGCAGCTGGACACACAGCAGCTGGGGCGGCAACAACTGGACACACAGCAGCTAGGGCGACAGCAGGTGGGCGGGCAGCACTGGGGTCTACAGCAGCTGGACACACAGCAGCTAGGGCGACAGCAGGGGGGCGGGCAGCACTGGGGTCTGCAGCAGCTGGACACACAGCAGCTAGGGCGACAGCAGGGGGGCGGGCAGCACTGGGGTCTGCAGCAGCTGGACACACAGCAGCTGGGGCGGCAACAACTGGACACACAGCAGCTAGGGCGACAGCAGGTGGGCGGGCAGCAGGTCTCCTGGCCTTGACCACAGCCCTGGTCAGAGCAGATGGAGCCACAACAGGAATTGACCATGGTGTCAGAGGGTGGAGGTTCTGGGTCTTTCCAGGAGAATGAAGTTTCCAAATGTAGGAGTCTTTTTCCTATACCCCTTTTTATACCCTTCCAAGGGCCTACTGTCATCATGTGAAACATTTTTTCCTGTTATTGTTTATCCTACAGGAAAACCTAATTATTTAATTACATAATTGTGTGTTTCTAGTTAAATACCCCAAATGGAGGAAATGGCATGTCTTCCTTTTCCTAGTGTGCTCCTGTTCCCAATTAAAACATTTTTCACACTTCTTCCTTAGAAGGTGTCACCTCAGTCACAGCAACAATGCAGTATCTTCTACAAATATTTGTCACATTACTTTCTGTTACTTTGTTTTTGAATGAGACATTCCCTTGCATTGTTCGCTGCAAGTACTGAAGAATGGCTCTTATAATGCCAAGAAATTTTTGTTGTCAAAGATGGGAGGTATTGGGTTCTGGTCAGATGGAATGCTGATAGGAAGATAGAAGGAAAGGTTCATTATGGAGGAGAATTTCCCATCTGGAATGAAGATGACTGTGATCTTGTGTGGGCATCTTGGATAGTCACAAAAGATGGTGGGACTGCAAGAAAGTTCACTGTCTCAAGCTGAAGAACATAGCAAGGAGTCACTGCTATTAAGAAGTAAAATCACATTTTTTGACTATAAGAATGTCTTCTATGATAGGCATTAAGAGTGGGAAGTTTTGATTAATTTTTTGATTGTCAAACCTTTATAGCAGATTTAGAACTATCAAGCCTTTCAATAATGTGTATCTAAGACATTCTGTTGATCACTAGGGGTTAACATGGATGAGCTTTCATCTGTTTCCTGTAAGTACTTGAAACAGACAAATAAATAGGACGTGACTTATTTGTTGTTAAATACCTTGTTGTCTGATCTCTGTTGGAAGAAGTGCAGCCAGAGTCCTCCTTGGAGGCCAGTATAGCCAATGTGGTCTCTCATTCTTTGGACAGATTATCAGAAGGTACCAGTTGCTGGAGAAGGAGATCATGTTTGGTAAGGTGGAGGGTCAGAGAAGAAGAGGAAGACCCCAGCAAGCTGGATTGGCAAAGTGGCAGCATCAATGGGCTCAAGTGTGGCAACAATTGTGAGGTTGGCCTAGGACCAGGCATTGTTTCAGTGTGTTTTACATAGGGTCGCTATCAGTCGGTACCGGGTTGAAAGCACATAACAACAACAACAACAACAACAACAACCACCTTCTAGTCAGTTTAACTCCTATTGACCCTCTGTACAACAGAATGACCCCCACCCAGCCCTACACCATCATCATAACTGCTACTATGCTTGAACCCATTGTTGCAGCCACGGTGTGAATCCATCTTGTTTTTTCTGTCCATTTACTTCTTACCAAGCTTGACACCCTTCCCCAGGGACTGGTCCCTCCTGATAATATGTCCAAAGTATGAGAGACAAAGTCTGACCATCTTGGCTTCTAAGGAGCATTCTGTTTGTACTTCTTCCAACACAGATTTGTTCATTCTTCTGGCAGTCCACGGTACCTTTACTATTCTTCTTCCACACCATAACTCAAATGCATCAATTCTTCTATGGTCTTCCTTATTCATTGTCCAACTTTCACATGCATATGAGGCTACTGAAAATATTATGGTTTGCATCAAGTGTACTTTAGTCCTCAAGCTGACATCTTTGCTCTTGAACACTTTAAAGAGGTTTTGTGCAGCAGATTTGCCTCATGCAATATGTCACTTGGTTTCTTGACTTCTGCTTCCATGAGTGTTGATGATGGATCCAAGCAGAATGAAGTCTTTGACTATTTCAGTGTTTTCTTTAGTGGTTTGGTAACCACTAGCAAAATTATAATTATGTTAATTAAAAACAAAAGACGTAGTATGTGGTTAAGTCTATATACCCTCAGTGAAAGGCATGAAAATACTATTAGCAACCGCTTGTGATGTGTTGGCTATGTATCTGGTATTATGCTGAATAGATCATGTTCATTTTGTCTTTGATCTTTAATGTAGCCCCATGAGATAGTCCTGAGGAATTCTGGTGTCGTGCTATAAGATAAGCAGTAGGCCACAAGGTCAGTTTGAACCACCAACCTTGTGGCTGAAACTGCCCTTAAGGTCCTGTGCATTATCCTGCAGTGCCACATCATTAGAGAGGTAGAAATGCAAGTCAAAAAAACTTTTCCAAGATGAAACAGGAAGTCATCTCATTATTTTTAGAATAGCCAGGGAGGAATGAATAATGAAACTTAAAAGCCTTTGCTGAAGCTATTTATCTTCCTGAAATGGTCCTTCTTTTTGTCAACTCTGTGAACTTCAGTTTATATGTCAAGAGCCAGGTGTAGGAATTTCTCCTTAATGATACCTTTCTGGACAAACTGCACCCTTCAAATGCCATCCCTGTCTGTGCTGTGCCCCTAACCTAGCATTCTCTCCTGTATCCTAGCTGTCTCCTCAGTCCTATTCCTAGGCTCAGTGCTAATACCCTAAGGCATGTGACTTGTGTATTCATGGTGGTTGGTACAGACAGAGCTCGCTAGAGATAAATGTTGGTTGAGTGAATGAATGCTTTTTAATACCTTGATCACATGCAATTGCTTTTCAACATACATGTCCTTTGTTGTTGTTAAGTGCTGTTGAGTTGATTCTGACTCAAGGAGACCCTTTCAAGGAGCAGATGGTGGGTTTGAACCACCGACTTTGTGGCTTTTTTTTTTGCCACGAAGAAGTGTAATTTTAATTTTATTTTCTTGCAGGTTAGTTTTATTTCAGCCTTTTAAGGGCTTAATTCTTTACATGGACTTTGGTGGCGGTCGTGGAGCAACACCTGCAGGTCTAAATCGGGGTGTTCAGTCCTTCCGAGCTTCATGAGAACGATTCCCGACCACCTTGCTGTGAATGACGTAGCTTACGCAATAATGGAGTTTCACGTACAGTTTAGGAAGTACGTATGCATCCACAACACTCGCTTCGGAAATATCCCTGACAGCTGCGGCCTCTACTATGTTTTAAATTACGAACTTCTTAATGGCCTTGTCTTTGGGCACGCAGCCCGCGCAGTTCATGGAGTAAATAGGCTGCACGTGGCCAGGACCCTTTTTGGCACGACTGTTGTTTCTCCTTTTCTTTGTCATCTTGGAAGCGAGGACCTGAGAGAGAGAGAGCGCGCTTTTTTTTTTTTGATTTACTGAAATTTTATTTTCAAAACGCATTATTGCTCGACCATATAGGCACAGGATGACCCCGGATTAATACAGATTACAGTTCCTTTCCAAAAAGTTTGTTTAGACAAAAAACCAGGAATGTGGTTCACCATTCCTCCAGACCTCAAGAATACTGCCTTTATCCATTTTTAAATAACGTGCGCTCCGGCTGCACATTAGCATGTGGACAATTTGCTGGAATTAAATACTGTCATCTCATTTTCCCTTCTGCAAAGCCACGTGACATCAATGACAAATCCCAGAGGTGAAGTATTACAGGGCATCAGGGGACGAATGAAAACCCTAGTTAGGAGGAAACCGAGGACAACTAGATTAGAGACAGCTACTCTGCACTACAACGACATGAACGCAGAGACGCCAGCACCAGTCGGACAAAGGGCCAATGCGTGACTACTTGGAAGTGACAAAGATACTTAAAGGCTGAGCCAATGCGCTTGCAGCCCTGGAGACCACATGTCTTTTAGACAGATAGCAAGAAGGGAAGAAACAGTCTAAACAGAAGGATCACGTTTATGAGAAAAGACACACCTATTCATGTTAGGGAGTCCTGGTGTGGTACTGTAGGATAAGCACTAGACTTCAAGGTTTGTTTGAATCACAAGGTCTGCAGTTTAAACTCACTAGTCACTCCTTGGAGACCCTACACAGGGTCACTATGACTAAGAACTGACGCATCAGCACTTAACGATTTGTGTTATATAGCAAGTAGCATGTCACATAAATTATGTGGAAACTTTTAGAAGATTCCGTTTTTAGAATGAAACATGCTTACAGATAACCATGAATACTATCCTTAACACACATACTTATGTTCTTCCAGAAATAAGACAGGAAGGTGGTAAACAACAAATGGTAACACTGGTTCCTTCAGCTCTAACTCCATGGTTTTACTCTTGTTGCTAAAAATAACAACTATTACTAGTTTGGTGTTAAGCAGCCGACAATATTTGCTGATCATCTCTGTCTTAGCTTGAATTCCATCCTAAGCAGACCCTGAGATGAGGATGTTGTTGTTAAGTACCATCCAGTTTGTTCCTACCCTTAGTGACCCTGTAATAGGGTTTCCAAGGAGCAGCTGGTGAGCTTGAACCGCAGACTTTGTGGTTCAAACCTACTTTTCCGTCCAGTGCATTAACCCACAGTGCCACATCAAGAGTACCAGTAGTTTATTTGAAGGTGATTCCAGAAAACACATGTGAGGAAGTGGGGAAAGTAAAACATAAAAGGAAGGAAAACCAAAAAAGTTTGTGTTAAAAATGGGGTTACCATGGTGGGTGACTGGAAAACAATTCTTCAGGGGACCTTCTGATAAACCATGGGGATATGCCTTAGGCTGGAGTAATTTAGCCTCCATAATTGGATACCTAGAAAATCCTACAGGTACAACTGAGTATTAAAAGACTAACATAAAATCCAGCTGATTAGAAGAGAGGGCATATGCACAAGAACACCCACACTTGCAGATAATACCCACTTGACCTGGCTTCAATGACTAGATGATCAGAGCTCAACTAGAAGAAGAAAGAAGAGGAAAAAAAAGAGTGCTCTGATACAATTTGATGAACTAGACCTACAGCTATGGATGCAGCAGCTCAAAAGAGGGAACAAATCTTTACAGTGAGGATCATTCCTACCCCCTCCATACACAGAATAGACAGGGATGGGCAACTTGGACATTGGCTACCCAAAATGGGAGGGCTACAAAGGCAAGAAGTGACTGGCTTACAAGCTTTCAAGAGGGAGCCTAGATCCAGAGGGTGCAGGGGAAGGTAGAATCTCCACTGAGTAGTATCCAATCCATCTGGGTGGGGCTAATGAAAGGAGATGGGGATAAGTCTCTTGTGGTACAAAAAACATAAATATGGAAAGCTGTCTTATACAATAGCAATAATCCTTCAAAAGTAATGAAAAAAATATACTCATGATTCTCAACAATAAATATGTAAAATATATACATAAATCTTCCAAGAAACTCATTGGGCCTATATAGAGTTCTAGATGGACTGCAAAGTCAGTTTGAACCTCAAGGTTGGCAGCTCAAACTCATCAGCCATTTCTCAAAAACCCTATACAGGGTCGCTATGGGTCGGAATCTACTTGACAGTACTTAACAACAACAACAATGAAGGAGAACTTGCTTTGGGCCCTGTTCTCAGACTGCTGTTGTTGTAAACACCATTGAGTCAATCCCGACCCTTAGCGACCCTGTATAAGGTTTCCAAGGAGCAGCTGGTTAGCTTGAACCACTGACCTTGCAGTTCAAACGACTTTGCATTCTGATGCATTAGCCCACAGCACCACACCAGGACTCCATTCTCCGACTAGCTACCTGAATTCCAAATTGGGTTTTATGGCAAATGCTGAGGTGGAGATAAGCGTGCAGGAAGTGTGTTGAGGAGTGCTTTGGAAATTAACACTTGTGGAAAGGAAGAGAAAGAAGCAGGGTTGATCAAGCTGTGAGGCAGTGTCATGGAACTCTCAGCTGATCCTCTAGGAGTTCTGAAGAAGAGGTGACCCTTCAGAGTAGTCCCCTGTTGATAGAGGAAAGTGGGTTTTGATCTTTCCATCCTGAGAAGAGGCATGACCTTGGATTAAAAAAATATATATGTATATATATATCAGTCTCCAATAACTTCCAAGTCAGCTTCATTCATGGATGTCACCTGCCTGGCCACGAAGACAACCCTTCTACATAGTAGAGTGAACCCCCGCTGAAGCTCTAATGACGAAGAGCCACTGCACATGTGCAGAAGGGGAGGAGTAGCCCCTGACATACTGTGTGTGACTTGGAGTACAATACACATAGACTTGGCTGAAAAAATAAAACTCTGAATCTGAAAGATGGTGTTTTTATTAAAAAATCATGAGTTGTATTCAGTCTTTCAAAAAATTCCTCTATTATGATCATGGATGCTCCATGACTTTTCTTTATTTTCTAAAAATGAGCAAAAGATTAGTTAATTTGTCTAAGGCTAAAAAGACTGGTTAAAACATAGTGGTTATGAGTTGGGCTGCTAACCTCAAGGTCAGTAGTTCGAGACTACCAGCTGTTCCGTGGGAAAAAGATGAGACTTTCTGCTCCCGTAAAGATTTACAGCCTTGGAAATCCTATGCACGGTCACTATGAGTCAGAACCAACTCCACGGCACATCAGCACAACCAACACCACCACCAAAGAAATCTAGGTAGTGTCCAATGTCATTTGACTTCTATTAGAAGATAAATTGAACTGTGTTGTCTACCCTACAGGTGTAGGCAAAATACAAATACCTACAACACAAAGAGAAAACCTAAAAAATAAATAAAGAAAGATTAACAATCACATTAAATTTTCAGTGCCGGTAGAATAGAAGTTTATTTTGGTATATGGAGATACGAATTTACAAGAAATCCTTGAAATGGAGTATAAGAGGGATGTATCTTTGACCTTTCAGGCCAGAGGGATTAACTATTTGTGGTTGCACAGGTAATGAAGTCAATCTACAAAGCCCTTAAGTATGAGAACTGGATAGGACATTGGTGATTAAAAAAACAATGATTAGCAGATTCTGAATGAATTCATTTGGGAATGAGATAATTAGGGCAAAAGTTAGAATATAGACAAAGCATTAGTAGGACTGATATTTGCTGATGGGATTCAGAAACTCAATTCACTTGAGCACTCCACAGTTTTTACAAGGAGGCCCTACATCTATGGAGAAGGAGGTGATAAAGAAGTGATGGCCTTAAAGCAAATATTCAGCAACAAGGGGTGGCACAGCAGGTGGGGCGGGGGCAGGTGGAGATGACACAGGTTGGGCGATAGCAGGTGGTTTGACAGGAGACTTGACCACAGACTGGGCGGAGGCAGCAGCAGGGGCGGCAGCAGCTGGAACCACAGCAGCTGGAGCCACCGCAGGAGGGGCGGCAGCAGCTGGAGATGCAACAGCTGGGTCGGCAGCAAGTGGGCTGGCAGCACTGGGGCCTGCAGCAGCTGGACACACAGCAGCTGGGGCGGCAACAGCTGGACACACAGCAGCTAGGGCGGCAGCAGGTGGGTGGGCAGCACTGGGGCCTGCAGCAGCTGGACACACAGCAGCTGGGGCGGCAACAGCTGGACACACAGCAGCTAGGGCGGCAGCAAGTGGGTGGGCAGCACTGGGGTCTACAGCAGCTGGACACACAGCAGCTGGGCCTGCAGCAGGTGGGCTGGCAGCAGGTCTCCTGGCCTTGACCACAGCCCTGGTCAGAGCAAACGGAGCCACAACAGGAGTTGACCATGGTGTTAGAGGGTGGAGGTTATGGGTGTGTTTCCAGGAGAGTGAGGTTCTTGAGTTTGATGTCTCCTTGCTCTCCGTTGCTTTTTATACCCTGCCGAGAGCTGCTATGATCATGTGCAAGACTATTCTTGTTTATCCTAATAGAAAATCAAATAGCAAATCAGTTAGTTTTAGTAAATTAGTAAATTAGATACTTGTTTATCTGGTAAGTAGATCTATATATAGAAAAGATCCATTTCCTTTTCCTGTTACATTATGATCGCCAACCCGGGTAAGCCAGGTGAATCATCATTCTTCCTTTGCCTAAAGTATCTTCTAAAGTGCACCCATTATATGACTTTTTTTCAACTGGATTTCACAAGTGTTATATTCTGTCCTGGGAATTTGACTCTAGGGTAATATGTTGAGAATGGATTTTATGATGCCTAGATCTCCTCTGATGTCAAAGAAGTTAAAAGCAAGTGGTATGAATGCTGGTAGGAAAATAAAATAAAAGACATATTTTGTGTATAGTAAGGAATCCTGTAATTTCTTTGGATTTCCTGGTTGGCCAATGAAGTAGAAAGGACCCCAATGAAGTGACTGTCTATTTTGTCTTTTTAAATAGACTCACTTTAATGATTTACTGCATTTAAACAGAAGAACACAATGGCACATTGGGTCTTTAAAAAGCTTTAAATTATTATTGCCTTGTTCTTCAGATATCAGACTTCATGGGAGAGTATTTTTGACCTATCTTTTGATAAGTCAACATACTCAATGTAATCTATATAGCTGAATTTTTATTCAAAGTAATTTTCTTATATTGTGAGCATTTGTCTTTCTAATATATGACTAAGATATTTTGCTTAATATGGAAGGAGATATGAGGTTAAGTATTAATTTTTAAACTATAGGTACTTTAAGACACATACATGGTAAAGAGTTTGGCAATTACTTAGGTATCATGTGACTAGTAAAAATAATAATTATTATGTATTTAATTCCCATGAAAGATGAGACAATGCTAATGGTTACTATTTGTTGAATGCCTACTGTGTGTCAGGAATTTTCTAAGTACTCCATAATTGTTAGCTGGTTTGCACTTCACAAGGACTCTATGAAGTGGACACCATATTTCTTAATTCTCTAAACATGAGATAGTTGAAGCCTAGATGGATTGAAGTTGTCAGAATTCTGTCAGTATGGAAGGTGACTTTCTTCTAGAATGTTCTATGAAGGTGTAAAGAAGAATAATCACATGTCATTTCTAATTAATTACATGCCATTTCTCATGTTGTTTCGTTTACTAGAATATTTGTGTCCCCCTTGTCAACTCAAATCCATATAGTTCAAATACAGATGCAATCTCATCTCTGATATCTTTCTTGACAACTAACACATTTAAAATAAATACTTCTCTCCATTTTACTGTCAATTTCTCATACTGTTAGTTTGCCCTACTGTTGTGGTTTGCATGTTTCTGTGATTCTGGAAGCTATGTCACTAGTATCTTAAATACCATAAAGGTCACCCATGGTGGACAGGTTTCAGATGAGCTACCAGACTAAGACAGACTAAGAAGAAAGAGATATGGACTACTTCCAAATATTTAGTCACTGAAAACCTTATGAACACTGTCAGATAGCACTAGAATGTTGAAATTTAAATATGATGAAGAGCACCAGAATATTGTAAGATTTAGTGCCAGAACATGAGCCTCTCAGGTTAGAAGGCACTCAATATACAACTGAAAAGAGTTGCCTTCTCAAAATAGAGTTGACTGTGATGATGCAAATAGAGTAAACCTTCAGGACCTTCATTTGCTAATAGGGCACAACTCAAAATGAGGAGAAACAGCTGTAAACACCCATTAACAATCAGAACATAGAATGTACAAAGTATGAATCTACGAAAATTGGAAATTGTCAAAAATGAAATGGAATGCATAAACATTGGTTTCCTAGGCATTAGAGAGCTGAAGTAGTGTAGTGGTTACGAATCGGACTGCTAACCTCACAGTCAGCAGTTTGAAACTACCAGCCGTTCCAAGGGAGAAAGATGAGGCTTTCTGCTCCTGTAAAGATTTACAGCCTCGGGAACCCTGTATAGGGTTGCTATGAGTTGGACTCACGACTCCACGGGCTATGAGTATGGAACCGACTCCACGGTGCGTAACAACAACAACAACAACAACAAGTGAGCTGAAATGAACTGGAATTAGTCATTTTGAATCTGACAATCACATGGCGTACCATACCAGGAATGACAAATTGAAGAGGAATGGAGTAGCATTCATCATCAAAAATAACATTTTAAGATCTGTCTTGGAGTACAACACTGTCTGTGATAGAATAATATCCATACACCTACAAGGAAAGAGAAGTTAAAACAATTATTAATCAAATTTATGCACTAACCACCAAAGTCAGTGATAATGAAATTGAAGAAATCTACCAACTTCTTCAGTTTGAAATGCAATCAAGATACATCGATAATGCAAACGTTGGAAACAAAGAGGAAGGATCAGTGCCTGGAAAATATTGCCTTGGTAATAGAAACAATGCTGGAGATTGAATGATAGAATTCAAATACCTTTTAAAAACACATGGACTATACACATAGACCTCACCAAATGAAATACACAGAAATCAAATTGATTACATCTATGGAAAGAGTTGTTGGAAAAGCTCCATATCATCAGCCAAAACAAGGCCTGGGGCAGATTGTAGAACAGACCATTGCAAGTTTAAGCTGAAACTGAAGAAAATTAAAACAAGTTTGTAAGAGCCAAAATATGACCTTGAACATACCCCACCTGAATGTAAAGATCATATCAAGAACAGGTTTGATGCATTAGACACTAAAGACCAAACTCCAGAGGAGTTGTGGGATGGCATCAAGAACATTATACAGGTAGAAAGCAAAAAGTCATTAAGAAGACAAAAAAGAATGGGAAGTTAACAGATGTTACAGACTTTGCAATTGTTCATCAACCATCGTATGTTTTATTGCCTGTTAACATTCTCAGAAGCTAGGCAAATCATTGCGGTG
>NW_006408525.1:26413620-26420913 GCF_000296735.1 Chrysochloris asiatica
AAAAAAAAAAAAAAAAAAAGAAGAAAAAGACCAAACTAGGTGTCAGAAGAGACTCTGAAACTTGCTATCCAGCATAGAGATGCTAAAGCAAATGGAAGAAATGAGGAGGTAAAAGAATTAAGTAGAAAAATTCAAAGGCAGCTAGAAAAGACAAGGCCAACTATTATAATGAGATGGACAAAGATCCAGAGTTAACTAGCAAAAAGGGAAGAACATGCTCAGCATTTCTCAAGCAGAGGGAACCGAGGAAAATATTCAAATTTCAGCTATGTAATCTAGGGTATCAAATTCTATCATCATTGCTTTATGTCTCTTTTTTTCCTAGCCTTATGCAAATTCCATGAAGTCAGAGACTGTTCTTTATTCATATTTACAACTATTTGTTGTTGTTGTTATTAAGTGCTGTCAGGTTGGTTCCTTCTCATAGCGACCTTAAGCACAACAGAATGAAACACTGCCCAGTCCTGCGTCATTCTCACAATCATTGTTACATTTGAGCCTATTACTGCTACCATTGTGCCAATCCACTACATTGGGTATCTTCCTGCTTTTTGCTGACCCTCCACTTTTCCAACCATGATGTCCTCTCCAGAGAGTTGGTTGCTCCTGATAATATGTCCAAAGTATGAGAGACAAAGTCTGGCCATCTTGGCTTCCAAGGAGCAGTCAGTCTGACTGTACTTCATCCAACACAGATTTGTTTGTTCTTTTGGCGGGCCATGGTATTTGTAATATTCTTCTCTAACACCATAACTGAAATGTTTCAATTCTTCTACATCCTCTTTATTCATTGTCCAACTTTCACGTGCATATGTGGTATTTGAAAATACCATGGCTTGGATCAGAAGTACCTTAGTCCTCAAACTGACATTTTTGCTCCTGAACACTTTAATAAGGTCTTGTGCAGCAGATTTGCCTAATGCAATATGTCGTTTGATTTCTTGACTGCTGTTTCCAGGACTGTTGATAGTGGATCCAAGTAAAATGAAGTCTTTGACAGCCTCAATCTTTTCTCCATTTATCTTGATGTTACTTTTTGGTCCAGTGGTGAGGATTTTTGTTCTCTTTGTGTTGATGTGCAACCTATCTCAAAGGCTGTGCTCTTCGATCTTCATTAGTAAATATTTTAAGTCCTCTTCATTTTTAGCAAGAAGGGTTGTATCATCTGCACATCACAGGTTGTTAATGGACCTAGAATATATGCTACCTGAATATAGAGACCGTCTCAAGAACAGATTTGGTGTATTAGACACCAACGACCAATGACATCTAGAACAGCATACAAGAAGAAAGCAAAAGGTCATTAAAAAGACAGGAAAGAAAGCAAAGACCAAGTAGATGTCAGCAGAGAATCTGATACTTGCTCTTGAGTGTAGAGAAGCTAAAGCTAATGGAAGAAATGAGGAGATAAACAAGCTTAACAGAAAATTTCAAAGGCCCACTTAGAAGACAAAGTGGAGTATAATGAAGTGTACAAAGACCTGGATTTAGAAAACCAAAAGGGAAGAACACACTCAGTATTTCTCAAGCTGAAAGAACAGAAGAAAATATTTAAGCTTTGGGTTGCAATTTTAAAGGATTCTATGGGCAAAATATTGAATGATGTAAAAAACATCAAAAGAAGATGGGAGATATACACAAAGTCTCTGTACCAAAAAGAAATGACACATGTTTAACCATTTCAAGAAGTAGCATATGATGAAAACCAACGATATTCAAGGAAGAAGTCCAACCAGCACTAAGGGCATTGGCAAAAAAACAAGGCATTAAGAATTTATAGAATACAAATTAAATGCTTCAACAAACTAATGCAACATTGGAGGCACTCACTCAACTATGCCAAGAAATTTGGAAGACAGCTACCTGGCTAACTGATTGGAAAAAAAATCCTTATTTGTGCCCATTCCATAACAGTTCATTGGACATCATCAAAGTTATTAATGTTTTTTTTTTATCCTTCAACAGATACTGTTTATAAAATAAAGAGAAAAGATTTACAATGCATAGTTTTTTGTTTTTGTTTTTTTAAAGAAAAGAAACAGTTTTTGGTTCCTGCAGATCCTTTAGACTTCAGCTGTTGTCTGTGTTAGTTGTGTTGCAGCTTACCTCTAGATACTAGCCTATGACAAAGAAGAGAGGAGATACCAAAGGGACCCTGTGTTTTCTTTCTAGACTGAGGTCTCTGCAACATCTTCAAGATGAGAGATTAAATCTCCTTTATAAGCCCAGTTTCTCCAAGGTAAATCTGGAAGTTCAAGACCTTCAAAAACATCACTTTAGATGTCTCCAAACCACATCTCAGGATTCAATTCTTTCCCACTTAGTTCCTTGATCCTAGCATGACAAACTGATTAGAGAACACAGCCATCTCTGAACTCTTCTCCTCCGATGATGAAGTACTAGGCTTGGTCCTCAGTTTTTTTCTGTCTTGTGGATTCCGGAGTTTGATTCTACTTACATGCTGCCATTGAAAACCTTCTAGCTTTTAACGCTATTCCTTAATACTGATTTATCCCTCTCAGGCTTTCATTGTTGTTGTTGTTGTTGTTGTTAAGTGCCTTTAAGTCTGTTCTGACTAATAGTGACCCTGTATAGGTCTTCTAAAGTTTTATATCTTTGCGGAAGCAGAAAACCTTCTGGCTTTCTAAACCAACACCTCTAGCTTCTGACATCCCATTCCATTAGCTTTATAATTATGTTCACAGACTTATTGACAGATGTTGTATTACAGAACAATGATTGTTCACAGTATTTACCAAAAAATATTTTTCTGTTTTTTGTTCACAAGAATGCCAATATTGCTATGAAGTAAAGACTGCTATAGAAAATGAAACTGCAGCTAATATAAATTAATCTCTTTTGTGAAGTCAACAAAGTTCTGTTGTCTGTCCTATAATTGTAGACTAAATACATCTGTCCAGGCAGAATACAAAATATTTTTAAAAAAGGAAAAGCACAGTCACACTGGAAGTTTTATTCAGGTGATTTATTTTGATACAGAGGGGTGAAATTTTTGAGGAGCAGGAATTATAGAAGAGAAACCTCATTAGATGATCAAAAGAAAAACTATAAAAGTCTGTGTTGTAAATGTACTGAAATGAATCTCCAGCATCTTAAGTTTGATGGTCTGTTGCCCAAATTTTAAAAAACGAGAATTTCTGGAGAACTTGTTAGTTCAAAATTGGTATACCATAAGTAAATTTCATGCTTGGATGTAAAGAAGTGGTCCACAAGGAAAGGATTTGGACTAAAGCTTAAATGTGCTAAGTGATTCAGTGGCTTGTGGCTGGTTCATTAAAATCATGTCCCACAATCACTGAGCAGCATCAACCCCATTCCATGTGTCAGCACTACAGTAGGGGCTCCATCTGAGGAGGGAGAGGCAGAGGAAGAGATGGATCTAGGGCAGGGCATTCATCAGCAAGGGGTGGCACAGCAGGTGGGGCGGGGGCAGGTGGAGATGACACAGGTTGGGCGATAGCAGGTGGTTTGACAGGAGACTTGGCCACAGACTGGGCGGAGGCAGCAGCAGGGGCGGCAGCAGCTGGAACCACAGCAGCTGGAGCTCCCACAGGAGGGGCGGCAGCAGCTGGAGATGCAACAGCTGGGCCTGCAGCAGCTGGAACCACAGGAACTAGAGCCACAACAGGAGGGGCGGCAACAGCTGGAGATGCAACAGCTGGGGCGGCAGCAAGTGGGCTGGCAGCACACAGACTGGCAGCACTGGGGCCTGCAGCAGCTGGACACACAGCAGCTGGGACAGCAACAGCTGGACACACAGCAGCTAGGTCTACAGCAGCTGGACACAGGGCAGCTAGGGCGGCAACAGGTAGGCTGGCAGCACACAGACTGGCAGCACTGGGGTCTGCAGCAGCTGGGCACACAGCAGCTGGGGCGGCAACAACTGGACACACAGCAGCTAGGTCTACAGCAGCTAGACACAGGGCAGCTAGGGCGGCAACAGGTAGGCTGGCAGCACACAGACTGGCAGCACTGGGGCCTGCAGCAGCTGGACACACAGCAGCTGGGGCGGCAGCAGGTGGGCTGGCAGCAGCCGGGACTGCAGCAGTTCTCCTGGCCTTGATCACAGCCCTGGTCAGAGCAGACGGAGCCACAACAGGAGTTGACCATGGTATTAGAGGGTGGAAGTTCTGGGTGTGTTTCCAGGAGAGTGAGGTTCTTGAGTTTGATGTCTCCTTCCCTCTCATCCCTTTTATATTCTTCAAGGTAGCTAAGGAGCTCTCATGTCACCATGAGGAACACTCTTTCCTTGTTGTTTTTCCTCAATGAATATCATGAAATTGATCACTGTGTTTATCAGGCTAAAGAAACCCACATTTAGGGTAAGCATCACTGCCTTTTCTTCAGTGGTATGAGTCATTGAATCTTGTTAAGTCATGTGACACCACTTTCATGTTTCATCCTTTGTCTAATTATCTTCTAAATTGGGAATATTAAATAATATTCTCATACTGCATTTTACATTTTTCTATTTTGTACATGACTGCATGATAATACCTTGAGCACAGATCTCTAAATGCCACATCTCCTGTTATGTCAAAGTGGGTACCCATATGCTGTGACTACTCCCCCGACTCGGCCTTGCTTGTCACTGCTTCTTATGATACCAACGTGACCATGTGGGACCCCTACCTCGGCAATAGGCTGTGATCACTCCGCCACACCCAGCTGCACCCTCCTATGTACGACAGTGATGTCCACATCAGCTGGCTGAGATCTGTCTGCTTCTCTCCTGAAGGCTTGTACCTTGCCACAGTGGCAGATGACAGACTCCTCAGGATCTGGGCCCTGGAACTGAAATCTGCCATTGCATTTGCTCCCATGACCAACGGTCTTTGCTGCACCTTTTTTCCACACGGTGGAAGTGATCGCCAAGGGGACAAGAGATGGCCATGCCCAGATCTGGATAGCCCCTCGGGTCCACTTGTCACTGAAACACTTGTGACGAAAAGCTCTCCGCGGTTTCCTGACAATTTACAAAGTCCTCGCACTGCCAATACCTAAGAAAACGAAAGAGTTCCTCACACACAGGACTTTCTAAGCAATCCTGCTCAGAGGCTTAACGTGCTCTTTCTCGCAGGCTGAGGCCTCCTGACTGAAAGTAGCTGCAATAGTGGACCAGGCATCTGTCTGGGTTGAAACACAAATTCTATTTGGGATTGTGACTAGAATGTAGCAAAACCAGATTCCAGCAGATCAATCCTGCCTGTATCTTTCTCTTTGACCTGTGAAAGGTAGTGCTTGAGTGGATTCCAGCTCCCTATACGTTTGAGTCCACTCACACAGAGCAACGCTGGGCTCTTTCTTGTCCTTTTGATTCTAAGTGCAGTTATTGATGTTGTTCTGATAATAAAGTAACAGCCTAATAACCTCTCTGTAGTGGTAGTGTTTAAGTTCCCTCAACGGGAAACTGTGACTTCTGCCTTAACCAATGCTGCCATTCTCATGTATAGTGGGAACTTTAAACAAGTTAAACATATTCTGTCTTGCTGTGGTCAGTTGCTTTCCTGTTGACCAGTGTTTTCCTTCCTCTGGCATCCCCATGACCAACACACCACAGGATTCAGGAAGCCGTTTGGTGCATTAGCTGAAGTAATTACAGGTGAATCGGGGTGTGCTCCTGTCTGGTAAAGACACTATTACTCCTTCTTAACAGTGGTGTACATGTGTAAGGTTTAACACATTTGTGTAAGATTACAAAAGGATGTATCTCTCAACTGCATGCGCTTTAAAATGGCTGCTGACTTTTCAGTTGTTGGCCATTAATTAGCATCATATTTATTTGTAGTTTCTCAACAGATATTAAGTTACAACTGTGTTGTTTTCAATGGTATCTAAAAACCAGAGTCCTGTTAAAAAAAAAAAAAAAAAAAAAGTTACAGTAGTACATCAACAGGAAACTGCCAGAAATCCAAGCCAGAGTGAGAAGACATGTTGTTGCTGTCAAGTGTTGTCAAGTTGATTCTGACGCATAGAGACCCTGTATGGGGTTTCCAAGGAGCAACTGGTGAGCTTGAATCACTGACCTTGCAGTTCAAACCAACTTCGCAGTCGAGCACATTAAACTACTGTGCCACACCAGGACTCCAAGAAGAAGGCATAGAACTAGGGATATAGGCAGGTTTTATGCCCTCAGTGGAACAGAGGTAAACAGTGATGTATGCTCAACCTTGGAACAACAGGGCTCTGGGATACAGGGGTTGAGGCATGGTTTAAATTGATAAAAGAGGGGAAATAATGTTAAGATGCTTGGTTGTCTTTTGAATCTTGGTTTCCCTTGCCAACTTCTGTAAAATTGACACTTGAAGGGGAGAGAAATGAATAGCCAGAAACATCACCATAGAAAACTTGTAAGTCCGTCTTCAGCCTATAACTGATTGAAATACCTAAGATGGGCCTAGAACTTGCCCAGGTAAAGAGATTTCCTGAGGAGCCGTTGCAGTACATAAAACCGTAGATGGAATCCAGATCCCATCCAGAATTTTCTGAGGTGGGAAATTTCCACTTTAAAGGCCAAGCAGACCAGCCTGGAGTGGCTAGAACAACAGAAGATACTTCTTGAAAGGAATCCAGCAGGAAAAATAAACAATAACAGCAGTCTGATGGACTACTACAAGAACAAGCAAGTTGTTCTCTGGGGAGCTATCAGGGCAAGCAGTCAGGTCCCCTCAGGGCAAACTCCGTTCCAAGACTGAGACTCATAAGGAATACAGGAGCAGACATTTGGTCATGCTGGTGACCACGTTGGTCTACCAATAAGGGGAAGTGGGGCAAAACCAGAAATGAAGTTGTGAGCTAAGTCTGACCACATTCAACAGACTCCTGTCCACCTAGATTGAGACCTATTTGGCCAGCAGTATGATGAGACCTGGGGACACGTGGACCCAGGGACAGGGTCGTGGCCACAGAGGACTAGAGTGGAGAATGAAGCATCCAGCTGATATGAAGTGAGGGGAGATGCACAAGAACACAAATACTTGCATATAACACCCATTTGACCTGGTTTCAATGGTTGGATGAAAAGAACTCGAACAGAGGCAGAAAGAAGAGGAAAAAAAAAGAGTAATCTGTTACAATTTAATGAACTTGACCTATACTTATAGTAGCTTAAAAGAGGGAACGAATCTTTACAACCAGGATCATTCCCACCCTCTCAGTACACAGGGTTGACAGGGATGGGCAATTTAGACATTGTTGTTGTTGTTGTCAGGTGCCATTGAGTTGGAACCAAGTCATAGCGACCCCATGCACAGCTGAATGAAACAATGTCTG
>NW_006408525.1:26421501-26423043 GCF_000296735.1 Chrysochloris asiatica
CAGGAGCAGAGGACCCTGGGACCATCTAGGGATAAGAGTGGTATGTGGAAACCTATCCAGAGAAACAGTGATGCCAGAGATGCAGGCAGAGATGATGATGTGGAGAGATGGAGCTGCGGGGGATCCTGGATTCAGGGAAGTAGAGGGGCTGTGTGCTGACGGCTGGTTGTGGGCTTGCAGGGTGTGCCCTTTAATTGTTTAAATGGTTGTATATTCCTGAGTGCCTTGGTGTACATCAAACAACAACAACAACAACAAAAAACCAGAAGGAATGGAAGCAAGTGCTATTGAATGATGATGCATGGAGGGGATTGTAATGAATTCAATGAAATGAAATATGAAAACATGAATGTAAAGCTGATGTTCTCCCATGTAAACTCAATTCACAATAAAAACGTAAAAAAACACACACACAAAAGAACCTCATTTATTCCTCTCTTATAATGCTTTTTGGTTTCAATTTATCTTTGATATCAAGATTGTGATCTCTGCTTTATTTTATTTGCATTTTCATGACGTATTTTTCTTCATTTTTTTGTTCACTTTTAACAGTTCTCCTTGTTTCAGTTGTATGTCTTTTAAGCAGCATAATGTTGGATTTTCCTTCTTAGGCAATTTGAAAATCTTATTTTCCTCCTCAAAGCCCATAGCTCCTAGGATGCAAGAAGCATGAATTGTGTTCTTTTTTGCTTTTGCATACATTGTTGTTAGTTGTTATTAAATGTCAGTGGAGTTGGTTCAGACTCATAGTGACCCAGTATAGTTTCCAAGGAGCAGCTGGTGAGCTTTAACCACCTACCTTGGGGTTCAAATCAACATTGCCCTCTAGAGCATTAACTCACAGTACCACACCAGGATTCCTTTTACAAACATTTATTGTTAAGTGTCGTTGAGTTGATTCCGACCCATACATACATGGAGTCCTCTAAAGTTTAGTTTCTAACTTTTTGTTCTTTTCCTAGAGTTTGGTGATCAACTTGTGCTATAACAAAACACCTAGAAAACAATCAGGCAGTAACTAGTGGGGTCTGACTTCTTTTGAAAGGTGACAAGAACTTGATGTGCGTTCTTCAGGAAAAATTTCAAATACAATTGTCTAAAAACTGGAGAAAAATAATCTTAGGGGAGCAACAGTCATATTTTTTGTTCATAAAATAATCACTTTATTTTGGCACAGAAATATATCAGGTTACAGGAAATAGCTAGAGACAAGGAACCCCTGGAGAGAGCTTCCACTGGTTGACAGGTTGAGACTGTATAAGAGCCTCAGCCAACAGCCATCTTCTTAGGCAGCATGTCCTGTTTCCCAACAGACAGAAGGGAAGCTGGGAGACTGTAATTAGACTCATATTTGAAAGGAAAGGAAAGTTGACTGGGGAGAGGCTGGACCAAGGATGAATGTGGACAGATGTCAGTGGATGTGCTGTTTGCTTAATGAAGTCCCGAAGCCCAATTCAATTGAGCAACATTACCTCCATTCCAGCTGTACTAATGCTGAGCACAAAACAGTGTCTGGATCTACAGGGAAGGGAGTGGGTCTAA
>NW_006408525.1:26425322-26447366 GCF_000296735.1 Chrysochloris asiatica
ATCTACCCAGAAGTCGCCAATCTACTTTGGGTGAATTCCTTGGGGAAATTTTTTTCTCCAGCGTCTCCCAGCAAACTTGCCCTAGGAACTTTTAGGCCTCGGCCTTAGAAGAGGTTTTTTGTTTTAATATTTGTCCATGGGTATCAAGGGCTCATGTATTAAGTTAATATTAAACATAACTGAATAATCTGATAAAGAACAGCTATGTTTTCCAGGTGGCCAGAGTTTTTTCCTCAGAGAGATTTGTTCCCAGAACCTTATGCACTGCCAACACAGTGGAGACATTAAGAGAGGCACATAAGAAACCATTTTCTCAGAAGCTACAATTACCGGAGTTCGAAGCATAGAATGAATTAATAGGACTAAAGGAAATTACACAGAGCTAGCCCAACAGTGAGTTTGTAAAAGCCAATGAACCCGGGATGTCCGGAGATTACTTCCTTGAACCCTCAGGGTCCCTGGCTAGCAAGCTTGAGAGCGGCCATCGTGTTGGAATTTTGTCCATGAGACGGGTCTCAACACCTCAGTGATTGCGGTCTCCTACAAACAGAGAACTGCAAGAAATTCAAGTCAGAGTGAGAAGAAGACATGTTGTTGCTGTCAAGTCGATTACAACCCATAGCAACCCTGTATAAGGTTTCCAAGGAGTGACTGGTGAGCTCAAATCACTGACCTTGCAGTTCAAACGAACTTCACAGTCCAGCACATTAAACCACATGCCCCCCTGGACTCCAAGAAGAAGACATAGAACTAGAGATATCAGTGTTGGCGCCAGATGGATCTAGGGTGAAAGCAGAGAATACCATAAAAAAATGTACTTTTGCTTTATTGAGCAAACAATGGGTTTTGTTGTATGGATCATGTCAAATTAAGGAGAACATGGCATAGAATAGTGATTCCAGAACACTTGATTTTGCTCATGAGGAAGCAAGAGGCAGTTGTTTGAACAGAACAAGGGGAGACTGAATGGTTTAAAATCAGGAAAGGTGTATACCAAGATTGTATCCTTCTACCATACTTGTTCAGTCTATATGCTGAACAAATAATCCAAGAAATTGAATTATATGAATAAAAATGTGACATCAGGATTAGAGGAAGACTCATGAACAACCTGAGATATGCTGTTGATACAAAAATACTTGCAGAAAGCAAAGAGAACTTAAAACGTTTACTGATGAGGATCTAAGACTGCAGCCTTCACTATGGATTGAACCTCACTGCAAAGGAAACAAAAATCCTCACCACTCGACCAACAAATGACATCATGATAAACGGAGAAAAGATTGAAGTTGTCAAAGACTTCATTTTGCTTGGAGCCACAATCAACGCTCATGGAAACACCAGTCTAGAAATCAAGACATATTGCATCAGGCAAATCTGCTGCAAGAGAGTTTTTTGAAGTTTTGAGAGAAAAGATATCAGTTTGAGGACTAAGGTACACCTAACCAAAGCCATGCTATTTTCTATTGCTTCATATACATATGAGAGTTTGACAATAAATAAGGACGATTGTGCAAAAATCAGTGCATTTGAATTGTTGTGTCGGGGAAGAATATTTAAAGTACAATGAACTACCAAATGAACAGGCAGTTGTGTTTGAAGAAGTACAACCAGAAAGCTCCTTAGAAGTAAGAATGGTGAAACTTCATCTCTCATACTTCAGACATCTTATCAGGAGTGGCCAGTTCCTGGAGAAGAATATTATGCTTGGGTCAGTGAAAAAGAGAAAGGCCCCCCTCCCCCCAAGAGATGGGTTGACATCGTGTCAGGAGCAATGGCTCAAATGTAACAATTGTGAGGATGGCACAGAACTGGGTAGTGTTTCATTCGTTGTGCATAGGGTCATTATGAGTCAGAACTGATTGGATGGCACCTAAAACCAACATTGTTTGTTAAGTTCTTGCCTTGCACCAAATACTCTGCTGCAGGCTTTGTAATTATTGTCCTTTTGTTCTTTCCTTCTAAAGATCCCAAGAAATTCTTAGTATTGTCTATTTGTTTACATGAAAGTCAGTTAAAGTCCTGAAATGGTCCTGTAATAAATAACACCTTTACTGATGATGATGCATCTTCTTATGATGCTGATTCATCTTCTTAGAATATCCCTTTTTCATATCAGTTCAGCAATTTTTTCCCCTTTAAATTCTAGGTCATATGTACCCTCCTTTTCTACTTTATTATTATTATTATTATTATTTTACTTACATCCATGCAGATTTATTCTTTGACAGTTCTAGAGGCCAGGAATAAAAAATCCAACTGTCTGGAGAGTTGGCCCCTTTTAGAGTCCTCTGGGGGAATCAGTTTCCTTAAAAATTTTCAGCTTCTACAGGTCACCTCTATTGCAAGATATAACATAGGGTCAAGAGCCAATGATGCTAAAGGAAAATGTTCAAGTTGCACTAAAGGAATTGGCAAAGAACAAGGCACTGGGATTTGATGGAATACAAATTAAGATCTTTCAACACAGATGAAGCACTCACTCATTTATGCCAAGAAATTTTGAAGGCAAATATCTGGCCAACTGATTGGAAGAGATCCATATTTGTACCCATTCCATAGAGAGGTGACCCAATGAAATGTGGAAATCATTGGGCAATCTCTTTAATATCACATGTGAATAAAGTTTTACTAAAGGGAATACAGAAATGACTGCAACCATACATGAACAGAGAACTTCCAGAGGTTCAAGCCAGATTCAGAAGAGAACATGGAATGAGAAATATCATTATTGACATCACATGGATATTGGCTAAAAGCAGAGAATTTCAGAAAGATGTTTACATGTCCTTTATTGACTTTGAAAAGGCTTTTGGTTTTGTGGATCATGACAAGCTATGGACAACAATGCAACGTACGAGTATTCTGCAACACTTAATTGTGCTCATGAGGAACCTGTACATAGACCAAGAGGTAGTTGGTCAAACAGACCATGGGAACACTGAATGATTTAAAATTAGGAAAGTTGTGCACCAGGATTACATTCTTTCACCATACTTATTCAACATGTATGCTAAGCACATAATCCAAGAAGCTGGGTTCTATGAAGAAAAACATGGAATCAGGATTAGAGGAAGACTCATTAACAGCCTGCGATATGCAG
The DNA here is from genome assembly GCF_000296735.1 of Chrysochloris asiatica. Classification (NCBI taxonomy): domain Eukaryota; kingdom Metazoa; phylum Chordata; class Mammalia; order Afrosoricida; family Chrysochloridae; genus Chrysochloris; species Chrysochloris asiatica. Next base: position 26,428,426 of record NW_006408525.1, read on the forward strand.
CTGATATAACCTTGCTTGCTGAACTCGAAGAGGACTTTAAATACTTACTGATGAAGATAAAAGACAACAGCCTTTAGTATGGATTACATCTCAATGTAAAGAAAAGAGAAAAACCCCAAATAAACAACATTCTTATCATGGATAAAAGATTGAAATTGTCAAAGACTTCATTTTGCTCGGTTCAACTATCAACACTCATGGAAGCAGCAATCAAGCAATCAAGCAACATAGTGCATTAGGCAAATCTGCTGCACAAGACCTTTTTAAAGTGTTGAAGAGCAAAGATGTCAGCTTGAGGACCAAGGTGGGCTTGACCCAAGCCATGGTATTTCCAACAACCTCATCAGCATGCTAAAGCTGGACAGTGAATAAGTAAGACCAGAGAAGAATTGATGCATTTGAATTATGATGTTGAAGGAGAATATTGAAAGTGCCATGGGCTGTCAAAAAAAGACCCCAACAGATCTGTGTTGGAAAAAGTGCAGCCAGAGTGCTCCTTGGAGGCCAGGATGTGGAGACTTCCTCTCTCATACTTCGGACATGTTGTTAGGCACAATCAGTCACTGGAGAAGGACATCATGTGGAGGATCAGAGAACAAGAGGAAGACCCCCAGTTAATGGATTGGCAAAGTGGCAGCATCAATGGTCTCAAACATTGCAATAATTGTGAGGCTGTCCCAGGACCGGGCAGTGTTTTGTAGTGTTTTGCATAGGGTCACTATGAGTTGGTACCGACTCAAGGGCACCTAACGACAACAAGAGGCCACCTACATTCCTTGACAATTGGCGCTTTCATCACAACACCACAGCTTTTTGCTTCCATTGTCACACTGTCTACTACTGAGTTTAATCCTTCTGTTTCCTTCTTATTAGGACCCTTTTGATGAAATTGGGTCCATCCACCTGTATAATTCAGTACCCTCCTCATTATCAAGATCCCTAACTTCATCATATTAACAGAGATCTTTTTATCATGTATGATAACATAGTCATGGGTTCCAGGGATTAGGACATAGACATCTTTGGGACCATTAGTCACTCCACCACAAGGGTACAGATCACCATCACCACCCCTCTTGAGCATTCAAGAGCATGGGTGTTACTATCTGTAACTCTCTTTCCAGTATTCCAGAATGAAAGCAGGTGGCATTTTCCTGGCTCAGAGGAGAAGGCTGCTCAGTGCTTAGGGTTTGGGTATCAGGGCCCCAAGGATCAGAAGAGTTGGTTTGTCCTGGGATGATTTTCTTAAAATAATACTGTGTTTTCAGTGAACACTTTACAGTGTATTAGATTACCTTTAAAGAATTTGAACTCAAATTATTCAGAGACATTGATTAAATTTTTCACAGTGCATAAACTCTCTCATTATTTTCCTCCTGGTTGTTTTACTTCCAATAGTCTAGCTTCCCTGCCCCATTATCTTTGATTTCTTTCCTATGGTCTTCTTGACATGTTAATTAAACCTCATCTGTGCCTCTTTTATACTTGAATATTACACTATGGAGCATTGTAACTTAAAACATTTGACTATTACTTGAGCGTGCTTGTCTTCAGCTGGATCGTAACCACCTAAGTGGAACACATTATTCATATGCTGTTATCATCATGGTTGGAACAAGACATGCCATCAATATTTTCTTTTTATTTCTAGGAATTACTCTTAAAATTTAATTTTGCTTTGTAATTATGTTAAATATTTAGGGTTCTAAAATGAATTCTTTAAAATGAGGTAAAGTCAAGAAAATTTTGCCTCTATGCCTGTTCCTTTTCCTTCCCCCATAAATACTGCTCTTTCTTAATTTAAGATTTCATCTTCATTGGATTGTATATTTGCAACTCCTTGTTTTTTAAGTAAATGCTGCATACTATGCTTATTTGGGAGTATGTTGGCTCTGTAGGATAAACACTGGACCAGGAATCACAAGGTGGATGCTTAGAGCCCAGCAGTCACTCCATGGGGGAAAGATGAGGCTTTCTGCTTCCTCAAAGATTTACAATGTCAGAGACCCTATGCAGTGTCGCTATGGACTTCCAGAAGAACAAATAAATCTGTCTTGGAAGAAATACAACCAGAATGCTCCTTAGAAGCCAAGATGATGAGACTTCGTCTCTTTTACTTTGGACATGCTGTTAGGAGGAAAAAGTCCCCAGGCTTGCTAAAGTGAGGGTCAATTGAACAGAGGAAGATCCTCAACGAGATGGATGGGTACAGTAGCAGCAGTAATGGACTTAAGTGTAACAACGAATGTGAGGCTGTAGTGTTTATTTCTGTTGTGCATAAGGTTGTTATGAGTCAGAGCCTACTCCATGGCACATAACAACAATGAGTGGACTCTTCTCAAGGGTACTTAATAAGAACATTAATGCTCACTTCACTTCAACTGGCTTTATGTCACTTAACAATACAGCCCCACAATTACTTCACAATAGTATGCACACATATTCCTCATTCCATTTTTAGCCATGGAGTATTCTACTTAGTGAGCATGATATCTTATTCAATGATATGGATGGGCATTTAGGTGGCTTTCAGGTATTTGATGTTAAAATAATATTGTGCACTTTGAAGCAAGAGCTATTCTGTATGTAACCACAATGGTGTCTTGAATATACAGCCCAGAACTGCCCTGTGAAGACATTTGGTTAGTGTTTGCTGAATAAATGAAGGAATGTCTTAATGCCACACACACACGAACACACGGAAATAAGCGCTACTTTTGATGTAAGAGTTGAGAGTTTGATACATATTTGTAAGATTTACCTTTCTGATTGCTATTTAGTTACTGCATGGACTTAGCAATTTGTCTCTATGTGTTCTCTCTGATTTACATAGTTTGCCAAGGTTCTTATTATTGATGTGTTTCTCTCCCCAACCCCCTCCCCGTATCACCTTGTAATTTCTGTTTTGGAATTTTAGCTATGGAGCTAAATTTTATTATAACATTTAGCATAAAAAAGCATCTTATTTATCTCTTACAATGCTTTTTGGTTTCAATTTATCTTTGATATCAAGATTGTGACCCCTTGCTCTTTAAAATTTGTATTTTAATGACATATCTTTCTTCATTTTTTTCTTCACTTTTAACAGTTCTCCTTGTTTTTGTTGTATCTCTTTGAAACAGCAGTGTCAACTTTTTCCTTGTTAGTCAATTTGAAAATCTTATTTTCCTCCTCAAGCCCATAGCTCGTAGGGTATGTTGTTGTTGTTGTTGTTAAGTGCCGTCGAGTCGGTTTCGACCCATAGCGACCCTGAATAGGGTTTCCGAGGCTGTAAATCTTTACGGGAGCAGATCGCCTCATCTTTCTCCCACGGAGCAGCTGGTAGTTTCGAACTGCTGACCTTCCGGTTCGCAGCCCGATTCGTAACCACTACGCTACCAGAGCTCATAGGATATAGGAAACATGAATTGTGTTCTTTTTTGCTTTTACATACATTGTTGTTGTGGTTCAGTGATGTCGAGTCGGTTCCGACCCATAGCCACCCTATATAGGGTTTCTTAGTACCGGCTGGTGAGCTTGAGCCACCAACCATGTGGTTCAAACCGACATAGCAGTCTAGTGTATTAACCCACAGTGCCACATCAGGATTTCTCTTACATGCATGGAGTCCTCTAATGTTTAGTTTCCAACTTTTTGTTATTTTCCTAGTGTTTGGTGATCGACCTGTGATATAACAAAACACCTAGAAAATAATCAGGCAGTAACTAGTGGGGTCTGACTTCTTTTGAAAGGTGACAAGAACATGATATGTGTTCTTCAGGTATAGTTTCAAATACAATTGTCTAAGAACTAGAGAAAAATAATCTTAGGGGAGCAACAGTCATATTTTTTGTGCATAAAATAATCACTTTATTTTGGCAAGAAATATATCAGGTTACAGGAAATAGCTAGAGACAAAGAACCCCCGGAGAGAGCTTCCACTGGTTGACAGGTTGAGACTGTATGAGAGCCTCAGCCAACAGCCATCTTCTTAGGCAGCATGTCCTGTTTCCCAACAGACAGAAGGGAAGCTGGGAGACTGTAATTAGACTCATATTTGAAAGGAAAGGAGAAGTTGATTGGGGAGGGAGGCTGGACAAAGGATAAATGTGGACAGATGTCAGTGGATGTGCTGTTTGCTTAATGAAGTCCCGAAGCCCAATGCAATTGAGCAACATTACCTCCATTCCAGCTGTACTAATGCTGAGCACAAAACAGTGTCTGGATCTACAGGGAAGGGAGTGGGTCTAACGAAGTATTTTTATCAACAAGGGATGGCACAGCAGGTGGGGCGGGGGCAGGTGGAGATGACACAGGTTGGGCGATAGCAGGTGGTTTGACAGGAGACTTGGCCACAGACTGGGCGGAGGCAGCAGCAGGGGCGGCAGCAGCTGGAACCACAACAGCTGGAGCTCCCACAGGAGGGGCGGCAGCAGCTGGAGCCACAGCAGCTGGAGCTCCCACAGGAGGGGCGGCAGCAGCTGGAGATGCAACAGCTGGGCCTGCAGCAGCTGGAACCACAGGAACTAGAGCCACAACAGGAGGGGCGGCAACAGCTGGAGATGCAACAGCTGGGGCGGCAGCAAGTGGGCTGGCAGCACACAGACTGGCAGCACTGGGGCCTGCAGCAGCTGGACACACAGCAGCTGGGACGGCAACAGCTGGACACACAGCAGCTAGGGCGGCAACAGGTAGGCTGGCAGCACACAGACTGGCAGCACTGGGGTCTGCAGCAGCTGGACACACAGCAGCTGGGGCGACAGCAGGTAGGCTGGCAGCACACAGACTGGCAGCATTGAGGCCTGCAGCAGCTGGACACACAGCAGCTGGGGCGGCAGCAGGTGGGCTGGCAGCAGCTGGGGCTGCAGCAGTTCTCCTGGCCTTGACCACAGCCCTGGTCAGAGCAGACAGAGCCACAACAGGAGTTGACCATGGTGTCAGAGGGTGGAGGTTCTGATTAATAGGAAAGTGAGTTTAGTGAATATGAAAATCTTTTCAGTTCGTATCCCCTTTTATACCCTGCTGAGAGTCAGCTGTGACCATGTCCATGACCAGAAATCTTAGTCATCAAACTAGATAATTAATGTTTTCTGGTTAGATGTTTTAAGATGAAGAAAAAGATTTCCTTTTCCTGGTGTCTTACAATTTTTCAGTCTGGTCTTTCTCATAGAGTTGCCTTTGCCATTTGTATACTATGTATTCTCAAGAGAGCCCATCACATGGACCCAATCACTAATTTGGACTTGTGACCTGTGCACCACATGTGATGCCATTTAGGGTACTGGTCTTATGACCAGCATCAATGTCTCCTTTGATGTCCAAAGAGTAGAATTACAGTAGGGAAGTAGAAAGAAAAGGCTCATCTTTGTGGGTCATTTGGGTGTAATGAGGAAGACAGATCCTATTTCTGAGTCATGAGTGTGCTCATTTACATAGTGAATTGTCAATATATGTGCTAGCTAGTCCTTCCTTTACTCAGTTTGAAACTACTTCGAGTGAGTCATTGCTCTTAAATAGTAAAAGGCATTTGGATTCACCTGAAAAGGACTGGCCAATATGGGACAACTTGAGCACCAAAATAAGCAGTAACAATAATGGATTTTAACCCATAAAATATAATAAGAATCTATATGTCTGTAATGGAATCCTGGAGTGGCACCCGACTGCAAGATTGGTTTGTAGTGCAAGGTTGGTGGTTTAAACTCACCAGCCACTCCTTGGAAACCCTACATGGGGTCTCAATGAGTTGGAACCAACTGGACAGCACTGAGCAACAACAACATAAGTCTGTAATGACACAAACTAAGTGAATAAATGAAAAAGAAAGACAAAAAAGTTATCCATGACATAGAATGTAAGCTAATAACTGTAGAAGGAATGATTGATCGTGTTAGACTAATTACCACTTACAACCATCATAATATAATTCAGTTCAAGTAAATAGCATCAGCAGATGCTAATAACTACTGAGTGAAATTTTAATGGAAAAAAGGATGTTTTCACACTTTGAAAAATATTTCTCCAGGACTATTTATTAATTCTAAAAGTGAAAATGGCTAACTTTACTGTGAAGACATTTGAGAAAACACCCTTAGTCAAAGGATTGAAGATTTAGCATCATGAGTCATGGGACAAACAGACATCTTGTGCCTCTTGAAGTCATGCACTGAAAGGACATAATGCTTCGGTAATATTCCTCTGTTCTAATCATGAAGAAACATCAGACAAATAGACATTCCACACAGCAAATGGCCTGGTTTCTTTTAAACTGTCAGTGCCATAAAAGACACACAGGCTAAGGAAGTGCTTGGGTATGTAATGCATGCCGTTGTTAGGTGCAGTCTAGTGCATTCCAATGTATAACAGGACAAAATGTTGTACAGACCTGCTGCTTCTTCATAATCACTGCTATATTGAGTCCATTTTGTGGCTGTTTTGTCCTTTCCCTCATTTTTTGCTGACCCTTTATTTGATCAAACCTGATGTTCTTTTCTGGTAATTGGTATTTATCTTGTGTCCAGAGTAAGTGAATTGAAGTCTAGCCACCCTTGCTTCTAACATACATTCTGGTGATAGTTCTTCTGAGACTGATTTGCTCTTTCTTCTGGCAGTCTACAGGATTTTAAATCCACTTCACCAACACCACATTTTGAATCTAGGAATATATATTGGATAATATAATCATTTTGTTATTAAGTGCTGTGGAGTTGGTTCCCACTCATAGGAATCCTGAACAGGCTTTCCAAGGAATAGCTGGTGGATTTGAACTGCCAACCTTGTGGTTAGTAGGCCAGTGTTTATCCTACAGCACCATTTCAGAACTCCAATATCATTGTAATCAGTTGTTGTTGTTGCTATTAAGTGCCATCGAGTCAGTTCTGACCCATAGCGACCCTGTATAGGGTTTCCGAGGAGCAGCTGGTGAGCTTGAACTACCAACCTTGTAGTTCAAACTGACTTTGCAGTCCAGCGCATTAATTCACAGCACCACACCAGGACTCTAATTATAATCATATTGCTATTTAATTTAATTTATATCTGTACTGTGGTTATGAAAAAGACAATCTTTTTATTTTCAGGGTTAGTATATTAAGAGTGATTAGTTTGGGTCTTGGTGGGGAAATGCTAAAGTATACAATCCACTGTCCTTTGTAGGTGCTTCCACTAGAAAAACTCTTTCTTACACGCCTAACTAACACATTAAATCTTTCATCTGCTTTTGAGTCTCTGAAAAGAAAGGGATGAAGGACTTCTCGTAACATGGATGACTGAGCTGACACTTCCTGGCACAAGCATGTTGAAATACTTAAGAAATAAAAGATTTTTAAATACAGCGATTTTGTAGCCACCTTGAAAAAAGAAAAGAAAAAAATTCTCATTTTTCAGAAACATGGAAGAAATAAAACTGTAAAAAGTACTGGTATCCTCTGGGAAATGAAGGTTCGACATCTAGTTACAGACTCTCAGAGTTGGAGGTTTATAGTTAAAATCCAGGAAAGTATGAGAAATGAGAGCCTAGGTCATCACAAGGCAGGGACCAGGAAATGAGACTCCTGTATAAAGCTGCTGGAAGAGATTCACATTTGTGCCCATTCCAAAGAAAAGTAATCCAACAGAATGCAGAAATTGTCTAACTATATCATTACTTTCACATGCAAGTAAGATTTTGCTGAGGATCAATTAAAAAGTGGTTGTAGCAGTACATCAACAATGAAACACCAGAAATTCATGCTGTATTAAAAAGAGGATGTGGAATGAGGGGTACCATTGCTGATATCAGATTGGTCTTGGCAGAAAGCAGAAAAGCAAAAAGATTTTTATCTGTATTGTATTGATTATGCTAAGACATTTAACTGTGTGAATCATAACAAATTATGAATAACATTGTGAGGAATGAGGATTCTAGAATGCTTAATTGTGCTCACGTGGAACTTATACATAGACCAAGAGGCAATTGTTCGAACAGAACAAGGGGATGCTATGTAGTTTAAAATCAGAAAAATCATCTTCTCAGTCCACAATACTGTAAAATTAGAAATCAACAGTAGGATGATCAAGGAGAAAAAAAAAAAGTCAAATACATGGAAACTGAATAACAGTTTGCTAAAAAAAAAAGTTACTAGGCAATCAAAGAAATAGAAAATGAAATTTAAAAATTCTTTGAATCAAATGAGAATAAAAGCATTATTTACCAAAACCTTTGGGACACTGCAAAAGCAGTGCTCAGAGTTCGGTTTATAGCAATAAGTGCTCACATCCCCAAAGAAGAAAGAACCAAATTCAACACCTTAACCCCAAATCTCCAACAATTAGAACAAGAGCAGCAAAGTAAACCTATAGCTACCAGAAGAAAAGAAACAATACAGGTTAGAGCAGAAAGAAATAAAATAGAAAATTGCAAAATAGAATCAACAAGACAAAAAGTTGGTTCTTTGAAAGGATTAATAAAATTAACAAAACATTGGCAAATCTAACAAAGAAAACAAAAAAGATACTTATAACAGGAATAAGAAATTATATGCATGACATCACAACAGAACCAATGAAGAAAGAAGGGTAATAACAGAATCCTATGAAGAATTACACTGGAGCAAATTTGAAAATCTAGAAGAAATGGGCAATTTGTAGAAAACATGACCTACCTAAACTAACTCAGACTGAAACAGAAAATTTGAACTGACCTGTAAAAAAAGAAATTGATCAAGTCCTTAAAAACTACCCACTAAAATATTTGGGGCCAGATGATTTTACTGGTGAATTCTACCAAATATTCAGAGAAGAGCTGACACCAATTCTGCTTAAATTATTACAGAATATCAAAATGGATAGACAGTTCCTGAATTCATTTTATGAAAAAAGCGCAATCCTGATATCCAAACCTGGTAAAGACATCACTAAAAAATAAAATTATAGACCAATATCCCCCATGAACATAGATGCAAAGATTCTCAACAAAATCCTAGCTAGTAGAATCCAACAGCATACAAAAAAATAATACATCTTGACAAAGTGAGATTCATACCAGATATCCAGGGATGGTTCAGTATCAGAAAAACAATCAATGTGATCCACTACATAATCATATCAATTGATGCAGAAAAGGCATTTGAGAAAACCAAAAACCAATTCCGAAAAAAAAAACCAAAAAAAAAAGAAAAAAAAAAGATATTTCTCAACATAATTTAGGATATGTGGTGCTTAAGGATAAGAACTGGACTGCGAGATCGATGATTCAAACTCACCAGCCTTTCTTTGGAAACCCTTGCCAGTCTTGCAATGAGTTGAAAATGACTCAACAGCACTTAACAATAACAACATAAAAAACCAGTAGCCCTGGAGAGTAACTGAAACCATTCCCCTGTGAACAGGAACCAGACAAGGATGCCCTTTATCACCACTCCTATTCGGTATTATGCTGAAAGACTTTACCAGAGTTGTAAAGCAAGAAAGGGAAATGAAAGGCATCCAAATTGGCAAAGACAAAGCAAAACGCTCTCTATTTGAAGATGGCATGATCCTATACTTGGAAAATCCCTAAGACTCAACAAGAAAATTATTGAAACTCATTAAAAGATTCAGCTAAGTGGCAGGGTACAAGATCAACATACAAAAATCAGTTGGGGAAGCAGACAAATAGAATATCCAGAGAAGCAGCCAGAGACGGAAGCAGAGATTGGGGCATGAAGGAGATCTGCTGAGGACTCATGGGAAGAGAGGGACTAAGAGATGGTGGTCAGGAGGCAGACTTGCAGAATGTGCCCTTTGGAGATGTAAATTATTATATATGCCTGAGTGGTTTTGTGTGTGTGTGTGTGTGGTTTTTTTTTTTTTTAAGCTAAAGTGGATAGAGAGAAATACTGTTAAACTGATGGTACATGGAGGGGAATATAATCATTGTAATGAAGTAAGGTGCATGATTTGTTGAATGTGAAACTGATGATCTGCCCTGTAAACTTTCATTCAATCCACAATAAAAATCTTAAAAAAAAAAAAAATCAGTTGGGGAAATGGGGATTAAGCATTGCATTAAGTCTTCCTCATCTCAGCTTGCAAGCTTCATTCTTGCAATAAACCTTTACTCATATGGTAACCCTGCCTCCCCTGACTATACTTAATCAGTAGAAGGCATTACCAAGCTTTTGAAAGGCAGAGGTTTGCTTAGCACACCCTGTTACAGATTTTGGCAACCATTAAAGGATAAATTAGTCCCATCCCCGGACCTGAGACTACTGAGGAGGGGATTGCCTGAGTCTAGCAAATGGACAAAAGCAGTTGCCAGGTTCAAGTTTTTTTCCCTGTGTCCCTTCACCTGGTAAAGTGATCTGTCTGCTCTTGTATTCTAGACTGTGTTTTGGTTTCCATCGTAACAAAGCCTTTCTCTTTAAACTTATACGTGTGATATGGGTTCTTGCATACTGTGTGACTCAGCCAATAGACACCTGAGCATCCATGTAGTGACTTAGTCTCCTAAGGATACTGGATGGGGGCCAAATTGAAAGACTGAAGTCATCCAGACCAGACCACTTGGGGAATTCTGTTGTCAGGTACGTTCACAGTTAGAATTGGGTCTCTAAGGAGGACCCAATAATGGAGCATACCCAGGAGCTGCCAAGTCTTGGGGGCAGGATGTTCCTGCAGCAGGCATTTGGCATTTCCTTCTCTTCCTTTGAAGGTCTATAACTTGCCCTCCTTTAAAGGTCGTCCACAAAATTTGTGTCTGTCCATAGAGACCTAGAGTGTGCGATTACTAGTAGAAGATTTCTGTGAATGTGTGTCATTCCTATGAGCCAATGTGTGTGTGTTTTCCCAAGAATGTTAAAATGTCTCATTTATTCTTGTTAAATGTAGAAATAAACTAAGGTTTAAAGATACATCTATCTTCCAAATATTCAGACAGTATTGAATGCTCTTCTTTCCTCTAGAGAAAGGTATATGTTGTTATTAAGTGCCATCGAGTAGGTTCCGACTCATAGCGACCCTGTATAGGTTTTCCAAGGAGCGGCTGGTGAGCTTGAACCGCCAACCTTGCAGTTCAAATCAACTTTGCATTCCAGTGCATTAACTCACAGTGCCACACCAGGACTCCAGAGAAAGGTATGTAGATTGCTTTGTTCTATGTTGGGCTGTCATCACAAAGGGGAACCATAAGCTTGTTCTGGTTTCCCTCCCCCATGAGGTTCACATGGGTTTCTTTAAAAGAGTGTTCTATAGAAAAATCATTTACTTTAACTAATATATAATAATATGAGTCGGAACTGACTCCACAGCACATAACAACAACAACAACAATGTATAATAAGGACTTTTAAAGTAACATTCAAAAAATATAATTTTGCCTCCAGATAGTTTTGAATCAATATTTTTAGTTTTTTTCCCACATGTGTGTGATCATGGGTTAAATTATTTTAACATTACAGAGAATAAATGAAGTTCTTTCATTTCATTTCAATAAGTGTTCATGTTTATAACAACCTTGAAATAAAAATCTTTTCAAACATTGTGAATTAGATATTGCAAAAACAATTTTCATTTTTGAATTTTGTTATTGTTAAATACCCTGAAGTCAGTTCTGACTCATAGAGACCCTGTATGAGGTTTCCGAGAAGCAGCTGGTGGGTTTGAACTGCCAACATTGAGGTTAACAGTCTTGTGCTTATCCTACAGCACCGAACCAGTATTCCTAGCCATGATATGTTGTTGTTGTTAAGTGCCATTGAATCAGTTACAATTCATAGTGACCCTATATAGGGTTTCCAAGGAGCTACTGGTGGGTTTGAACCTCCAGCACCACACCAGGACTCCAGCCATGATATAGGGACTTGAAAAGATCCCTTGAAGAAATTTTACTTCTCATTGCTTTTTTCAAATTGCCTGGGACCGTCTAAATATATGCATATGAATTAGCAAACCTAGGGGTATTTTTGTCTTTAGAGGTGGAAGGAGATAGTTTGAATTCATATGGCTCAAGGATAATTTTTTAAAGATAAGAAAGATCCCTCTCGATTCAGTATAGAAAGGGGCCTAGTGATTCAGTGTGTTGAATGTTGGGCTGCTAATTGTGTGTTGATAGTTTAAGCTTATCAGTTACTCCTCGAGAGAAAAATGAGATTTTAAGTCCCCCAAAACCATTTTTTTTAATTTTAGAGTTGCCACGAGTAGAACTACACCTACTGTCAGCAGGCTTACTAGGTGTGTTCTTTGGTTAGAAATGATGAGTCTGTTTCAGCTCATAGATACCCTGTATAGGGTTTCTAAGAAATGGCTGGTGGATTTGCAGTGCTGACCTTGTAGTCCAGTGCTCATCCTACAGTACCACACCAGGCATTTAAAAATAATTTTAAAAAAAGCCAAATTAGGTTTAGGTAAATAATTAGAGATTTAAAAGAAACCTTGAAATATTTGAGCAAACTTATTTCAGCAGTTATTAGACTTCATAATGTCTGAGTAATTTGGAGATCTTTAAGTATGTTTACTAGTCTTTTAGAGTCAGTGATAGAGCAAGGAACTTAAAGCTGACAGTTTAGAAGTTGAACTCAACTCGTGAGATGGGCATTTTGACAAATTTCTACTTTTGAACTATTGAAACATATTAGAAGACTCCCAATGGAGGTGGCCTAGATGGAGTTGTAAATTTTGTACCCAGACTTTTTTTTTTAGACATTTTTGTCACAGCAACTGTTGCTATTGGAATTGTTGTGGTTGCGTTTAGGTGCCATTGAATTGGTCCCGACTCATAGTGACCCTGTGCACAGCAGAACGAAACACTGCCTGCTTCTGGGCCAACCTCACAATCATTGCTACATCTGAGCCCATAGCTGCCACCATTGTGCCAATCCATCTTGCTAGGGGTCTTCCTCTTTTTCTCTGACCCTCCACCTTACCAAACATGATATCCTTCTCTAGTGACTGGTCCTCACTGAGAATATGTCCACAGTATGAGAGACAAAGTTTGGCCATCCTGGCTTCCAAGGAGCATTCTGGCTGTACTTCTTCCAACACAGATTTGTTCATTCTTTTGGAAGTCCATGGTATTTTTAATACTCTCCTCCAACACCAGAACTCAATGCATCAATTCTTCTACAGTCTTCCTTATTCATGGTCCAACTTTCGCATGCATATGAGGTTATTGAAAAGACCATGGCTTGGCTATTGGAGCAGAGAGTCAAATTATTAATAAGAGACATCAAATTTCAAGTAATGTACACCGTAAAGAAAAATTATGATCCTTTAAGAAAAAAATGGGAAACTGAGGCAGCATATCTAAGGCATTGGCAGTTTGTCATTGGTGTTGTTATAGGATTCTTTAAAGATGAAAGTTTAATTTTCTGACCTCTTTTCATCATCATCAAGGCTTTTCTGACTCTCTAGGTTTTCATTTTATAACCCACTCATCCTTGGAGAACTCATTCAGTTTTTACTTCTGGTTCTGGTTGCATTCTGGTGTATCATGTTGGGATAGAAACAACTGTAACATATCGTCTGGGAGATGGAGGTTCGAGTAGAATCTGCGTGAATATAATTCTGAGTTGTTGAAGCCCAGGAATGATCTGGTTTTGCTCAGGTTTTCTATCTAAGTTTAACTAAGTGTATGTGTGTGATAATGTAATTGGACAAGCATCCTAAATGTATCTTAATTGAGAGTTTTTCAGTTATGATCTTATGTGGGGGAGAAAAAATACCAGAGAGCTAATGTATACAAAAACAAACTGGATTCCCATACATTTTTTAAAGGTGCTGAAAGGTTTTATTTAATGAGAGAGGTGTCCAGCTCTCGTTTGAATAAAAAATCATGTTTATATTTCCTTTTATGTGTTTAACTAATATGGGACATCAAGCACATATTAGTGTGTATATTTAATCATTAGCCTTGATCACAACTTTGTTTCTTTGACAGTAAGTTTACTTCACTATTTTTTTTTTTTTTAATTTCTCTAGGCAGTAATTCTAAATTGGCAATATTTTCATTCATCATTTAAAAATATGTGGTTTCACTCTCTTGCTTCCATTAATTTAGTTAATTATCATGCTTACTGTTCTTTTGGGGAGGGTATGGGTCTTTTTATTATTATTATTAGTGTTTTTATGGTGATTTTGTGTTTACCTTTGGTTGTCAATAATTATCCATGATGTTCATGTTGTTGTTGTTGTTAGGTGCCATCGAGTCAATTCAGACCACAGAGACATTATGCACAACAGAATGAAACACTTCCCAGTCCTGCACTATCCTCATAATCATTGTTAAACTTGAGCCCATTGCTGCTGTCACTGTACCAATTAATCTTATTGGGGGTCTTTCTCTTTTTCACTGGCTTTTCACTTTACGTAGCATGTTATCCTTCTACAGAGACTGAACCCTCCTGACAATATACCTGAAGTATGAGAGATGAATCTGGCCATCTTGGCTTGCAAGGAACATTTTGGCTGTACTTCTAACACAGATTGGTTTGTTCTTTTGGCAGTCCGTGGTACTTTTAATAGTCTCTCTAACACCATAACTCAAATGCACCAATTCTTCTATGGTCTTTCTTATTCATTGTCCAACTTTCACATACATATGAAGCAATTGAAAATACCATGGCTTGGGTCAGGCACACTTTAGTCCTCAAAGTGAAATTTTTGCTCTTAAACATTCAAAAGAGGTCTTGTGCAACATATTTACCTTATGTAATACGTCATTAAATTTTTTAACTGCTGCTTCCATAAGTGTTGATTGTGGGTCCAAGCAAAACGAAGTCTTTATCACTTCAATCTTTTCTCCAATATCATGATGGCATTTATTAGTCCAGTGGTGAGGACTTTTTTCTTTCGACGGAGTGCAATCTATACCCAAGACTGTGGTCTTTGATCTTCATTGGTAATTTACGTCCTCTTTGATTTCAGCAAGCAAGGTTGTATCATATTGAAGGTTGTTAATGAGTCTTCCTCCAATCTTGATGCCATATTCTTCTACATATATGTGAAGAAGAAGGATGTACTTAGATGTTATTTTTCCTTGAACTTACTTAGCTTTGGGCTCAAGGAGCTTCTTGAATTTAGAATTTTGTGTCTTTCATTAGTTTTGGCACATTCTGCACCAATATCTCTTCATGTATTGCTTTATCCCCATTCTTCTCTCTTTCTGGAACTCTGATTTATATATATATTAGATCTTTCACCATGTTCTTATGTGTCTTATGGTATTTTCCTGTATTTTCTACCTTTTTCTCCTTCACTTCAATTTGCTACTTCCAATTTTCTCTTCCTCTCTTCTCAGCTATATCTGTTGTTAAGCCCATCTATTGATTTCTTAATTTCAGTTTTAATGTTTTTCAGTTATAAGCTTTTTGCTTGACCTTTGCGAGAGTGTGTGTGTTTGTTTACAGATCCCAGTTCCCTGCTGAAATTTGTTATTTTTAAAAACACATTGTTGCTGTTGTTTTAGTGCCATCAAGTCAGTTCTGACCCACAGCGACCCTGTATAGGGGGTTCCAGTGAACGACTGGTGGGTTTGAGCCACTGGCCTTGTGGTTAGCAGCCCAGTGCTGATCCTACAGCACCACACCAGGACTCCTAAAACATATTACTCAATGCTTACACCTACAAATGAATCATCTTTGTTTCTGTTACTATTGTATTTTCTTCACTTGGCCTCTAGTGATTTAGTCTTCTTTTCTGGCATGCCTGTTAATTTTTGTTGAATGTCAGACATTACATATAGAAAACTATAGAAGTTGTAGGTGATTTTATCTCCCACTTGAGAGGATTTAATTTTCCTATGACATAGTGGACCTCAGATCCTGGCTGTATAGGTCAATTCCCAGTGCTTTCAAGTGGCTGTTTTCTTCATTTTATCCAGGCTCTCAGAGTTAGCTTTAACGAGAGATTTGTGCTGGTACTATCTACTTTGTCAGTCAAAAGTGGGATTCTGTTCTTTAATTTTTCAAATAGCTCTTCTTTCCTTCCCTTGGCTTTTCACATTCCACTCTCTACTTGCTGTCTTCTTACTTCTCTGGTTATTTCGTTTTAGTCTTCTGTGGCAGCTATTGCTCCTCTTCCAAATTTCTTGTAAATGTTGGAGAATCTCACAGCTCGGGCCATAGGTATATTCTTTCTGGACGCTTTCTCCCTATGGCCCAGGACACCACATAGACTTCTATGGCATCGAAAGGCACTTTATATTCTGAAACATACTGAAGACACAAACTATTCTCATTTACGACCCCAGCCTCATAAAAAGCTCTGGGCCTTGAGTGGAATGGAGACATAATTGCCCTGCACAATATGAAATTATTCTCTCATTTTTATTATTCGTGTATTAAAATTTATGAAAGTTAAAGACATAGGTGATTAAATACTTCATATTTCTTACTGATCCTATAACTCTCAGATTTTATGTTTTGTACAGATCTTTCTAAATGTGTCTTCTACTTTTATTAGAATGAATTCATCAGGACTTTTTAAAAAAGCTTTAGCTTCCTAGGCTAGGATTCATAGGATTTTTTTTTTGAGCATTTGAGATTGACTTAAGAACCAAAATTATTCAGTAATTGGTTCTTTGCCAGCTTCGTATTTTTCATAAAATGTGTTGACAAAGTTTCTCAAGACCATGCTGTTATAGACACATCAAGAAAACTCATTGAATTAAAAAAAAACAAAAAACAAAAAAAACTAACATTTCTTCTGTCTCTCCAGCTTCCTGAGAAAGTTGGTTGATTTTCTCAAAAGCTATTCATTTTGGTGATGCATAAAGATGCTAAATGTGTGATAAATTGAGTTACATGGAGAGAAAGGGTAAACCGTAAGCAGGATCCTCTTGTTTTACAAGAATTGGAGAAAAAAGACACAGGCAGAACAAAGTAGGTAATAGAAAGATGTAAAAAGAAAGGGAGGACTAGAGGCAGTCATGTTAATGGAGCCCTGGTGTGGTGCTGTAGAATTAGCACTAGGCTGCTAACTGTAACGTTCTAGTTCAAACCCACCAGCTGTTCCTCAGAAACCCTATATGGGATTGCTATGAGTCAGAACTGACTCCATGGCACCTAAACAACAATATAAATGAGACAGAATGCAATCTTTAGGATTAGGTTGTATTTTGAGTCAATATCTTTTGAGATATGTTGTTGTTAAGTGTTGTTGAGTCAATTCTAAGTGGCTGGTGGGTTTGAACTACGGATCACATGGTTAGCCATCCAGTGCTTATCCTACAGCATCACATAACTGAACAGGAATGGAAGAATCTGACTACCACCAAGAAAGAACTGAGAACCTCTTCGATCCAGGAACAGATTGATGCCAAGATGCATGGAGACTTCCAAGGGACATTGGACCCACAGGTGTTGAAAGAAGCCAGTGACCTTTCCCCAGAACCAACAGAGAGAAGGCCTTCCCCTGGAGCTGGGCCCCTGAATTTGGACTTCTAGCCTCCCAAACTGTGAGAATAAATTTCTGTTTGTTAGAGACATCTTCCTATGGTATTTTTGTTATAGCTCCACTAGATACTTAAGAAAGGAAGCATTTGTTGTTAAGTGCCATCGAGTCAATTTCAACTCATAGCAATCCTATATAGGGTTTCTGAGGAGCAGCTGGTGGGTTTGAACTAAGGAGCATCTGATGGGTTAGAACTGCCAACCTTGTGGTTCACAGTCCAGTGCTGATCCTACAGTGCTACCAGAAGACAGGAAGCATAGAGACAGACAATTCACCCAAGTGTGTCAATAGAGCCTCTCAAAATAACAACTAACAAGCATCTCCAGCTTAGCTTTCAGTTCTTTCCTTACTGTAAGTGTAATGTATCATTCATAATACTTACTGGTTTCCCACTGCATCTGTGACATCAACTGAAATCCTGGGCTCCTGTCTTCTCATGGGGCCCATCATAATTAATCCCACTCCATGAATTTATCCTCCTTAAAATGACTGTGTATCTTGGCACTTTTTAAAAAAAATAATAATTACCTTCAAAACAGAAAGACTCTCTTGTCATCTGATCCTCTCTTCACTTTGTCTTGTGTGTTTGTGAGCTGTTCATAGTCCCTTAAATTTTCAGACTTGATACATGTTATTTCTTTGAATCAATCCTCATATAACTTTTCAATATTACCACCATACTGTACCTGAGATATGCCTTCTTTTACATCTAAGATCTTACCTAAGGGATGGAAACGGGGCCTCATCCATCTCATGTGCTTCCCAGAGCCCAGTAGTGCAAGGACCTTGCCAGGCAATCCATAATTCAGTATAGTAAGAAGGAAGCTCTTGTTTTCTCTCCAGAGACTTGACAGAAAGTGAGATGGCCAATCTGCCCCATCCCTGGGGGGTGGAGGTATAATAATTATTTAGCTTTGGCCTATATTTGAAAGGTCAGTTTTCTTTGTTCACATGACAAAAACCCAAATTTAACTCAAAATAAGCAATCAACAACTAAAAAGTAGCTTCTATCAGGTTAGTAAATATTTATTGAGACATAGTTATTACACAGAATCTGTTGTAAAGGTCCAGCACACACAGCAATCATAGATTAGGAACATCTTCTACTAGAGTAGTGTAGACATTTGACATCGGAATGAATGCCAGGCAGACAACAGACAAAATTAAATAATAAATTAAATTGTTGCTTCTTACATAGTTGCTTGGTGGCATGACCAAGGGGATGAATAAACATAGTGACAGTTTAGAGCTAGGCCAGGTGCTGTGAAGAAAGGAAATATGAATATGACAGATGCATTGACATCATGGTGGTTGACTCAGGGCTGGTGGTCATGAATGAAGTTCAACAACAAGAGGATCCACAGCAGTTTGGGCGACAGCAGGTGGTACAGCAGCAGGTGGGCTGGCAGCAGATTGGACAGCAGCAGCTGGACACACAGCAGCTGGGGCGGCAGCAGGACACACAGCAGCTGGGACGGCAACAACTAGACACACAACAGCTGGGTCTGCAGCTGGACACACAGCAGCTGGGGCGGCAGCAGCTAGACACACAGCAG
>NW_006408525.1:26447982-26460826 GCF_000296735.1 Chrysochloris asiatica
CGGCAGCAACTGGACACACAGCAGGTGGGGCGGCAGCAGCTGGACACACAGCAGGTGGGGCGGCAGCAGCTGGACACACAGCAGGTGGGGCGGCAGCAGCTGGACACACAGCAGCTGGGGCGGCAGCAGCTGGACACACAGCAGCTGGGGCTGCAGCAGTTCTCCTGGCCTTGACCACAGCCCTGGTCAGAGCAGATGGAGCCACAACAGGAGTTGACCATGATGTCAGTGATAGAGGTTCTGGGTGTGTTTCTGGGAATGTGGATGTCTAAAGTTTTGAAGACCTCTTTCCTTGTGCTCCCTTTTATACTCTACTGAGGAACTTCTGTGATTATGAAAAGGTTATTTCCTTGTTTATATGACTACAAGTACAATTAGTAAATTCTATCATTGTATTTTTCCAAATATATAGAAATTAGTTGTTTCCCTTTTCTCAAATCCCCTGGTGTTTCCTTCCAAATGAGTCACCATGTGTGTTTCTGTCTTTGGTTTCAGCATAAGGCTCTATAGTACCACGTGATATGGACAAGTCAGTCTCACTTGTCTGTTTCCTTGATATGAATTTGGGAGAACTTCTGATGGGTACAGATCCTAGTGGAGAAATACCTGTTCAAACAGATGGAATGCTGGTAGGAAAAAGGAAAGTAGACTCCTTTATATGAGCGTGAGAAATGAGGTAGAGTATATAGTTTCGTACATGCATCTAGGAGCCCTAGTGGCACAGTGTCTAAGTGCTTGGCTACTAACTGAAAGGCTGGCAGTTCAAACCCAGCAGCCAATCTGTGGGAAAGATGTGACATTCTGTTTCCATAAAGATTCCCCAAACCAAATCAAACTCACTGTAATCGAGTACTCATAGCAACCCTATATAGGGTTTGGTGGTGGTGGTGATATGCCCCCAAAGCCTCATCTTTCTCCCTCAGAGTGACTGGTAGATCCAAACTATTGACCTTGTGGTTAACAGTGCAGCTCATAATTCACATGCTACCAGGGCTCCTTACATAGGGTTTCCAAAGTTGTAAAGTGTTGTCAAGTTGGTTCCCACCCATATATATATAGGGTTTCCAAGGCTGGTGTGACACTGTGGATTAATGTGCTAGATTGCAAAGTCGGTTTGAACCACAAGATCAGCTGTTCAAGTTCACCAGCTGCTCCTTGGAAACTCTATACAGGGTTGCTATGGATCAGAACTGACTGGAAGGCACGTAATAACAACAATGATAACAAATATTCTCTGTAGCAGAAAGCCTCTTCTTTCTCCCATGGAGTGGCTGGTGGGCTGGGACCTTGAGGTTCACAGTCCAGTGATTACAATATGGAGCCACTGTGTTCCCATGAGCAGTTAGCAGTCCAGTGCATAACCCACTACACCACCCCGGCTCCTTTCCAAGTATGGTAGTGGCGTGAAAAAGTTTCCTTGAAAATTTTGTTCTGTTTACCAAATAAAAGAAAATTACCATAGAAAAAGCAGGGAAAACATGTAAGAAGGAAATGTAAAGTTTCCATAATACCACCAATGAGAGATCATTACTATTAGGATTTCCAATGATTACATTAATACTTTCTATAAATTTTTATATAATCGAGGTTATAGTGTATAACCTCAAGGTTTAAATATTTACATTTGCATTAAAATATACATAAAATACACATTTAATGTATATTATATATCAAACCTTATTTGATAATTGCTTATTTATTAGAGTATACATTTATACTCTAATAATGTACATATAATATTTTCAGGAAACAATATTACCAATTCCAGTGATCCCTGATGGTTATTTCATTCCATACTCATATTTGGTCTTTAAAAAGAGGAAATCTGACAATATTTTCAAGTCAAGAAAAGGGATGAGAAAAAGGTCCAGCTGTCCTGGGGATTCTTCCAGGGTAGCCCATGATTATTAATTACAACTGACCACATGGTGGATCTTAACCTTGCGTTTCCATACTAACATACCATCCTTCTGAGATTTCGTTATGGATGCATCTGGCTTCTTTTTCTATAAGGAATAATGTGAAATTCATGGTCTCCACATGAGGAAGAGTGACATACCATGTCACACTTCCATGACAATGAGTCTGTGTAAGAAGGTGCAGTGTCTCTAAACACAGATGATGCTAACAAGGAAGAGCAGGAGATGATGCAGGAAAAAGAGCAGATGGGCTGAGAGTTGACCCTTCCAGCTTACAATATTTAATCAACATCTGAGCCAAGATGATACACACAGAGGAAGATAGATAATATGTGATTCAGGAAGAGCCATTGGGACCAATCCAAACACATCAGGCAAGGAAAACAATGTCTTCTACCCTCTTGGAAAATATAATTGCCTTATTTTATAATTGCTTACTTATTAAAATAAACAATAACAAGGAAACAGCTCCCTCAGAAGGGTATAAAAGGGGATGTGTAGTAAAGAGACTTCCATATTCCAGAAATACACTCTCCTGGAAGCAAATCGAGAACCTCCACCCTCTGACACCATGGTCAACTCCTGTTGTGGCTCCGTCTGCTCTGACCAGGGCTGTGGTCAAGGCCAGGAGACCTGCTGCAGCCCCAGCTGTTGTCAGACCACCTGCTGCCGCCCCAGCTGCTGTGTGTCTAGCTGCTGCCGCCCCAGCTGCTGTGTGTCCAGTTGCTGCCGCCCCAGCTGCTGTGTGTCCAGTTGCTGCCGTCCCAGCTGCTGTGTGTCCAGTTGCTGCCGTCCCAGCTGCTGTGTGTCCAGCTTCTGCAGACCCCAGTGTTGCCAGTCTGTGTGTTGCCAGCCCACCTGCTGTAGGCCCAGCTGCTGCATTTCCAGCTGCTGCCGTCCCAGCTGCTGTGTGTCTAACTGCTGCCGCCCCAGCTGCTGTGTGTCTAGCTGCTGCCACCCCAGCTGCTGTGTGTCTAGTTGCTGCCGCCCCAGCTGCTGTGTGTCTAGTTGCTGCCGTCCCAGCTGCTGTGTGTCCAGTTGCTGCCGTCCCAGCTGCTGTGTGTCCAGCTGCTGCAGACCCCAGTGTTGCCAGTCTGTGTGTTGCCAGCCCACCTGCTGTAGGCCCAGCTGCTGCATTTCCAGCTGCTGCCGTCCCAGCTGCTGTGGTTCCAGCTGTTGCCGTCCTTCCTGCTGCCAGACCACCTGCTGTCAAACAACCTGTTACCGTCCCACCTGCTCTGGTGGTTCCTGCTGTTGAGTGTCCTTGGTTTCATCCTCAGTCCAGGCAGAGATGACTATTCAACAAAACATGCGGCGCTTCCTGAGTCCATAAACTTACAAATGGACCAAGAGACTGGTTTAGAAATGGCTGGTCTCGATATCATCACTCCCTTGATTCTCTTTAGTAGAAACATGATTAATAAATCAGAATTTTCAGTGAGATACTGTGTTAATTTATTTTAGAATTCCCAATTCTGATGCAAAATATAGGAGTCTTCAAATATTTCTTTTCTGTATTATTTCTAAGATTTTTTTCCCATGTGAAACAGCTTGATATTTACCAATAAAACCTTTAAGCATTCTAAGGCACTAAAATTTCTCATCTCTCATTATTAATTGTCATTGAAATATTCTTTTTTTTTTTTCCTTGCACAACATAGGACTGTATGTTCTTAGGACACTTTACAATAGAAAATTTAAACTGGCACTCATTAACATCAGTGGTTGAAACTTACCAGCCACTCAATTGGGAAACCAATTTTGTTGTTGTTAAGTACCGTGGAGTCAGTTCCAACTCATAGTGATCCTGCACAGGGTTTCCAAGGCTGCAAATCTTTATGGGAGCAGAAAGCCTCATCTTTCTCCCATGGAATAGTGGTAGTTTTGAACTGCTGACCTTGAGATTAGCAACCTGATTCGTAACCACTACACTACCAGAGCTCCTTCACCCTATATCGGGTCATTATGAGTCATGACCGACTTGAGGACACTTAACAACAACAACAATATGATTTTGGAGTCCTGGTATGGTGCTGTAGGATAAAGCACTAGATCTCAAGGTCTGTTTGAACTACAAGATTGGTGGTTCAAATTCACTAGCCGCTCCTTGGAAACCCTACACAGCGTTGCTGTGACTTGGAACAGACTAGATGGCACTTAACAACAACAACAGCAATGATATTTTATCCAGACCAGAATTGAGTCTGGCAGCAGTAATTAGAAATGGTTGAAAAGGTTTGGAATCTAAACCTGTAACCTGACAGTTGTAGATTGCAGTTCCCATGAATTGTATAAAGCCTATTTGAATAGTGGCAGCACAGTATAAAGAAAAGCCACAGACCTCACAGAAGAGAAAAGACCCCAGTGTCGCCAGTCTGTGTGTTACCAGCCCACCTGCTGTAGGCCCAGAGTTGGACAGTGTTAGATCTGATTTCTGACTCTACTGTAAACTAACTGTGGTCTTGGGCACATTGCTTAAACCACTGATCTAAAATGGCTTTTCATTAAAGGATCATAATGCCAAACTATTAATACTATCATAAAGATTCAAGGTGACAAAGGTACATGGTAAACAAATAAAAATGTGCTCCCTTCATCTTCAATTAGCCTCATTTCTATCTTTTTAAAAAGTTTTTACTTCGAAATAATTATAGATTCAAAGTAGTTGTACAAACAAGTACAGGAAAGTCTCATGTACCTTTGAACCAGTTTTAACCCATGGTAACATCTTGGGAGTGGTGGTGGTTATGTGCCATGGAGTCGGTTCCAACTGACAGTGACCCTGCATAGGGTTTCCGAGACTGTAGATCTCTATGGGAGCAGAAAGCCTCATCTTTCTCCCACGGAACAGCTGGTAGTTTCGAACTGCTGACCCTTAGATTAGCAGCCCAACTCGTAACCACTACGCTACCAGAGCTCCTGTGGTAATATCTTCCTGAATTATAAACCCCCAAACTAAATCCATTGGTGTTGTGAACTACAGGGAAACCTGTTTAAATGTAGATTCTGATTCAGTGAATCTGGGGTAAAAATTTGTACTTCCAACAGGTGGCTGACTGAAGTGAACTGGCAGGGCTGGAAGCCTGATTCCTAATCCTGTGAGGTTGGATTGAAGCCATTGGTTAATCCTGATGCAAGACAGACTGCTAGTGCAGCCCCTAGGATCACTTTGTTGTTTGTGTATGCTGGTAGTTGGTTCATAGGGATTCACATGACAGAGTAGGACTACCCCATAAAGTTACCTAGGCTAAAGGGTTTTCTCTGTTTGGGAACTTTTTATTGTGTTTTAGGTTTAAGTTTATATAGCAAATTAATTTTCCAATCAATAACTCACATACAGATTCCTCAGTGATATTAGCCGCAGTCCCCACACTGTGTCCCTTCTCCCCCTTTTCTCCCAGAGGTCCTTGCTTGTTTCCATTCCTCAGGTTTCCCTGTCCCTTTCTGCCTTCTCATCTTTGGTCATCTTTGGAAAATGTTGCCCTTTTTGGTTTCTGATACTTGACTTTCTAAGGTGTTATTGTTTCTTTTATAGGCTCCTCTATTAGTTGGCAGGACGGTGGCATCTGAGAGTGTCTACAGTTTCAAACTAGAAGGTTGTCTTAGGGCAATAGTCTGGGGGGTGGTGGGGTGGGTTCTCAAGTCTCCTTTAGATGAGTAAGTCTGGTTTTTGGTTTTGTTGTTTGTTTTTCATTTGAATTTTGTTTAACATTTTTTATTCACCCTTAGCAGGACCTTCTGTGTCATCCTGGTCAGAGTGATTGGTAGTGGTAGCTGAGCACCATCTAACTCTTCTAGGCTCCATTGGAGGAGACTGTGGTCCATGTGAGCCAATAGTCCTTTGGACTCATTGCTTCCTTGAGTCTTTGCTTTCTTCATTCTCCTTTGCTCCAGATGGGAAGAGATGAACAGTTGCTTCTTAGATGGCCAGTTGTAAGCTTTTACGATCAGACTACGATGCCAAACATTACATTTATGAACAATAAGCAATTATATTTATTTTCTAATAAGCAGTGTAATCAAAGACTTACTTGTGCTTCCTTACTAATCTATAGTGAACAATTTCACATGTTTTCACATCAGTGATCTTGCTTCTTCTGGCATCTCTCTTCCAACCCCACAGCATCTTTCTACAAAATCAAAGCCTCTTTTTAAGTTTATAGTCCCTGACAAAGGGCAGAGTACCCAGGAAGCAAGATGATCACAGGCTTACTTGTGCTGATTTACTAATCTAGAGTGAACAGTTTTACATGTTTCTTACCATATGCTTATTTGGTAATCCTTCTCTGACTACTGTACATTGGATATTTGTAAATAGCAATCCTGTTTTTCATGCCACCCTCTAGTCACTTCACCCAAGTCACTGTATATTCTCCCAACCTTAGGGGAAGCTACTCCTTGCTGTTATGACCCCTAGGTAGTGAGCTTTTCCTTGTTGCGTTCCCTCGACACTGTCCACATCTTTGTAAATATTCTCTTTACTACCCAAACATTCTTTTATCTTGTTTCTGCCATGGCCCAGGTCTTGTTGTAAAAACAGGAAATTATAAGCTTTGTGTTATTTAACATTGAGAAAGACAATATAAACTTATATTCTTTGATTCAGCTCTAGCCAATAAACACAGTGTTAAAACTAGAGTCTGTATCCTGTAATTAGCAGTTGGTAAAGGGAAACAGATAGAAATATAAAAGATGTGTTGATTCTGGTGTACCAAAAGACAGGCTCTACGAAATGGAGTCCTGGTGTGTCACTGTAGGATGATCACCCTGGACTGTTAACTACAAGACCGGTAGTTCAAACCCATCAACCACTCCTTGGAAGCCCTATCCAGGGTCTCTATGTTTTAGAACTGACTCATTGGCATTTCACAACAACAACCCTATAGAATGATTTAGAATAAGTTGGAAAGGGTGAAGATGAAAATGTCTGCATGGCATTTCTATGATATACTAAGAATATCCATGAAACCTATGTTGGAGTGAAGCTTACTTTTTGTCAGTGTCTATCCATTTTGGCTCTTGACATCTAAAAACTTTCTTTTTTTAATTAGAAAAAATAACAGTCAACAATTAGTTACACTTCTTTAGTTATTCAGAAATATGACACCACTTATGAGAAACCCTGGTGGTGTGATGGTTAAATGCTTTAGTGCTAACTGGAAGTCAGTGGTTTGAGCCTACTGGTGAAGACCTGGCGATCAGCTCCCATCAGGGCTTCAGCCTAGGAAACATTATGGGATGGTTCTACTCTGTCCTATGTGGTCATTATGACTTGAAATCAATTCAACTGCACACACAACAAAAATGTATAAAACACTAATGCATGAAATGTAAAACTTTAAGTTGTTTTTAATATGCTTTCATTCCTGAATTAAAACGCAAAACCCTTCTATCCGTATCAACATGATATTCTCTTTATGTATTGTGAAACAGCTTTCTCAGTCAAGTAGGATCATTCCAACCAAGCGAAGTGACGACAGCCCATAATGGGAGAGTAAAATCATCAGGAAAGGAGAAGACTTGGATAATATGAGACAAAAATGATGAAGAAATTTCAATATGGAAATGATAAAAGTTTGAATAGTATGAATAAAATTTTTAAATGTCTTATGGAAAAGTTGCCATGGATTTCATAATTTCCAGAGATTTGGGATTAGAAGGTCCATTTTGTATTCTGACAGAGACTCATATTTAGAAGGATAGGAAGGGAGGAAAAGAGGGAGGGGGGAAGAGAGAGAGGCTTGAGCTAGGTATTACACTCAGAATTTGCACACTCAATGATGGAACACTCTGAAAGTAGAAATGGAGCCAGGTGAAACTGAGATTTCTTCATGTTCAACTCAAAGTGTACTTTCAAATCCCAAGGAAAAACTATACAGGGTCACTGTGAGTCGGAACTGACTCAATGGCACTTAAACACAACAACAATACGACTCAAAAATTTGAGTTATAGTGGACAGTGAAACAATGATCTACACTTTTCTTGATGTTTTGTCAAAGAGAACAGTTGTTGTTGTTGTTGTTGTTGTTGTTGTTGTCAGGTGCTGTCGAGTGAGTACCAACTCATAGAGACCTTCTACACAACAGAACGAGACACTGCCAGGTCCTGCACCAACCTCATGATCATTGCTACACTTGAGCCCATTGCTGTTGTCACTGTGCCAGTCCATCTTGTTGGGACTCCTCCTCTTCTTCACTGACCCTCCACTTTACCAAGCATAATATCCTTCTCTGGGCACTGGTCTGAAGTATGAGATAATAATATCCGAAGTATGAGAGACTGAGTCTGGCCATCCTGACTTCTAAGGTGCATTCTGGTTGTACTCTTCCAACAGATTGTTTGCTCTTTTGATGGTCCAGGTTACTTTTAATACTCTCCTCCAACACCATAACTCAAATGCATCGATTCTTCTACAGTCTTCTTGATTCACTGTCCAACTTTCACATGCATATGAGGTTATTGAAAAGACCACGTCTAAGATAATATTCTAACCAAAAGTAATGCTTCAATAACTATAAAAGTGGTATTTATTGAGTGTCAGGCCCAGTGCTAAGTATATTGCATTAGATAATGTCTTTAAACTTTGAAGAAGACAATGTACGAAGGGGCTTCAGAGAGTTCATGGAAAAATTGAATGAAAAGGTAATAGAATTTTTCATGAACTTTTTGAGGACCCCTTGTAATATTCCCATTCCACAGGGAAATAAAAGTGAGGCTTGGAGAGGTTAAATGATTTTCATCATGTCATACAGGTAGTCTCAATTCCAACAAAAGTAATTTGAATCAAGAGCCCATACTCTTATTCATGCTCTACTTGCTTTCCTGCATTTGGAGCAAAATAGCTGTTGTCATTAATAGACAAGTAAACCTGATTGATTGGAAGAGATCAATATTTGTGCCCATTCCAAAGAGATGTGACCCAACAGAATGCAGAAATCATTGGACAATCTCTTTGATATCTCAAGCGAGTAAAGTTTTGCTAAAGGTAATACAGAAATGGCTACAATCACATTGACAGAGAACTTCCAGAGGTTCAAGCTGGATTCAGAAGAGGCCATGGAACAAGAGATATCATTGCTGATGTCCAATGGATCTTGGCTGAAAGCAGAGAATACCAGAAGGATGTTTACCTATGCTTTATTGACTACGCCAAGGCTTTCGATTGTGTGGATCATGACAAGCTATGGACAACATTGAGAAGTATGAGTATTCCAGAACACTTAATTGTACTTCTGAGAAATCTGTATCTAGACCAAGAAGCAGTTGTTTGAACAGAGCATGGGAACACTGAATGTTTAAAAATTGGGAAAAGTGTGCGACAAGGTTGTGTTCTTTCACCATACTTATTCAACCTGTATGCTGAGCAAATAATACAAGAAGCTGGGTTTTATGAAGAAAAACGTTGCATCAGGATTGGAGGAAGACTCATTAACAACCTGTGATATGCCGATGATACAACCTTGCTTGCTGAAAGTGAGGAGGACTTGAAACATTTATTTATGAAGATCAAAGAGCACAGCCTTCAATATGGCTGCATCTCAATGTCAAGAAAACAAAAATACTCACCACTGGACCAATAAACAACATTCTTATTAATGGAGAAAAGATTGAAGTTGTCAAGGACTTCATTCTTCTTGGATCAACTATCAACACTCACGGAAGCAGCAGTCAAGAGATCAGACGATGTATTACATTCGGCAAATCTGCTGCACAGGAACTTTTTAAAGTATTGAAGAGCAGAGATGTCAGCTTGAGGACTAAGGTGCGCCTGACCCAAGCCATGGTATTTTCAATAACCTCATATGGATGCGAAAGCTGGACAGTGAATAAGGAAGATCATAGAAGAATTGATGCCTTTGAGTTGTGGTGTTGGAGGAGAATCCTGAAAGTGCCATGGACTGCCAAAAGAACCAATAGATCTGCTTTGGAAGAAGTACAGCCAGAGTGCTCCTTGGAGGCCAAGATGGCTAAGCTTTGTCTCTCATACTTTGGACATATTGTCCAGAGGAAACAGTCGCTGGAGAAGGATATCATGCTGGGTAAGGTGGAGGGTCAGAGAAAAAGAGGAAGACCCCTAACGAGATGGATTGGCCAGGTGGTATCATTGATGGACTCAAGTGTGGCAGTGGTAGTGAGGTTGGCCCAGGATCGGACATTGTTTAGTTCTGCTGTGCATGGGGTTGCTATGAGTTGGTTCTGACTCGATGGCACCTGACAACAACAACAACAACAACAAACACACACCAAATTGTTAACAAATCGGGGATTTCAATCTAACAAAATGGAGATGTTTATTAAGAACACATGGACACAATATGAGCTCATTGCAATCAATGTTGTTGTTGTTAAGTGCCATCGAGTCGGTTCTGACTCAAAGCGACCCTAAACAGGGTTTCCAAGACTGTAAATCTTTATGGGAGCAGAAAGCCTCATCTTTCTCCCACAGAACAGCAGGTAGTTTCGAACTGCTGACCTTGAGGTTTGCAGTCCGATTTGTAACCACTACGCTACCAGAGCTCCTTTGCAATCAATGTAGACTTACAATAAAAACATCACTAGTCTAAAAATAAATGAATTTAGGACTTGGTCAAAATTATTCTATAAATGCTTTACATCAGCCATTTTCTAAAAGAGCTGGATGCAAACTCCGAATGCCCAATCAGAAGGGAGACTGTAGTTACAAGTCCAGTCCTCGGTCATTGGCTGGCTACAATCCGTTTTGTATGACTTGTGACATTCAGAGTCTGGTTTACAGAGATGAGAAGCAGAGATTAGCAGCAAGGGGTGGCACAGCAGGTAGGGCGGGGGCAGGTGGAGATGACACAGGTTGGGCGATAGCAGGTGGTTTGACAGGAGACTCGGCCACAGATTGGGCGGAGGCAGCAGCAGGGGCGGCAGCAGCTGGAACCACAGCAGCTGGAGCTACCACAGGAAGGGCGGCAGCAGCTGGAGATGCAACAGCTGGGTCGGCAACAAGTGGGCTGGCAGCACTGGGGCCTGCAGCAGCTGGACACACAGCAGCTGGGGCGGCAGCAAGTGGGTTGGCAGCAGCTGGGACTGCAGCAGTTCTCCTGGCCTTGACCACAACTCTGGTCAGAGCAGACGGAGCCACAACAGGAGTTGACCATGGTGTCAGAGGGTGGAGGTTCTGAGGGTGTTTCCAGGAGAGTGAGGTTCTTGAGTTTGATGTCTCCTTCTGGCACAGTCCTAATAGGGTCTGTTGTCAACATGCTGTCCTCGTTTTTGTTAACTGATAGAAGTAATTCTCAGTTTCCTTAATGACTTAACTTTGTTGGAAACAAAAATTTCCATTCCATATGTGTACATGCTAATTCCCATCTCCAATTGCTCCTAATTTACACATTGCTGGCATTTTATAGACCACACTCTTCTTCCTCCACGGAAGCTTATCATGTGATATTCTGCATTTGGAATTGCAGAGTTCAATCAGTCTTCCTTAAGTAGGGTGGGATCTGGACATTTCTTGGCATACATTTCTTTCAATGACCATCTCATAGTGTATCATCTGTCATGGGTCATTTTTGAGCAATGAAAAATG
Organism: Chrysochloris asiatica; assembly: GCF_000296735.1. Lineage (NCBI taxonomy): Eukaryota > Metazoa > Chordata > Mammalia > Afrosoricida > Chrysochloridae > Chrysochloris > Chrysochloris asiatica. The sequence continues at coordinate 26,459,462 of NW_006408525.1, forward strand.
GGACATCTCTGTGTGTGTATGACCCAGGTGACCTTTATACCTCTGGAACGGGTTCCCCTGGGTGGTTCAAACTTTGGCTTATGTTCAACATCCTTAAATTCCGATAGAAAATTTATCTGTGCAATTCATCTTACTACAATGTTACATACTCACTTAAATTATTACTTTTCTATTTAATGTTTGTGTCATATGTCTCCATCTGGTTCCTTAGATTCTGGAAGATGAAGCCTCATTTTTGTTCCATGTCTCACTCTTAATTAAAAAATAAAATTACTTTATGATGCAAAAAGAAAAAGTTGAATAATGAGAATATGCCTGTCTTCAATTCATCTCCATAGCTGGGAAATCTACAGCATGAGTTGTTGTTGTTTTAATCAATTAGAAATGTCAGTGTATTTTAATAAATTCAACTTTATTGAATTACTTTGTTTTACTTAACCTCTGTTTAGTGGTACTCCAACTTTAGCATAAGAATCATCCAGAGGGCTAGCACAACTCCCAGAGTTTCCGATTGCTTGGCAGAGCTCAGTCTTCAGGTGCCCAGCTGATGCCAATGCTGCAGGTCTGAAGACTACACCCAGAGACCTGCTTTATCCTGCCAGTCAAGTCTTATAATCAAGTCCCTGCCTTACTTATAAAAGAAACTTGTGGAGGACACATCCCGGAATTGTCAACATGGCAGCTGCAGCAAGATGCCTCGGCTGACTTGGAACAACAGGGCTCTGGGATACAGGGATTAAGACATAGTTGGAATGGGGAAAAGAGGGGAAATAATGTTAAGATGCTTGCCTGTCTTTTGAATCTTGGTTTCCCTGGCATACCATTATAAAATAGGCACTTGAGGGGGAGAGAAAAGAATAGCCAGAAATATCACCATAGAAAGCTTGCAAGTCCATCTTCTGCCTATAACCGATTGGAATACCAAAAATGAGGCTACAACGTGCCCAGTGAAGGAGGATTCCTGCAGAGCCTCTGCATTACATAAGACCATAGGTGGAATCCTGAACTCCATCCAGAATCTTCTAAGGTGGAAAATTTCCAATTGAAATGACAAGCAGACCAGCCTGAAGCAGCTAGAAGAACAGAAGATACGTCTTGAAAGAAAGACCGACAGAAAAAATACAAAACAATATAGGCAATCCGACTGATTACTACAAGAATAAACAAGTTGATTGGAATACCTAAACTGGGACTACAACGTGCCCAGTGAAGGAGGCTTCCTGTGGAGCCTCTGCAATACACAAGACTATAGGTAGAAGCCTGAACCACATCTAGATCTCCAGAGATGGGAAATTTCCACTTGAAAAGACGAGCAGACCAACCTGGAGCGGCTAGAAGAACAGAAGATATTTCTTGAAAGAAAGA
>NW_006408525.1:26461389-26481064 GCF_000296735.1 Chrysochloris asiatica
CTTTCAAGAGGGAACATAGAGCCAGGGGGCTGGAGGAAGGCAGAATCTCGAGTGAGTAGTATCCAATCTGTCTAGGCAGAGCTGATGAAATGCAGATGGGTCTCTTGTGATACAATACTGAATAATTGTTATCAGGGCTGATTGTGAGTTTTGGAAATGTAAAGGTAGATGTTTTATAGCAAGGAAGGGAGTGATTAACTTTCCAAACTAGAAGCAGAGGTTCCTAAGACCATCAATGGAAAACAGCCGAGAGCAGGACCCTACACAGAGAAGCAGTGATGCCTGAGATGGAGGCAGAGATGATGACGTGGAGCGATGGAACAGCTGGGGACTTGAGATCCAGAGAGGGAGAGAGACTGTGTGCTGAAGACTGAGGGTTGGGGGAGTAGTGTAGGGGACAGGCTTGTAGGGTATACACTTTGTTTGGTTGATGATGCATGGAGAGGATTGTAACCATGGCAATGAAACAATTTACGGTAGAATGAATATAAAACTAATATTCTACCATGTAAACTATCATATAATTCACAATGGAAAAAAATAGCATTAAAAAAAAAAAGAACAAGCAAGTTGCTCGCCCAGGAGACATCAAGGCAAGTGGTCAGGTCCCCCTCAGGGCAAACCCCTTCCAAGACTAAGACTCAATGGGAATACATGCTCTGGTTGGTGACAATGTTCATCACTGATAAGGAGAAGTGAGGGAAAAACAGCAATGAATCTGCGAGCTAAGCCCTACAATGTTCAATAGACTCCTGTGAACCCGGGTGAAGACCTGGTTGGCCAGCAGTGTGACAAGACTTGGGGTCTCTTGGGCCCAGAGTCAGTGACATAGCTACCGAGCACTAAAGTGGAGAGTGAAGAAGAGAGGGCATATACGTAAGAACACCCATACTTGCAGATAATACTCACTTGACCTGGCTTCAATGACTGGATGATCAGAGCTCAACTAGAAGAAGAAAGAAGAGGAAAAAAAGGAGTAATCTGATACAATTTGATGAACTTGACCTACACCTATGGATGCAGTAGCTCAAAAGAGGGAACAAATCTTTACAGCGAGGATCATTCCCACCCCCTGGATACATAAGGTAGACAGGGATGGGCAACTTGGACATTGGCTACCCAAAATGGGGGGCTACAAAGGCAGGAAATGACTGGCTTACAAGCTTTCAAGAGGGAACCTAGATCCAGAGGACATGGAGGAAGGTAGAATCTCTACTGAGTAGTATCCAAACTGTCTGGGCAGGGCTAATGAAAGGAGATGGGGATAGGTCCCTTGTGGTACGGTGATGAACAATTGTTATCAGGATTGACTGGGAGAGTTGGAAATGTAAAGGTGGACATTTTGTAGCAAAAGGAGGGGAGTGATTGACTTTGCCGTCTAGGAATGGAGGTGTCTGGAATCATCAAGAGAGAAGAGCGGAGTGAGAGACCCTACCCAGAGAAGCATTGATGCCAGAGATGGAGGCAGAGACGATGACGTGGAGAGATGGAGTGGCCAGGGACTCTAGACCTAGAGAGGGAGAGGGGTTGTGTGCTGATGACCGGGGTGGGGGTGGGGGGCAGGCTTGCGGGGTATACCCTTTGGTTGGTTGATGATTCTTAGAGGGGATTGTAACCATGGCGATGAAACGATATAAGATAGGATGAATGTAAAGCTAATGTTCTCTCATGTAAACTATCACATAATTCACAATAAATCATTAAAATATACATATAAATGCTGGGGTCTCACCCAAGTCTGCTAAATTTAAATCTATGAGAGTGAAAAAGAAAAAAACAAGATGCCTCAGTTGAGTTTTGACACATCATCAAAGGCTTAGTCTTTCCAAGACAGCTTCTCATGCGTCTCTTTCTCTTTGGTCTGTAAATATTCAGTTTTCCAACAGACATTTTGCAACTGCTACAAGGCATGAAAAGGAAACAAAAAAGACCCCAAAGGAAAAACATGAGATAAAAAATAATAATAAAGTCATACTGCTATATGAAAGGTGAACCTGAAGATGTTGTCTATTTAAAAAGATTGTGCCCAAGGCAGATATATGACGTGGAGAAAATTATTCACCTACTTAAGAAATTTCAAATTATGGGCTTCACTTATCCAAAGCAAGGTGTTTATCTTTATTGGACATTGGATATGTCACTGCAAAATAAGAGAATGGTGGCGTCATTTACCAGTGTCCTTAGTTTTCCATACCCATTCACTTCAGAAATCAATAAAGTTGCTGTAGTCACTGGGAATGCATCAGAGATCTAAATAGCAGAAGAAAGTGGAGCTGCATTTTCAGGAGGAACTAATCTGATACAGCAAATTTTGACTGATGAGATTCATGCAGACTTTTATGTAACTGTTCCAGGAATAATGTATGAGCTTACTCCACTAAGGAAGAAACAAACAAACAAAAAAAAAACAATTTCCAAAACTTGTTTGAAAATCTATTGGCCATGACATCCCCGAAATGCTTGAATTATTCAAAACTGGACATGAAATTGAAGTAGATGAAGAAAAAGAGAACTTTCTCCAGATCAAAATAGCAACACTGGATATGCCAAGTGACCAGATAGCTGCCAATATGCAAGCTGTTATCAATGATGTTTGTAAGCACAGACTGCTGAGTTTGGGACCATTTGTAATATGTGCTTTCATTTGTAGCTCAACAAGTAAAGGTTTGCTACTAAACATTGATCCTTTGTTGCCTAAAGAACAGAAACCCAAAAATCTAATAAAGAAGCTGACTAAAAGTATTGGCTTTTGAAATTATTTTCAGTGGATTAAGAAACTAGAGAGAAAATTACAAAACTGTATAATTTCTCAGTTTGGTGTTTTCTTGCTATTTCTTGATCATTATACTTGGAAGTGAATTTTTTGTTTTGTTTTTTTTTGTGAATTGAGTGATAGTTTACATGGGAGAACATCAGCTTTACATTCATCCTATCGTATTTCGTTTCATTGCAATGATTACAATCCCCTCCATGCATAATCATTCAACAGCATTTGCTTCCATCATTCCCTCTTTTTTTTTTTTTCCCCCCCTTTAGATGTACATCAAAGCACTCAGGAATATATAACTATTCAAACAACCAAAAGGTACACCCTGCAAGCCTGCCTCCCAGCCATCAGTGCATAGCCCCTCTCCCTCCCTGAGTCCAGAGTCTCCAGCTTCTCCATCTCTCCACGTCATTCTCTCTGCCTCCTTCTCTGGCGTCACTGCTTCTTTGGATAGGGTCCTGCACTCCGCTCTTCTCCCTTGATGGTCCCAGGATCCTCTGCTTCTGGACTTCAAGATCAACTACTCCCCTCCTTTTATTACAAAATGGCTGCCTTTACATTTGCAACACTCACAGTCAGTCCTGATAGCAATTATTCACTATTGAACCACAAGAGTCTTATCCCCATCTCATTTCACCGGCCCTGTATAGACAAGTTGGAAACCACTCAGTGGAGATTCTACCTTCCCCCACATCCTCTGAAACTAGACTCCCTCTTGAAAACTTGAAAGCTTGTAAGCTAGTCACTTCTTGCCTTTGTAGGCTCCCTCCCCCTTCCGCCCCCACCCCCAAGTTTGGGTAGCCAATGTCTAAGTTGCCCATCCCTGTCAACCTTATGTACAGAGGGGTTGGGAATGATCCTTGCCGTAAAGATTTGCTCCCTCTTTTGAGCTACTACATCCATAAGTATAGGTCAAGTTCATCAAATTGTAGTGGATTACTCTTATTTACCTCTTCTTGCTTCCTCTAGTCGAGTTCTGATCATCCAGCCATTGAAACCAGGACAAATGGGTACTATCTTTAAGTATGGGTGTTCTTGTGTATCTCCCCTCACTTGATATCAGCTGGATGCTTCACTCTCCACTCTAGTCCTCTGTGGCCATGTCTCTGTCCCTGGGCCCAAGAGTCCCCACCCAGGTCTTGCCATACTGCTGGCCAACCAGATCTCAACCCAGGTTGACAGGAGTCTATTGAACGTGGTCGGACTTAGCTCACAACTTCATTGCTGTTTTTCTCCCACTTCCCCTTATTGGTAAACCAACATGGTCACCAGCAAGACCACATGCCTTCTCCTGTATTCCCTTTGAGTCTCAGTCTTGGAAGGCGGTTTGCCCTGAGGCGACCTGACCACTTGCCTTAATGGCTCCTTGGGAACAACTTGATTGTTCTAGTAGTAGTCACTCAGACTGCTGTTATTGTTTTTGATTTTTCCTGCTGGTCTTTCTTTCAAGAAGTATCTTCTGTTCTTCTGTACTCTCTAGGCTGGTCTGCTTGTCCTTGAAAGTGAATTTTTTAACACTGAAAAATCTTGCAATGATGTCAGTACAAGAAAAAAAAAATTTTTTTTCTGTGTCTGAACCTAAAAAAAAAAGAGAGAGAGAGACTTGGGGAGTACATAGCTGAAAGGCATCCATTGAAAGTCACTCAGGATACAGATGTGATCTAGAATTTAATTCCTGGGAAATTCACAGTTTATTGGGAAGGCCACACACACACACAATTAGAATACAGTATGGCAAGGCAGCATCAAAGGGACCCATAGCAGTGTAATTTACAAGAATCATGCTTAAAGTGAATGAGTCAGCATGATGATTTAGTGGGAGTATATAGATTTATTCCTAAATAAACAGCTCTGATTACTGTGCTCTTTGTTTTATCTTGTTTTTACTTTTATTTTACAATTTGGATAAAATTTACTTTCATAAAATGCACAAATACATATGCTCCCCACACCTGTAAAGCTGAAGACTAGTCCCACAACACCAGAAAGTTCCCACTTGTCACTTCAGTAAACTCTCCATTACCATAGAGGCAACTACTTCTGTAACATTTCTTCACAATAGACTAGTTGTGTTTGATCTAGAACTTCAAATGAATGGAAATACACAATATAATTTCTTTTCTGTCTGGCATCTTTAGCTTGGCATTTGTCTGGTGTGAGAATCACCAGCACTGATGTGTGTATTACTAGTTCATTTATAATTATGTAATGAATTACCACAGCTTCCTTTTAACTATGACCAACTATTTTCATGTTAAGATGACGAACCATCCCTGTTTAGCCAAGGTTGATGAGGAGTTCCCAGAGCATGGGACTTTCAGTGCAAAAATCACAAAAGAAAAGGTCGACAGAGATGAGTTGGTCACCCTATGATGGCATCCTTAAATGTGTTAATTATTGTTGTTGTTAGGAACCATTGAGTCTGTTCCAACTCATAGCAACAGAACAATAGAGCAAAACACTACCCAGTCCTTTGCCATCCTCACAATTCTTATCTTTGAGATCATCATTGGAGTCACTATGCCATTCCATCTTGTTGAGGGCCTTCCTCTTTGTCACTGACTGTCCACTTTACCAAACATGATGCCCTTCTCCAGGGACTGGTCCCTCATGATAACATGTCCAAAATAAATGAGACAAAATCTTGCAATCCTTACTTCTAAGAAACATTCCGGCTGTACTTCTTAGACAGACTTGTTCATTCTTCTGGCAATCCATGATAATTTTCTTTATCAACACTAAAATTCGAAGGCATTGATTCTTCTCTGGTCTTTCTTATTCATTGTCCAGTTTTCACATGCATATGAGGTGACTGAATGCACTATGGCTTGGGTCAAGTGCACATTAATCCTCAAAGTGACACTGTTACTCCTTAACACTTTAAAGAGATCTTTTGCAGCAAATTTGGTTAATATACTATGTCATTTTGTTTCTTGATTTCTGTGTTAATTAAGGAGCCAAGTAAAATGAAGTTCTTGACAATTTCAGTTTTTCTCCATTTGTCATGATGATTATTGGCTCAGTTGCGATGATTTTTTTATTCTTTACATTGCTTTGTAATCCATATTGAAGGCTGTACTTTCTGATCTTCATCAGTAAATGCTTCATGTCCTCTTTGCTTTCAGCAAGCAAGATTGTGTCATCTGCATATCACAGGTTGTTAATGTGCCTTCCTCCAGTCCTAATTCCCCATTCATCTTCATATAATCCATATTCTTGTATTATTTTCTCAGCATACTGATTAAATAAATATGATGAAAAAACACAATCCTGATACACACTCTTCCTGAATGTAAATCACGTAGTATCTCTTGTTCTGTTTGAATGACTGTCTCATGGTCTAGGTACAGGTTCCCCATGAGTACAAATAAGTGTTCTGGAATTCCCATTCTTTTCAATATTATCCATTCTTTGTTGACCCACACAGTCAAATGCCGTTGCACAGTCAGTAAAGCACCATTAAGAATCTTTCTGCTAGTCTCTGCTTTCAGCCAAGATCCATCTGGTATCAACAATGAGATCCTCCATTCCACATCCTCTTCTGAATCCAGAATGAATTTCTGGAAACTCCCTGCTGTAAATGTTTTTTAATTATATTCAGAAAATTTTCTTTTTCATATGATGTTAATGATATTTTTCAATAATTTCAATTCTGGTTGGAATTTTGAGTCACTGCATTAATAGGCAAAAGTCTAGTTCATCAAATTGTAGTAATTTGCACTTGTTCTCAGTATCAAACATCTTTATCTTCGTTGGTTCTAGTTCTGATCAACTAGCCACCCAAGTTAGATCAAATGGGTCCTAACTGAAAGTTTGGGAATTCACACACACTTGCTGTGTGTGAAAGAAAGACAGATAGACCAGCTGACCTTTTGCTTTCTTCCTATATGATTTTCTTGATGTTATTCCACAGCTCGTACTGCCTTGAATCATTAATATCTAAGGTATCAAATCTTCTAGAGATCATCTCTAAATTCAGGAGGGGTATGATGAAGGTAATATTTTGGCTCTTGTGGACTTATTTTCATTTTCTTCATTTCCAGCTTGAACTTGCATATGAACAATCGGTGGTCTATTTTGCAGTCTGTCCCTTCCCTGGTTTTGATCCATGATATGGAGCTTTTTCAACATTTCTTCCCACAAATGTAGTCAGTTTGATTTCTGTATATGTCATCTGATGAGCTCCATGTGTATTATTGTTGTTGTTAAGTGCCATCGAGTTGGTTCTGACCCATAGCGACCCTGTATAGCGTTTTGGAGGAGTCGCTGGTAAGTTTGAACCACCCACCTTGCAGTTCAAACGGCTTTGCAGTCTGGCGCATTAACCCACAGCACCACACCGGGACTCTTGTGTATAGTCGTCTTTGAAGGTTTTTTAAAAAATTTTATTTTATTGTGAATTATGTGATAGTTTACATGGAAGAACTTTGCTGTTGTTGTTGTTAAGTACCGTGGAGTCGGTTCCGACTCATAGTGACCCTGCACAGGGTTTCTGAGGCTATAAATCTTTACGGGAGCAGAACGCCTCATCTTTCGCCCACAGAACCCCTGGTAGTTTCGAACTGCAGACCTTCAGGTTAGCAGCCTGATTCGTAACCACTACGCTACCATAGAACTTTAGCTTTACACTAATCCTATTGTATATCGTTTCATTGACATGGTTACTAACCCTTCCATGCATCATCAACCAACGCAAACCTACTCCCGGTCGTCAGCACACAGCCCCTCTCCTTCTCTGGGTCTAAAATCTCCAGCCGCTCCATTTCTCCACGTCATCGTCTCTGCCTCCATCTCTGGTGTCAATGCTTCCTGGGTAGGGTCTCACACTCTACTCTTCTCCCTTGATGGTCCTAGGGACCTCCGCTTCTAGACTGCAAAGTCAATCACTCCCTCCTTTTGCTACAAAACTTCTACCTTTACATTTACAACTCTCATAATCAGTCCTGATAACAATTATTCACTATTGTATCACAGGAGACATATCTGCATCTCCCTTCATCTGCCCCGCCCAGACACATTGGATACTACTCAGTGGAGAGTCTACCTTCCTCCATGCCCTCTGGATCTAGATTCCCTCCTGAAAGCTTGTAAGCCAGTCACTTCTTGCCGTTGTAGCCCACCCCCCACCCCCCATTTTGGGTAGCCAATGTCCAAGTTGCCCATCGCTGTCTACTCTGTGTGTGGAGGGGGTGGGAATGATCCGTGCTGTAAAGATTTGTTCCCTCTTTTGAGCTACTGCATCCATAGGTGTAGGTCAAGTTCATCAAATTGTATCAGATCACTCTTTTTTTCCACTTCTTTCTTCTTCTAGTTGAGCTCTGATCATCCAGTCATTGAAGTCAGGTCAAGTGGATATTATCTGCAAGTATGGGTGTTCTTATGCATATGCCCTCTCTTCTTATCAGCTGGACACTTTTAGATCTCTGATGCATTCCCAGTGACTACAGCAACTTTATTGATTTCTGAAGTGAATGGGTATGGAAGACTAAGGACACTGGCAAATGGCTCCACTTTTTTCTTATTTTGCAGTGACATATCCAATGTCAAATAAAGATAAACACCTTGCTTTGGATAAGTGAAGCCCATAATTTGAAATTTCTTAAGTAGTGAATAGCTTTCTCCACATCATATATCTGCCTTGGGCACAATCTTTTTAAATAGACAACATCTTCAGGTTCACCTTTCATATAGCAGTATGACTTTATTTTTTTTATCTCATGTTTTTCCTTTGGGGTCTTTTTTGTTTCCTTTTCATGCCTTGTAGCAGTTGCAAAATGTCTATTGGGCAACTGAATATTTACAGAACAAAGAGAAAGAGACACATGAGAAGCTGTCTTGGAAAGACTAAGCCTTTGATGATGTGCCAAAACTCAACTGAGGCATCTTGTTTTTTTCCTTTTTCACTCTCATAGATTTAAATTTAGCAGACTTGGGTGAGATCCCAGCATTTTTATATATATTTTAATGATTTATTGTGAATTATGTGTTAGTTTACATGGGAGAACATTAGCTTTACATTCATCCTATCATATATCGTTTCATCGCCATGGTGGAGGCAGCTCTTCCCCAGTCCTGTTTTAAGTGCCATCTTTCCTGAGGGACTCAACTTTTGGCACTATATCTGACAATATTTTGGTGCTACTCATGTTGCAATATTCAATATGTTAGTGTTATTTAACAGTGTTCCATTACTATTCATAAGGCTTTCATTGGTATGGCACTGTAGGATAAGCACTCCTCAGAAACCATATACAGTGTCTCTATGAGTGGAAACCAACTCAACACTTCACAACAACAGCAGCAAACATTCAAAATTAGTCTGACTCTTTTTCTTCCTGGTCTGTGTTAGTCTGTAAGCTCAGCTGAAACCCATCCACCATGGGTGAGTCTGCTTACATTTAAAATATTGGTGGTATAGCCTCCAGCTTCACAGCAACACGCAAGCCACCACAGTACATAACTGACAGTACATAGTATCGAACTGATGAATAGAGAGAGATGTTTCCTCAGGCTTAGTAATCTGACTTTCCATTCATTCAATTCTATGTCTTCGCCCTTTCAGTGTATTATCTGTTTCTAAATTCTTAAGTGTGAAATCTTCTGGCTTTCCAATTACTGTTTTTATATGGTTCCCATTTTTTTTCAATTTTCCATAGTTCTATCTGAGTTTTCCTTGATTCTATGTGTGGTTTTTTTGAAGTCTTTTTTACAAACTGTTTCAGTTACCTAATTAGCATTCTTTAAAATTCCTTATCTGGTTCTGATACCATATCTGATATTATATTTTCTGAATCTATATTTTGGTCACTTTTTTGAGACACTGTCTTATTTTGTCATATAAGCTGTAATGTCTGTTTTGTCTGAGAAATTCTGGTGTCACACTTACATTTAGTTGGTAGTTGTATATTGATGTATTCTCAGACACTCAGCACCTGTCTCCTGGTAGATGCGGTAGAGATAGGAATTGTGAATGCAGTTAGTTCTCTGTTAACTGTGTAGCATAGTTCAGGGCGTGCTCACGTACTTCCAGAAGCAGGGTGATATGCCAGGCACCTGACCCCAGGCAGAGCAAAGACTGCCAAGGAGGAGTTGTGGTTGTACTCTAGCTTGGCAAAGGTAGGGACAGGCCACCCTCCCCTGAGCTACCAGGAGAGCAGAGGAAAAAGGGAGACTTGAACCTCATTGCCACCGACCTCTATTGTGTCCTATGCTTTAAGGCCACTGTATCAACAGCTGCTCCCAAAAGTTCAAGAGAGTTGAGCAACTGCAACCCACAGTCCACTAATTTTTCTTCTCTCTGATTGCTCCTGTTCTGCTTCCTCTTCTGGTAAGCATTCAATCCATGCTCTGTCCTGTCCTCTGATGTTCAGGATTCCAGGATAGCCATCAACATCTGTTTCATTAAATTTCCCGTGTCTTTGTTACAGAAGGTCAACTCAGTGCATCTGCTTACTCTGACATCACTCTCTTAATAAATCATTACACAAAAATCCAAGTCTTAGGCTCTGCTTATAGTGACTTCAACTTACGACACACAGCTTAGGGTGATAGTCCCTTAAATACAGCCTCTTTCATGATGAGAGTTGATAACATGATGAGCAACATTACTCATGGAAGTGTGTCCCTCGTTTATATTGTGGGGGAGATATATTAAGGACTACTAGTTTAAAAACAACTGTTAAAAAAATAGTCTAAATAGTAAAATAATGAAAATATGTAATATTTTGGTTGGCAGTAAACTTATTAAGTAAGGGCTGACCATGCCACCATGACCATTCATATTGTGTGAAAAGTGTTTTTGTTTTGTTTTTAAACCTTTTATTGTGAATTGAGTGATACTTTACATGGGAGAACATCAGTCTTACATTCAAGCTATCATATTTTGTTTCATTGCAATGGTTACAATCCTCTCCATGCATCATTGGTTTACAGTATTTGCTTATATTCCCTCTTTGTGTGTGTGTGTGAAAAGTGTTTTTGAATGGCACTGATAATGAGATTTGCAATTTTTGCGTTCTCACAGGAGCAAGACAAGAAAAGGGGGTTTGAGAAAAGTAGTTTATGTGGGATATAGTCCCAATAAGAGCTGCAGGACACTTGGGAAGTGATACAGGGCAGGGAGGAAGAAGTGGTGTAAAAGGCAACAAACTCAGGGTGAACTGATGAGCAGAGTGGAATCTCTGAGTGGTGAAGTCACTCAGCAACTATTTAAAAGACTGGAGTTTCAAAGCTGTTCAGAGATTCAGGAAGGATGGCGTGAAGATCTACTCCCCCTGCGCCACCCCCCCAAAATCACCAATCACTGAGAACCCTAAGGAGTACAATTTTACTTTAACCCACATGGCTAACAACTGGTAGTAATGAGCAGATGGTTCCTGTAAGATGCTGAGACTTGTTCCCATGAGGGTCTTGTGGAAAAATACCTCTCTCAGGAGGGGAGAAGCTAGGGCATGCATCCACAAACTCCCATTTATCAAGGCTTGAATGCTCCCACATTGACCTGTCCAGAACTTACTCCTTTTTGTAGAGAAAGTCCTCAGACAAAGTCCCAAGTGCTTGTAGTAAAAAAGCAGATTTCTGTACCAGAATGGAGAGTTCTGAGCAAATAGAGGTGAGACCACTGCAGTCACCTGCTACAGTCTTGAAGAGAAGAACAAGAGAACATCTGGCAGCTGAGGATGCCAATTCAAGGAGAAAAAAATAATGAGACATGATGCACTTCAATTTCTATAACTTGAAAACTATGATTTATTAAAGAGGCAGAAGAAAACTTGGCAGGGAACAAATGCTGCAATTGCAGTGACTTGTTAGTTGGCAGGTTTCAGAGAAAGTTCAAATTTTGTGTTGACTGGGAAGAGAGATTGTAATGTCAGGGCAGGGAGATGGGACAGAGGCCAAACTGAGTCTGAGAACCAGTGGAACTGAGATTTTGCAATTGACCACACATGACTCAGCTTATGGATGGACCACATCAAGATTCGTTGGTGAAAACAGGTGGATGCAGGTCAGAGTGCTCAGCAGCAAGACAAACTAGAGCAGGTTGGGCGGCAGCAGGTGGTCTGACAACAGCTGGGGCGGCAGCAGGTGGTCTGGCAGCAGACTGGGCGGCAGCAGCTGGATACACAGCAGGTGGGTCTGCAGCAGCTTGGCCCACAGCAGGAAGGGCGGCAGCAACTGGAGATGCAGCAGCTGGGCTGGCAGCACTGGGGCCTGCAGCAGCTGGACACACAACAGCTGGGTCTACAGCAGGTAGGCTGACAGCACACAGACTGGCAGCATTGAGGTCTGCAGCAGCTGGACACACAGCAACTGGGGCGGCAGCAACTAGACACACAACAACTGGGGCGACAGCATGTGGGCTGGCAGCACACAGACTGGGAGCACTGGGGCCTGCAACAGCTGGACACACAGCAGCTGGGACGGCAACAGCTGGACACACAGCAGCTAGGCCTACAACAGCTGGACACACAGCAGCTAGGGCGGCAACAGGTAGGCTGGCAGCACACAGACTGGCAGCACTGGGGTCTGCAGCAGCTGGACACACAGCAGCTGGGGCGGCAGCAGATGGGCTGGCAGCAGCCGGGGCTGCAGCAGTTCTCCTGGCCTTGACCACAGCCCTGGTCAGAGCAGACGGAGCCACAACAGGAGTTGACCATGGTGTCAGAGGGTGGAGGTTCTGGGTGTGTTTCCAGGAGAGTGAGGTTCTTGAGTTTGGAAGTCTCCTCACCCCGTGTTCCCTTTTATACCCTACTAAGGGCTGCTGTGCTCAGGTGCAGTACTCTTCCTTGTTATTGTTTCTCCTAATCAATAGGTAATTATCAAATTAGGAAAGTTTGTTTTCCTGGATAAATCTTTCAAGATGGATGGAAAACATGGTTTCTTTTCCTGATGTGGAGGATTCATCCCACCACCTCTTCCTCATTCACCTCGTTTGTATCTTGCTTTGGTTTCCTCCAAGAGAATTGTCACATGACATTCTGTCTCTATATGTGTCAGTCACACTTTACATGGCCCATCATGTCTACATTTGGTTACAGTGCTTCACATAGGCCCATGATTCTTTTTGGTGATCAAGGAGGATAAAGCAATGTTTTAATCTGATGGCTCACTCATTGAGGGTAAGGTGGGTAAAGGAGGTTTGAATGTATGAGTACTACCTGTGTAATGGGATCACTGGCATGTGACTCAGAAGATGATTAGGACATACCCCACTGAGTTATGACCCATTTCCTAGACATTAGGAGCAAAAGTAAGTCATAACATTGTGATGTTTCTTTTTTTCTCCAAAATTCAGTTTTAAGATCTGAGGAAAGCTGAGTGAGTCTTGGTGATACAGTGGTTAAATACTCAGTTGCTACCTACTGGTTTGCAGTTCAACCCTACCTGCTGTTTCATAGGGGAAAGATGTGGCAGTGGACTTCTGTAAAGATTACAACACTGGAAACCCTATGTGGTATTTCTAATTTGTCCGAAAGAGTTGCTATGAGTCAGAATCAACTCAATGGCATTGGGTTATTTTGGCTGGGGGAATATGGAGCCAGAGATAATTAGCAATTCTCCATAAGGTTCAGGTCCCTCAACTCCCTCCTCTATGAGGTTGATATTTCTTCTGATTCTGACATATAGCTCTTCAGGTTTTCACGGGCATATTGACTTATATCCAAGACTTCCAAGTTTTGTTTGCTATCTCAAGATAGATTACCTGGTGTCCTACCTCTTACTCTAACTCACAACTGACCATTGTGCTATCTATGTTGAATTACTGGATGGACTCTGAAGATGACCTACCATTCTGCTTCATTATTTAAGTTATTGATCAGATTCATCCTCTAGGATTTTGTCTTCAATAAAGGAAAGAGAAAACAAATATTCAGAATAAAAGGCATCAATCTTTTATTTTTACAAGGTGGGATGAAGGAAAACCTTAAAGAGTTAAAAAACAGTCAAATGACTTATACTTCAGAAAATGAAGGATACTGTTAGTATATATGCATGTGTGTTTCTTTTGGATTGAGGAAACCAAGGGAAAGAGACCAACTAGAAAATTCTTTGTATTATGTTGTTGTTAAGTGCTGTTGAGTTGGTTCTGACTCATAACAATCCTATATTGGGTTTCCAAGGAGTTTCTAGTGTGTTTGAACCAACAGTCTTGTAGTTGGCAATTCACTGCTTATCTTACAGAGCCACACTAGGACTCTAAGTACTCTTTGTATTATATTATTCCAAATATGTGTCATGTTCCACTTTAAGGTGTTCTTTGAGTCTTAGACTTACTTGGACTAATCTCATTAAATTCAATCATGGGCATCTCAACTTCATTGTGAATTTTACTGTAAAATATTTTCAACAACATATTTGGAGGCCATGAGGACTTCCAGTTTTGGCGGCAGTGGAGAAAGTCAGGTAGGGAACTCTCCATGCTAGAGGGACTGGTATCTCATGCAGGAAGTGCTCAGAGAACAACTCCAGAGCTCCAGATCTACCATAAGGTTCAGGACATCAGTTTCTCGCAACCGCAAGTGAAAAAAAATCATGATATTAAGGAAAATGCTGCAAGTTAGGAATCTGGAGATGGGACTATCTCTGTGGCCAACCTGCTCTGGCAGAGTTTAGAGGGCAGGGCTATAGCCAGTCCAGCTCAAAAAGTTGGTGCTAAAAGTGGTGCAGAGACATTTGCAAATAAAAAGTGGCAGCGGGAGACTACACATTCCTCCCTCTTTTTAGCTGTCCTGCCTTCCTTGCTCAGCCCAGACAACATCAGGTGGGACAGTTTTCCTATGGCGGTGATTATGAAACAGCCACGGAGACACAGCCCTAAAATTTTCTCCTGTGGGACCCTTGGTGGCTGTCTGCCGTGGAGTCGGTTCCAACTCCAGGTGACCCTGTGTGGGGTTTCTGGGGCTGTGGGTCTTTGCGGGAGCAGAGTGCCTTGCCTTTCTCCTGCAGTGCAGCTGGTGGTTTCAAGTTGCTGACCTTGTGGCTCACTACCACATTTGTGGCCACTGTATTACCTGGGCTCCCTGCGCAAGACCCATATAAATCAATCTGTAAAACCCCAACATAAAAGGACTCAATCATATCGACAATTGTGCTGTGCACACGCAGATACCTAACTGATCTTCAGAGACAAAAATAGTGGACAATCTTTGTCCCATTAACTTCTTAATATCTACCTGCACACCTCAACTATAGTGACTAGAGGAGGGGCCTGAGAGAGTGGACACCCTCACCAACTGTTGGAGGCTTCTACCTTGCACACACACTGCCTGAGTAGCTTGGGACAGTCGACCACAGCTTCATTTCTGTTCCAAAGTGGTGGTTCTTGTCTCTGCATTTATATTACTTCCACTTTTGGTCCTTTTGATCACACATATTTCCTGGAGGTGGCAGCTTTTTCTCCCTACATTACCTAAGAGGAGACAGCAATTGTGGCCATATACCCAAGCTATGAGCATACCCCATGACATTCCATCACCGAGACAAGAGCCAACAACATCTGCTAAACATTACATGTGAAAAGGGAAGCCAATCTCCT
Source organism: Chrysochloris asiatica (assembly GCF_000296735.1). Lineage (NCBI taxonomy): Eukaryota > Metazoa > Chordata > Mammalia > Afrosoricida > Chrysochloridae > Chrysochloris > Chrysochloris asiatica. The sequence goes on from NW_006408525.1 coordinate 26,476,692, forward strand.
GATCATATTCACCAGGAGACACCCAGTAAGCTTAACAACAAACAACAAACTTCCACTCAAGCTTTAAAAAACAAACAAAATACATAACTATCAGAAATGATGAACAAAAAACAACAAATGATATAGAAACATGTCCAAAAAACAGAAGAAAGTAGCTGAGACAAATGAGCTGGAGACAAAGTCTTTCTAGAGGAGGAAGAGCAGGTTTTTGGATATGTCTGAGAAAGAATGATATGGAAACAAATTCAAATGCTCTGAAGAAGGGTGGAGGAAAATAAGGAAGAAGTCAGGAAAGTACTACAGGAGCAATCAAATAAGATTGATACAGCATTGGAAACAATTCAAAACCTGCAAAAAGATGTCCAGATGATTAATAATAAGATACCAGAAATGGACAATACACTGAAAGGGGAAAGGAGCAGAATAGAAAAGATGGAAGCCAGAACTAGTGAGCTGGAAGACAAATCTCTCAATACTGCTAAGAGAGAAGAACAAACAGAGAAAAGGGTAAAAAAATATGAAGAGAGTCTAAGATTCATGCTGGATAACATGAAGAGGAACAACATAAGAATTATTGGCATTCTGGAACAGGAAGAATCAGAGAAGTCTACAGAGGAAATAGTTGAAGAGTTTCTGGAAGAAAATTTCCCTAACATCTTGAAAGATGAGAAGATAAACATTCAAGAAGCTGAACATACCCCAGGAAGGACAGACCCCAAAAGAAAGTCACCAAGACATAATAATCAGGCTTTCCAAAATCAAAGACAAAGAATGCTAGAAGTGGCCAGGGAGAAGAGAAATGTCACTTTTAAAGGCAAGCAAATCAGATTAAGCTCTGACTATTCAGAACAAACCATGCAGGCAAGAAGGTAATGGGGAGACATATACAAAGCCCTACAAGAAAAAACAAAAAAACAAAAAACAAAACTGTCAACCAAGAATTGTCTATCCAGCAAAACTATCAATCAACTATAATGGTGCAAATCAAGACATTCCATGATAAACAGAATCTGAGAGATTTTATCAAAACCAACCCAGCACTTCAAAACATCCTAAAGGGAGTTCTGTGGACTGAAAACCAACAAGAATAGACAATAAGCAGTGATTGACAGACGCGGCAACACCACCTGGATCTCAGTCAACAGATAGCAGAGTCCAGAACAGAACAAGATTATAACAACAAACTCAAAGGATCTGGGAGGTCAACTGAAGATCAAAATTATATCAAAGTCAAAGAAGGGACAAACGTAGTAACAGAGACCAAGGTGGTGAGGATGTCAGGTAAATTACAGGATACAATGGATTCACTTAAATGGAGAGAAAAACTATAAGGCAACCCCAAAGAAAGTTAAAACTTCACAACTTACCATGAAAATGAACTTCCAAGCAGAACAAGCAAACATGAAAACTAAAAAGAAACTGACAAATAATAGCACAAAAAACACAAACCCAACACAATAAGGCACGCAGAACCAAATAACGAACAGCACTACCAAAAAAGTAACATAATGGAAGCAATTAATTCATACCTATCGATAATTACATTGAATGTCAATGGGTTGAATGCACCAGTGAAAAGACAGAGAGTGGCAGAAAGGATAAGAAAATAAGACCCTTCAATATGCTGCTTGCAAGAGACACACTTTACCCACAAAGATAAAAACAGACTAAAAGTTAAAGGATGGAAAAATCTACCAAGTTAACTGCAACAATAAACAAGCTTGAATGGCACTACTAATCTCCAACAAAGTAAACTTTAAGATAAAAACAGGCATAAGAGACAAAGAAGGACACTATCTCATGATCAAAGGGTCAATTGAGCAAGACGACATAACCATAGTAAATATCTACACTCCCAATGAAAGAGCACCAAGATACATGGAGCAAACCTTACTAGATGTGAAGAAACAAATAGATAAATCTACGGTTATAGTGGGAGATTTTAACATGCCACTCTCGAAAAGGAACAGAGCAACCAGAAAGAAACTTGACAAAGTTACAGAGGAACTAAACAACACAATCAGCCAACTTGACCTTATAGATGTATTCAATCCAACTACAGCACAATATACATTCTTCTCCAGTGCTCATGGAACATTTTCCAAAATTGACCATGTGTTAGGTCACAAAACAAGCCTCCATAAATTTACAAACATCAAAATTCTACAGAGCACCTTCTCAGACCACAATGCTAAAAAACTAGAGATCAGCAATAAGAAGACCAAGGCAATAAAGTCAAATACATGGAAACTGAACAACACCCTGCTGAAAAGTGACTGGGTAAAAGAAGAAATTAAACGTGAATTCACAAAGTTCCTAAAAACAAATGAGAATAAAAACACAACATACCAAAATCTTTGGGACATGGCAAAAGCAGTGCTGAGAGGACAATTTATTGCAATAAATGTGCACATCCAAAAAGAGGAAAGAACCAAAATTAACACACTAACACAGCATCTTCAATAATTAAAAGCAGACCAGCAGAGGGAACCTACAGTCACCAAAAGAAAGAAAATAATAAAATATTTGGAGGCCATGTAGTTGGGGGAGTGAATATGCTGAATGACAGAATCATTGTTCTAAATGCTTTAGACATCCTTGTAGAAGAGACTAAATCTAACAACATGATGTGTCAGAGCCACTATTATATCTATTAAATTTTTTTTTTTTAAGTTTAGTAACACAGTCTGGTGCATGACATTGAGGAGGAGTAAATACATCTAAATTTATTGGGACAATGTAGAAGTCTGGTGGCTCTGTAGAATAAACACTGAGCTGCAAACCACAAGATCAGAGGTTCAAGTCCACCTGCAACTCTATGGGAGAAAGATGAGGCTTTCTGCTCCCTCAAAGATTTATGGCTTCAGAAACTCTTCACAGGGTCGCTAAGACAGAATGAAGTCATCTCAACAACAACATCAATAATTGGAGTCCTGGGAAAGCATTGTAGGACAGGCATTTGACTGTTAACCACAAGGTCAACCCACTCCTAGGATACCCTTTATAAGGTTGCTATAAGTCAGAACTGACTCCACTTCACTTAACAACAACAACAATACCCCCCAAGGTTGTGTTCACCCTCCATACTTGTACCCTGTTGTAATATTATCACCCAAAGAGCCATATTAATTCCTGGGATTGTTTATAAAAAAACATTGAGAATTGAAACAACCATTGTACGTCTCTAAGAAGATATTGAAGCTGTTTTTCATGCAAATCTTAGGTGTTTCGCATTGTAATAACATCATTGTAAGTTCACATATGGAGTCCTGGTGTGACATTATAGGATAAGCAATGAACAACTAAGTTGGTTTGAACCAGATGGTCCATGGTTTAAACTCACCAGCTGCTCCTCAGAAACTCTATATAGAGTTACTATGAGTCGGTACCTACTGATGGCACTTAAAAACAAGAAATCCATACTTATTGTCAATCACTTACTGACAATAACTTCTAAATGCAAATATGGATGAATAAATTACATTTACTAAAGAAAGGAGAAAGCAGTCCTACTCCTCCCTGAACATTTAAAAGTATCTGGGAAAAGCATTTAATTCCAGGTTACATAAGAAGTGAAATAAATGAAATTAAAATTGATGTGATGGTGACATTGTGATCAGTGAACAACAGGTGAAAACACTGGAAATTTTGACTAAAGAGGAGAAAACTGGAGCAAAAAAATGGCAGCATAACATAGAAAGGTTTTGCATTAGGACTGGGCATAACCATGTGACTGCAATGGGCTGATACAGGATAGGGGGATGGCTCCTAAGAAAGAAAGAAACTTTATGGAATGGGCTGTGTCCATAGACAATGGAATGGTTTCAGTGTAATCTGGTGAAGGAAGATTCAAGAGCTAGACAGCTGCAATTGAACAAAATGAATTTAGAGATCCTTTTATTCTCCTGAGGCATTTAGAAGTCTAATAAACTGAAGTCCTTAAGATCTTCTTTTGTTCATAATGAGTTTCTACTCTTGCCCTGGCCCTGATTTCCATATTTATACAATCAGTATGAAAACTGGATAAAGTCCTAATTGTACCTCTGCTTGGAGCATTTCTGACTATACTTCTAAGACAGATTTGCTCATTCTCCTGGCAGTCCATGATATACTCAATATTCTTCACCAACACCATGATTCAAATGTATCAATTCCTTTTTCACTGTTTAGTTTTTGAATGCACACGAGGTGATTGAAAATATCATGGGTTGAGTCATGCACACATGAGTCACACTTGTGTGACATCTCTGCATTTTAATATTTTAAAGAGGTCTTTTACAGCAGATTTGTCCAATGCAATATGGCAACAGTTCTTTACTGTTGCCTCCATGTGTGTTGATTGTGGTTCCAAGAAAAATGAAATCCTGACAACT
>NW_006408525.1:26482076-26485597 GCF_000296735.1 Chrysochloris asiatica
GGCTTGAGAAGACAAAGTAAAAAATTATAAAGAAATGTGCAAAGACGTGGAGTTAGAAAACCAAAAGAGAAAAACATGTTTGGCATTTTTTATCCTGAAAGAACTTAAATAAAAAATAAAAAAAAATCAAGCCTCGAGTTACAACATTGATTGAAGGATTCTATGGGGAAAATATTGAATGATGCAGGAAGAATCAAAAGGTTGAATTAATACACAGTTTCTGTACCAAAAATAATAGGTTGCTGGTCAGTCACTTTAAGAACTAGCATATGGTCAACAATCAATGGTATTGAAAGCATTCCATGCTACAACTGCCTTATGCTGTTGTCTGCTGTTAAGTTCCATTGAGTCAATTTGATCTCATAGTGACCTTGTATAAGGCTTCCGAGGAGCAACTGGTGGATTTGAATTGCCAACTTTGTGGTTCACAGTCCAGTGCTGATCCTACATCATCACCTCAGCAGTCCTATACCCCTGTTAAATAATCATTTCTTTTTACATTGATCTTAAACTGGTGCCTTAATCTTATAATTAATTCCTATAGATTTATAGGTCTATTTCTGGACACTAACCAATTGCATACCACACTGAAAAAATCGCTGGGTTAGAATGTCTCTGCCATTACTAAAAGGTTTACAAATCCATTAATTTATTACTATTTTTAAATTCCCTTGTATAGAGCATCTAATCCACCTCTCTGTCCTATCCTCTTAAGCTCAAAGTTCTGGGATCACTATCTAGATCTGTTTCACTTGGTCTTTCATGTCTTTATCACAGAGGGTCAACTCAGTGCATCTTCTTACTCTGACATCTTCTAACACCTCTCTCTTAATAAATCATTACACAAGAACCCTTGTCTCAGGCTCTGCTTGTAGTGAATTCGACTTATAGCCCCCCAATTTTAGGTAGATTAGGGTGGTGGTAGTGTGCCATAGAGTAGGTTCCAACTCATAGCGACCCTGTACAGGGTTTCCGTGGCTATAAATCTTTACGGGAGCAGAAAGCGTCATTTTTCTCTCACAGAACAGCTGGTAGTTTCAAACTGCTGACCTTGAGATTAGCAGCCTGATTTACAACCACTCCACTACCAGTGCTCCTTACAGCTTAGGGTGCTACCACCTTAAATGCAGCCTGTTTCATGATGAGAGTTGCTAACATGATGAGCCACATTACTCATAAAGGTATAGCCCTCATTCATTTACAATGTGAGAGAGATTTCTTTCTTCTTTTTAAGTTTACAGGGTCGCTATGGGTCGGACCCGACTCGATGGCACTTAACAACAACAACAACAATTGTGAATTATGTGAGTTTACATGGGAGGATATCAGTTTTATATTCATCCTATTGTATTTTGTTTCATTGCAGTGATTACAATCCCCTGCATGCATCATCAAACAACCACAGGCCTGCCCCCCAGCTGACAGCACACAACCCCTCTCCCTCCCTGAGTCCAGTGGCCCCAACTGCTCCATCTGTCCACGTCATCATCTCTGCCTCCATTTCTGGTGTCACTGCTTCTCTGGATAGGGTCCTGTACTCCACTCTTCTCATTTGATGGTCCCAGGGACCTCCTCTCCAGGACTACAAAATCAATCCCTCCCTTTTGTTACAAAACATTTACCTTTACATTTCTGACCCTCACAGTCAGTCCTGATAGCAATTATTCATTATTGTACCACAAGAGTCTTAATCCCCATCTCCTTTCATTAGCCCTGTCCCAACAGATTGGAAACCATTCAGTGGAGCTTCTACCCTCCCCCACCCCGTCTGGAACTAGACTCCCTCTTGAAAGTTTTTAAGACAGTTACTTCTTGCCTTTGTAGCCCCCCAATTTTAGGTAGCCAACATTTAAGTTGCCCATTCCTGGCAACCCTGTGTACTGAGGGAGTGGGAGTGATCCTTGCTGTAAAGATTTGTCCCCTTTTTTGAGCTATTACATCCATAAGTATAGGTAAAGTTCATCAAATTGTAGTGGGTTACTCTTTTTTTTCCCTATTCTTTCTTCTTCTAGTCGAGTTCTAATCATCCAGCCATTGAAGCCAGGTCAAGTGAGTGCTATCTGCAAGTATGGATGTTCTTGTGCATCTCCCCTCACTTCACATCAGCTGAACGCTTCACTCTCTGCTCTAATCCTCTGTGGCCATGTCACTGCCTCTGGGCCCAGGAGTCCCCGGGTCTTGCCATACTGCTGGCCAACCAGGTCTCCACCTGGGTTCACAGGAGTCTATTGAATGTGGTCAGACTTAGCTCCCAAGTTTATTGCTATTTTTCTACCTCTTCCCCTTATTGGTGACCAATGTGGTCACCAACCCGACCACATGCCTGCTCGTGTAATCCCCTTGAGTCTTAGACTTGGAAGAGGGTTTGCTCTGAGGGGACCCCACCACTTGCCTTGATGGCTCCTGGGAGAACAGCTTGCTTGTTCTTGTAGTAGTCAGTCAGACTGCCATTATTGTTTTTGTTTTTTCCTGTCAGTCTTTCTTTCAAGAAGTATCTTCTGTTCTTCTAGCTGCTCCAGGCTGGTCTACTCATCCTGTCAAGTGGAAATTTCCCACCTTAGATGATTCTGGATGGGGTTCAGGATTCCACCTAAGGTCTTATGCAATGCAGAGGCTCCACAGGAAGCCTCTTTCACTGGGAAACTTCTAGCCCCCTTTAAGGTATTTCAATCAGTTATAGGCTGAAAATGGACTTACAAGCTTTCTATTGTGATGTTTCTGGCTATTCCTTTGAGAGAGATATATTTAGACTACTAGTCCAAAATAAACTGTGCTAAAATAATATAAACAGCAAAATAGTTGTAAGATTTAGTGTTTTGATTGGCAATCATTCATTGAGTATTGACCATGGCACTATGGTGACCATTCATATTGTGTGAAAAGTGCTCAGAAGGACCCTGATACTGAGATTGACAATGTTGGTATACTCACAGGAGCAAAACGTGAAACAGTCATTTGAAAGTAGTTTATTTGAGAGAAATCCTAAGAAAAGCCTTAGGAGATTTGGGAAAGGATTCAGAGACCAGAGGAGGAGGAGTGAGAAAGGCAGCAGAGTGAATTAATTAATGGACTGGAATCTCTAAGTGGTGCATATGGCTCAGCAGTTATCTGAAAGACTGGACAGAGATACAAGGATTGCCTGTAGGTTTACAAACATCATCAGCCATCAAGAGACCTCAAGAGCACACTCTACACATGTTGGTAATGAGCAGATGGTTCCTACAAGCACTGAGACTCATTCACACTGAGGATTTGTGGAAAATTCCTCTCATAGATGGGAAGAAGCCAGGGCATACATCCAAAAACTCCCATTGATCAAGGCTTGAATTCTCCAACATTGACCTGCCCAGAACTAGCTTCTTCTTCTAAAGAATCCCTCAGGCAGAGTACCAAGTGCTTGTTGTATAAGCAGATTTCTGCACCATATTGAGATCTACTGAACAAGATGTTAGGTGCCATCGAGTTGATACCAACCCATAGTGACCTTATGCATAACAGAACGAAACACTGCCCAATCCTTG
>NW_006408525.1:26499075-26501034 GCF_000296735.1 Chrysochloris asiatica
AAAAAAAAAAATCACAAAAAGATTACATATTGTATGACCCCATTTATATAATATTCTTGAAAGAACAAAATTAGAGAGGTGAAAACAGATTAGTGATTGCCATGAATTAGGAATGAGAAATACAATCAGAATGTTCCTTAAAAGAGAACATGGAGAGACATTGTCTCAGGAACTTTGGACATATTATCAAGAGGAAATATTCTCTGGAAAAGGACATCATACTTGGTATAGTAGAATGTCAGAGAAAAGGGGGAAGACTCTCAACAAGATGGTTTGACACAGTGGCTACAATAATCTGCTCAATCATAGCACCAATTGTGAGGATGGTGTAGGGCTGGGTGGTGGGTAGGAGTAAGTTGTTGTTGTTATTAGTGCTATAGAGTAGATTCTGACTCAGAGTGACCCCTGTATAGGGTTTCTGAGGAGCCACTGGTGAGTTTGAACTACCAATCTTGTGGTTCCCAGTCCATTGTTAATCCTAAAGTGCCACACCAGGAGTAAGTAGTCAGGATTATAATTGGCATCATGGCTACATCTAGGCTAGGCCTAGTTTATGTTGGGTTTCTGGTTAGGACTAGGGTAAGTGTTAAGGGCAAGAGCTAGCCTAGGCCAAGGTCTAGGTTTTAGGGTTACAGTTAGGTTTATTTTATTTTTCTTGTTGAAATTTGTTTTATTTCCTCTTTGTTTGGGAGTTCTGTGACTACAATATTACCTATTTTTACTTTATTGTTGTTTGCTGTTGCAGCTCTCTCTCTGGTTTTCTTTCAGTCTTACAGATCTATGTTACTTTGAAGCCTTTTCTATTTAGGTTGAGTCTAGGTGATATTGTCATGTATGTTAATATCAGGCTATTGTCTTCTGGGCTTAGCACACTGCCCAGAGAAGTCCCTTTCATCTATATAAATATATATATTGGTATGGTTCAGGTTTTTACAAATTTTAAACATTTCTCTTTGTCTGAAAATGACCTCGTTTCGCCATCATATGTGATGGACACTTTTGCTGGATACATGATTCCCGGTTGGCAATATTTTTCTTTCAGAGTTAAATATATATAATTCCATTGTTTTCTTGCCTGTATGGTTTCTGTTGAGTAATCAGAGCTTAGTCTTATTAATTCTCACATAGGTAACTTTTTGTTTTTCCTGAGCTGCTATCTGGATTCTTTCTTGTCTTTGCTTTTAAAAGGTTTGACTCTGTGTTGATGCTTTTCATTTGACGTCAATCCTGTTTGGAATTTGCTCAACTTCTGGAAAGTCTGCTTTCTTGTTTTTCATGACGTTAAAGGAAGTTTTCTTCTAAGAACAAATGCACAGTATTTTCTATGGTGTTTTTTTTATTTGCATTTTTTTTTTCATTTCTGGTGTAATATTTCTGGCTATATATTTTGGTCACTTGTTTCAGGCATTCTATCTTGCTTCTTCAATGTAAGCTGAAAATATTTGTTTTCTCTGAGACATTGTGGAGTCATATTTACAGTGAGATGGTGCTTGTATTTTCTCAGGCAGTTGATAACTGTCTCTTGGTGGGTGTGGCAGATACTAGAACTGTGACTACAGCTAGATCTCTGTTCACTATTTTTGTATCATAGTTCAGGGTTCACATGCCTCCAGAAACAGTGCACTATGCCAGGCATCCAACCCTAGGCATAGTAAGGCCTGCATAAGAGGGAGTGACACTGGCCTCTGGGAGCCCCTTGCCACCTACCTCCAGTCTTGGCCTAGACCTGCAGGTTGTAGTATCAACAGCTCCTTCCCAAATCTCAAGATGACCAAGCCATACCAGCCCACTGTCTCCCTGGTTTTCCTCTTTCTCACTGCTCCTGTTCAGTTTCCTCTTACAGTCAGCACCCAATCCACCTCTCTGTCCTATCCTCTTATGTTCAAGATTCTGGGATCACCATCTAGATCTGTTTCAGTGTTGGTGTTCTGACAGGAGCAAAACAAGAAACAGGGATTT
>NW_006408525.1:26502692-26504261 GCF_000296735.1 Chrysochloris asiatica
CTGCAGCAGGTCTCCTGGCCTTGACCACAGCCCTGGTCAGAGCAGACGGAGCCACAACAGGAGTTGACCATGGTGTCAGAGGGTGGAGGTTCTGGGTGTGTTTCCAGGAGAGTGAGGTTCTTGAGTTTGGAATTCTCCTCACCCCGTGTTCCCTTTTATACCCTACTAAGGGCTGCTGTGCTCAGGTGCGGTACTCTTCCTTGTTTTTGTTTCTCCTAATCAATAGGCAATTATCAAATTAGGAAAGTTTGTTTTCCTGGTTAAATCTTTCAAGATGGATGGAAAACATGGTTTCTTTTCCTGATGTGTGAGGATTCATCCCATCACCTCTTCCTCATTCACCTCGTTTGTGACTTTCTTGCTTTGATTTCCTCCAAGAGAGCTGTCACATGGCATTCTGTCTCTGTATGTGTCAGTGGCACTTTGCATGGCCCACCATGTCTACATTTGGTGACAGTGCTTCACATAGGCCCATGATTGTTTTTGTTGATCAGGGAGGATAAAACTGATTTTTAATCTAATGGTTCATTCAGTGTTAGGTAGTCAAAGAAGGTTTGAGTTTATGAGTACTACCTGGGAATCAGAAGATTGTTAGGGCATACCCATTCTCCACTGTGAATCGTGAACTGTTTTCTATACATTTTATGGAAACTCTTTTATGGAAGAAAACTAAGTCATAGAATGGTGATGTTTATTTTCTCCAAAATTCCGTTTTAAGTCTTCTTGAGGGAAGCTGGCTAACCACTTAGTTTCTAACCAGAAGTTTGCAGCTCAAACCCACTAACTGTTTCACAGGAGAAAGATGTGGCAGTGGATTTCCATAAAGATTACAACATTGGAAACTCTATGGGGTACTTCTACTTTGTCCTGAAGGGTTGCAATAAGTCAGAACTTATTGGGGTTTTTTGGGTTGGGGGAATGTTGTTGTTGTTAAGTGCCATCGAGTCGGTTCCGACCCATAGCGACCCTGTAACAGGGTTTCCGAGGGTGTAAATCTTTACGGGAGTAGAAAGCCTCATCTTTCTCCCGCGGAGCAGCTGGTAGTTTCGAACTGCTGACCTTAAGGTTCACAGCCCGATTCGTAACCACTACGCTATATGGCTACTGAAATAACTAGCAGTTCTTCATTAGGATCAGGCCCCTGAACTCCCTGCTTGAAGGGGCAGATGTTCCTTCTGATTCTGACTTCCAGCCCTTCAGGCATTCACAAGGCAATTTGACTTATATTCACTGGTCTCCCGTATACTTGCCATCCCAAATTAGATTGCCTGGTGTCCTTACCCCTTACTCTAATTCACAACTGACCATTGTGCTCTCTATATTGATTTACTGGGCTCTGAAGATGTCCTACAGTCTTCTGCTTCATTTTTCAAGTTTTGGATCAGATTCACCCTCTAGATTTTATTTCTTGAAGAAAGGAGAGAGAAAAGATATGTCTACAATAAAGGGCATATATTTATTATTTTTTTCAATATGTAATGAAGGACATACTTAAAGGGTACAAAAATAATGCAATGACCAATGTTTTAGGAAATGATCAATACTGTTAGTATATGTGTGTGTGTGTGT
>NW_006408525.1:26506201-26507376 GCF_000296735.1 Chrysochloris asiatica
GTTGAACTTTTTTCTTCAGTTCACCCACCTTGAGAATGCTGAGCATATTCTTCCTTTTTGGTTTTCTATCCCAAATATATGTTATAATCCATTTTAAGATGTTCTTCGAGTCTTAGCCTAATATCCAAAGATAATTGTATCTGATATAAAGGATAACATTGGAAAGTAATATACAATTCTTGGGAAAAAAATTTTTTTTCTGTGACTATTGTCTCAGACTCGTGCTAAACACGTCAACTTCCATAAATGTCAGAGATCAGTAGAGGGCGTATGGAAATTAGCACAATCTGCATTTCTATATTTCTAGCTATGTATTCTCCTTTTTCATGCTTCTCTGCTTTTCAAAATTAAATTGAGACATAAACTGATGATTATTAGAAAAATGATATTGACATTCTTAGAAGAAAAATGATTCTCTTGCAAGAAAAACCTAAAATGTTAGAATCCTTCAAACTTAGAACAGAGATAGCTCTATGATGAAAGTTTTTTGTGGGGTTTTTTTTTCCATTTTTACTGTGAATTTGGTGTACGTTTATAGGGCAGATAGATCATCAGTTTTACATTGAAAAAATCATACACCTTGCTTAGTTACAATGATTACAATCCCCTCCATGTACCATCAGTTAACAGTATTTCTCTCTATTCATTTTAGGTTTCTTTTTGTTTTGTTTTGTTTTTTAAACACTCAGGCATATAGAATACTTGACACCACCAAAGGGCACATTCTGCAAGTCTGCCTCCTGGCCATCATCTCTTAGTCTCTCTCTTCCCATGAATCTGGAGTCCTCATCTGCTCCCTTTCTCCGTGTCTCCATCTCTGTCTCTGGTGTTGCTGCTTCTCTGGATAAGATCCCGCATTCCACTTGTGATGGTCTCCTGGATAGTCCTAGGGTCCTTTGTTTCTGGACTGTAAGATTAACCACTCCCCTGTTTTTGCTACAAAGCTTGTACCTTTACAATTGTGACAGTCACAATTAGTCATGATAACAATTACTCACTATTGAATCATAAGAATCTTATCGGCATCTCTTTAACCAGCACATCTAGACAAGATGAAAACAAATTATTGGGGACTCTTTCTTCCCCCACACACTCTTAAACGAAACTCCCTCTTGAAACCTTGTAAGCCAGTCACTTTGTGCCTTAACTGCCCCCTCATTTTAGGTAGCCAATGT
>NW_006408525.1:26510852-26511665 GCF_000296735.1 Chrysochloris asiatica
GCAATCCCACCAGCAATGTAGGAGCGTCCCAGTCTCTCCACATCCCCACCAGCATTTATTGTCCTCTACTTTTTTTATCTTTACTGTTATTGCTGGTGTGAGATGATAGCTCATTGTTGCTATGATTTGCATCTCTCTAATGGCTAGTGATCGTGAACATTTCTTCATGTTTGTTGGCTGCCCACATGTCCTCCTTGATGAAATGTCTGTTCATATCCTGTGCCCATTATTTAATTGGGTTATTTGTCTTTTTCTTGTAGAAGTGTTGTAGTTTCCTATATATTTTAGAAATGAGTCCCTTGTCAGATGCATCATTGTATTTCTAGTGGGAATGTCCCACTTCAGAATGTTCTGGATGGGGCTCAGGATTCCACCTAAGGTCCTATACACTGCAAAAGTTATGCAGAAGGCCTATTTCACTGGGCAAGTTCTAGAACCCCTTTTAGGTATTCCAATCAGTTGTAGGCTTACAAGCTTTCTGTAATCATGTTTCCCGACATTCCTTTCTATCCAACTCAAGTGTCCATTTTTCAATAGTAGGCAAGGGAAACCAATATACATAAGATATTGAGTTCAAACCACTGACCTTGCTGTTCAAACTGACTTTGTGGTCAAATGCTTATCCTACAGTACCATGCCAGGACTCCAGTAGGTGTTTAATAAGGATAATAAACATGCTACACAACAACAACCACACACACACAAAAACAAATGCACCTGTTCTGTTTGTCTTTCTCTGTTGAATTTATGATTTGTGTGCTCTTTCTTGTGCATTTCCTTATAGTTTTAATGTTTTCATATTCTTCTTGGATT
>NW_006408525.1:26513140-26514912 GCF_000296735.1 Chrysochloris asiatica
CTCAGTTGGGCCTGGGCCTCGGCTGCGGGCTGTTTGGGCCTCGGGCGGGTGGGTTGCGCCTAGGGCAAGCGTTTTGGGCCTCTGGGTGCCTGGGTGTCAGCCACCGGGCTGCAGGAGGGTTGGGCCTTGGGCGGGTGGCTTGGGCCTCAGCGGGCGGGTTGGGTGGATTGGGCCTTGGGGAGGCCTGTGCCTCGGGGATTGGGCTGAGGGCAGATTGGGTCTCATGGGCACTGGGCCTTGGTGACCGGGCTACCCGGCAGGTTGGGCCTCCAGGGCCCTGGGCCTCAGCGACCTGGCTATGCAGCAGGTTGCACCTTGGGGTCCTGGACCTTGGTGGCGACCAGCTGGGCCGCGAGGTGGCTAGGCGATTTAGGCCTTGGTTGGGCCTGGGCCTTTGTGACCAATCTGTGGGCAGGTAGGGCCTCACAGCAGGCCTTGGCCTCAGTGGGCGGGCCTGTGCCTTGGGAGTTCCTGAGCCTTGGTGGCTTGGCAGAGGGCTGGTCTGGGCTGGGTCAGTAGAGGGCTGGGGTTAATGGCTGCAGAGAAGTAGTGTCCGTATTTGATGACGTAAAAAATGCCTCTCTCAGTCTCTCTGTACCATGGTACCCTGAATTTCCTGATATCCATGCCGATCTCCCTCTCTATTTGTTCAGCTTTGTTAGTTTATGTTTCCTTTTTTCTGGAAATGCAGCCTTCTAAGTGGGGTTGCTCTAGCCCTGTATTCCAAGCTCTGCAGGGGGCAGAAGCACTTGCCGGCACGGGCACAAAAGCGGGAGCCATGTGCAGGCAGGCTAAAGCTCAAAATGCCTGCAATTCCTTAGCAATTTGATCTTTTAAAAAACGAGTCAGAATGTTGGAATATAAGATCTTATGTTTGTTGAAAGGATGTCCGTCTGCTAGACAGAGGTTTCTTATGTGCAATTCCACCCCTTTTCCCCGAGACTGCCCTACCTGAGCTGCTTGGTCAGGGAAGCGCCGGAAGTGGTCCCTCTAAATTGTTTCTTATCTGTGAGCTGAAAATGTTTGTTTTCTCTGCAACATTGTGGTGCCATATTTACATTTAGTTACTGTTTGTATATTGATGTATTCTCAGGCACTCATCACCTGTCTCTTGATGGTTGTGGACTGTGAACTAGAATTGTGAACACAGGTAGATGTCTGTTCACTGTTTGTGTATCATAGTTCAGGGTTCACATGCCTCCAGAAACAGTGCACTATGCCAGGCATCTAACCCTAGGCATAGTTAGGGCTGCATAGGAGGGAGTGACACTGGCCTCTGGGAGCCCCTTGCCACCTACTGTCAGTCTTGGTCTAGGCCTGCAGGTTGTATTATCAACAGCTCCTCCCCAAATCTCCAGATGACCAAGCCATACCAGCCCACTGTCTCCCTGGTTTTCTTCTTTCTCACTGCTCCTGTTCATTTTCCTCCTTACAGTCAACATCCAAACCACCTCTCTATCCTATCCACTTATGTTCAAGGTTCTGGGATCACCATCTAGATCTGTTTCAGTGTTGTGTTCTGAGAGGAGCAAAATAAGAAACAGGGATTTGAGAGAGGTCGTTTGTTTGGAAGATAATCCCAAGAAGAGCCTTAGGAAATTTGGGAAGGAATGCAAGAAAAGGAGGGGAAGTGGTGACAAAGGTAGCAAACACAGAGTGAAGTAATGAATGGATCAGCATCTCTGAGTCATACAAATGGCTCAGCAGCTATCTGAAAGGCTGGAGTTTTGAGGCCATTCAGAGATACCTTGGAAATATGGCCTGAAAATTGA
>NW_006408525.1:26515327-26520572 GCF_000296735.1 Chrysochloris asiatica
AGAGAAAATTCAAATTTTTTGCTGACTGGGGAGACAGGTTGTAGTGTGGGTGCAGGAAGATAGAACAGAGGTCAAACTGAGTCTGAAAAGGAGTGGAACTGAGGTTTTGCAATTGGCTATGCATCACTCATCTTGTGGGTGAACCACATCAAAGAGATTGGTTGGTGAAAAACAGGTGGATGCAGGTCAGAGTGTTCAGCAACAAGACCCACTAGAGCAGGTTGGGCGGCAGCAGGTGGTCTGACAACAGCTGGGGCGGCAGCAGCTGGAAATGCAGCAGGAGGGGCGGCAGCAGGTGGTCTGACAGCAGACTGGGCGGCAGCAGCTGGAAATGCAGCAGGAGGGGCGGCAGCAGGTGATCTGACAGCAGACTGGGCGGCAGCAACTGGAGATGCAGCAGGTGGGTCTGCAGCAGGTGGACCCACAACAGGAAGGGCGGCAGCAGCTAGAAATGCAGCAGCTGGGCTGGCAACACTGGGGCCTGCAGCAACTGGACACACAACAGCTGGGCCTGCAGCAGGTGGGCTGGCAGCACACAGACTGGCAGCACTGGGGCCTGCAGCAGCTGGACACACAACAGCTGGGGCGGCAGCAGGTGGACACACAGCAGGTGGGACGGCAGCAACTAGACACACAACAGCTGGGGCGGCAGCAGGTGGGCTGACAGCACACAGACTGGGAGCACTGGGGTCTGCAGCAGATGGACACACAGCAGCTGGGGCGGCAGCAAGTGGGCTGACAACAACTGGGGCTGCAGCAGGTCTCCTGGCCTTGACCACAGCCCTGGTCAGAGCAGACGGAGCCACAACAGGAGTTGACCATGGTGTCAGAGGGTGGAGGTTCTGAGGGTGTTTCCAGGAGAGTGAAGTTTTTTTGAGTTTGGAAGTCTCCTCACCCCGTGTTCCCTTTTATACCCTACTAAGGGCTGCTGTGCTCAGGTGCAGTACTCTTCCTTGTTATTGTTTCTCCTAATCAATAGGCAATTATCAAATTAGGAAAGTTTGTTTTCCTGGATAAATTTTTCAAAGATGGGTGGAAAACATGGTTTCTTTTCCTTATGTGGAGGATTCATCCCATCACCTCTTCCTCATTCACCTCGTTTGTGACTTTCTTGCTTTGATTTCCTCCAAGAGAGCTGTCACATGACATTCTGTCTCTATATGTGTCAGTGACACTTTGCATGGCCCACCATGTCTACATTTGGTGACAGTGCTTCACATAGGCCCATGATTATTTTGTTGATCAGGGAGGATAAAACTGATTTTTAATCTAATGGTTCATTCAGTGTTATTCAGGTTGGGAAAGAACATTTGAATGTATGCGCATTAACTCTTAATCAGAAGATTGTTAGGGCCTAACCCCTCCCCACTGTGAATCATGAACCGTTTTCTAGACATTTGATGGAAACTCTTTTAAGGAAAAAAACCAAGTCATAAAATGGTAGTGTTCATTTTTTTCCTAATCTCACTTTTAAGACTTCTTTGGGGAAGCTGAAGGTGTTTTCTCAGCACAGTGGTTAAACACTCATCTGCTCACCAAAAGTTTGGCACAAAGTAGAACCACTTTGTGATATGGTTTCTGTGTGTCAGAATCAACTCAATGACATTGGGTTTTTTCTTTTGGGGAAATTTTTTCTGCAGAGATAATTAGCAACTTGCCATGAGGTTCAGATCTCTCAGCTCCCTGGTCTATGGTGGGTTCTTCTACCACACATGCGCACAGATACTCTTAGCGCTTAAAGGGCCAGTCCCCACTTAAACCAACCAGCAACGCAAAAGGGCCACAGCTGACCCTGAACTGTTTAATAACAGTGAAAAGGCCAGAACAGGGGTTGTGAAGTAGGAGAGAGTCTAGAAACAAAACAGGCCAAACATTAAATCCTGATGTACAGCAACAATCAAAAGTGACATCTTGAAATTTATCAGGCAGACTTGAAGGCAAGAAACTGGAGGAGGATATTAAAGTCATACTCATATTAGGCTATAGGTTTTTTTTTCCTTCTCTCTCTCTTTTCCATGATTATAGACTACAGTATCTAATCTGTTGTTTTATTGATTGATTGATTTTGCTATTGCTGGGTTGTTTTGTTTTGTTTTTTTTTTGCCTCCCGCTTTTACCTTTAGGGGGCTCTTTCTCTATCTATATTACCTAAGAAGGGACAGAAACTGCTGCCATATAGTCACACTACAATCACACTCTATAAAACATGAAAATCCATAACCATAACTCTAAAGTTAACTCTAAAGTTAACTCCAAAACCATAACTCTAAAGCATCAATTCTTCTTCGGTCTTCCTAATTTACTGTCCAGCTTTTGCATGTATATGAGGTTATTGAAAATATCATGGTTTGGATCAGGTGCACCTTAGTCCTCAAGTGACATCTTTGCTCTTCAACACTTTAAAAAGGTCTTGTGCAGCAGATTTGCCTAATGCATTATGTCGTTTGATTTCTTGACTGCTGCTTCCGTAAGTGTTGATAGTTGATCCAAGAACAATGAAGTCCTTGACAACTTCAATCTTTTCTCCATTGATAAGAATGTTGTTTATTGGTCCAGTGGTGAGGATTTTTGTTTTCTTTACATTGAGATGCAATCTATATCAAATGCCTTGCTCTTTGACCTTCATCAGTAATATTTTAAGTCCTCTTCACTTTCAGCAAGCAAGGTTATATCATTTGCATATTTCAGGTTATTAATGAGTCTTCCTCTAATCCTGATGCCAAGTTTTTCTTCATATAACCCAAGTTCTTAGATTATTTTCTCAATATACAGATTGCATAACTATGGTGAAAGAATATAGCCCTCTTGCACACCTCTCTTAATTTTCAACCATTCAGTGTTCCCATGTTCTATTCGAACAACTGCCTCTTAGTCCATGTACAGATTCCTCATGAGCAGAAATTAAGTATTCCAGAATACTCATACTTCATAATGTTGTCCATAGCTTGTCATGATCCACACAATCGAAAGCCTTTGAGCAATCAATAAAGCACATGTAAATATCTTTCTTGTATTCTCTGTTTCCAGCCAATATCCATCGGACTTCAGCAATAATATCCCTCATTCCCCAATGAAGGACCCTGTGCCTGATCAACAGAATGGCATTGCAACTACCCCCAATTGGCACTGAATGTGGTCCTGCTTGAGCTTCCAGTCTCCAGAAAGCTTGTGTATTTGTTACACCTGGAGACCCTCCCCCGGTAATTCCAGGTTTCAGGAAAATCTCCATACCCTCACCCATTGTAAACTCTCTAGAACTGTACCCAGACCACACCTCCTTAAATACCACAGTCTGTAAGAGAACAGACGGGCTCTTGGTCTCCTTTGGTGACTTAAGAGTACCCGCTCCCAGATTTACTCTCAATAAACCTGCCTGCTGTTGAAGCCAAGACTCTCTCCTTCGTCTCTCTCTTTCTTTTCCTTACACCCGGCCTCTTCTGTATCTGGCTTGAACCTCTGGAAGTTCTCTGTCAGTGTATGCTTGTAGCCA
The DNA here is from genome assembly GCF_000296735.1 of Chrysochloris asiatica. Classification (NCBI taxonomy): domain Eukaryota; kingdom Metazoa; phylum Chordata; class Mammalia; order Afrosoricida; family Chrysochloridae; genus Chrysochloris; species Chrysochloris asiatica. The sequence goes on from NW_006408525.1 coordinate 26,518,818, forward strand.
TTTCTGTATTACCTTTAGTAAAACTTTACTTGCATGGGATAGCAGAGATTGTCTGATGATTTCTGCATTGTGTTGTGTCACCTCTCTTTGGAACAGGCACCAATATGGATCTCTTCCAATCAGTCAGCCAGACAGTTGTCTTCCAAATTTCTTGGCAGAGATGAGTGAGTGTCTCCTGTGCCTCCTCACTTTGTTGAAAGATTTCAATTTTTGTTCCATCAATTCTTGGTAACTTATTCTTCGCTAATTCCTTCAATGCACTTTGGACTCCCTCCTTCAGTATCATTAGCTCTTGATTATATGCTACCTCTTGAAATGGTTGGACATCAACTATTTCCTTTTGGTACAGTGAGTCTGTGTATTCCTTCTATCTTCTTTTGATGCTTTCTGTATCATTCAATAATTTGTCCAGAGAATCCTTCAATAACGAAAGTTGAGGCTTGAATTTTTTATTCACTTCCCCCAGCTTGAGAAATGCAAAGAACAAATTGTTTTTTGCTGTAAAGTGCTGTTGAGTCCTTTCTAATCCATAGCAACCCTGTAGAGTTCGAACCACCAACCTTGCAGTTCAAACCAACTTTGTAGTCTAGCACATTAACCCACAGTGCCACACCAGGACTCCAAAGAACAAATGGCACATGTGAATATCAGTCACCATGACCCAGGTATCAAAAGATCTAGATGGTGCCTGGCTACCATGACCAACTGCTCTGAAAGGATTAACATGACAATATCCTGGGTTTTGTTGTTGTTGTTAGGGGCTGTCATGTTGTTTCCAACCAATAATGACCCTATATAGGGTTTCTGAGGAGCCACTGGTGAGCTTGAACAACCAATCTTGTAGTTCAACCAACTTTGCAGTCAGCACATTAACCCACAGTGCCACACATGAAACTCCAAATTGTTTAATAAAAAACAAAAAAGTACCAGTCTTACTGGTCAGAAAGAAACTGGAGGAACCTGAGAATATGGGTTTCAACCACCCTTCATGTTTGGAACTAAGCTCACCTTCATGGCTCTTTTTTTTTTTTTTTTTTTTTTTGCCAAGAGGTAGATAGGTATACAGGAGGGACCACAACACTAGTAAGTTGTGCTTACCATGCGATGGTCAACCATTCAAGATCAAAGGGCAATATTTACATTTGGACAAAATAAAAAAGTTTGTAAGGGAAGGTGGAATGGAAATAAGAATTAAAGTGAGGAAGTGGGATAAATATTGCAACATGGAGATGATTGTAATCATTGAGATGAAATGAAGTGTATGATTTCATTAATGTAAAACTGATGAGCTGCTCTATAAACCTCTACTCAAATCACATTAAAAAGTTTCAAAACAATGAGGTACCATATGATCAAGAACCAATTATATTAATAGAAGAAATCCAAGCTGCACTGAAGACACTGGCAAAAAAACAAGGCTCCAGGCCTCTGCATTACATAAGACTAGAGGTGGAAGCCTGAACCCCATCCAGATCTTCAGAGGTGGGAAATTCCCACTTGAAAGGACGAGAAGACCAGCCTGGAGCAGGTAGAAGAACAGAAGATACTTCTTGATAGAAAGACCTACAGGAAAAATACAAAAAAAATATAGGCAGACTGACTGTTACTACAAGAACAAGCCAGTTGCTTGCCCAGGAGACATAAAGGCAAGTGGTCGGGTCCCCTTAGTGCAAACCCCCTTCCAAGACTAAGACTCAATGGGAATACACGCTCTGATTGGTGACCACGTTTGTCACTGATAAGGGGAAGTGAGGG
>NW_006408525.1:26521167-26529099 GCF_000296735.1 Chrysochloris asiatica
TCTCTTGTGATACAATAGTGAATAATTGTTATCAGGACTGATTGTGAGGGTTGGAAATGTAAAGGTAGACGTTTTGTAGTAAGGAGGAGAGTGATGAACTTTTCAGTCTAGGAGCAGAGGTCCCTGGGACCATCAAAGGAGAAGAGCGGAGAGTGGAACCTACCCAGAGAAGCAGTGATGCCTGAGATGAAGGCAGAGATGATGACGTGGAGAAATGGAGCAGCTGGGGACTTTAGACACAGGATCAAGGGATACCATTGCTGCTATATCAGATGGCTCTTGACTAAAAGCAGATAATACCAAAAAGGTGTTTACTTATGCTTTATTGTTTATGTAAAGGCTTTAGACTGTGTAGATCATAACAAACTATGGATAAAATTGCAAAGAATGGGTATCAAGAACACTTAAATGTGCTCTTGAAGGTCCTGTACATAGACCAAGAACAGTGACTCAAACAGAACAAGGGGATACTGAATGGTTTTAAAATAGGAAATGTGTGTACCAGGGTTGTATCCTTTTACCATACTTATTCAATCTATATGCTGAGCACATAATCTGAGAAGCTGTTTTATATGAAGAAGAATTTGGCATCACAATTGGAGGAAGAGTCATTAACAATCTGCCATATGCAGATGATACAACCTCGCTTGCTGGAAGCAAAGAGGACTTGAAATACTTAATAATAAAGATCAAAGACTACAGCCTACAGTATGGATTTCACTTGGCTGTAAACAAAACAAAAATCCTAACAACTGGATCAATAAATACATCACGATAAACAGAGAAAAGATTAAAGTTGTAAAAGGATTCATTTTTCTTGGGTCTATAATCAGTGCTCCTGGAAGAAAACAGCAGTGAGGAAATCAAACAATGTATTACATGGCAGCTCATCTGCTGCAAAAAATCTCTTTAATGTGTTTAAGAGCAAAGATGTCAGTCTGAGGTCTAAGGTGTGCCTGACCCAAGCCATGGTATTTTCAATAGCCTCATATGCATGTAAAAGTTGAACAGTTAGTAAGGAAATCTATGGAAGCATCGATTCATTTGAATTATGGTGTTGGCAAAGAATATTGGAAATACCAGGTACTTCCAAAAGAACAAACAAATCAGTCTTAGAAGAAGTACAACAGTACAACCAGAAAGTCCGTTAGAATTGAGGATGAGGAAATTCTTATACCTTGTGCAGGAGGGACCAGTCCCTTGAAAAGGATATCATGCTTGGTAAAGTTGAGGATCAGTGAAAACGAGGAACAGCCCAGAGAAATGGATTGACACATTGTTAGCAACAATGGACTCAAACAGGACAGCAATTGTGAGGATGGTGTAGGAATGAGTGGTTTTCCTTCATAATTATGTAAGATACTACCATTGGTTAGAACTAGGTGAGTAGTATATGGGACTTACCTTGATATTTTTACTAATTCCTTTGATTCTATAATTATATTACAGTAAAAAAACAGCCCAGAAATGAGGCTAATTAAGGATGAGAGCTGCTTTTATTTGGTGACATGTGCTTGTATCTCATTGAATCTTGATGGCAGTATTAATAGATGGATATTGTGATCCTTTTGTGAAAAGCATCTCTAGGACAACCATTCAAATAATGTGCCCAAGACCTCAGTTAGTATACAGGAGAATCTGAATTCAGATCTAACACTGTCCAACTTCAAAGTCTATGGGCTGTCTCTATGCTGTGCTGCCTCTACCCAAACTGTTTTAAAACAATTCATGGGAACTGCAAACTGTAACCCTCAGGTTACATGGTATAGGTTCAAAACTTTATACATTTTTTTTCTTATTTCTGCTCTTGACTGAATTCTGGTCTGGATAAAAATCTCACTAATGAGTGCCAATTTAATGATTCTATTGTAAAGTCCCCTGAGAACATATGCTTCTACATTGTTCAGAGGGAAAAAAAAAAAGAATATTTCAATGACAATGAATAGTGAGACATGAGAAATTTTAGTGCCTTTGAATGCTAAGTAGTTTTATTGGTAAACATCAATCTATTTCACATGGGGAAAAAAATCTTAGAAATAATATAGAAAAGAAATATTTGAACACTCCTATATGTTGCATCGGAATTGGGAATTCGAAAAAAATTAACTCAGTATCTCACTGTAAATTCTGATTTATTAATCATGTTTCTACAAAAGAGAATAAAGGGAGTGATGATATTGAGACCAGCCATTTCTAAACCAGTATCTTGGTCCATTTGTAAGTTTATGAAATCAGGAAGGCCTGGGGCTGGGGGTGGGGAGCCTACCCTTCCTATCTCTATTCTTCATAGTTACTGAGATCATTCTGATGCATAGCTGAGTTCCAGTCCCCAGAAAGAGATGCCAAAGTTGAAGGTGAGCTACAGCTATTGGGTTACTTGAACAATGAAACAAAGGACACAGGTGGAATGGACAGGAATTGTGGGCTTGTTGTTGTTAGGTGCCATCAAGTTGGTTCGACTCATAGCAACCCTGTGTACAACAGAATAAAACACTGCTCAGCCCTGCATCATCCTCATAACTGTTGTTATGTTTGATCCTATTGTTGCTGCCACTGTGTCAACCCATCTCGTTGGGGGTCTTCCTCTTTGTTGTTGACCTTCCACCTAGCCAAGCAAGATGTCCTTCTCCTGACAACATGTCCAAAGTAGGAGATATGAAGTCTCACTGTTGTTGTTTCTAACGAGCAACCAGGCAGTATTTCTTCCAAAACAGATTTGTTTGTTGAGCTAGAGACAAGATAATAGATGCAAATAGCTAATAGACATAAGAAAAGATGCTTGAATTAATATACAATTAAGAAAATGTGACTTAAAACAATCAAATATTGCTTTTCTTACCAGATGCCAAAAATGTACTATGCTTTATCACAATCAAGGCTGATAAGTCTGTATAGAAAGGTATGTATAGGAGGTATGATGAAAGAGCAAATTAGTGCCATTTTTTTGGCAAGTGAATTGCAATAATTATTTTCAAGGCAAATCGGTGGAAGAAAGATGAGGCTTTCTGCTCACACAAAGATATTCAGCCTCAGAAACCTTATGCAGGGTCACTGTATGTCAGAACTCACTTGACAGTACTTAATAACAACAAAGGCAACTCTATAAATCAGTTCCACTTAAAGATTCTAAAGACTCTTTCTTTTCTCCTTTTTTGCAGCTTCTCCAGCGGCATCTACATGTTCAGAGACTCTATCCTTTGCTCTCTTTCTTCCTTCCTTTATTTGTCTATTCTCTCCCCCGTTTGACTTTACCCACCACCAGGAACACCATATTTATATCTTCACCCCTGACATGTCCAGAGATCTGTAGACTTCCTACTTGATCTCCTCATTTGGCTGACTAATGTACGTCTCCAGTTTGATGTTGCCAAAACAGAACTTTTGGTCTCCCTCTGCACCCAGACTGGCACTGTCATAACCTCAATTGTTAACACAGAAATTCGACATGACTTAAGATTAATTTCTTTCTCTCATTCTCCATGTCTAGGCCACTATATCTCCAAAACATTCCCCAATAAATTCTCTTCCCTATTACCACTACTTTTGTCCAAGCAACTGTCTTAGCTCACTTCTAATACCTTAATCATCTTCTAACTATTTCCCCTTCTTCCGCCATGTTCATCTACAATCCATTGTCTACACAACAGCCACAGTTTGTTTGTTTTAAGCAAAAATCAAATGGCATTCGTATCCTTAAAACCTTTTGGTGATCTATTTTAAACTTAGGAAAAGCAAGCATGGGTTCTTACCTTGAACTATGATGCCTTCCCTAAAGTGGTCCTCACCCAACTCTCTAGGCTGCATCCCCTCAGGATGCAACTCAAACTCCTTAGCATGGCATCAACATCCTTCTCACCAGTCACCTTTCCAACTCCATCTCCAGTCATTCTCCACCTCGCACACCACCTTAGGCTCAGTGCTACATTTTCCAGACCCTACTCTTTGCAATTCTGTCCAAATCCCTAGAAAGCATGCTTCTTATTTTCATCCGAGAAAATCCTAGCTCAGATGTCATTCTCTAAATTCTAGCTCTACAAAAGTACTTATCATTCCACAAATTCGTCATGCTCTCCCATGATTCTATGCCTTTGTATTTAAAAGTCTTTCTGGTTCCCTCTCCATCCTTGTCTCCTGCTTGTTCTTTAAGATGTATGACATGCTGCTATTACATCTTCTCTTACACTTCGCACAGTTATTTGGTGTTAGTCTCGTTATATACAAACAAAGCTCTGGAGCTGCAACCATGTTGTTCCTCTTTGAATATTCTACATCTAACTAAGCCTTTAATATACAGCAGGAGTTCTGGTGTGGTGCTGTGGAATAAAGTACTAGAACACAAGGTTGTGACTTAAAACAATCAAATATTGCTTTTTCTTACCAGATGCCAAAAAATGTACTATGATTTATCACAATCAAGACTGATAAGACCACAGTTCAAACTCACCAGCCGCTCTTTGGAAACCCTATACAAGGTCATTATGAGTCAAAATCAACTCAGTGGCACTTAACAACAACAACAATGTATACTTCATAAAAGTTTTTAAAACTTGAATAAACATTTACATAATGTAACTAAGCATTTAAATAAGAAATCTTATGAAGATATAATAAAATACCAAGTTGCAAAATTTCTCCATAGAAACATTATACTGACACTTTTCCAGTGCCAAAAAAAAGGTGAAGGTAAGCTAATTTGGTTGACCAGAACTTTTTAAAACAATGCCTTTTAGTCTCTTTTTAAATATATTTAAAATATAATTAGGATTAATCACTAAAGATTTCTTCTAAGTGATGGTGTTAGGGCCTAGATTCAGAGTGATGTGATTAATTTATAATTAACACTTAAGTTAATCCACAATGAGTTAAATATATCTCTAATAATTATATTTACCTTCTCAGTTTGTCTTGTAAACAACGATTTAATGGAATTTGCCAAAATTCTCTTGGGTGTAGGCCAGAGCAAATTAATTCACACATGTTCTAAACAGCCTGTGTACAGATTAATAAAATTTTATTATATGAATGTCATAATAGGGGATTTAGAGGGTGTAGAAGCCATTGTCCAAATCGTTTCTGATGATTCAGGTCATCTGTCAGCCAAGTCATGGGTTGATTATTGACCCAACACACAACATTCCCAGAAGCATTTAATGCCTTCAGGATTACTTTCCTGAGAGCCAAAGAGAGTCAGTAACCCCACAATCTTCAATGCTCATGATGAGGCACAGGACCATATAGGGTTTGGGTTAGGGCCTAAAAGAAGCCCAAGTGATTCACAATTGGGATTAAAATAGTAGGCCTATTTGCAGACAAGTGTTATATTGGTGAAAAATATTCTTCTTGTAAGGTGTTTGTTGGGTTTCAAAAGAATCATAAAATGAAGAGTCCTATTAGATGTCTCTCTTATCATCTCCTGAGAGAATACTCCTAAGTGTTTCATATTGTTTTAGCACCACTTTCCCTGAAATCCCTAAGAGAAGATACCAATGAGCGTTCTTTACGACTCCTATGCCTACCTCCAGGCAAGAACAACAATGCCTACCTCACAGCATGGACAAGAGCTGGCACTATATAAGTGCTTGGTGAATGGATAATACAATATAAAGTTTCCAAGTAATGGCTGGTGAGCTTGAACCACTGACCTTGCAATTCAAATCAACTTTTAAGAAGTGCTCTAGTCAACTGAGAAATTAATCAAAATAAAGAATGATACCAAAAGAAGAAACTAGTAAAATTTAAGGATTCAAATATATTCTAGAATTAACAGCAGATAAAAATCAGCAAAGAAAAATCAAACATAAATACAACAGAAGTCCAACTGTTGTGGTTGTTATTGCTAGGTGACATAGAGTTGCTACTGACTCATAACGATCCTTCAAAAAGTTTGTAGAAAAGCTTCCTTATCTTTTCATTCATTTTTTCATGAACTTTTTGAAGCCCACTCATCAGCAGGAATAATAGCTTAAGGCTCTAACACATTCCTCAGACCTGGGCCCTTAAGAAATACGATGAAGTATTCTTTGTGTTCTTTGTAGATCAGTTACAGTCTTTGAATAAATCTGGTAGTGATGGGATTCTTGTCTCACACCATTGTTGTTAAGTATTGTCAAGTCAGTTCCAACTCACAGCGACCCTATATGGGATCCTGGTGTGGTGCTGCAGGAGAATGTGCTGGACCACAGGGTCTGTTTGAGCCACAAGGTCAGCAGTTCAAATCTACCAGCTGATCCTTGGAAACCCTATAGAGGGTCGCTGAGTCGGTACCAACTCAACAGCACTTCACCACAACAACAATAGGATTTTTGAGGCTGCACACTTTTAAGGAGTGGAAAGTCTCATCTTCCTCCCTTGGAACAGCTGCTGGCTTGAGTCATCGACCTTGAGGTTCACAGTCCATTGCTTATCTTTCAGAGCCACCGTGCTCCCCTGTATCACATAACTAATTTACCAGTATGTTGCCTTCGTTTTGTGCCGTCTTTGTTTTCCTTTTTATTGTATTTTCCAACTTAAAGTGTTTGCCTAGTCATAAGATGTTCAACTCTAGAATCTATTGATATTGAATAGGGAAGGAAAACTCTTTAAAAGACACAGAAAGTCCAACTAAAACTGGATTCTCAAAAAAAAAAAATTATGAGTTATAGAGGAAACTGCCAACTGAATGACTTCATGCCAGGTCATGTTAAGTAGACTCCAAAGTGTTCTGTGCATATGTCATAGTTAGAAGTGTACGCAAACCCTGCAATTAGAGTTTAATGGAGCATCAATGGATGGACATCATTAATGTGTCTGTCTTGGCAGGGTTTACAATTGCCAGCAAAAGACCACACACATGTTTTAAAAGTATCTAGGAAAGTCTTTACACACATAGAAAAAAGACAGAGTTAAAGAAGCTTCACTGGTGGCCACAGGTCTCCCATGGTCACCAGGTTCATCCTCCATGTGGCCAGTGCAGTGCAGATGTTCTACATTCACCCCTCCAGTGTCATACTAAAAGAGACCATGTTCTCCCTCTGGGAACAGATATAGAGGTAGGCTTGCCCAAGTGCTGTCTGGTGTCTGAGCATGTACAAGAGACAAAGATAGTTACTGCACGCCTAGAATAGAAGAAAAGCTTCTTTGATTAAAAGAAGAAACTGGGAGAGAGAAGATGAACCAAACAATGGTCAGGGCTCATTGGATAGGAGGCATAGAGGCAGCCTGGATAGGAGGCATAGAAGCAAACCATTCCCCCAACAGTGCCAATCTAACATCTCAAGCTTAGCTTCCATTTCCTTCCTTACCATAAGGGAAGCCATACTCACTGGTTTCCCACTGCATCTTTGACATCAACCTGAAATCCCTGGCTTCTGTCTTCTCGTGGGGCCCATCACAATTAGTCCCACTCCATGAATTTATCCTGGTATACCCCCTCCTTAAAATGACAGGGTATCTTGGCACTATATATATATTTGTTGTTGCTAAGTGCCGTTGAGTCAATTCCGACCCATAGCAACCCTGTATAGGGTTTCCAAGAAGCAGCTGGTGAGCTTGAACCACTGACCTAGCAGTTCAAATGACTTTGCAGTCTGACGCATTAGCCCACAGCACCACACCAGGTATATATATATATATATATATAATTACCTTCATAACACAAAGACTCTCTTGCCATCTGATCCTCTCTTCACTTTGTCTTGTGTGTTTGTGAGTTGTTCATAGTCCCTTGAATTTTTAAGCTTACTACATGTTATTTCTATGAATCAATCCTCATATAACTTTTCAATATTACCAGCGTACTGTACCGGAGATATGCCTTCTCTTACATCTAAGATCTTACCTAAGGGATGGAAATGGGGCCTCATCCATCTTATGTGCTTCCCAGAGCCCAGTAGTGCAAGGATCTTGCCAGGGAATCCATAATTCAGTATAGTAGGAAGGAAGCTCTTGTTTTCT
>NW_006408525.1:26529419-26536303 GCF_000296735.1 Chrysochloris asiatica
GTAGCTTCTATCAGGTTAGTAAATATTTATTGAGACATAGTTATTACACAGAATCTGTTGTAAAGGTCCAGCACACACAGCAATCATAGATTAGGAACGTCTTCTACTAGAGTAGTGTAGACATTTGACATCGGAATTAATGCCGGGCAGACAATAGACAGAGAACTTAGAGGTTTGGCATAGTAAATTAAATTGTTGATTCTTACATAGTTGCTTGGTGGCATGACCAAGGGGATGAATAAACATAGTGAGAGTTTAGAGCTAGGCCAGGTGCTGTGAAGAAAGGAAATATGAATATGACAGATGCATTGGCATCATGGTGGTTGACTCAGGGCTGGTGGTCATGAATGAAGTTCTACAACAAGAAGATCCACAGCAGTTTGGGCGACAGCAGGTGGTACGTCAGCAGGTGGTATGGCAGCAGGTAATCTGGCAGCAGATTGGATGGCAGCAGCTGGACACACAGCAGCTGGGGCGGCAGCAGGACACACAGAAGCTGGGTCTGCAGCTGGACACACAGCAGTTGGGTCTACAGGAGCTGGACACACAGCAGTTGGGTCTGGAGCAGGACATACAACAGCTGTGTCTGCAGAAGCAGGTATCATGACCTTGGCCACAGCTCTGGTCAGAGCTCACAGAGTCACAACAAAAGTTGACCATGGGTGTCAGAGGGTGGAGGTTCTGAATGTTTCCAAGAGAGTGAGGTTCTCTAGTTTGGGAGTCTCTGCCTCAGATCCCCTTTTATATCCATTGAGGGAGGTTCTTCCTTCTTATTGTTTATTCTAGTACATAAACAATTATCAAATTAGATCATTGTAGTCATTTTTTTTTTTCAAAAGTTAGAGAGAATGCATCGTTCCTTTTTATAATACCTATTGAGTCTAATCTTTCCTTCCAGATCTACTCCTCTGTTTCTTCCTTGTCTGTATAACTAAATTTTCAAGAAGGCAGCTCTCTTCACCAATTGACTACCATATGACTGACAGTATGTTACTAGATATATCCAAATGTTCCTCTTTCAATGATGATTCAACACACAGAAGAGGGATGGCAGCTGAGGAAAATCAGTGGGAAAGAGACAATTCCCTTTTCAGGATGATGGAATGGGTGCTTGGGAAAGTAGACAGTTTACCACTGAGAAGGGAATGGCTCTAGATTGGTAATTAGTGAGTTGGGGAAAGGAATAGCAAACAATGCATTTTTGGCATATTTCCTCATATCATTGACTTACTCTTATTGGCAGTATTACTCTTTTAGGAATCAAGATTGTATGAGAAGTTATATTTATTCTTTCTGGAATAACAAAATAATAAATAACCAAACCCAAATAGTAGAATCCCTAATAGCGAAACCAAGAAATTTATATTTGTAATAAACTTCCCACAGAATTCTGGAAAGGTGGCAGGGAGTCCATGGCCATGACTTTCTCTTCCAAATCCTGATTCAATTTAATGGATAAGAATATGGCTAGAGGCAAATTTAGTAGAAGCTCTGTCTTCTCAGGAAGATGAAACAGGAGTATGGATCTGTTAAATGTGACATAACAAGTCATTTATTTTCACAATGAAGGGGGAAGGCCAAAGATGTAATGAGGAAACTGTGGAGAAGACAAATGATTTCTAATGAAGTCTGTGAGGTCAAAGACAATTGATCTCACATCTGGATGAGAGTGGTTACTGTCTGGAGCCACAGTGATACCCAGAACATAGAGAGACATGCCTCTGTTTGCTTGTTACCTACAATTCTTGGATGTTTCACTGATTCATGGTGCCCTTCAGAGCCATGTGTTAATGCAAACAACTGCTTCTCTTCTGTCCAACTGAGGAACTTCCGTTGATCACACTCAGCTAACACTATTTTCTTCTAAAAATTCTCATTTCTTTCTTTTTCTCTGTTTTGCACCACTTACAGAGATCCCTAACACCCTGGTCTTTGTGGATGCTGGGGAGATCCACATCCACTGAAATGAAAGGTAAGGAAGGAGCTTGGGTCCTCTGATGGGAGAGAGACTAAGCTTACAAGAAAGAAAGAAAGAAAAAATTCTCCTACCAAGCAGAGTCAATGGAAATTGTAGAAATATCTTTCTTTTTTTTTTTTCATAAGGATTCTTCAGAAAAAAATTTAAAATGTTAATGAAAGGAATATTTAAAAGGGGAAAATTATTTTAGAAATACAAAACAAATTTCATAGTTTAAAATCAAGGAAGTGACATAATTTATCCTAATCTAAACTGAAGTCCTGTTGTCAAGCTTAACAACAACAAAACAACAAATCTAAACTAAATTAATGCATTGTTGTTGCTGTTGTGTGCCGTGGAGTCGGTTCCGACTCATAGCGACCCTGTACAGGGTTTCTGAGGCTGTAAATCTTAATGGGAGCAGAAAGCCTCATCTTTCTCCCACGGAACAGCTGGTAGTTTCGAATTGCTGACCTTGCGGTTTGCAGCCCGATTCGTAGCCACTACGCTACCAGAGCTCCTTTTAGAGAAAGAAAAATAAATCTACTTTATAAGACAGTGTGTTGCTTGGGAGATTGTTTTTACCTGGTCTGGAACAAAAACACATAACTTATGGTTACATTCCATTGACTAGAGTTTAGTCAAATAGATGGCCTCATTGCAAGAGGTACTGGAAAATGTAGCCCTCAACTAGAGTCTACTTCCCAGAGGTAATTGTTATCATGACTAATTTTGATTGCCACAACTGTAATGGTAGGATATGTGACACAAAAGGGGGAGAGTAGTTAATCTTTCATTACAGGAACAAAGGACCCTAGGAGCATCAAGAGGGAAGAGTATGAGTGGAGCATGGGATCCTAACTGGAAAAGCAGCTACACCAGAGACAGAAGCAGAGGCGATGGCATAGGGAGATAGAACAGCTGAGGCCTCAGAACTATGGAATGAGAAAGGCTGTGTGACGGTGGGCTGGAGACTAACTTGCAAAATGTACCCTTTAGTTATTTAAAGGCATATATATTATCCATTTGTTTCATGTACACAAAACCAAAAGGAAGGAATAGAGGTAAATGCTGTTAACCGATGGTGCATGGAGGAAATTGTAATCATTGCAATGAAACAAAATTTGATCGGTTGAGTACAAAATTGATGATCTGACATGTAAACTATCACTCAATTCACAATAAAAACTTTAAAAAAAATTAGTTGGATAAATAATCCCATATTCATATAGTAGAATACTAGTTAGTATAAGGAATCACTATACTATTTCTTAATAAAAAGAATAACATACAACAACAACAACAACAAAAAAAACCCCACCAAGTTGAATCCCAAAATATTATTTTAAACAAAGAGGTCAGATGCAACCTCTTCATTTCAAAAGCAGATATCAAAAGAAGCAAACATAATATATGATAAAATAAATCAAAACAATAGTTTATACTGATAATGATGAATAAGAATTGATAATAAGGAGAAATATTTGATTTTTTCTTTCCTAATGAAGATAATGTTTCTATGTGTTTAGAAACTGGAATAAAGTCACTGAAATGTACACACAGAATGGGTGAATTTTCTTATACATGAAATCCAAATGTGTATGTAATCATAAGAAATGTAAATGGACTAAAATTTCCAGTGAACTGACAATTATTAGATTATGTAAAGAAAATCATCTCCTGTATATTAGATTGTTGTTGTTAAGTGTTGTCGAGTCTGTTCCAACCCATAGCAACTGGTGAGATTAAACCACCAACATTGCAATTCAAACCAACTTTGCAATCCAGTGCATTAACCCACAGTGCCACACCAGGACTCCTGTGTACTATGTTAAAGAGACATACAAAAAGAAGAAGATGGAAGGAATATTCAGAGTCACTGTACCAAAATAAATGATTGATGTTCAACCATTTCAAGAAGCAGCATATGATCAAGAACCAATACTACTGAAGGAAGAAATCTAAGTTGCACTAAAGGCACTGACAAACAACAAGTCTTCAAGAATTGATGGAATACAAATTGAAATCTTTCAACAAATTGGTGTGATACTGGAGGCACTCACTCATCTATACCAAGACATTTGAAAGGCAACTACATATAATATTTATGCCCATTCCAAGGAGAGTAACCCAACGGAATGTGGAAATCATTGGACAGTATCAATAATATTGCCCGCAAGTAAAATTTTGCTAGGATAATTTAAAAATAGCTTTAATAATACATGACAGAGAGCTGCCAGAGGTTCAAGCTGGAGTCAGATGAGGGCGTGGAATGAGGAATATCTTTGGTGACGTCAGGTGGATCTTGGCTGAAAGCAGAAAATACTAGAAAGATGTTTACCTGTACTTTATTAACTATGCAAAGGATTTTTATTTTGTAAATTCATTACAAGCTATAGACAACATTGCAGAGAATGAGTGTTCCAGAATACTTAATTGTGCTCATGAGGAACCTGTACGTAGACCAAAAGGCAGTCATTCGAACAGAATAAGGGAATCCTGAATGGTTTAAAATTAGGAAAGGTATGTGCCAGGGTTGTATTCGCTCACCATACTTATTCAATCTGTATGCTGGGTACATAATCTTCTCTGAGAAGCTGGATTATAATAACAGGAATTGGATAAAGACTCATTAACAACCTACAATATGCAAATGATGCAACTTTGCTTGCTAAAAGTGAAGTGGACTTAAAATATGTACTGATGAAGACCAAAGACCACAGCCTTCAATATGGGTTGCACCTCAATGTAAAGTAAACAAAAATCCTCACACTGGGCCAACAAATACCACTATGATAAACAGAGAAAAGATTGAAGTTGTCAAAGGCTTCATTTTGCTCAGATCAACCATCAACACTCATGGAAGCACCAATCAAGAAATCAAACGATGTATTGCATTAGGCAAATCTGCTGTACAAGACCCATTTAAGGTGTTCAAGAATAAAGACTTCAATTCGATGGCTAAGGTGCCCCTGACCCAAGCCATGGTATTTTAATAAACTCATCTGCATATGAAAATCGGATAATGAATAAAGAAGACTGTAGAAGAATCGATACACTCAAATTATGGTGTTGGAGGAGAATATTAAAAGTACCATGGACTGACAAAAGAACAAGCCTGTGTTGAAAGAAGTACTGTCAGAATGCTCCTTGAAAGCCAGGATGGCCAGACTGTGTCTCTCATACTTCAGATATATTATCAGAAGGAACGAGTCCCTGGAGAAAAAGACACCATGCTTAGTAAAGAGAAGGATCAACAAAAAAGAGGAAGACCCCTAATGAAATTGATTGGCACACAACCAGGAAGTGTTTCCTTCTGTCATGCTTAAGGTACTGACTCAACAGCACCTAACAACACTTCAGTCATATGAAAACTACAGCATGAAAATAGCTCACAACGTTTACAAGTGAAGGTGCATTGTTCCATTTTTTAAGGATATCTAAATCTATGCAATTTTTGGATTTCTGGTGTGGTGCTGTAGGATAATGCACTGGATCAGAAGGTCAGTTTGAACCTCAAGGTCAGTGGTTCAAACCCACCAGCTGCTCCTTGGAAACTCAAGATTGTTGTTGCTAAGTGCCTGAGTCGAATCTGACTCATAGCAACACTGTATATGGTTTCCAAGGAGTAGCTTGTGGATTTGAACTTCCAACCTTGTGATTTGCATTCCAGTGCTTATTCTATAGCACCACACCAGGAGTCCCAAAAACCCTATAAAGGGTCACTGTTGGTCGGAACCAACTCGATGATACAACAACAACAACAACATGCTATTCTTGCTTAAAAACAATTTCTCAAAAAAGACTGTGTTGGGTTTAGAAGCCACAACTTTAGGGTATCTCCTTTGTCATGTGTATATTTGAATTACATATTTGTCTTTCTGTTTTCAAATTTGGTGCTTAGTTCCTGTATCCATGCCCCTTTTCTCTTGAGCAAATGAATATTTCAGGCATATCAGCATCTTAATTCCAGGCAGGTTCTTTAGATTCATTCTCTCCCTGTGTATGGTTTTGTATTTCTTTGTTCTAAATCACAGGCACCCTGATGGTACAGTAGTTAAGCACTCAGCTGCTAACTTAAAGGTTGGGGGATTGAACTGGTGACTCATTTTGTGGATTAAAGGTATGGCAGTCTGCTTCCAAAAAGATTACAGCCTTGGAAACCTCATGGAGCAGTTCTACTCTATCCCATAGGGTCACTATGCATTGGGATCAACTCAACAGCAATGAGTTGGCTTCTTAGCCACAAGTGACTTACAAGTATATTTCAGAAGACAAGTTTATTTTTATGTTCATGGAAGCTCATTGAATTTGTCCATTGGCATTTATAGAAGTATGTCATGATGATTCTTTTTTCACTTCTATACAACACTCTAGAGGAATGGTTTCCAAAGACCAGGTGATCGAGGTGACCATGTTTATCACAAAGTTAAATGAGAAAAATATAAGAACAGAACCCTGGTGTGACACTATAGGATAAGCACTGGACTGCTAACCACAAGGTTGGCAGTTCAAACCCACCAAATATTCCTTGGAAACCCTATACAGTTTGACTATGAGTGGGAACCGACTCAACAGCATTTAACAACAGAAGAATGGTTTCCAAATACCAGTATGTGATCAAGCTCCAACTTGTTATGATGTTTATCACAAAGTTAAATGAGAAAAAATATAAGAATAAGATATGTGTAGTTTTATGTAACTTAATGTGCTCAATTTATGAGTGCACCTTTATTTTGGTATATGAATATATTTTGTCTTTCTTGCCTTTTTGCTGTTGAAATGTATTTTTTCTTTTATGATACAAATGTCATATAATTTTGGGTCATTCTGTTTAATGACTTGCTTGGCAACTACTCTAATTATAACAGCTTTGTTCTTAATAGCTAAAGATTGGGAAATAAAACCTAGATACTCTTCAGTGGGT
>NW_006408525.1:26539918-26541082 GCF_000296735.1 Chrysochloris asiatica
AGATGAGGCTTTCTGCTCCCATAAAGATTTACAGCCTTGGAAACCCTGTACAGGGTCTTTATGAGTCGGAACTGACTCCACGGCACATAACAACAACAAGGTAACCACAACAGTAGGGTTTGGGTGGAGGGGTTAGTTTGGGTGTTGGGGAGGGCAATACAAGAAGGGGGAGAAGGTGGAAGAGCAAGATAGATAGGGGAACACTGAGACAGGTTTGCATGTCCTAAGTGGGGCAGAGGTAAATAGTGATGCATGTTCAACCTTGGAACAACAGGGCTCTGTGATACAGGGATCTAGGTATAGTTTGAAGAGGGGAAATGATACAAAAATGCTTGACTGTCTTATAAATATTGGTTTCCCATGCCTACTACTGTAAAATAGACACTTGAGTGGGATAGAAAGGAATGTTGGGAAACATGATTAGAGAAAACTTGCAAGCCCGTCTTCAACCTGCAACTGACTAGAATATCTAAAAGGGGTTCTAGAATTTGCCCAGTGAAATAGATTTATTGCAAAGCCTTTATAGAGTATAGGACCTTAGGTGGAATCCTGAGTCCCATCCAGAACCTTATGGGATGGGATATTCCCAATAGCAAGGACAAGCAGACCAGCCTGGAACAGCTAGAGCAACAGAAGATACATCTTCAAAGGAAGATCATCAGGAAAAACCCAAAACAAAAATGTCAGCATGACTGGCTACTACAAGAATAAGCAAGCTGTTCGCCAGAAAGCCATCAAAGCAAGCAATCAAGTTCCTTCAGGAAAAATTCCCCTCCGAGACTGAAACTCAAAGGGAACACATAAACAGGCATGTAAGCTTGCTGGTGACCACACTGGTCTACTGGTGAGTGGAAGAGGGGGAACAGCAGCAATGGAGAAATGGGCTGAGTTCAGCCACGTTCCATACACTCCTGTTAACCTGGAGATGAGAGAGAGAAGAGGAAGGGCTGGTTGGCTCCAAGTGTGGTGACAGCTGGTGTCACCTGAGCCCATGGACAAGGACATAGCCACCAAGGGCTAGAGCTGAGAATGACGCATCCAGCTGATACAAAGTTAGAGAAAATGCACAAGAACACCCAAACTTGCAGACAGTACCCATTTGACGTAACCTTGATGCTTTGATAATCAGAAGTCGACTAGAGGAAGATAAAAACAACAACAACA
>NW_006408525.1:26541933-26558317 GCF_000296735.1 Chrysochloris asiatica
TAAAAACCTTAAAAAAAATAAAATAAAATAAAATAATGGAAATTTTCCATGAAATTTTTGAAGTCTCTTTGTATGATTCCATTTAAATCCCAAGGTTTGTCATTCTTGAAATGACAAAATTATAGACTTGGAGAACAGGTGAAGAGTTGCCAAAAGCAAAGGAGGAGGTAGAAGGTGGTTGTAAAAGGGACATTTGAAGAATGCTTAAGGTACCGGAAGTATACTGCAGCTTGACTGATGAGATTGGGAACTAAAAAGAACAAGTGGGAGTATGTCTATTAATTATGTATTGCTAAACATATTAGAGCTAAAGGAACAAAATCACAGTTGTACTGAGATGATGTCAACAGACTTCTCAATCCTTGCAATTTAAGACTGGTGTGTGTGTGTGTGTGTGTGTGTGTGTGTGTGTGTGTGTGTGACCTAGACAGGAATGTTGCAACAAGAACCTTCATGATGCAGCAATTACTGTGTTAGGATAAGTGACTAATATGCACTAAGTTTAGCATTGTGATTTTCTTCAGGATGGTGTTGCCATATTGCCTTGTTGTTATTATGTGCCATTGAGTTGGTACTGACTCATAGCGACCCTATGCACAACAGAACAAAACACTGCCTGGTCCTGAGCCAACTTCACTATTGTTGCCACGCTTTAGCCCATTGATGCTGCCACTTTGCCAATCCATCTCGCTGGGTTCTTCCTCTTTCTCTCTGACCCTCCACATTGCCAAACATGATATCCTTCTCCAACAACTGGTGCCTCCTGACTTATTGATATCCAAAGTTAGAACTTAGCTTAGAACAAAAATCTTCATCTCCTGGGCTGTTTGATATCATTTGATTATGGAATGGAGATGATTTCAATTACATGGGAAGTGATTAATTTGTACTTTCAAAAGAAAGGGCCATTGCTAAAGAACAGAAGAGAAACATTTAGATGGCTTTCCCAGTATTTGGTTGAAATAGCTGAGACCATGTATCTTAAAGTCACCTGTCATGGTGAGAGGTCAATGGAAACAGTGCACATTAAGCTGAGTGAAGCCAAAATGGATAACACGTTTTGACATCTTGCTTTGGCCATCACAGACACAATTTGACAGTTACTATTATTTAAGTACAAACTCTTTATTATGCCTATCAATTCCAAAAAAATTCAAAAGATTCCAGTATTTCTACCTTTAACATCATACTGTTGTACCCATAAGCTTCATGGTTGACCAGGATTCTCAGTGGCTTTCCACTGCATCTGTGCTTTCACTTGATATTCCTGGATCACTGCCATTACACTCCTACCCACATCTTATGATTTTTAAAAATAATAATGATCATTATTTTAAAAAGGATATGGCCTGGGGGAGGGGATGGTCACACTACCCTGCCTCAGGGCATGAGACTAAAGAAGGGGGTGCCCAACAATCTTAACTTGTATGACCTGTATAACCCACCCAATCAGAAGACCGCCATCTTGGAAAAGAGGAAGAAGATGAAAAAGATGCTACACTCGGTAGAGCACAAGGGAATTTGGAGACTGAAGTCAAGTGGATTCACACGCTGGGGAATGGTGGCATTTTCAGCCCTTTGAAGAAGAAGCTGAGGGCAGAAAATGACTTAAAACTAAAAGCAACTCTTCCCTCTCCTTTCTGAGCCCCACCATCCAGTTAAATCCCATTCAGCTCCAAGAAGGTCACCTATGGGCTGAACATGACTACAGAATTCAGGAAGACAGTCAAATAGTTTTCCCCTTGTCCAGAGGGTCTGCTGATGATGGGGGTAGGATTTTATGATTCAATTGTGAGTAATTGCTATCAGTTCTAATGGTGATTGTCACAGCAGTAAATGTTTAAGAAGTGCAAGTAAAAGTGGGAGCAGTGAATCTGTCATTTCAGGTACACCAAGAGGGAAGAGCATGAGAGGAGTGAGGGAACCTAGCCAGAAAAGCAGCCACAACAGAGATGGTGGCAGAGCAATGGCATAGAGAGACTGAGCAGCAGTCCATAGACCCGTGGACTGAGAAAGGCAGTGTGCCTATGGGCAGGAGGCTGGCTTGCAAAATGTACCTTTTGGACATTTAAATGAATATATTTTTTCAATGTGGTATGTATACATCAAAAGACAAAGAAAAGATAATAGAGGTAAACACTGTTTGCTAAGGGTGCAGATTGTTATCATTACAAGGATTTGCTGAATGTAAAACTGATGATCTATCTGCTCTGCATGCCTTCACTCACTCAGTACACAATAAAAGTTTTTAAAAGGAAGAATAAGACAGTCAAGGGTATTTTGGTCAGTCCCACTGGCCCTTCCTGAGTGGCCTTTAACCCTGAGCCAAGGCCCCTCCTTGGAGTGTTGAAGACCCCCACGAGTTCTCCCTCTAACATTTCCTTGGGGTACCCAAGAAAGTGCTGGCCACCGCTCCAAAGAAAATACCAATCATCACAGATTTCTTCTGATAAAACAGTGGACTCCTTTTTCAAGACTGCTTTTATACAGAAGATACTGCAAATTATAACTTTTAAAACATGGGTCCTTTTTAGTACTTTATAACATCTCATAAACTGTACATGGAATGTCATGTAAACTGACATCTACCCTCCACCCCTGCCTCGGGACAGAAAGGGTTGGCTCAAGTCTCTGCTGAGCTCAAGTCCTCCAATATGTCAGTGAGTGGGTAAATTCAGCAGTACCCTGAACATAGGACTCGAGATCATGAGGAGAGCACATTGATCCTTAACTTTCAATTGATTGATGCTCTTAGCAGAATTAAAGAATGGAGCATCATTTCTGGTTTACACTTAGTATATGTAATCCTCCTTTCCATGTATTCTGAGCCAGTTGGTTTTCTAGTTATATTTAGTCTGTCTAGCAATGTTGCTTTAAAAAGCATGTAGGGCTTTATTCAGGCTGTGTGAGGCACAGTTTACTGATAGGGATGATTCTTCTTAGTGAATTAGCAATACCGCAGTTTTTCTACTGGGAGCCTCAGCTCTTGGGCTGTTTCTTCTCCCCAACCTCTATTGTGTTTCCCTCCAGACTTTGCTGCCTCTACAACAAGTCCAAAGTGTCTTCACCAGGAGGGTTAGCACCCACCTGGGCTTCACGAAGACCATGGGTCCTGAGCACTCAGCCCCTCTGTTGAGATTTATGGTGGTCTCGCATGGAGCTCCATCATTCTTCCAGAACTGAGTCTCCACTTTCTGCTTTGCATGTCAGCACTTGAGCCAAGAGCTTGAAGGACCTGCATCCCCCAAAGCCCCTTTCCCATCTTAGGTTAAAGCAAAGTCCACCCATGGTAAGGCAACAGTATCTGAAAACCTACATTTCTTCTGACATACAGAAAATCGACAGCCTGTAAGAATGTTCTGTACATACTGACTTTTTTCCCTCAAAGTTTTATGTTATTATTTGTTCATGTTATGGTTGTTAGTTCTGACTCCTAGCAATATTATATAGGGTTTCTGAAGTGCAGTTGGTGGATTTGAACCACCAACCTTGAGGTTAACAGTCCAGTTTTTATCCTATAGCACCACTCCAGAACTCCATATTTATTTACAACTACTATCGTTTATCTAAAATATTGAAGCTCGCACTAAGAGGTTTTTTATAAAGTTTTCCTACTTTTAGTTCATTACAAACAGCAGGGCTGAGAAGGTGTTGACACTTGAGTTGGTGAATCAGAACTGTGATTTAGAGGAGAGCTTACTTGAGAATGGATCTTGTTTAAGGGAATGGCCACTACCTGGAGCCTAAGCATCATCAGCAAGAGGTAAATTACATACAAGGTTACTAAAGGAAGTCCCTGAAGCCAAGGCTCTTTCTCAGTGGTTTCCACAATAATAAATTCTGAATGTAAATTCAGGCACAGGACACAAATGCTCAGTGTTTTCCCAGCCCGCTCTCTGCTCAGGGATTTGGAAATTAAAGCTGTCTCCCTACTCTCCCTACACAACATGCAACAGTCCCAGGTTCCCACCAAACCCAGGCCCACTCACTGCTGCTGCTCCTCAGTTGGGCCACACATAGCCCCTTGCAGTATCTCAGTAGTGGACTACAGGGAAGCCCACTGAATGGCAGGGCCACATTGGTTGACTTAGGTTTCATTGATTCATAGGACTTCAACAATGAGTATTAACCAACTAGCTATTGTCTCTGTCTCATTTGGTCAACTGCAACTCCACTGTTTTTGGCTCCTCTACTCCTGGCATCACAAGGACGCAAACACATCCTTATCTCCTCTGCCTCCTTTATTTTATGGATGTGTACATTTCCTCTGAATTTACTGACTTAACTTATTCAATTTCTAAAAATGATTCTTTCAGTATTAACTTTCTCCACAACAGAATTTTCCCCTTTAGGATCAATAGTACCCCACATAGTCTATTAGCCTTGGACCTTTCTCTTATTTCCCAAGTTAGATTGTGAACTTCTTGTAGGAGAAAATTACTATAGTTCATCCATCTTGATATGACTCTCAGAGTTCAATAATGCAATAAGCATGGCAAGTGATCAATAATTTTGTTGACTAAATAAGAGAAGTAAGGTGAGTTATCTTATTTTGAAATATATGTAAAGAAATTCCTGTTTGCAATATGGTGGTGGTGGTGCCATGGAGTCAGTTCCAACCTCATTATAGGGTTTCCAAGGCTGTAAATCTTTACAGGAGCAGAAGGTCTCATCTTTCTCATGCAAAACAGCTGGTAGTTTCAAACTGTTAACCTTGAGGTTAGCAGCCTGACTTGTAATCATTACACTATCAGAGCTCCTTGTCTGCAACATAGACACTAGGTAATATACGCAAAATACATTTTCTTTCTACAGAATCTCAAACGTGTTGTCTTAAAAGAAAGAATGCTAAGGGGGAAAAACTGACAACTCAAAAACAATTGAAGTATACAAGAATTTCTGACTGCAATGTAAGATTTATTAAGAAAGCAAGAATGAGCATACAACAGTGGAGGTCAAGACAAGCATAGCAATCATGAATACAGGGGCTTTGTCCACAGCCTAATATATCTGAGGACTGAATGCAAAGAAGAGATACATGGGAGACAGAGTGATACCCAGTGTAGATGGTGGCCTTTCACCAGTTGCTTACTGCTATAACAGGATAGTAAAGGTGGTGGCCATTTAAAACAAGGAAAAGTTCATAAACTGACACTTTTATCTTGATAAGTTGGTGGCCAATTCATGATAGACTGTCAGATATGAAGCTCAACAAAAGGATCCAGAACGACAGCAGGTTGTGCGGCAGCAGGTGGTCTGACAGCTGACTGGGCGGGGGCAGACAGGGCGGCAGGTGGTCTGACAGCAGAGGTGGGGGCAGCAGACTGGGCGGGGGCAGCAGACTGGGCGGGGGCAGCTGGGACGGCAGGTGGTCTGACAGCAGACTGGGCGGGGGCAGACAGGGCGGCAGGTGGTCTGACAGCAGACTGGGCGGGAGCAGCTGGATGGGCAGCAGGTTTCCTGGCCTTGACCACAGCCCTGGTTAGAGCAGATAGAGCCACAACAGGAGTTGACCATGGTGTCAGAGGGTGGAGGTTCTGGATATGTTTACAGAAGACTGATTTCTGAAATTTGGAAGTTTCTTTAACCAGCTCCCTTTTTATACCCTGCTGAGGTACTACTGTCACCATGCTAATGGCTATTTCTTTGTTATCTTAATAGATAGGTAATTATCAAATTACTTAATTGTGGGTGAGTGTGTACAAAAATTGGATGGAATGTATTTATTCTGTTTTCATGTTAGGGTATATCCAATCTAGTTCTATCCATCTTGAATCACTTCTTGTTTTCTTTCTTATGTGTATCATCTAATTTCAAAACATCTTCAGCTTCCTCATCAAATTGGTTGTCATGTGACAGATCATTTGAAGCTCAACATTCTGTGTGTCATCCTTAAAGCTTTGAGTCTCATATCGTTCCTCAGTTGGAAACAATTTCCTGCCTTCTAGAGAACCTTTTGAGAACAATAAACTGTGAAAGTATTAGAAGGAAATTTGGAGAAATTTCCCTAAAATATTTGAAGTAGGATAGCTTTTCTAAGACACAGAAAACTAAATAGCAATAAAGGAAAATGTTGAAAAAATTGACAAAGGTAAAAATATAATGCCTAGTTGTAAAAAAAGCCACCTTAAAATAAAAAAGTTCAAAGGGCACCTGGGACTAAATCTATTCATCATTATACTAGAAAAGAACTGGTTTCCTTAATGTGTAAATATCTCTTATAACCCAGTAAGGAGAAAAAAGTTCAACAACTAGAAAATTGAGTAAACGATATTGGCAGTTCAATGAAAAATAAAATTTAAATGCCTTTTAAGCTTACAAAAGATGTTCAGTCTTACTCAAAAATTGTTAATTGTTTAATTAAACAATGTACCCATTCACCACGCCATTGACCAAACACCTACTGTGTGCCAGACCTGTATTCTCTAGGGATACAGCAGTGACCAGCTATTATTGTTGCCCCTTGGAATAACAAATACAAAATATTTCATTTTTTAAAACTTCAATAAGCTAATGAGGTTTTGCAGAAACAGACATTCTCATATATAGATGGCAGTGATCTAAACTGGTATCACTTGTAGATGGTAATTGGGTAGTTTCACTCATACTCTAAATGCACATGTCCTTTGATGGAGCATTTTCACTACTGGAAAATTATTTGACAGATAGACATGTGTGTGTGCTTCAAGATAAAAGTTTTCAGCATTGTTTATAACAGAGAAATTCTGATTTTGATTTTGGTTTTGTGATTTTGTAGCAGAATATCCCTGAGAAAGGATTTGTACACTAAGAGCATAGGAGTAATGGGGCATCACTTCATCGTGAAGCAAAAAGCTCTTAAATTTTTTGAAATATTCTTGCCACTTTTCTATAAAGTAAAATTATTATTGTTATTGTTGTTAAGTGCCATGATTCTTTATCGACTCATAGCGAACTTATGCACAGCAGAAGAAAACACTGCTGGATCCTGGGCCAACCTCAGTATTGTTGCCACACTTGAGCGCATCGATTCTGCCACTTTGTCAATCCATCTCGCTGTGGGTCTTCCTCTTTTTCTCTGACCCTCCACCTTACCAAACATGATATCCTTCTCCAGTGGCTGGTCCCTCCTGACAACATGTCCTAAGTATGAGAGATGAAGTTTGGCCATCTTGGCCTCCAAGGAGCACTTTGGCTGCACTTCTTCTAACACACATCTGTTGGTTCTTTCGGTAGCCCATGGCACTTTCAATATTCTCCAACACCATAACTCAAATGCATCAATTCTTCTATCATCTTCTTAATTCACTGTCCAGCTTTCACATGCATATGAGGTTATTGAAAACACCATGACTTGTGTCAGGCACACCTTAGTCCTCAAGCTGACATCTTTGCTCTCCAACACTTTAAAAAGGTCTTGTGCAGCAGATTTGCCTAATGCAATACAGCCTTTGATTTTTTGACTGCTGCTTCCATGAGTGTTGATGGTTGATCCAAGAAGAATGAAGTCCTTGACAACTTCAATCTTTTCTCCATTGATAAGAATGTTGTTTATTGGTCCAGTGGTGAGGACTTTTGTTTTCTTTACATTGAGATGCAATCCATACCAAAGGCTGTGCTCTTTGATCTTCATCAGTAAATATTTTAAGTCCTCTTCACTTTCAGCAAGAACTGTTGTATCATCTGCATAGTGCAGATTGTTAATGAGTCTTCCTTCAATCCTGATGCCACGTTTTTCTTCTTATAACTCAACTTCTCAGATTATTGAAAGTAAAATTACCTCACTATAAAAGAAAATAAATACATCCCTAAGGGAAAATAGGCTTTCAACTGCTCATGTGGATAATACATTTCCTTTTAGACTGAATTATTCTAGAAAGAGTGAAAGAAGACATTAGTTTATGGATTTATACTTTATTAAGAGTTGATATATGGCCCTGTAGGATAAGCACTGGATTGTTAAGCACAAGGTTGGCAGTTCAAACCCACCATCCACTCCTTGGAAACCCTGTAAAAGATCACTGTGAATTGGAACTGACTCAATGACACTTAACAACAACAAGAGTTGATATTTCATATGATAAAAGTCATCATAAAAGTTCAGTGCAAGGCCAATGAAGACCCAACAACTGGCATCATGTTGGCTGGAGCTTGGTTCATAATCAAGGATAGAGTTTAGCAGAAGAAAGGCCCACAACAATTGGGAGAGGAGCATGTGTCATGCAGTTAAAGGGGCAGCAACAGAGCATTCTGCAGCAGCTGGGGACACAGCAGGTCTCAAAGGTGACAGAATCATATTGTCAGGATTGAATCTCTAGGTGGAATCTCCAGAGATAATTTGTTTGTAGCCTTGCTTATTTTGAAAGCCTTCTTTCCTTTGTCCATGTCCCCTTGTTCTGCTGAAGGACTTTTATGACCATATGCAGGACTCTTTCTTTGTCACTGCTTATCTTTAATTACAAACAACTACAAATAGATTGCTTTTGTGAAATATTGTAAGTCCGTTGTTGCTGTTAAATGCCATCAAGTTGGTTTTGACGCATAGCAAAATGTATAGATTTTCCAAGGAGTGGCTGCTGGGTTTGACCTTATAGCTAGAAATTTCTGCTGATCTTACAGCTAGAAACCTAATGCTTATCCTATAGCACCACACCAGGACTCTATTATAAATATTTGGTCGTGTGCTGCCAAGTTGGTTTTGACTCCCGTTGACCCTGTGTAGGGTTTCTGAAGCTGTAAATCTTTATGGGAGCAGAAAGCCTCATCTTTCTCCCATGGAGTGACTGATAGATTTGAACTGCTTACCTTGAGGTTAGCAACCCAACAAGTAACACACTACATGACCAAAACTCCTACCATTATAAGTATTTTGTTGTTGTTAAGTGCCATCGAGTGCTTCCAACTCACAGTTACCTGTATAGAGTTTCCAAGGAGTAACTTGATGGTGGTTGATGGTTATGTGCCATGGAGTTGGTTCTGACTCAGTGACCCTGTACACGGTTTCCGAAGAGGTAAATCTTCATGGGAGCAGAAAGCCTCATCTTTCTCCTGTGGAACTGCTGGTAGTTTCAAACTGCTGACCTTGAGATTAGCAGCCCGATTCGTAACCACTATGCTACCAGAGCTCCTTGGTGGGTTTGAAATACCAACCTGTGTTTCCCAGACTCATGCTAATCCTATTACAAGTTTAATGAAGGAAATATAGTCTATCTCGAATGTGTTTTCTCTCTACACTTTTTTAACTTAAAAAAATCAGATTAATTTTGTCCTCCATTTTGGGAGTCCTGGTGTGGTGCTTTAGGATAAACACTGGACTGCTAACCACAAGGTTGGTATTTCAACTACCAACTGCTCCTTGGAAATCCTATACATGGTCTCTATGAGTCAGAACCGACTCGACAGCACATAACAACAGCAACAGCGCCCATTTGGGCGTGTGTCAGACAGCGCTTGGCAATATTATCTCTGGTCCTTAATTAGTTCTCATTCTTCTGCCACTCTTCTTTTCTGCAACAAGTTAAACTCTGCCTATTAGCTAGGCATTCTTTCCTACACATTCACAGAAAATAGTTCCCACTAGAATATAGTTTTAATATGGCTGAAACTGTCATTTCATAGACCACTAAAGATAAATCATATTTTAATATTCTGTTAAATTGTACACTGTTTCCTAGCTGTTGTTTATGAGATTTGAAAAGCATGTGTCAAATTTGGGCAATTATACTGAGTAACCTGCATTTGATGGGATAAATAGTTTCCTTCTGGATGACATTTTCCAAGCTGTCATTTTTACCCTGAAATCTTCTGCGTTTCACACTGTTTGGGGGAAGACACTTTGGTACCTGTGATTTTACTCCAGTTTTATCTTGTGATGATCAGTCACAGTTCTTTAATGTGGTCACTGTTTCTTCTGTGCCATCATCGCATGACTCCATGTAAGGAAGGACCCCTTTCAAAGTGCCCGTCTGCTCCCGTAAAGACTTACAGCCTTGGAAACCCTACACAGAGTTGCTGGGAGTCAGAACCAACTCCGCAGCACATCATCACCACCACCAGCAGCACCACCTCATGTTGTTATTGTTGTTAAGTGCCGTGGAGTCGATTCTGACCCATAATGACCCTGTATAGGGTATCCAAGGAGCAGCTGGTGAACTTGAACCACTGACCTTGCAATTCAAGCAACTTTGCAGTCTGACACATTAGCCCACAGCACCACACCAGGATGCTACCACCTCATAAGTAGGGGTCAATTGTCAGGTTAAGGCCAGATTGTGTCTAGAGTCAAGAGCTCATATATTAAAGAATTATTTAATTACTCTTAACAAAACACATTGTGTTTGGGGGCAATGGAAGAAATGAGGATGTTGTAATGAGACAGACTGGGACTTAACCCAATTCAGCCTCTTTATGGCATTGGGCATGTTTCTTAATTGCTCTGTACCTGTATTTTCCCATTTGTAAAGTAAGAATGATAATGCCAACCTTGATGAGTAATTTAGAAAATTAGAAATAATAATAGAGGTAAAGCTTGGCATGTATCACGAATCCGATTGAATGTGCACATAAATCGTTTTATTCCAGGTTGGAAATGCAATGGACCTAAGATCTTTTTGAATTCCGTGTTAGAGAATGAGTTAGGTAGAAGGATCTGGGAAATGCTATGAAGACTGCACTTAAACAGAACTTTCAGAGATGAGATTGTTCGGATGTGTACAAACTGGGGCGAGAAAAGGTAAATCTATTGGTCCAAGAATTGCTCAAGCATTCAGTTGTTAATTTCTTTGATTCACTTTCATGTTTTTCCCAGCTCAGTTTCAAATTGTGTCTGCCTTAATTAGCATCATGATCTACAGTGTTCAACAATAGTATTTGTTGTTGTAGTTGTTGTTAAGTGCCACTGAGTCAGTTCTGACTCAATGACCCTGTATAGAGTTTCTGAGGAGTGGCTGGTAGGTTTGAACTGCCACCTTGTGGTTCAAACTGACCTTGCAGTCCAGTGCTTATCTGTCAGTGCCAAATCAGGACTCCAATAATAACAGTATTGTTGTTGTTGTTAGGTGCCATCCAGTGGGTACTGACTCATTACAGCCTTATGCACAGCAGAACAAAACACTGTCTGGTCTTGAGCTAACCTCAAAATTGTTGCCACACTTGAGCCCATTGATGCTGCCACTTTGCCAATCCATCTCACTGGGGGTCTTCCTCTTTTTCTCTGACCCTCCACCTTACCAAACATGATATCCCTCTCCAGACAATATATCCAAAGTATGAGAGACAAAGTCTTGCCATTCTGGCCTCCAAGGAGCACTTCGTCTGCACTTCTTCCAACACAGATGTGTTTGTTTTTTTGGCAGCCATGGCACTTTCAGTATTCTCCTCCAACACCATAACTCAAATACATCAATTCTTCTACGATCTTCATTATTCACTGTCCAACTTTCATATGCATATGAGGCATTTGAAAATACCATGGCTTGGGTCAGGTGCACCTTAGTCCTAAGGCTGTCCATCTTTGCTCAACACTTTCAAAAGATCTTGTGCAGCAGACTTGCCTAATGCAATGCATTGCTTGATTTCTTGACTGCTGTTTCCATAAGTGTTGATGGTTGATCCAAGAAAAATGAAGTCTTTGACAACTTGGATCTTTTCTCCTTTAGTAAGAATGTTGTTTATTGGTCCCTTAATGAGGGTTTTTGTTTTCTTTACATTGAGATGCAATCCATACCTAAGGCTGTGGTCTTTGATCTTAATCATTAAGTACTTTAAGTCCTCTTCACTTTCAGCAAGCAAAGTTGTATCATCGGCATATTGCAGATTCTTAATGAGTCTTCCTCCAATATTGATGCCACGTTTTTCTTCATATAACCCAGCTTCTTGGATTATTTGCTTAGCATACAGGTTGAATAAGTATAGTGAAAGAACAACCCTGTCACACACTTTTCCTAATTTTAACCCATTCAGTGTTCCCATGTTCTGTTTGAACAACTACCTTTTGGTCTGCATATTGGTTCCTCTTGAGCACAATTAAGTGTTCCGGAATACTTATATTTGGCAATGTTGCCCATAGCTTGTCATAATCCACATGATCGAAGGTCTTTGCGTAGTCAATAAAGCACAGGTAAACATCTTTCTGGTATTCTCTGCTTTTTGTCAAGATCCACCTCATCCCACGTCCACTTCTGAATCCAGCTTGAACCTCTGGAAGTTTTCTGTCAATGTATCCTCTCAGTTGTTTCTGTATTACCTTTAGTAAAACTTGCATGGAATAGCAGAGAGATCGTCCAATGATTTCTGCATTCCATTGGGTCCCCTCTCTTTGGAATGGGCACAAATATGGATCACTTCCAATCAGCTGGCCAGATAGCTGTCTTTTAAATTTCTTGGCAGAGATGAGTGAGTGCCTCCTGTGTCGCCTCACTTTATTGAAAGATTTAAATTTTTATTCCCTCAATTCCTGGTGCCTTGTTCTTTGCCAATTCTTTCAATGCACCTTGATTTCTTCCTACAATATCATTGGCTGTTGATCATATGCTACCTCTTGAAATGGTTGAACATGAACCATTTCCTTTTGGTACAGCAACTCTGGGTATTCTCTCCATCTTCTTTGGATGTTTTCTGCATTTTTCCATAACTTTTTTTCATGTTTTATTGTGAGTTATGTGATAGTTTATATGGGAGAACATTAACTTCACATTCATCCTATCGTACATCGTTTCATTGCCATCGTTACATTCCTCTCCATGCATCATCAACCAAACAAAGGGTATACCCTGCAAACTTCCCCCTGGTCATCAGCACACAGCCCCACTCCCATTCTGGGTCTAGAGTCCCTCAGTCATTCCATCTTTCCATGTCATTCTGCTCTTTTCCCTTGATGGTCCCAGGGATCTCCGCTTCTGGACTGCAATGTCAACCACTCCTCTCAATTTCCTACAAAATATCTACCTTTAGATTTCCAACCCTCACAGTCAGTCCTGATAGCAATCATTGACTATTGTGCCACATGAGAGCCATCCCATCTCCTTTCATCAGCCCCGCCCAGACAGATTGGATACTAATCCATGGAGATTCTGCCTTCCTCCACACCCTCTGGATCTAGGCTCCCTCTTGAAAGCTTGTAAGCCAGTCATTTCTTGCCTTTGTAGCCCCCCATTTTGGGTAGCCAGTGTCCAAGTTGCCCATCCCTATCTACCCTGTGTATCGAGGGGTTGGGAATGATCCTCGCTGTTAAGATCTGTTCCCTCTTTTGAGCTACTGCATCCATAGGTGTAGGTCAAGTTCATCAAATGATTTCAGATTACTCTTTTTTACCTCTTCTTTCTTCTTCTAGTTGAATTCTGATAATCCAGCCATTGAAACCAGGTCAAGTGGGTATTATCTGAAAGTGTGGTTGTTTTTGTGCATATACCCACACTTCTTATCCACTGGATGCTTCACTCTCCACTCTAGTCCTCTGTAGCTATATCACTGACACTGGGCCTAGGAGTCTCCAGGTTTTGCTGGCCAACCAGATCTCCACCTGGGTACACAGTAGTCTATTGAACATGGTAGGGCTTAGCTTGTTGCTTCATTGCTGTTTTTCCCACACTTCCCCTTATCAGTGTCCAAAGTGGTCACCAGACAGAGCACATGTCTGCATGTGCTCTTGGAAGGGGGTTTGCCCTGAGGGAACCTGAACACTTGCCTTGATGTCTCCTGGATGAACAACTTGCTTGTTCTTGTAGTATTCAGTCTGACTGTCATTATTGTTTTGTATTTTTTCTGTGTCTATTCCTTACTGCACCTTCCCTTCCCTCCCCTCACTCCACCCCCACATCCCAGTAACCAGCAAAGAATTCCACCATCCTTTAGAATGGGTTCTTTTTCTTAGTCTTTTACAGTAGTGGTCCTATGCAGTCTTTCTCTTTTTGTGACTGACTAATTTCACTCAACATAATCACTCATCTGTCAGTTTGTTGTACTGTGGTGGCTTGTGAGTTACTGTGTATTTTAAATACCAGATGGATCACCCATGGTGGACAGGTTTCAGATGAGCTTCCAGATGAATCAGACAGACTAGGAAGAAGGAGTGATGAACTACTTCCGAATATTTAGTCACTGAACACCTTATGAATAACAGAGAAATACTGTCAGATATAGTGCCAGAAAATGAGTCCCTCAAGTTGGAAGGTACTCAAAATGCGACTGGGGAAGATCTGCCTCCTCAAAATAAAGTTGACTGTGATGACGTGAATGGAGTAAAGCCAGTGGGAGAAAAACCCATGGGACCTTCATTTGTTGATGGAGCACAACTCAAAATGAAGAGAAATAGCTGTAAACAGCCATTGAAAATCGGAACATGGAATGTACAATGTATGAATCTGGGAAAATTGGAAGTTGTCAAACATGAAACGGAATGCATAAACATCAATATCTTAGGCATTAGTGAGCTGAAATCGACTGGTATTGGCCATTTTGAATCTGACAGCCTCATGGTTTACTATGCCGGAAGTGACAAATTAAAGAAAAATGGTGTTGCATTAATAGTCAAAAAGAACATATCCAGATCAGTCATGAGGTACAATGCTGTCTGTGATAGGATAATATCCATGTTTCTACAGAGAAGCCCAGTTAATACCACTATTATTCAAATTTATGCACCAACCACTAAAGCCAGTGAGGAAGAAATAGAAGAATTCTATCAACTTCTTCAATTTGAAATTGTTCAAGCATATAATCAAGATGTATTGATCATTACTGGTGATTGGAATGCAAAGGTTGGGAGCAAAGAGGAAGGATCAGTAGTTGGAAAATATGCCTTGGTGATAGAAATGATGCTGGAGAACACATGATAGAATTCTGCAAATCAATGATTTGTTCATTTCAAATACCTTCTTTAGACAGCATAACAGATGACTATACACATGGACCTCGCCAGATGGAATAAATAGAAATCAAATTGACTACATCTCCGGAAAGAGACAATAGAAAGCTGCATATCATCAGTGAAAACAAGGCCAGGGTCAGACTGTGGAACATGTGCAAATTCAAACTGAAGCTGAAGAAAATGAAAACAAGTCCACGAGAGTCAAAATATGTCCTTGAATATATTCCACCTGAATTTAGAGATCATCTAAAGAACAGATTTGATACATTAAACACTAAAGACCAAAGACTAGAAGAGTAGTGGGATGACATCAAGAACATCATACATGAAGAAATAAAAAAGTCATTAAGAAAACAAGAAAGAAGGAAAAGGTCAAAATGGATGTCAGATGAAACACTGAAACTTGATCTCCATTGTAGAGATGCTAAAGCAAATCAGAAAAATGAACAGGTACAAGAGCTGAACAAAACATTTCAAAGATCAGATCGAGAAGATAAAGCCAAATATTACAACAAACTTTGCAAAGATCTGGAATCAGAAAACCAAAAAGGAAGAACATACTCAGCATTTCTCAAGCTGGGGGAACTAAAGAAAAAATGCAAGCCTTGACTTTCTTTATTGAAAGATTTTCTGGACAAATTACTGAATGATGCAGAAAGGATCAAGAGAAGATGGAAGAAATACTGTTGGGGACCGGCCTCAACAGGGAAGTTTGGCTCACGAAGTAGGGAGATCTGGCGGCGAAAGAGATAGAAAAAGAATATACACAAAGATGGGACGAGAGAGACAAAGAGACACCCCGAAACCAGAATGGATGCAAGACTGGCAGGCAGACCCTGGATTGCAGGCATCATGGCCACTGCAGGCAGTAATGCACACAGGGTTCCATCTGTGTCCATCTTTTATTTCAGGGAGGGATTTTACACAAAGGAAGAAGGGGATTATTAAGACAGGGTACAGAAATGAAATGTGATTAATTGTTCAAAACAGGACACAATGATTTATAGGAACAAATTCTAAAATATACATTGCAAATTGTCTTAATAATCTAACATTTTTAATTTTCCAAAAATGCAAGCAAACTGTTACAAATTACTTTTTTTTTCTCAAATCCTAAGGGAGTGACTCCAGGTTTCTCAAGGCTAATTAACATACCTATAGCACTTAATCTCACATGGGAAAAGGTGAAAAGGATTTCAAAAGGTCTGAAGAGAGTCAAGCTGTTTCAGCTACCTGGCTTAGGCTTTCAGGAGGAAGGAGGGCGTCTGTGTTAATGGTTTACACCTGGGGACGATTTGAGGAGGTTGTCACTATTATTCCTTGAACAATACTCCGGAATTCACCAATCTACTTCAAGTGAATTCCTTGGACGAATTGTCTCCAGAGCCTCCCAGCAAACTTGCCTTTGGAACCTTTATGGCCACGTCTTTAGAAGAGGTTTTTTGTTTTAATATTTGTCCATGGGTATCCAGGGCTCATGTATTAAGTTAATATCAAACATAACTGAATAATTTGATAAAGAACAGTTTGGACATACTT
>NW_006408525.1:26558997-26564412 GCF_000296735.1 Chrysochloris asiatica
AAATCATCAGACAATCTCTTTGATATCCCATGTGAGTAAAGTTTTACTAACGGTAATACAGAAATGGCTGCAAGCATACATTGACAGAGAACTTCCAGAAGTTCAAGCCGAATTCAGAAGAGGCCGTGGAATGAGGGATATCATTGCTGATGTCAGATGGATCTTGGCTGAAAGCAGAGAATATATTAAAGATTTTTTTTTTTTTTTTTGCTTTATTGACTATGCAAAGGCTTTTGATTGTGTGAATCATGACAGGTTATGGACAACATTGCGATGGAAGAGTACTCTGGAACACTTGATTGTGCTTATGAGGACTCTATACCTGGACCAAGAGGCAGCTGTTCAAACAGAACATGGGAACACTGAATGGTTTAAAATTAAGAAAGGTGTGTGACAAGGCTGTATTCTTTCATCATATTTATTCAACCTGAATAAGTATGCTGAGCAAATAGTCTGAGAAGCTAAGTTCTATGAAGAAAAACATGGCATTAAAATTGGAGGAAGACTCCTTAACAGCCTGCGATATGCAGATGATACAACCTTGCTTGCTGAAAGTGAAGAGGACTTAAAACATTTACTGATGAAGCTCAAAGAGCAGAGACTTCGGTATGGATTACATCTCAATGTAAAGAAAACAAAAATCCTCACCACTAGACCAATAAACAACATTTTTATCAACAGAGAAAAGATTGACGTTGTCAAGGACTTCATTCTTCTTGGATCAACTATCATCATTCATGGAAACAGCAGTCAAAAAATCAAAGGATGTATTGCATTAGGCAAATCTGCTGCACAAGACCTTCCTAAAGTGTTGAAGAGAAAAGATGTCAGCTTGAGGACTAAGGTGCACCTGATCCAAGCCATGGTATTTTCAATAACCTCATATGCATGCGAAAGCTGGACAGTGAATAAGGAAGACCGTAGAAGAATTGAGGCTTTTGAGTTGTGGTGTTGGAGGAGAATATTTAAAGTGCCATGGGCTGCCAAAAGAACCAATAGATCTGTTTTGGTAGAAGTGTAGCTAGAGCGCTCCTTGGAGGCTAGGATGGCCAAACTTCGTCTCTCATACTTTGGACATATTTTCAGGAGGGACCAGTTTCTGGAGAAGGTTATCATGTTTGGTAAGGTGGAGGGTCAGAGAAAAAAAGGAAGACCCCAACAAGATGGATAGGCCAAGTGGCAGCATCGATTGACTCAAGCGTGGCAACAGTAGTGAGGTTGGCCCTGGATCAGGCAGTGTTTTGTTCTCTTGTGCATAGGGTCGCTATGAGTCGGTACCAACTCAATGGAACCAAACGACAACAACAACAATGTCCTCAAGGTTCATCCATGTTATGCGGTGGCTTACAGTTTCCTTGTTATTCTTCAAGGTAGTATAATATTCCATTGTGTGTATGTACCACAGTTTGTTTATCCATTCTTCAGTTGATGGGTACTTTGGCTATCTCCATCTGTTTGCTATTGTAAATAGTGCTGCTATGAACATTGTTGTGCATATATCTTCTTGTGTTGTGGCTCATATTTCTCATGGGTAAGTACCAAGTAGAAGAATTGCTGGATCAAAAGGTATTTCTATTACCAACCTTCTGAGGAAGCACCATATTGCTTTCCAGAATGGTTGGACCATTTTGAAATCCCACCAGCAATGCAGGAGTGTCCAGTCTCTCCACATCCCTGCCAATATTTATTGTCCTCTACTTTTTGTTATCTTTGCTGCTATTTCTGGTTTGAGATGATATCTCATTGTTGTTTTGATTTGCATCTCTGTAATGACTAGTGATCGTGAACACTTTATCATATGTTTCTTGGCTGCCTTGATCTCCTCCTCTGTTCATGCCCTGTGCCAAATTTTTAATTGGGTTATTTGTCTTTTTCTTTTTGAGGTGTTGTAGGTTCCTAT
Organism: Chrysochloris asiatica; assembly: GCF_000296735.1. Classification (NCBI taxonomy): domain Eukaryota; kingdom Metazoa; phylum Chordata; class Mammalia; order Afrosoricida; family Chrysochloridae; genus Chrysochloris; species Chrysochloris asiatica. The sequence continues at coordinate 26,560,898 of NW_006408525.1, forward strand.
ATATTTTAGAAATGAGTCCCTTGTCTGATGTGTCATTGCAAAAGATTTTTTCCTATTCTGTGGGTTCCCTTTTTACTCTTCTGGTGAAGTCTTTCGATGCACATAAGTTTTTAATTTTTAGTATGCTCCAATCATCTATTTTGTCTACTTTTGTTTGTGTAGTTTTCAAAATGTTTGGTAGTCTGTGTATTCCCTGAATTAGTGCCCTCATATTTGTCCCTATTTTTTCATTGATGGCCTTCATAATTCTGGGATTCACATTTAGGTCTTTAATCCATGTCGAGTTGGGTTTTTTATAAGGCGTGAGGTGAATGTCTTGTTTCAATCTTCTACATATCGCTTTCCAGTTCTGCCAGCACCATCTGTTGAAAAGACTATCACCTCCCTATGCGATATATTTAGGTACTTTGTTGAAAATCAGTTGCCTGTATGTGGATGGGTTAATTTCTGGATTCTTGATTCTGTTCCATTGATCAATGTATCTTTCATTGTACCAGTACCAAGCTGTTTTGATCACTGTAGCCGTGTAATAAATTTTGAAGTTGGGGAGTGACAGGTTTCCAACCTTATTCTTCTACTTTAAGCAGAGCTTTGTTTATTCTTGTTCTCTTTCATTTCCATATAAAGTTTGTAATTGTTTTTTTCCATCTCTTTGAAGAATGTTGTTGGAATCTGGATTGGAATTGCATTATATGTGTAAATTTCTTTGGGCAGTATTGACATTTTCACAATGTTAAGTCTTCCTATCCAGGAACATGGTACATTCTTCCATTTTTATAGGTCTCTTTTGGTTTCTTGTAGTAGTGTTTTGTAGTTTTCTTTGTTGTTCTATCCATTTTTGAAAGCGGTGTATTAAAATCACCCACGATTATTATAGATTCATCTATTTCTTCCTTCAAATCTATTAGAGTTTGCATTATATATTTGGGAGCTCTTTCATTGGGAGCATAGATATTTATTATGGTTATGTTATCTAATTCAATTGTCCCTTTAATCATGAGATAATGTCCGTCTTTAGCTATTATGTTTGGTTTTGCCTTAAAGTTTATTTAATTGGAGATTAGTACTGCCACTCCTATACATTTTTTATTGCTATTACCTTCGTATATTTTTCCCCATCCTTTGACATTTAGTCTGTTTTTGTCTCTGTGTGTAAGATGTGTCTCTTCCAAGCAGCATATTGAAGGATCTTGCTTTCTTATCCAATCCGCCTCCCTCTCTCTCTTAACTGGTTCATTTAATCTGTTTTCATTCAATGTAATTATTGATAAGTATGGATTAATTGCTGTCATGATGTTTGTTTGTTTTTGTGGTGTTTCTGCTTTCTTTGTTCTGCTTGTCTTCCCTTGCTGAGTTCATGGTTTTTGTTTTCATTCTTGTCAGTTTCCTCTTAGTTTTAATGTTTACATATTCTTGGATTTTCATTTTCTTGGTATGTTGTAAAGTGTTAATTTTCTTTGAGGATACCTTATAGTCCATTAACTTTTCACACCATTTAATGCAATCTATTTTAACCTGTAATCTACCTGATCTTCTCACCATCTGGATCTGTGTTCCTATGTGTGTACCTTCCTTCATATTGTAATTGTTTTGATCATAGACTGACCTTCTAGATTATCTTAGTTTGTTCGTAGAGTTTTCTTCTGTTCTCGACTCTTTCATCTGTTGATTTAATTCTGGGAGGTGCTGCCAAGTATGTCAATCTCTGGTTGTTGACTGTTGTTTTTTGTTCTCTGTCACAGAACTCCCTTTAGGATGCTTTATAATCCAGGGTTGGCTTTGGCAAAATCCCTTAGCTTCTGTTTCTTCTGGAATGTTTTGATTACACCATCATATTTGATTGATAGTTTTGCTGGATAAAGGATTCTTGGTTGGCAATTTTTTTCTTTCAGGGTTTTATGTATGTCTCCCTATTGCCTTCTTGCCTGCAAGGTTTCTGCTGAGAGATCCAAGCTTAATCTGACTTGCTTGCCTTTGTATGTAAAGCTTCTCTTTTCCCTAGTGGCCATTGAGTTGGTACTGACTCATAGCAACCCAATGCACAACAAGATGAAAACCTTCCCTGATCCTGGGCCAAACTCACAATCATTGCTGCGTTTGTTCCCTTCACTGCTTCTACTGTGCAAATCGATCTTATTGGGGCGTTTTCTCTTTTCTCCAACCCTCCATTTTACCAAACATGATATCCTTCTCCAGGAACTGGTCCCTCCTGATAATATGTCCAAGATGAAGTCTGATCATCCTGGCTTCCAGGAAGCATTCTGGCTGTACTTCTTCCAACACACATTGGTTTGTTCTTTTAACAGTCCATGCTACTTTCAATATTCTCCTCCAACACCATAATTCAAATGCATCAATTCTTCTACAATCTTCCTGATTCACTGTCCAACTTTCACACGCATATTACATTATTGAAAATACCATGGCTTGGATCAGGCTCACCTTAATCCTCAAACTGACGTCTTTGCTCTTCAACACTTTAAAAAGATCTTGTGCAGCAGACTTGCCTAATGCAATATATTGCTTGATTTCTTGACTGCTGCTTCCATGAGTGTTGATGGTTGATTTGAGAAAAATGAAGTCTTTGACAACTAAAATCTTTTTCTCCATTTATGTGGGTATTACTTATTGGTCTACCAGTGAGGACTTTTGTTTTCTTTACATTGAGATGCAACCTATACCAAAGGCAAAATCTTTGATCTTCATCAGTATATATTTTAAGTCGTCTTCACTTTCTGGAAGCAATTTTGTATCATCTGCATATTAAAGGTTGCATATTAATGAGTCTTCCTCCAATTCTGATGCCACGTTTTCTTCATATAACCCAGTTTCTCAGATAATTTGCTCAGGATACAGTTTGAATACCTATAGTGAAAGAATACAACCCTGGTGCATATCTTTCCTAATTTAAAACCATTCAGTATTACCTTTTTCTGTTCAAACAACTGCTTCTTGGTCTATGTACAGGTTCCTTATGAGCAAAATTTAGTGTTTTGGAATACTCATTCTCCACAATGCTGTATAGTTAATACAGCACAGGTAAACATCTTTCTGGTATTTTCTGCCTTCAACCAAGATCCACCTGATGTCAGCAATGGTATCCCTCTTTCCATGTCCTTTTCTGAATCTGACTTGAACCTCTGGAAGTCCTCTGTCAATGTATGGTTGCAGCTGGTTTTATATTATCTTTAGGACAATTTTGCTTGCATGGGATATTAATGATATTGTCCATTGAGGTTCATATTCTTTTGGGTCACCTCTCTTTGGAATGTGCACAATTATGGATCTCTTCCAGTCATTTGGCCAGGTAGTTGCTTTCCAAATTTCTTGGTATAGATGAGTGAGTTCCTCCAGTGTGACATTAGTTTGTTGAAAGATTTCAATTTGTATTCCATCAATTGCAAGAGCCTTGCTCTTTGCCATGCCTTCAATGCCCCTTGGACTACTTTCTTAAGTATCATTGGCTCTTGATCGTATGCTTGTGTGTGTGTGTATGTGTGTGTGTGTGTGTGTGT
>NW_006408525.1:26565517-26567444 GCF_000296735.1 Chrysochloris asiatica
ATAGAAATTTAAAGAGACAGTATAGACATAAAACCAAATGGCCACCACTCATCTGTCTGTCGTGCTGTGGTGGTTTGCATTGCTGTGATTCTGAGGGCTCTGCCACCGGTATTTTAAATAACCAGCAGGGTCACCCATGGTGGACAGGTTTCAGATGAGCTTCCAAACAAAGACAGACTAGGCAGAAAGAGTAACGAACTACTTCTGAAAAGATTTAAAGCCTCAGAAACCCTGTACAGGGTCGCTATGAGTCGGAACAGACTCCATGGCACATAACAACAACAACAACATATATATATGTTTCGCTGGTTTTGCTTCTCTAGAAAACCCAGCCTAAGACATGTGGTACCAAGAGAGTAGGGTTCCAGAGAAACAAAATCATAAGGATGAGTTTTCTAAATTTGTACTCAAGTCTAATTTTAAAGGCACTGTTATGGAGTGGAGGCATGGCTGACCTCCACTTTGTAAGAATTGTCTTTGAGCTGATTTTTAGTTTAGTCTACTTTTCCCTTTTGGAGTCAAAGGAAGTCAGACAAGGTCCCAACTTGGTTTAAGTCTCCAGCTGGTGTCAGGATCAGGATTCATTGCAATGTTTTGTAAGAGAAAGAACAAAGGGATAAAATGATTAAGTTGAGGGGAGAGCAGCAGCTTCTGGAATTGCCTGGAGCTGAGTAAACAGGGCAGAACGGAGACCAGGGCCGACTGGAATTCACCTTGCCAGAGGCCCAATGCCATACACTTATGAAAGAGGTTAAGAAAATATTGAATTTAAGTATTTTAAAAGGTTATGTGTTTGAATGCCTTGTGGATATTGGTTTCCCAGCCTATTATTGTAAAATAGGTATATTAGGAATTATGATTACAGACATTTTGTAAACCTATCTTTAGCTTATACTTGATTAGATTTGCTAAAAAGGAAGTTTGAATCTGCCCAGAGAAATTGGCTTCTTGCTAAACCTTTGTAAAGGAGCTCTGGTAGTGTAGTGGTTATGAGTCGGGCTGTCAACCTCAAGGTCAGCAGTTAGAAACTACCAGCAGTTCTGTGGGAGAAAGATGAGGTGTTCTGCTCCCGTAAAGATTTACAACCTTGGAAACCTTGTGCAGGGTCACTATGAGTCAGAACTGACTCCACGGTTTACACATTTGCATTTGAAAAGGCATGCAGACCAACCCAGGACTGCTGGGAGAACAGGAGATTCCTGATTGAATGAAAGCAGAGAAAAAAGTGGACTGTTTGAAAAAAAAAAACAACAACAAAAACCTTGTTAAAAGGGGCTGTTTGCTTTAGGGGCATCAAGGGGCAAGGAAAGTGGGCCCATAAGAAAAAAACCCTAGTGGTTATGAGTCAGTCTGATATCCTCAAGGTCAGCAGTTCAAAACTAACAGCTATTCCATGGAAGAAAGATAAGATGAGGCTTTAAAAAAGGAAGACCCTCAGCGAGATGGATTGCCAAAGTGGCAGCATCAATGGGCTCAAGCATGGCAACAATTGTGAGATTGGCCCAGGATCGGGCAGTGTTTCTTTCTGATGTGCATAGGGTCGTTATGAGTCGGTACTGACTTGATGGCTCCTACCAACAACAATAACTAAGGAGCTCTGGTAGCATGTTGTTGTTGTTAAGTGCCGTCGAGTCGGTTGCAACCCCATACAGGGTTTCCAAGGGTGTAAATCTTTACGGGAGTAGAAAGCCTGCTCTTTCTCCCGCGGAGCAGCTGGTAGTTTCAAACTGCTGACCTTAAGGTTCACAGCCCTATTCATAACCACTCTGCTACCAGAGCTCTGGTAGCAGAGTGGTTACAAATCAGACTGTTCGGCAGGAGAAAGATGAGGCTTTCTACTCCCATAAAGATTTACAGCCTCAGAAACCCTGTACAGGGTCACTATGAGTAGGAACCGACTCCACGGCACATAACAACAAGAAATCAA
>NW_006408525.1:26567961-26578993 GCF_000296735.1 Chrysochloris asiatica
CAATGGCACCTAACAACAACAGTAAAGATTTACAGCCTCAGAAACCCTATACAAGGATGTTATGATGAACAGGAAAAGGTAAAACATTACCTTACTGCCTCCCCTCCCAGGAGACCAGCTAGAATGTAATCAAGTTACTGACAGACTAATTCTCTCCACCCAGGAGACAAGCTAAATGATAATCAGGTTACTGAGTGGGACCAATATTTTGATTTCCCCCCTGTTCTCAAACAGGTCCAAAACCTAGTCCCTCCCCATTTCTATCACTATATAAGCCTGCATTGAACTTATACTCAGGCCTCAAAATCTGGAGAAGTTAGCTCCTCAGAGCCAGCTGGTATAATAAGCATGAAAGTTTGCTTCACCTCTCCGAGTGGCCTCGGTTTCTTTGGCAATGGATCTAAAACTGCTGTAACACTCTCAGATCTAAAACTTGTGTAAAAATGAGTCAGAACTGACTCCACAGCATATAACCACCACCACCACCAGTACTGACAAAGAGTCCTGGTGTGGCACTGCGGGTTAATACACTAGACTGCAAGGTCAGCTTGAACTGCAAAGTTGGCAGTTCAAACTCACCAACTACTCCTCGGAAACCCTATACAGATTTGCTATGAGTCGGAACCAACCCGATGGCACATCACAACAATAACAAGTCCTGAAATTTAAGAGGAACCTGTGAGCTGTCTAATATGCTTGCTGGTGGCCACCTGGATCTATGTGTAAGTGGAATTGGGGAAATGTAGTAATGAAGATACACAGGCTAGTTTGGAAATGTTCTATTGGCACCAGTTGACTTTAAGAATGAGAAGAGGAAAGGCTGGCTGGTCTGAAGTTTAGGGAGTTGCATGAACTCCTGAGCCCTTTGGGCACAGACCTAGCCCCTGATGGCTATGGTTGAGAGTGAAGAGGCCAGCTGGTATGAAGTGCATGGAGGTGTGTGTGAAGTCCCAAACTTGCAGCTGGTACTCATTTGCCTTAGCTTTGGTTGCTAGGGTTGAGTTGTGACCAGAAACTTTCCAGATAATGATAAAGATGTTTGACACTGTGAGAAAGTGTAAATTGCTACAATTAGTTAGTTTGGACGTTTGTTTATGGATGCAGTTGCTGAAAATTCCAACAGGAGTGGAAAATTTTTCAGATCAAAGAACATGCTTGTCTCCTCCGTGTACTGGGTTGATGGTGGTGGTGGTGGTGGTTATGTGCCGTGGAGTCAGTTCCGACTCACAGCAACCCTGTACAGGGTTTCCGAAGTTTTATGGGAACAGAAAGCCTGATCTTTCTCCCATGGAACAGCTGGTAGTTTCAGACTGCTGATCTTATGGTTTGCAGCCTGATTCATAACCGCTATGCTACCAGAGGGTAATTTAGATTTTCACTATCAAAAGTGGGGGTGGGAGGTACCTATAAAGACATGAAGTGACTGGCTTACATGATTTCATGGGTGTGGTCAGTCTTAGAATGAGGGAACAAAGGAGAATCCCTACTGACTAGTCTTCCTTTTTACCAAAATGGTCTGGAAAAAGTGGAGTGGGGGATAATGCTGATAGGATTTTATGATTTCATTTATGAGTAGTTATTAGTAGGATTAATTGTGATAGTCAAAACTGTAATTGTAGAAGATGTGTAACAAAAAGGAGGGAGTAGTTATCATTCAATTCAGGAGCAATTCCAGGACCATCATTAAGGAAGAGCATGAGTAAAGCGTGGAATCACTGCCTGGAAAAGCAGCAACAGCAGAGATGGTGGCAGAAGCAATGGCATGGAGAGACAGAGCAGCTTTGGACTCTAGGCCCATGGACCAAGCAAGGTTGTATGCCTACAGGCAGGAGGCTGCTTTGCAGAATGTGACCTTCGGACATTTACTTGAATATATATTTTTTGTTTTGTTTTATATGTCTGCATCACAGATTTTGCTTTTTTAATTTGTGATGTATATGATGTAATTGAGGCTGGTGCATTTTTGGTTGCATGTGTTTTAGTTATATCATGTTAGATGCAAGCATGACTACAGTTTGCTTTATTTAGAGATTATGAATATAATTTATAGGTGTCAAGTTGACAAGGGTAGGCTTTAGTAGGGTTTTGTGCCAACTTAATTAGGCCAAGATTTCCAGAGGTTTAGCAGTTGAGATGAGCTTATTCCCATCCTGATGAAACCTGATACAAGCATAGTTAACTCTATGATGAGTGACTATGAGTGTGGCCTACTCCCAATATAATGGACACATGAAAAAGCCTCTCTCTCTCTTCCACTGGAGACCTGGAACTCTGCAATTTTAAGCCACTTCCTTGATAATAAACTTATCTTTACATATATATATTTGGTGGTGGTGTGCTGTGAAGTCAGTTCCAACTCATAGTGACCCAGCATAGGGTTTCTGAGGCTGTAAATCTTTACAGGAGCAGAAAGCCTCATCCTTCTCCTGTGGAATGGTTGGTAGTTTCAAACTTCTGACCTTGAGGTTAACAGCCCAACTCATAACCACTATGCTACCAAAGCTCCACATATATCTATACATAGATATTGATGTATCTATATATCTATATCTACTTAATCTATCTATATACATATATATGTTTTACAGGTTTTGATTCTCTAGAAAACCCATTTTATTGTTGTTGTTGTTAAATGTCATCAACTAGGTTCAGAGGAAAGGCTCCTTATGTACATAGTGAACTTATATACAACAGAACAAAACACTGCCGGTTCTGTGCCATCCTCACCATCATTATTATGCTTGAGCCCATTGTTTATGCCACTGGGCCAATCCATCTCATTGGGATCTCTCCTTTGCTGACCCTCCACTTTACCAAGTATGATGTCCTTCTCCAGGGACTGGTCCCTTCTGATAACACATCCAAAATTTGAGAGACTAAGTCTCGCCATCCTGACTTCAAAGGAGCATTGTGGCTGTACTTCTAACACAGATTAGTTTGTACTTCTGGCAGTCCATGATACTTTTAATATTCTTCTCCAACCCCATAACTCAAATGTATCGATTCTTCTACTGTCTTTCTGATTCACTCTCCAACTTTCACATGCATATTAGGCGACTGAAATTACCTTGGATTGAGTTAGGCACATCTTAGTCTTCAAACTGACATCTTTGTTCTTGAACACTTTAAAGAGATCTTGTGCAATAGATTTGCCTAATGTAATTGATTTAATGACTTGTTTCCATGAGTATTGATAGTGAATCTAAGCAAAATGAAGTATTTGACAACTTCAACCTTTTCTCCAATTGTATGGATGCTATCTATTAGTCCATTGGTGAGGATTATTGTTTTCTTTACATTGAAGTGCAAGCCATACCAAAATCTGTGGTCTTTTATCTTCATCAGTAAGTATTTTAAGTCCTCTTCACTTTCAGCAAGCAAGTTTATATCATCTCACTTTAGTAATGTGAAACTGATTTGCCATAGAACTAATAATTACAGCAGTTCTAATGTCCAGGTCCTTTGATTTCAGGTCAAGGACACTCATAGGCAGATGTAAAGAAAAGTGGGTACTGGGTATGGAGAAGGTGTACATTTTGAGCTGCTTCTCTAACAATGGAAGTAATCATTCCTTTCATGTTGTACCATCTTTCTTTGGAATGGACAGACATATGGATCTCTTTCAGTCAGTTTTTCAGGTAGTTGATTTCAAAATTTCTTAGCATAGATAAGTGAGCACCTCCAGTACTGCATTCCTTTACTCTAAAAGAAAAGAGGATTTGAAGCTCTTACTGATGAAGATTAAAGTCTACAGCCTTCAATATGGATTGTTGTTGTTGTTGTTATGAGCTGTGGAGTTGGTTCTGACTCATAGAGACCCTGTACAGGGTTTCCGAGGCTGTAAATCTTTACGGGAGCAGAAAGCCTCATCTTTCTCCCATGGAACAGCTGGCAGTTTCGAACTGCTGACCTTACGGTTCACAGCCTGATTGGTAACGACGACAACAACAACACTATCAGAGCTCCTCAATATGGATTACACCTCAATAAAATGAAAACAAAAATCCTCATAATGGAACCAATAAATGGAGAGCATACTGAAATTGTCAAGGAAATCATTTTACTTGGATCCATAATCAACACCCATGGAAACCTCCCTCAGGAAATGAAATGGCATATTGCATTGGGCGAATCTGATGCAAAAGACTTTTAAAGTGTTAAAAAGATATCAAGGTACACTTGATCTAAGCTAGGTATTTTCAAATACCTCATAAGACTGTGAAAGCTGGACAATGAATAAGGAAGACCAGATAGTAGTTGATATCTTTTGAATTATGATGTTAGCAAAAAATATTAAATATGCCATGAACTGCCAGAAGAGAAAACAAATCTGTTTTGGAAAAAGTACAGCTGAAATGCTTCTTAGAAGCAAAGACTACAAGGTGTCATTGCACACACTTTGGACATAACATGGCAAAGAATAGGTATTCTAGAGCATTTTATTATTCTCATAAGAAACCTGTACATTGACCAAGAGGCAGATGTTCAAACAGAACAAGGGGATACTGAATGGTTTAAATCAAGAAAGTAGTGTGTCAGGGTTGTATCCTTTCACCATACTTATTCAACCTGTATGTTGAGCAAATAATCCAAGAAGCTGGGTTTTATAAAGAAGAACATGGTATCAGTATTGGAGGGAAACTCATTAACAACCTGCGATATACAGATGACACAACCTTGCTTGCTGAAAATGAAGAGGATTTAAAATGCTTACTGATAAAGATCAAAGACTACAGTCTTCAGTATGGGTTGCACCTCAATGTAAAGAAAGCAAAAATCCTCACAAATGAACCAATAAGTAACACCATAATAAATGATGAAAAGATTGGAGTTGTCAAAGACTTCATTTTGCATAGATCCACAATTAACACTCATGCAAGCAGCAGTGAAGAAAACAAACAATATATTTATTGCTTTAGGTAAATCTGATGCACAATATCTCTTTAAAGTGTTGAAGAGCAAAGATATTAGTTTGAGGACTAAAAAGGTGTGCTCACCCCAAACCATACTATTTTCAGTTGCTTCATCGGCATGTGAAAGTTGGACAAGTAAGGAAGACCACAGAAGGATTGGTGTATTTGAGTTATGGTGTTGTAGAAGAATACTGAACGTACCATGGACAGCCTGAAGAACAAATAGCTCTGTGTTGGAAGAAGTAAAAACAGAGTGTACCTTAGAAGCCAGGATGGTGAGACTTATATATTTCCCTCCTTCAAAGATTGAAGCCCCAAGTTGATTACTGCCCAGTGCCTACACACACTTGTTTTATGTATGGTCCCAGCTTTCATTATTATTTACAACAAAGTGGTAAGTCTTATACTAGCTTCTACATGACAAGTGGATTCAGAAGCCTCACTAAACTGTGACTCACCAACACTACCATGTCTTCAAAGGTCCTTTCCAAAAGAAATAGCACCAAGGAAAACAGATGGACACCAGCAATGATTCTGACTTCTGAACAAACTAAACTGCTGTTTTTAGGTAACCAATACAATACTCAGCTGTGAAAATGAAGGGTTAATGATTTGCTGATATGAAGAATGATGACCGTATTTCTTGTATCAGTTAAGAACACAAACAAATCAATTAGTCTCAGAAAATTCTTAACACTTAAGGGACATCTTCCTCCTTCAGATTTCCTCCATGGACTAGAGAAAGTATTATAAACATAACAAGAAAAAGTTCTGCCGATTGGTCCAAATTTTAGCAGTCTAGTGTATAAAAATCCTGGAATAGAAAGAGTTCTCAGAATCTGGGAAACTCACTTCTGAACAGAAGCCCACCCTCCACACCTGACACCATGGCCCAATCCTGCTGCTCCCCTTGCTGCCAGCCCACCTGCTGCCAGCCTTGCTGCCGCCCTACTTGCTGTCAAACCACCTGCTGCACCACCTGCTACCAACCAGCTTGTGGGACCAGCTGTTGCCGTCCTTCCTGTTGCAGCACACCCTGCTGCCAGCCCACCTGCTGTGAGTCCAGCTGTTGCCAGCCTTGCTGCCGCCCTGTGGGCTGCTGCCAGCCAGCTTGCTCTGGCCCCGTGTATTGCCACAGAACCTGCTATCTCCCAACATGCGTCAGCCTGCCTGGTTGCCTGCCTGAGAGCTTTGGGGCCGTCTGCTGCCAGCCCTGTTGCCGTCCAGCCTGCTGTGTGTCCGGCTGCTGCCAGCCCTGCTGCCGTCCAGCCTGCTGCGTGTCCAGCTGCTGCCGCCCAGCCTGCTGCGTGTCCAGCTGCTGCCAGCCCTGCTTCCGCCCAGCCTGCTGCGTGTCCAGCTGCTGCCAGCCCTGCTGCTGCCCAACCTGCTGCCAGCCCTGCTGCCGTCCAGCCTGCTGTGTGTCCAGCTGCTGCCAGCCCTGCTGCCGTCCAGCCTGCTGTGTGTCCAGCTGCTGTCGCCCAACCTGCTGCATGTCCAGCTGCTGCCAGCCCTGTTGCCGTCCAGCCTGCTGCGTGTCCAGCTGCTGCCAGCCCTGCTGCCGCCCAACCTGCTGTCAGACCACCTGCTGTAAGACTACCTGCTTTCGTCCATGCTGTGTCTCCAGCTGCTGCCAACCTTCCTGCTGCTGATCGTCTTGCTGAAGACCCACCCCCTGCCACATTCCAACTTGCCATCAGCCCACACAGGGCCTGCAACAAAATCACTTCCCAGGCTTTGCCATGCTGAAAAGTTCTGTTAGTTGTCTTTTTGGATAAGTGCTGAGAGTCTGCTTTATTCACTGCAACCTACTTCACTCTGGTCTTCGTTTTCTGTAGATCAGTGTTCCAGCTCCTGCTCTGCTTTATCTGTTCTTCACCTAAGTCGTGTTCTCGGATATGAGAAAAATAGCCTTCTTTCACCCTTCCTATCTCAGTAACTTTAAAAACAAACAAATGCATCTTGACTTTTTTGTGCCGACCTCTTCTCAATAATAAATAATAAATATTTCCTCAATGTCTGCATTGCTCTTGTGTCTTGCTTTTCTCTTTTATGTTCATTTTTATATGACATCCTAACTACAGGGCATGCTCCCTGTTTAGTTCCTAAAAAAATTGACACCGCCTTGCATCTTTTCCACTTTTTCCTTTTGTTTCCACAGCATTTCCTTTCTAAGAGCTTACATTCATACTACATTTCACTGACTGTCATCCCTCCTATTCTCACAGAAGCCTTCTGAGATGGTCAAAGCCAGGAGTATATTTGGTGATCTGTGTATGAGGGAAGTGGCCCACTCACCATCAGGGCATCCAGTGCACTGGACTTCTTGTTTTAACTTGGGGGAACTTCCATCACATCTCACTGCAAGTGGAAACAACACCAATGCACTTGAACTCTGAGAAGTGGACAGTTTACTACTTTCATGCACAAGGCATTTTTCTGTGTACAAGTAGAGGAATGGGAAAGAATTGTGCTCCACCAGAATCCATGATTGAGATGGGGGTGATATGACGGTAACCTCAGGTCTAAATTTCTTAAAATGTGCATGAAATTGAGAATTTCCTGCACAAAAATAATCTAAACTGACATGAGGAAGAGAAAATCTGAAGAACTTTCTATTTAAAAAAATTGGACAACGTTTAAAAATTCTAACTCCTTTCCTGAAATATCCACATACCATGCAAGAACTAATGGCTTCCACTAGTGTATTTTGCTAATCACCAAATAGACAAAGAAGAAATAATAAAGTTTAAAGGTCTTCTAGATATTATAAAAATGTAATAATGTGCAAATTATTCTACAAGTCCAGTATAAATTTCACACATGTCCAGTATAAATTTCAAACATAGTACAGCTAGGTCAAGAAAGTAAAGGTCCAGGCAAGCACACTAATGCAAACCACAGAGATGCAAAATTTCTCAACAAAATATTAACAGAAAGAATTCTATGCTTCATACAGAGACCAATGCATCATAACCCAATTGGTTTATTCCAGCAATGCAAGGTAGACTCAGCATTCGAAAATTGCTCAGTGTAGTTCATCACCTTACCAAAATACAGTAACTTTCCCCCATGATTAACTTAATAGATCCTGCAAGAGCATTTTGCACCTTTTAGAAAATGTACCTTACATGGTTTTATAAAATTATAAACTATGCATCAATCACACCTACTCAGCATCTCTAGAAAGTTCCATCCAACACCAACAGAATACACATTTTTCTTAAACACACATGGAAAGCTCTCCTGGATATACTAAGGCATAATATAAGCCTCTATAAATTTAGAAGGATTGAAATCACACAAAGTTATTCTCCAACCACAATGAAACTTACTTTAAAATGAACAAGATGAGATTGAGAAATTTCACAAACATGGAACTAAAAAATCATATGTATAAATAAACAGTGGGTCACATAAGAAATCATAAGGAAAAATACACAATACATTGATGTCTCAAATCAATAATCTGACTTTGCATATTGGATGAAACCAAATGTTGATTCTCCTAAAAGATTAACAAAATTGCAAAATTTATGCTAGAATAAACAAGAGGGGGAAAAGAGAGAGAGAGAAGACTGCAATTATTAAAATCATGAGTGAATGAGAGGTAGTCCTACTGAACATACAGGAAAGAACAAGATTATAAAGAGATGCTATGAACAACTGAATGCACACAAATGAAAACTCTTCACATGGCTAGGGTGAATACAAGATGGCATAGACATACTGGCACACAGTTAGACAGTTCCTGTAAGCTTAAACATAGAGTTAGCCTATAGCCTCATAGGAATCTACCCAAAAAACAGAAGTCTGTGTTCACATGAAAACTTGTATATGAATGTTCATATCAGCACTATTCATAAATAACAAAAAGTGGAATTCACGAAAATGCCCATGAACTGATAAATACGTAAATACACCTTGGCATATCCATACAATGAATTCTTTTTCAGTCATAAAAAGGAATGAAGTACTGATACAGGTTACAAGATAAATAGCTCTCAAAAACATCATGCTAAATGACAAAAGCTAAGTGCAAAAGGCTACATATTGTGTGATTCCATTTATAGTAACTTTTCAGAACAGACAAAGTTATAAAGACAGAAAGCAAATTAGTGTTGGCCAGGAGATGGAAGGAAGAGGGATGGGAAGTAACTGCCAATGAACACCAGGTTTCTTTATTGAAGTGATGAAAAGATTCTAAAATTGCAAAGGGCTGATGTTTATAAATATACCAAAATCACTAAACTGTACACTTACAAGTGAGAAATTTTATGGTATATGAATTATGCTTGCAAACAGTGTGGCATTTAAGGAAAGGTTCCCCTTTAGGGACAAGAATGAAACAAAGCACTTTTTTATAACCACTTCTATTCAACCTTGTTTTGGAGGTTGTATGCAGTATACTGAGGCAAGAGGAAGAATAACAGATAATAGGATTTATAATGAAATAATGCAATGCTCAAAATTCACAGATCACATTACACTATACACAGAAAACTCAAATAATCTATGTACAAATGATTCAAATTGATATGGGTATTTAGCAAGGTTTCTAGATACTAAACGGAGTCCTAATGTAGTGTTGTGGGTTAATGCGTTAGACTACAAAGTCAGTTTGAACTGCAAGGTCGGCAGTTCAAGCTCATCACTCACCCCTCAGAGAAACCCAATATGGGGTCACTATGAGTTGGAACCAACTCAATGGCCCTTAATAACAACAACTAGAAACTGGAGGGTCAATATACAAAAATATTTTTGTGACAGAAATAAACAGATACAAACATTGAACCAAGATAATTCCATTTATAGCATCATACACTATTTAATTAAGAATAAATGTAATAATGATGTACAAGAACTCTACACAGGAATCTATAAGACATTATTATGAAACATTAAAGAAATTTTAAATAATAAAAAAGATAAGCTATACTATTGAACTAGAAGACTCACTGTTGGAAAAAAAAATCACTGCTCTCCAAAATGATCCGTGAATGCAATATAAATCCAGAAAAAAAAAAAAACCCAAATAGCTTTGTGGGTATATGTGAGGGCTAGGAGTGGCAGAGTGTGTGAATTGCAAGTTGATTGTACAAGTTATATGAATATGCAAAAGATCAAGAACATTTTAATCAGAAGGAAAAGTAGGAATATTTATACAATCAGAAACCAAGACATTTAAAAGATTTGTTGTACTTTAGATGGTATGATTGGTTTTAGCAAAAGAATAAAGAAGTAGACAAACAGAACGGAATAACAAAACAAAAAAAAGATCCAAGCATCTAAAGTAATTTGATTTATAGTAAAAGTAATAGAGCAGATTACTGGGCAGAGATTGGTCTTTTAAAAACATGATCTGGAACAATACAATATCTGCCTGCAGCAAGGGACCAAGGATGACTTGTTTTCTACCTTTTATATAAAATTCAATTCCAGGTATATGTTAGATACCAGAGATCTGGTGTGGTGCTGTAGAATCAGTACTGGATTGCAAAACATGAGGTTGGCTGTTCAAACTCACCAGCAGCTCTTTGGAAACCCTATATAGGGTCACTATGAGTTGGAAGCAGCTTGACAGCACTTAACAACAACAACAACAACAACAACAAATGCAAAAGTCAAAACAATAAGGCATTTAGAAAATAAAATAGAAGAATATCTTTATGATCTTGGGCTACTGGAGTAAATGCACCAAAACCAGGAAAAGATAAATTCACTGGACTATTTTATAAACAGGAGTCCTGGTGTGGCACTGTGGGTTAATGCACCAGACTGCAAAGCCATTTAAACAGCTGCTCCTTGGAAACCCTATACAGGACCGCTATGGGTTAGAACCGACCCAACGGCACTTCACAACAACATCAACATCTTATAAACAAGAGCAACTACTTAGAAAAAGTGTGAAAATACAAGACACAACAGAGGGGAAATTATTTGTAACATTCATAATATATATAATGTTGTTGTTGTTAAGTGCCGTCGAGTCAGTTCCCACCCATAGTGACCCTGTACAGGGTTTCCAAGGCTGTAAATCTTTACAGGAGCAGAAAGCTTCATCTTTCCCGCGGCTGGTAGTTTCGAACTGCTGACTTAAGGTTTGCAGCTCGATTCTTAAC
>NW_006408525.1:26582703-26588149 GCF_000296735.1 Chrysochloris asiatica
CTATGGGTCGGTACTGACTCAATGGCACCTAACAACAACAACATCATGTGCAATATTTATGACATGCAATATATATGCAAATATGAATATATATCTAGAACTATAAAATCTAGAACCAACTCGAAGGCACTTAACATCAACAAATAAAATCAGTAAGAAACTTTTTAGCAAGAAAAAAAAATTGAAGTGGACAAAGGCTTAAAAAGACATCTCTCAGAAAAGAGCAGCATATGTCTAATATACGTTAGTCACCCCAGAAATGTAAATTAAAAGCATAAATGCATGCCAGTAGAATTCAGAAGACTTACTATTGCATAAAATCAATACAAAATCACTACCAACTCAGTAGGATACACTGCTAATTGTTGGATACTGAAATTTTGTATTCTTTCTACTAATGTTGACCACTCACCATCACTAGTCTGTCATTTTGTCATATTCTGGTGGTTTGCATGTTACTGGGATGCTGGAAGCTATGCCATAGATATTTGAAATACCAGTTGGGTCACCCATTGTGGACAGGTTTCAGCAGAACTCCAGACTAAAAGAAAGACCTGGAAACCTATACAAAAAATTGGCCACTGAAAACTTAATCAATAGCAGTGGAACATTGCCTGATACAGTGCCAGAAGATGAGCCTTTCAGTTGGAAGGCACTCAAAACCTGACTGGAGAATAGTTGCCTCCTCAAAGTAGAGACCTTAATGATGTTGTGGCTGGAATAAAACTTCTGAGACATTCCTTTGTTACATGTCATAACTCAAAGGGAAAAGAAACAGCTGCAAATGTACATTAATAATCAGAATGTGGAATGTACAAAGTATGCATCTAGAAAAATTAGAAAATATGAAAAATGAAATGGGATGCTTAAAGATTTCTATCCTAGGGTTTAGTGAGCTAAAATGGACTAGTGTTGGACATTTTGAATCAGGCAGTCATATATTCTACTGTGCCATTATATGACAAATTGAAGAGGAAGAGTCACATTCATTGTCAAAAAGAATATTTCAAGATCTAGCTGAAGAACAATGTGGTCAGTAATAGGAGAATATCCATATGCCTATAAGAAAGACCATTTGATACAACTATTGTTCAAAATTTTGTACCAACTTCTATGTCAAAGATGAAGAAAATTGAGATTTTTTTTTTATTATTAAGTTATGCAATCTGAAATTGTTCAAATATGTACTCAAGATGCATTGGTAATTGGTAATGATCCAAATGTTAAAGTCAGAAACAAATAAGAAAGATCAGTTGTTGGAAAATATAGCCTTGGTGATAGAAATGATGCTAGAGGTTATATGATAGAAGTTGCAAGAGCGACATCCTATTGGAAATACCTTTCCAGCAACATAAATGGTGACGCTAAACACAAATTTCACCAGGTGGACTACTCAGGAATAAAATCAACTACATCTGTGGACAGAGACGATGGAGAAACTAAGTATCATCAGTCAGAACAAGACCATGGGCTGTCTGTGAAACATACCACTAATTGTTCATATGCAAATTCAACTTGAAACTAAAGAAAATTAAAACAAGTCCATGAACACCAAAGTATGACCTTGAATATATTGCACTTAATTTAGAGACCATCTCAAGAACAGATTTGACAAATTGAACAGTAATGCACAAAGATTTGCAAGTTGTGGAATGGCATCAAGGATATCATACATGAAGAAAGCAAAAGTTCATTAAAAAAAAAAAAAAAAAGGAAAGAAATAAAACGAATGCCAGAAGAGACTCTGAAAGTTGTTCCTGAACCTAAAGTGGATAAATGGCATGTAAGAAATAATGAAGTAATAGAATTCTATGAGCAAAACATTGAATAACTCAGGAAGCAGCAAAAGATGGAAGGAATACACAAAGTCACTGTACCAAAAATAATTAATCAACATTCAACCACTTCAGGAAGTAGCATATGATCAAAAAGTGATGATATTGAGGGAAGAAGCAGCACTAAGGTATGGCAAAAATCAAGGCTCTAGAAATTAACAAAATACTAATTTTTATTTCAAAAAATTTATGTAGTGCTGTAAGTTCTCAGTGGTCTATGCAAAGAAATTTGGAAGACAGCTACTTGACAAACTAACTGGAAGAGATTCATATGTATGTCCATTTCAAAAAAAGGGGATCCAGTGAAATACAGGAATTATCCAACAGTATCATTAATACACAAATAAAATTTTACTGAAGATTTTTCTAAAAGGCTTCTGTACTACATCAGCAGGGAACTGCCAGAAATTCAAATAGGATTCAGAAGAGGTGTGGAATGAGTGCTACTACTGCTGATGTCAAATGTATTTTGGTTGAAAGCAGAGAATATAATAAAGATGTTTATCTGTATATTACTGATTATGCTGTGTGGATCATAACACATTATAGATAACATTGCCAAGAATGGCAATTCCACTGCAATTAAATGTACACAGAATCTGTACATAGAACAAGAGGCAGTCATTTGAACAGACAAGAGAATACCACATGGTTAAAATAAAGAAAGGTATGTGTCAATGTTCATCCTTTCACCATACTTACCTAATCTGTAAAGGAGCTCTGGTAGCGTAGAGGTTATGAATCGGGCTGCTAACTGCAAGATCAGCAGTCCCAAACTACCAGCTGTTCCGTGGGAGAAAGATGAGGTTTTCTGCTCCCATAAAGGTTTACAGCCTCAGAAACCCTGTACAGGATCACTATGAGTCGGAACCGACTCCACAGCACATAACCACCACCACCACCTAATCTGTATGCTGACCTGGAAGCTGGAGCATATGAAGAAGAGCATGGCTTCAGGATTGGAGGAAGACTCATTAACAACCTGAAATATGCAGATGACACAACTTTGCTTGCTGAAAGCAAAGAAGACTTGGAGTATTTACGAATGAAGATCAAAGAAGACTCATTAATAACCTGCATACTGCAGATGACACAACTTTGCTTGCTGAAAGCAAAGAGAACTTGAAGCACTTACTGATGAAGATCAAAGACTACAGCCCTCATTATAAAAAACTAAAATCCTCACAACTGGACCAATAAGCAACATAATGACAAATGGAGAAAGGATTGATGTTGTCAAGGATTTAATTTTACTTGGATCCACAATCAATGCTCATGAAAGCATTAGGAAAATCTGCTGCAAAAGACCTCTTTAAAGTCTTAAAAAGCAAGGTATCACTTTGAGGACTAAGGTGCACCTGACCCAAGTCATGGTATTTCCAACTGCCTAATATGCTAGACAGAGGGCCCTGGTAGTGTAGTGGGTTATGAGTTGGGCTGCTAACTGCAAGGTCAGCAGTTGAATCTACAAACAGTTCTGCAAGAGAAAGATGAGGCTTTCTGCTCCTGTAAAGATTTGCAGCCTCAGAAACCCAATACAGGGTTGTTATGAGTGGGAACTGACTCAGTGGCACACAACCACCAAAATGCTGGACAATATATCAAACAGAAGAATTGATGCATTTGAATTATGGTATTGATGAAGAATATTGACTGTATCACTGACTACCAGAAGAAAAAGCAAATCTCTTTTGGCAGAAGTAGAGCCAGAATGCTCCTTAGAGTAAAATCTGGGGAGACTTCATCTCTCATACTTTTGACATGCTATCAGGAGAGACCAGTCTGTTAAGGACGTTATAGTTGGTAAAGCAGAGGGTCAGCAAACAAGAAGACACTCGAAGAGGTGGATTGACCCCGTGATTGCAGCAACATGCTGAAATATAGCAATGATTATGAGGCTGGCAGTGATTCATTCTGTTGTATCTAGGGTTGCTATAAGTTAGAACCAGCTCAGCTGCATCTAAAAACAGCAGTGTTGACTGTATGCTCTCCCTTGCTATGGCCTGGAGTTTTCATTCCTACATGTATACTCAACAGAAAGGTGTATATCTAAATTAAAAGGTGCCATGAATTTCAGAAGAGAGAGAGAAAGCATGAGTCAGACAAATTTTAAAAAATAAATTATGGCTGACAATTTCCCAGTTTTTCTTGAAATAAAATTACAGATTTAAATACATCTTGATTATCATTTCATCTCACCTAATCCTCTCAAATTACAAAAGCAAATGTTTTTCAACCTGAGGTCACTAATGCAACTAGAAAATAGATTTGCTTTTGTTGTTAAGTGGCAACAACTTGGCTGCTAATCATGGTGGACTTATGTATAACAGCACAAAACATTTCCAGGTCCTGAACCATCCTCAATCATTGCTATATTTGAACCAATTTTTTGCAGCCACAGTGTAAATTTTTCATATTTTGAGTGGCTTCCATCCTGAAGAACTTACCTTCCAGCACTTTGCTGGACAGTATTTTGGTGTTATCCATAAGATTTCATTTACTAATTTGGAACCAGATTGCCAAGCTTTTTTCTTAGTATGAAAGGTGAATTGATTGTTTTCTGAATCCCAGCAAATTACTTCTGCCTCTATCCTCCAGCTTCATGATGATTTGCATATGAAAAAGATTGCACAAACCATCCTCTACCTAAGGACTTTTGATTAAACTGGGATCTAGCTTAGTGGTTATGAATCGGGCTGCAGTTTATGAGATTACATGGTCAGCAGTTCGAAACTACCAGCTGTTCCATGGGAGAGAGATGAGGCTTTCTGCTCCTATAAAGATTTACAGTCTCAGAAACCCTGTACAGGGTCGCTATGAGTCAGAACTGACTCCACGACACATAACAACAACAACATATAGAGTAGGTACCCACACATAGGAATACTTGTTATAAACTTGAAACAGACTTTTGATGGATAAACAGATTTGGATCCAGGCAGGTTTAAATTTGTTGCCAAACATATCAATGCTGTGCTCCTTCCCAGGGATGCTTCCCAATCTAAGGCAAAAACAAAACAAAACAACCAAGGCATAGGAGGGGCAACTGTTTTGACCTTTCACAGACCAGCAGGAACTCGAATAGGACCAAATGATATCACATGATTAGAAATGATACTGATGAAGATTGTTGTTTTCCTCATTTCTGGAAAAGGTTCTAAAATAGTATCAGCAATTAATTAAAAGGTTAAAAGACTAATTGTCAGAAGCTTCAAAATTCTTAGGGAACAACTTCTTCCTTGGGCCATTTCCTCAAGAACCATGGAAATAACATAAGCAATAACAAGGAAAAGTTCTGCTCATTGGTCTCTTCTCTGGGGGGTCCAATGTATAAAAGCACCAGAATAGAAAGAGTTCTCAGAATCTGAGAAACTTACCTCTGAACAGAAAAAGCCCATCTTCCATACCTGACACCATGGCCCAATCCTGCTGCTCCCCTTGCTGCCAGCCCACCTGCTGCAGGACCACCTGCTGCCAGCCTTGCTGCCGCCCTACTTGCTGTCAAACCACCTGCTGCACCACTTGCTACCAACCAGCTTGTGGGACCAGCTGTTGCCGTCCTTCCTGTTGCAGCACACCCTGCTGCCGTCCAACCTGCTGCGTGTCCAGCT